>NC_090927.1:1243506502-1244131502 GCF_040938575.1 Ambystoma mexicanum | reverse complement strand
AGTCGTGCAACTGGTATCAGAGAGAAATGGCTTGGCTGCACGGATCAGTTTACACATGTAGGCAGTAGAGAATGCTAAGGAGTTCACCTGTTTATTAATTAGAGGTTTGAATCCAGGAAAACACCCAGTGTTTTGACCTCTTGTCCTACTTTGATACTGTTACCATCAATTATAAATGAAGAATAGACATGGCCTAGTTTCTTTAAGCTGGAGGAGGTGCCCAGGATGATGAGTTCAGTCGTGTCATCATTCAGGCATAGCCCGTGTGTGGCCATCCATGCCTGGATGACGATGTGCACTCTGTTCACCAAGGCCATATCCTTTTCATAATCCCCAGAAAGCAGAAGGAGGATCTCGGTATCATCTGCATAATTAGTGTAGGTGATACCGAGATGATCTAGGTCATCGAAAAGGGTTTTGGTAAAAATATTGTACAGTGTGGGCGAGACACAAGAGCCCTGTGGCACGCAGCATGAGATATGTATGGGGTCTGCCGCTGCTATAGGCGAGAAGACCCTCATGGTCCTACCATTGAGGAAGGATCTAATCCAGTTGATGGCATCATTGGAGAAGTGAGCGGCTGTGTTAAGGTGGGTGCATAGGATGATATGGTCGACAAGGTCAAATGCAGCCGAGAGGTCTAGGAGGAGGAGTAGGGTAGCTTTACCGTTATCTCTAAGTTCATTGACTTGTGTCTTAAGGTCAATGAGGGCTGTCTCAGTCCCATGTTGGGGACGGAAGCCTGATTGTATAGCTCCTAATAGGTGGTGTACCTCCAAGTGCTTCTGTATTTGTACGTAGGCAACCTTGTCCAGGATTTTTAGGAGAAAGGGTACCGTTGTAATAGGTCTATAGTTTGTTGGCGTGGGTGGGTTTTTTTAAGAGTGGAAGTACCCAGGATTGTTTGAGATTGGTGGGGATAGTGCCAGGGGAGAAGGACGCATTGATTAGCTTCGTGATGAAAGGGGAGAGGTCTCTGGCAGCATCCTTGATGAGCTGTGCGGGGCACAGATCACCCTGACAGTTGGAAGATTTCAGTGAAAGGATGATTCTTTCTACTCCTAGTATGGAGACTTTGGTAAAGTTGAAGCGGGTACATTCAATGTCTATAGTACTCTCAATAGGTTTGGGTGGGGGGGTCATTTACTGAGGCTCTTTTGCAAGAGATTTTGTTTTGTAAAGTAGAAATCTTGGAGATCTACCAGGGGGCGCCGAGATGCACTGACGCATCCGCACTGGTCTCCTCCAAAGGGTGCCGTAAGAGGGACTTGAGCCCCCCCCAGACCCCTAGGAGTACAGTGCCGACCCCCCACGGATTGCTGTCGCAGCGGAGCCCCCGCGGACCCCAACTCCGATCTTCCGGCGTGGAGAACTCGCCGAGTTCGGGCCTTTGGAGAGAGGAGGGAGAGGGAGCTCCGCCTTCCCCCGTGCCGCGGCTCCGCAGGAACTAACTGAGAGCCGCATAGGGGTTGGGCCTGCGGCTTCCTGGAATCCCGACGGCTGCTAGGGGCCCAAAGAAGAGCCCAGAGGAGCGAAGCGACCGGGGCCTGTACCCTACGACATCTCCAGCCAGGAAGGCGGCCTGCGACTACTTCAAAGTCGCTGTTGACTCCGTCGAGCGTGCAAATCTCATTTCCTGCACCTCGGCCTGGAGATCGCTGGGGAAGCAGGGTCTGTGGAGAGACGTGGGGACCCCGACACAGCGAGAGCCCGGGCATGACAGGCTGCGACACCGGCGGCGTACGCGACATGACAGGAAGAGCATTTTTACCGGGTCTGCGCTGGCAAAGAGGGCCGAGACGCATGCCTCCGCTTCCGCGTGGAGAAGCAGGCCATCTCGCTTGAGGAAAATACCCGAGAAGTTTCAGCCGTCCACGGATAGTAACCCTCAATCCACAGGTCTCCAGCTTCCTCGGCACAGTACTTTGCAGCTGAAAACAACAGAAAGTGTAACAGAACAATTTCCTGGGCAATTTACATCGAATCAAGCAAAAGGGGCCTGCAGCGGCCCCTTAGTCCCTTCCGCGTCCGGCCTTCCCCGGACTCTGCTTTTCACAGGTGGGGTGTGACGAAAGTTCAGCGAGTCCCATGTGGCATGAGAGCGCCCCAAGTCAACCATCACGATTTGCCTCGAGTAAACCCCCGCCTCAACGGAGAGTGTAAAGTTAAGGCCGTGTACAGAGAAATCCCCCCGGTATGCGCACCCCAGTGTTGTGGGGGGGCCCAGCGGCGCAGCCCGCCTGGTCTTTGGAGTCCGGGGGGAGCCCTTGTGGAGATGATCGGGGAGAGCCTATGACCTGGAAAGAGGACCTACAGAAATTTCGGCGCCTGCCCCCAAGATCATCAACCTGCCCTGAGATGGCAGCCCCGACGCACCTGGATATGTCTGATACTAGCACAGTCACCAAAGGTATGGCTGCCCTCCTGGAGGAAATAAGAGGCTTCAGAGCAGACATAACGCTACGGTTGGATACCCTGGATAAAAAAGTGGACAATAGAGACGACAGGGACCATGCGCTTGAAAACAACACAGCCTCGAATGACATATTCGAGACGCAATTCGACATGCGCCTATCGGAACTCGAGAGGAGAGAAGAGAAATGCTCCCTAAAGCTTGATGACTTAGAGAATAGAGAACAACACTGTAATCTTCGCTTTATGGGGTTCCCAGAGCGGGAAGGTGAAACGCAAATGGACATAATCAAAGCTATAAACGCGGTGGTGGGATCACTCTTTGAGGGGGCGAACACGAATGAACCCACTATTGATAGAGCTCACAGGGCGGGAGCGGTCAACAGGGGCCCCAGGTCCATTCTCGTACGTTTCCACTACTTCGCGGAGAAGAACAAAATTCTGGAACTGGCACGTAAGAAGGGCCCAGTGGACTGGGAGGGGGCCCCGATTTCAGTGACCAGGATCTGTCTGGCAAGACGTCGACTTTGCTCCCCGCTGACGAAAATGCTCCAAACCAAGGGGGTCCGATACAGATGGGGATACCCTTTTTCACTTTCCTTTGAACTGGAAGGGTACAAATATGCCCTGGTCACGGAGGATGACATTCGTAGAGTGTCGGGCGAACTTCTCGGAGAACCAAACATGGAAGTGGAAGAGCAAGAGCGCGGAAGAGAGCCGGTTGGACCCGGGAGAATTAAGGCTTCACAGGAGAGACGTAAAGTCCGAGGCCACAGGAAGTTCAGAAGAGTGGCTCCGACATCCCCTGGTCAACCTGACACTTGAGGAACCCCAAGAAGCTTCACAGTCTAGTTTGTTTTTTATGCCAATGGGGGAAGCACTGTAATTATTTGCAATCTGAACATGACAGGGGGGTGGGGGGGGGGCTCAAGTTGTTGTTATTGAAGAGCTCAAGAGCCCGGAGGACGGAGACAATGGTGGCCAGGCTCAGCGACAGGATGAAGCCGCTGGTCCACCAGGCGTTCAGGGGGGAAGAGGGGGGGAGGGAAAAGTTGGGGTTTGTTCAAGAGGATTTTAGTTGGGTCAAGCCAAGTTTTCTGGTCTGTTTTGTAACTGCAGATTTGTTCTTTCACTATAGCGGGGGGCGGAAGTACTGCGGGAGCACTGGAATTAGCCGTCCCGAGAAGGGAGACATAAGCTTTTACTATCGCTATGATGGATGATTCCTTTCAATTTTTGACAGTGGGTTCGTTAAATGTGCGGGGGCTCAACTCTCCCACTAAAAGGTCATTGCTGGTGAGGGAATTTTCAAGGTTCCGGCTCCAATTCTTATTTGTACAAGAAACACATTGGGTTAGGGACAAGGAACCAAAGCTGAGAGCTAAAGCTATTGAACAAGCGTATGCAGCGTCCTTCCAGGCCAAGAAACGAGGAGTTGCCCTATTGGTATCTCCCGGGGCACACTTCGTTCTCAAAGCCCAGAGGTCAGACCCGGAAGGACGATATATCATGGTTAAAGGGGAGGTGAAGGGTCGGCTGTTCACCCTGGTCTGTATTTATGCTCCAAATGAGGCGCAAGATGTCTTCTGGATGGGGATGACAGAGAAAATGGTAGCATTTTCTGAGGGTACTTTACTGGTCGGGGGGGATTTTAACATGGTTCTTTGCCCTGACAGAGACAGGAGCTCGCCCAACCCATGTCCTAATCAACGCCTCTAAAAAAAATTGGCTGAGGCTTTTCAAACAGTTAATGAAGATCTGGGCTTGAGCGACACACACCACACAAAACAAGATCGAGACCCCGACTTCACATTTTTCTCGAAACCCCCTGCAACATTTTCCCGTATTGATTACATCTTGGTCGACGCCACGCTCCGGGGCGAGGTCACGGAATCAGGGGTAGAGTGGTTCCCTGGACTGACCATGACATGGTTAGAATAAAAATGGGTATGCCCCCCGGCCTCGCCACCTGGGTCCCTATGGAGGTGTAACGACCTCCTTCTGCACGACAAAGAGGTACGGCAATCCCTCCTTACAGCTATTACAGAATACTTCTCTATCAACGACAATGGGGAGGTCGGGGTTATGGGTGTCTGGGAGGCATTCAAGGCGACCATTAGGGGCATTCTCATCGAGACAGGTTCAAGAAAAAAGAGGGAAAGGGGCCTACAGGAGAAATTATTGAGGGAAAAGATAGAGGCTATCCAACCGGGTGGGAAACTAAAAACACAAATGTTCCCCGGAAAGTGGGAGGAACTCCAAAGGTTGCGCTCAAGCCTGGCAGACCTCCAGGTGTGACAAACAGAAAAAAAGCTGTCCTTCCTGAAACAGAAGTACATGGAAAAAAAGGGGAAAAGGCAGATAAAATATTAGCTTGGAGGCTCCGGGATCTCAGAAATAGTAGGAGGGTTAATTCCATCCGTCCACCGGGAGGGGAGTCAACGGCAAGAGATTATAAAATAGCTGAACACTTTCGGCAGTATTATGAGCGCCTGTACTGCTCGGAATACGCAGGGGACGGAACCGAGATCGACAACTTCTTGGACTCCCTCCCGATTCCTGGCCTCTCACCAGAAAAGGCAGATATACTGGATCTCCCCATATCCCCAGAGATGATAACAGATACCATATCCTCCCTGAAGAGTGGAACATCCCCAGGCGACGATGGGTTCACAGTCAAGTTTTATAAGACCTATCGGTCATCGCTAGCCCCGTTTATGGCCAAAATGTTTAACTCAGCACTTGATCAGGGCACCCTCCCACCCTCGATGATGTCAGCATTGATAGTAGTAATCCCCAAAGAGGGGAAGGACCCTTCCCAGTGTCACTCATATCACCCCATTTCCCTTCTTAACGTGGATGTTAAGATCCTGGCCAAACTTCTGGCGAACAGACTGGGGAAGCTCCTCCCCTCACTAATACATGGAGATCAGGTAGGGTTCATTCCGGGACGCCAGGGTTCCGATAACAAACGGAAGACCCTAGGCCTCATGCATGAGGCCTCGAGGCAGGGGGTAGAGGGCTCCTTGCTTGCCTTAGACTCTGAAAAGGCCTTTGACCGAGTCGAGTGGCCTTATATGGGTAGAGTTCTCCAGAAAATGGTCCTCGGGGAGAATTTTTGTAGGTGGGTCTCGACACTATATAATAGCCCCACGGCAAGAGTCTTGGTCAATGGTGGCACGTCGGAACCCCTGGCCTTATCTAGAGGAACCCGGCAAGGCTGTCCTCTTTCCCCCCTTCTATACGCTCTGGCAATGGAGCCCCTGGCCATAGCGATCAGAGCGGACCAGGAAATTACAGGGATAAGTTGTGGCGATTGCGACTTTAAACTTTCCCTATTTGCCAATGATATTTTGGGTTATCTAACCAACCTCCAGGTCTCACTACCTAGATTATTCGATCTTATAAACTTCTATGGGGCCTTCTCGGGGCTTAGGATAAACGCCTCCAAGTCTAGTATTTTGCCTATGGGTCCCGGGACCAAGACATTGGGGATCGCTCAGAATTATTGGGAGTGAGAATAGAACGAGTGTCCACTAGGTATCTAGGCACCTGCGTTCCTAGGAACCTTTTGCTACTATATCAGTGTAACTTCCCGGAGATTTTGGCCAAGATTAGCAGCGATCTCAAACGCTGGGCGCCTCTTACACTCTCTTGGTTTGGTTAAAATGAACATCTTACCTCGCTTATTGTATATTTTTGCAGCCCTCCCTGTGCTCATTCCTGAATCCTTCTTCGAGGTTTTACATGCCTGAGTCCTCCAATTTATATGGAACGGGAGGAGAGCAAGAGTCAAATTCTGCACCTTGACCCGTCCGAAGTCTCACGGTGGATTCGCCCTTCCCGACTTTAGACTATACTATAAAGCAGCTCAGCTCCGGGTGATGTTGGAGCACATGAGAGAGGATATGAGTACATATTTGGACATACATTGAGGATATCCGTACCCACCCGAAAAAAGTTAGAGATCTACTATGGGCCTCCCCTAAAACCATCCCCTCCCACCTTAGAGTGCACCCCACACTAGCAGTCTTATGGGCAGTCTGGAAACCGAATAAAGATAACAAAATGCTGTCATCCTGGCCGTCCCCTTTAACATCGTTATGGGGTCCCCCTATCAATCTAGACACCAGAGGCTTCCGCGACACTCAAGCATGATCAGACATGGGTTTGGAGAGGGTTTCCCAACTCTCCCGCGAGGAGGGCTTCATAGATTACGAACAATTGACCGAAGCACTGGGTGACAAACCACCCTTGATCTTTGAGTATTTGCGTTTGAAGGGAATTCTGACTCAACCTCGGTGGGCTGACAACCTAAATCGCCCCCTGACCCTCTTTGAAGAAGTAATAGCTAAAAGTGTCTCTCGGAAGGGCTCTCTGTCCAAGTTTTATAGTACTCTGATAACGGCTAATTTGGAGGGTAGGCAACCTTTCAAACGAATCTGGGAAGAAAGGCTGGGCATGATGTTGGATGACCAAACATGGAGGGCAATTTTCAAAACTATATTTACCGGTACTCTGTACACCGCAGCCATGGAGCACAGCTTCAAGATTCTCCACTCCTGGCATCGCCCCCCAGCCACCCTGTCCAGAATGTTCGCAGAAGTATCCCCCTACTGTCCTAGGTTATGTCACCAAAGGGGCACATGGTTCCATATGTGGTGGGGATGTCCGGTTATGCAGGTGTACTGGTCGGAGCTTCTCAGCTGGATTAAGGATATAGAGGGTTTCAGTCCATCGCTACTCCCTTTAGAAATCCTCCTGGGTACCCCCATGCTGGAAACGAAACAGAGTGCATTCCCGAGAGTCATCGGGGCCATGCTGAGGGCGGGGAGGCTAGCATTGGCCCAAAAATGGAAAAGCGCCTTAGCACCAACCAAGGAGGAATGGCTTTGTAAACTAAGGGTGATTTTTACGTATGAAAAGCTTACAGCAGTGAAAAATGACAAAGTCTCGGATTTCACACAGGAATGGACCGCAGTTCTCCTCCATGACGAATGTGTCTCAATGTGTCTGTAAAAATATGCTTTATTATGTATCCTGCGGGCCTATCCCAGCACCGGCCCTAGAAATGGAGATTGACCCTCATTTTGCTCTGAACCACGCTGATCCCACGATGTCAAATTGTATAACAATGCATACAACGATGTTTGAAAGTTCTCTCTGCAGCTTCTATAACCCGCAAAAACCTCAAAACTCGGTATGTTGCAAAGTTGGGGGGTGGGGAGGGTGGGGGTTGGGGGAATGGGATTAAAAGATAAAAACGCTGACATCCTTGTCTGTAAGCCTATTGTATGGTCGGTGGGGATTGCCGTTGCACCCTACCTTGTATGTACAATGTCAATAAAAATATAGTTAAAAAAAAAAAGTAGAAATCTTATTGGCTAATGCATTTTGGATCTCTGAGCACCAGATTTGATCTTTGGTGCATGTGTCAGGTGGTGCTATAGGAGTCTCTATTTCTTTGAGGATAGAAAATAATTCCTTCATATTAGATTTGGCTTGGGATATGCGTGAGTCGAAAGAGATTCGTTTTGCTAGACATATTTCTTTTTTGTAAAGGGCTGAGAGTTTAGTGAATTTAAGTTTATTGGCTGCTGATGGTAGTTTTTTCCAAGTGGCCTCGCAGTTTCTTTTTTGCTGCCTTAGGTTTTTGAGGAATGGTGTAAACCATTTATTCAGGTGCGTTTTGGGTTTACTTGGTCTGAGTTTGAGGGGGGCAATTTGGTCCAGCGAGGAGGACATGATTTTGTTGTATTCTTCAACCAAGGTTTCAGGATCCAAAATGGCAGGGAGCATGTTGAGGGTGGGGAGTAAGGTCGGGATAACTCTCTCCACAGGGATACTCTTTTTATTTCTGGCTAGCGTGGGTGGAGCTCTGATGGCTAGTGGGAGTGGTGGTCTGGTAGTAGAGAGCATGAAAGACACAAGGTGGTGGTCCGTCCAAGCTAAAGGTGAGAAAGCGAGGATGTTGGCTTGACAGTTGTAGTCAGCCACCCAGTCGAGTATTCTACCTTTATTGTGTGTGGGTGCATTGCTTCTTTGAGTAAATCCTATTTCTGAAAAGGTGTTGGAGGTAGTGCTGGCAAGCTGGTCAGATGGGTCATTAAAACCCATGTTGAAGTCCCCAAGAATAAGTACTTATGTGGAACTTTTGAGGTTGCTGGACAAAATGGTGTTAATGTCCTCATTAAATGTTCCCGTTGGGCCAGGGGGGCAGTAGATCAGGTGGATGTTGAGGGTTTGGGCAGTAGTGAGTGGAACTTTAACAGTGACAAACATCAGTGAGGGTTGTTTTAGGAGCCGCCTTATACCTCCTCTGTGCCCAGCCTCCCATAGTTTGGAGCAGTACCCGGTCCATTTGACCAACCTTCCAATAGTCTAAAAGTTAGGCAGGGAATGTCATCACATATCTCCCTGTCTTCTTCCCATAAGCTTCCATCTGCATGTTCAATGGGATATCGACTGAGGTCATTTGTGTTAACCTGTTCACAGACCTCTCAGTGCAATACCATAAAGGAGTAGGGCTGTAAGGACCCTCTCATTATGTGAGTATTGATGCCTTTGAGTTGGTCAAGCCAGGTGATGCAGGCTTGGTCTGTCACTAATACACATTTTGGACATGTGAGGTGGTATATTAATGCCACTACTGCCCATCGGATAGACAGGCACCTTAATTCCATTGTATTATAGTTTCTCTCACAAGGCTGTACCTTTTAGGAGATTAAAGGGATTGGCTGTTCTAGCCCATATTCTCTTGGGAAAGGACTGCCACTAAGCCAGCTCGGGAAGCATAGGTCTGTTTGTACAATAAAGGGCTTCACAAAGTCAGGCAATATTAGGAGTGGCAGAGGACAGAGTGAGCTATTCCCATCTGTTCGGTCCACCCTATTTTGTTGAGTTTGAATCCTTTTAGTTGTCCCGTCAGGGCCCTCCTATTGTTAAGAGTCTAGGAATGAAGATGAGGTAGTAGCAGACGGTTTATAGTCAAAATATCGAAAACAAAATAGTCGAAAGTCAAAATATTGAAAAACAAATGTAAAAAAAAAAAGTTGAATTTCTTTTTTATTACGTTTTTTATTCGAAATGGGGGGGTTCCCCCGCAAACCCCCCTTTTTTTACCTTTTTTTTTACACGCGAGAGCCACAAAATAAATAAAAATAAAAAAATTAAAACTTTTTTTGTCTTTGGACATTTTTTTGGGATATTTTGACTGCACACCGTAGCAGACTAGGCAGATGAAGGCATATAGGCCCTGCTTGTTCCTCAGCATAGGGATGGTTTGGATGCTGTTCACCTTGCCCTCCTTTAGCTGAATCATACTACTGTAGAGAGGCAGATGTACAGATCATCTCAAGTGCCTGCCCCCTCAACTCTGTCATACTGGAAGAACAGCAAGAAAGCATTGTGCATGACACCAAGTATTATCCCAATACTGCATCGAAGATACGAGAGACATTATGCACTCAGACAACCGTATCAAAAGGGTGGAAGGATATCTACATACACCATTGGACATAGAAGAGCTGTAAGTGAAATCAGACCAGAGTAAAGTGACATCATAAAGAGAAGACACAAGGACGCACTGAAACGATATGTGAATAGAAAGATGTAACTGAAGTAACAAAGTAAACATTTATGCGGTTACAAAGAAAATCATGTACACGAAGAAGATATACGTGAGAAGCGATGCATTAGATGTATGTATATGCTTGAAAATCAAGGTAGAAAAGAAATATAGAAGCTTGCTGCAGTAGAAAATATAACGCGATTAAAGCACCCATGATGAAAAGATGGACGTCAGCTTCGTATAATAGTGAGCTAAGAAGCCTGAAAGAGAGAGATCATGGCTGCAGAGCTGCCAGGTGCTGGAAAACAGCTTTGTGCGAAGGACAAATAATATCTGTTTGGCTTGGGATCAAGGGTGCTACATCAAGAGGTAACTGCAAAGTACAAGGGGAGTCAAAGAGGATAAGCTATATACGCATGACAAATTTCTCTTAGATTAACTAAAAGAGAGAACATTTGCAAGTGCCAAGTATTGAACAATTAAAGATGCAGAAAGCATATGCAAGACGGAGCAACCAAGTCCCCAGAGGCCAAGGGGAGTAATGTACTCCGGTTGGCCTCTGGAGACTTGGTTGCTCCATCTTGAATAGAACCCAGCATAATTGAATTGAATAGCAGTAAATAAAAGGTCAGAATGGACAAAATCATGGTCTCCTCACACGCGATTCAGGACTGGAAAACAAGGTCTATTCATTAAGCTGTAACTGAAGATTGCTATGTGCCTGCACTCACCTAAAAGTCCGAGGGCCTATGTAGCAGTGCACTATTAAATGTTACAGAAGCCAATCCGCTGCTGTTATTCTGCTATTAATCTGTATTAATAATAGCAAAATAAATTCCCAGTATCTCTACTGTATTTTCGCTATTTCATCAGCTCAATCATGCTGCCAATCACCTACTGACTTCTTATACAGACTTTGTTCAGTCAACAAGTTCTACAAAAAAACCTTCATGTTCAAAATTAAGATTGATTGTTGTACACCACAGTTTGCAAATCGTTTTTTCTTCTATTTGACTCAACAGAAGCTTCTGATCCCCACCTTGTGTATTTGTAGACCAATGAATCTGATTTCATTCGTATTAGCTATTTGATGTGCTCTTGCCAGTGTACTGCTAACAGCATTCTCTTAGATACTGAGACTTTGTAAAAGTGTAGCTGCACACCCAGACCGGTAAATTAATTCACCACAGTATAACTTATTGATGAACCTATGTTAAATCAAGACCACTTGCATAGGTGACAACCACCATGTTGACAACCCGGTGTAATTATCATGAATGCTAGTTCATATATTTAGAGTTAAATAACTGCTTTATATATGCTGAATAATGTAACTAGTAATAATTGATAACTAGCAGATTGATAATGACACAAAAACAATGTATACATTCTTAAAAAGAAAAAGAATTGTAATTGTGGTCTAAAAATATACAGACAAAAGCATCTATGGTGTCATATCAAATTGGTGATGGAAGCCACTAGCACGAGGATATGGTGAACAACATATATAGCGCAAGTATGTTTATTTAGATCTGCGTGGGAATGCAATGACGTCAATCGTAGCATTAAACGTGAACGTGTCTTCATCTGGCATGGTTAAAATGGCAGCCGTGAGAAAAACAACTCAAGGCACGCCAAGGGTGTATCCTAGCAGGACACCCATGGAATCTCATATAAGAAGATAATCTCATGAACTGGTAAGAATTTTAGAGCAAACATACCATACATAGAGTATGGAACCTTAACAAAAAAAGGGTTTTTCTAAAAATATCCTTTTGAGAGTTGACAACTGCAATTCACTTAGCTTACCAGTTATAATTGGAACTATTATGGAATACATAGGAAGTTATAAGTGACAACGGAGGGTGAGCATCTCTTGTGTTACAACTATTCACGCTAAGATAAAAGATGGAATATAGCAATATTTTCAACATATAATTGTACTATCGATTCAGGTAATCTCACAGGCACCCCTCGAGTAAGATTTGGAACAGGACGACGAGTGAGTTGTGACAACACATCTTACAATAACTGATAACTAAGTATGACTATTATCACTGAGGGGGGGGCACACAATAGGAAATACACTTAAACCCAGAGCTATACTGGTGTGAGTGACCAGCCACCCTCATCATATCTTCAAAAAATGGTTAATCACATGTCCCTGCAACAAAGGAATCTCTCTTAAAAATAGTGGAAAACTAATTAAAAACTTCATGCTGATATAATGTATTAGAGTAACAAGGTATCGTTATATAAAATCATTTTATACTGATCTGTAAGAATATTGGTTGATTAATTATCCCTTTTTCTGTAATCCTCCAGCTTCTATCGTTGCAGCCTTTTAGGGGAACAGTTGGTAATTCTCAATCCAGAACGACACCCAAACTCCACAATAACAGCTACAATCAGCTTCAAGTTTCAGGCATGATACCATCAGCATATGAGACTACTACTTTGTGGGGGAAATAATTGAAGCCCCTTATGACAATGCAAAGAATGCAGCCGTACCGTGAGAGGTTCTACGGCTATCACAAATAATACAAGGGAGAGACAGCAGCCTTGATGTTCCCCACCCCATTAAAAATGCACAAAGGTCAGCCCAGTGTTACAGCCTCTAGTTAGAACCGACATGTATAACAGCCTAATGAGTAAAAATAGATAAGCTTGCAGCCCACTCTCTGTAGAACGGTCAAAACAAAAGGCCATTCTATGGAGTCAAACCTCTTCTCGGCATTCAACATCCCTGCTGCAGCAGAAATCGATGGTTCATTATGATGCAATAGGGCAAATAATCTCCTGGTGTTATACAAGATGAAACGGCCGGGGATAAACCCAGCGTGATCAAAACATACCAATCATAGCATAAACAGTAGGAACCCATAGGCGATCGCGTTCACCAATATTTGTCCAAATTGAGCAGGGAAATAGTGGACAATCCGAAGGATCTTTATCAGGCTTGTGTGAGGGGTCAAAATGTGAGGCAGACAACTTTGAGATGATTTTTCAAAATATGCCATTTTATTAAATCATAAGTTTCAATCAACACCTCACAATCCCTACCCTGACAAGGATTTCCCTGCCTAAAATAAACTAAAGGAAACACTACAACAAAGGATATCTGGTTCTCACACTTACATACATAAAACGCACAAGAAAATATGTGGCAATTCACAACAAAATTAATTGCACTGAATGTTTTCACAGTCTCTCTTTATAACCTGGGTGACCTCCCATTCCCCAAGTTTTAAGGTGGATTCAACTCCAATGTTCACCAAAAAGAAACAAGGAAACCCAGGTTTGCAACACAGTTTCAACACAGTTCTTTGCACCTTCTGCTTGTCAAAGGAAAGGTATCAATCCAATGTTCAACAAAAGAACAAGTTACTTCTTACCTTGTAACGTTCTTTCGACGGGATGTTCCTCCGACGTATTCCTCATCTTAGATATCTCCTTCTAGCTCTGCTGGCCTCGGAAATTTTTTTCTCTAGAGGGCGCTGCGCGTCGACGTCCTCCGAGTCGATGTCCCTCGACAGCCGCCGTATCGACGTCGACGTCATCCTGCCTATAAAGGCCGCGCGCAGCGTCCGTTGCTCAGTTCCGTTTTGTAGCCCACAATAATACTTTCTGGACTAACTAATCACCCTGAAGGAGCGTAAGCTGCAACAACAAGGGAAGTAGAACTGCGGGGATGGATGGGAGGGTCGATGAGGAATACGTCGGCGGAACATCCCGTCGAAAGAACGTTACAAGGTAAGAAGTAACTTGTTCTTCGAAGGGATTGTCCTCCGACGTATTCCTCATCTTAGATAGGCTCCCATAGCAGTATTCTATTATCGGAGGAGGGAGTACTGACTTCACGCTGTCTTCTATTGATGAATAGAATGCAGTATAGCCCTTCCAAACCTAGTCTCTTGACTGGAGGAGGAATCCAAATTGTAAAAACGTGTAAAGGTATGGACAGACAACCATGTAGCGGCCGCACATATGTCTTTAACCGGCACGCCTCTTTTGAGGGCCGATGAAGCTGCAATACCTCTGGTCGAATGAGCCCTAAGGTTTTGTGGGGGCTCTTTCCCTGCCTGTTTATAACATTCCAGAATGGCTAGAATGATCCATCTGGAAATGGTCTGCTTAGTTATTGGTAACCCCAGCTTGTGACCTGCATAACCTACAAACAGCTGGTCTGCCTGTCTTATCCTGGCTAGTCTACTGATCTAAAAACTTAAAGCCCTCCTAGGGTCTAGCCTGTGTAACCTCTCTTCCTCTTTCCCCGGGTGAGGAGGAGGATAGAAAGATGGTAGGGTAATCTTCTGAGTGATATGGAATTCAGAAACCACCTTTGGGAGGAAATTAGGCTTCACTTGCAGGACAACTTTGTCTTTGTGAAATATTGTGTGAGGGGGTTTACAAGAAAGAGCTTGTAATTCGCTCACCCTTCTAGCAGATGTAAGTGCTATTAATAAAACAGTTTTAAGGGTAAGGAATCTTAACAAACAAGAATGGAGAGGTTCGAAAGGTGTACCCATCAGGAAAGTTAGTACTAAGTTTAAATCCCATAGGGGAATTTGGAATGGTCTTGGGTGATAAACATTGGTTAACCCCTTTAGAAACTGTATTACCAAGGGTAATTTGAAATAGGATGGTTCTTCCGCAGTACGCTTAAAGATGGATAGCGCTGCGAGATAGCCCTTAATGGTGCCAACTTGAAGGCCTGAATTTGCCAAATGTAGTAGGAAGGACAAAACCATTGGTGTACCACATGAAAAAGGGTCGATATTCTGTTCTCTACACCAGCTGCAAAATCTGTTCCAATGGCAGCGGTATAAAGACTTTGTTGCTGGCCTCCTTGCCGAAAGCAACACCTCCATAACATCATCGGGGAGGTCCCAATCCTTGTACCTCAGCCTTTCAGTAGCCAAGCGTGAAGGTTGAGGGTTTTGATGTCTGGATGGAGAACCTGACCTCCCTTCTGTGAGAGTAGGTTCTCTCTGAGTGGAAGTCGAATTGGAGGGCAGATGGACAAGTCTAGAAGGTCCGGGTACCACGTTCTCCTGGCCCAATCCGGGGCAATTAGGATCATGGTTCTCCGGAATCTTCTCAACCTCCTGATCATTTGAGGAATGACAGGGACCGCTGGGAACGCGTACAGAAGCG
Source organism: Ambystoma mexicanum (assembly GCF_040938575.1). Classification (NCBI taxonomy): domain Eukaryota; kingdom Metazoa; phylum Chordata; class Amphibia; order Caudata; family Ambystomatidae; genus Ambystoma; species Ambystoma mexicanum. The sequence continues at coordinate 1,244,116,363 of NC_090927.1, read as the reverse complement.
GAAACTCCCAGTCCACTACGAACGCGTCTCCCAGAGCTCCTCTCGGGGGAAATTCCCTTGAGCAGAACAGGTCGCATTTCCTGTTTAGGCTGGTGGCGAACAGATCTACCTGAAGGGTTCCCCAAAGGGCGAAGATCTCTTGAAGGACTTCCTGAGCTAGCTCCCACTCGTGGGAGACTGTGTTCTGCCTGCTCAGAGCGTCCGCTGTCAAGTTCTTCTCTCCGGCTAGGTGAACTGCCGATAGAGAGATTCCTTCTTGGATTGCCCAAAACCAGAGCTGCATCGCCTCTCTGCACAGGGGTAGTGATCCTACGCCTCCTCTTTTGTTGAGGTAATGCATGGCCACCGTGTTGTCCGTCATTATCAGGACGTTCTTCCCTTGTACATCTGGCAGGAACGCCTTCAGCGCAAGTCTGATGGCTCTCAGCTCTAACAGGTTGATATGTAGTCTGGACTCCGATGGAGACCAACGACCGCTGATGGTCAAGTCGTTGGCGTGGGCTACCCACCCCGTGAGTGAGGCATCCGTGACTACTGTTATCTCCGGCCAGGGTTGCCAAAACTGTTCTCCTTTCAGAATGTTCTCCTGACAGGCCCACCACTGAAGTTCTCGAGCCACCCTGCCGGGAACCTGAAGAAGATCTGTCATTCTCCCTGAGAATTGTGACCACTGAGTCCTCAGTGCCCACTGGAGGGATCTCATTCTCAGGCGAGCCTCTGGCACTAGGAAAATGCAGGATGCCATGAGGCCTAGCAACCTCAAAAAGTCGAAGGCTGGGAGACGTTGGGCATGTTGGAACTTGGTAACCATCTGTAGAATATCTTGAGCCCTCACCTCTGGTGGCGAGGCTTTTCCCAGGGAAGTGTCAGGGATCACTCCTATGAACTGGAGTCTCTGCGATGGTATCATTTGTGACTTCTTTAAATTGAGGGAGAAGCCCAGTCTGTGAAGGAAGTGGCACACGTGATTTAGCTGGATCTGAGCTTGTTCCGGAGAAGCAGCCCTGATCAACAAATCGTCCAGGTAGGGGTAGACGTGAATCCCTTCCCTCCTTAGACTTGCAGCCACTACCGACATTAACTTGGTGAAGACCCTCGGGGCGGAGGTCAGCCCAAATGGCAGCACTCGAAATTGATAGTGAGAGTTGCCAATTGTGAACCTCAGGTATTTCCTGTGTTTGAGATGGATAGGCACATGGAAATAAGCGTCCTGAAGGTCCAGAGATACCAACCAGTCCTGGAACTGAAGGGCCTGGAGGATCTGAGAAAGAGTGACCCTCTTGAATTTGTCTTTTCTGAGGAATTTGTTCAATTCTCGCAAGTCCAAGATGGGTGTCAGTCCTCCGTCTTTCTTTGGAATGAGAAAGTAAGGGGAGTACCAGCCCTTGTTCCTCTCCGCTACAGGTACCGGTTCTATGGCACCTTTCTCTAGCAGGTCCCAAGTTTCCTGCAAGAGGAGCGGATCTGGAGCTTTCTGAGAGCTGATCCCCGGTGGATGACTCTGAGGTATACGTAGGAAAGGCAGGCAGTAACCTTGGGCAACTGTTTCCAATGCCCAAGCATCTGACGTGATAGCCTGCCATACCGCCAGATGTTGAGTCAACCTGCCTCCTACAGGTGTCCTGTGAGGGAAGTCCTCAGAGTGGTTTTGGGGCGGCTGATGCAGATGCCGATGGTAAAGAGGTACCTGCTGTTGCTGCGGCTTTTGAATATCTACCCCGTCCACCTCGGGTAGTTCTTCTTTGTCCCCTTTGAGCCGGTCGTACTCTACCTCTTCCGAATGAGGAGTAGAATCGAAAGGACTTGCCCCTCGCAGAGGTTCCTGTGGGACGAAAAGGAGTCTGACGGATTGCAGCTCCTAGGGATTTTGCTGCTGCTTTTGAAGTTTGCAGTTTTTCTAAACTGTCATCCGCCTTTTTCCCGAACAAAGAAGAGCCATCGAATGGCATGTTCAAGAGCCTGGCTTGCACATCTGGGGCAAAACCAGACTTTCTCAACCAAGCGAATCTCCTGGTTGATGTACTTGCCGCCATTGCTCTGCTGATACTGTCAGCCGAATCAATGCCCGTCTGGAGGGATTCGCACATAGCGTCTTTACCGTCCTATATAATATTCAGGAACGCATCCCTTTCTTCTCCCTCCGGGATGCAGTCAGCCGCTGTAGAAGCACACTCCCAAAGTGTATGGCTGAACCTAGCAAGGGTGCAAGTAGCATTAACAGATTTTAACGCCATGCTACATGCTGAAAAGACTTTCTTTGCCATAGCATCATATTTTTTATCGTCCTGTGGGACGGTAGGATAAGCCGTCTTGACATCGGTAGAGGATGCTGCCTGTACCACCAGACTTTCTGGGGATGGGTGTTTAGACAAAAACTCTCGGTCTGTAGAAGATACCCTGTACTTTGTAGACAGTTTTTTATTTACTGCTGGTACTACATCTGGGGTTTCCCAGTTTGTCATGATCTTTCTCTGAAGAGCTTTATGAAAAGGCACCACAGGATCCTCCTGTGGGCCTTTGTCAAGAATATCCGTGAGGTCATCTTGTTGGAAAGATTGTGAAGGTGCAGACCACCCCATGAACTCTGTGATCCTGGCCATTAAGGCTCTATAGGGGGTTTCAGCATGCTCCCCTGGGTCTGGCTTAGCAAACTCCACCTCAGGGGAAGTGTCTAACCCACTTGCCTCATGTAAGGAATCATGAAGATCCTTTAACCTGCGCTCTTCAGAGGAAAATTCCTCTCTAATTGGGGTTACAGGTCCCTGCAACTCAAATGTGTCTTCCTGTTCAGACAATTCACCCTCTTCCAAAATTGAGGACATAGTTCGCAATTGCTCTGAACTCATAAAGGGAGTAAATCCCATTTCCAAGGCAGAGGGTGCCGAACTTGTCATTATCGGCCTCGAAAACGTCGATGTCGTCGACGCCGAAGGCTTCGAGCGTGGCGTCAAAAACAAAGGCGGAGGCCTCGAAGACCTCGACAGAATTGGAATTCTACTCGACAATCTCGAAGCCATCGACGTCGAGGACCTGGGGATAGTCACTGGGTGTGTCGTAACCGTGACTTTTCTTGGCGTTGACGCCGGTGTCGAAGCTGGCGTCGAGTCGACAGACCCGTGTGTCGAAGGTCCCTTCGACAACGGCGTCGAAGACATTGACCTCGACGTCGACGGAACCCTCGTCAACGGCGTCGACGGAACCTTCGAGGAAGGTTTGGAGGTCATAGTCCTACTCGAGGGTTCGAGACGAGCTCGAGAGGTTTCCTTCGCCGGGTACTGCGACTCGCAGCGTTTTTGACCTTTGGTTCTTTCGACCAGAGCATCGCTCTCGGCAGTCTTCGAGGGGGTCGAGGCCGCTTTCTCGAAGACGCTCATCATATTTTTTCGGAATTCCTCCCATTCAGCCCGGGAACTATGTTTCGTGGGGCAAGGGATTCTTTTTGGCGAAACAGAGGAAGAGGAAGACGGAGAAAGGGATCTTCGACGTCTCCTCTTCGAGTGCTTCGATCTCGAGGAGTGATGAGACCCACTCCGAGACCTGGAGCGTGAATGGTGACGAGGAGACGAATGTCTCGACTTCGTCGACGAAGATGAAGCTTTAAAAGTCTTACCTTTCTCGAGCTTCCCCCTACGCTCCTTCAGGGCCTTAGCTGTCATGGACATACAGTCCTCGCATTCCGAACAATGGTGTTCAGCTCCCAAACACCACAGACAAACTCTGTGAGGGTCAGTCAACGACATCTTTTTCCCACAATCTCGACATTTCTTGAAGCCGGATCGAGGAGTTGTCGGTTCCGACGAGGAAGCCATCGAGTACGGATCGAATGACTCGAGGTAAATAGGATTAATCTGACCAAAAACTGAGCACCGGTATTCTGAGGCACTGAGTAAGCGCGGAAAAACGGAACTGAGCAACGGACGCTGCGCGCGGCCTTTATAGGCAGGATGACGTCGATACGGCGGCTGTCGAGGGACATCGACTCGGAGGACGTCGATGCGCAGCGCCCTCTAGAGAAAAATGTTTCCGAGGCCAGCAGAGCTGGAAGGAGATATCTAAGATGAGGAATACGTCGGAGGACACAATCCCTTCGAAGAAAGATTACTCTTCTTTCTTGAATAATTATTTTCAGTTCATCAAAAAGCATCAATGATATTCTTAGTCAGGATGATTTGTTTCAGCTTCTTGTGAGATTCATAGGAACACAGTTTCGTGTAAGATTTAAAGAAACACACATCTTGTAAAATTTAAAGAAATACAGCTTCTTACTATCAGCTCTTCTCAGCTCTCCATTCAACAGCATAAACCATAATTGGTATCTGTGTCAGTATAACTTCGCAGCACTTCCACCTGGTTTATTTTCATACCAGGTCCACTTCTATAAGGAATCAGCAAGCGGTATACTCGCCTGCCCGATAATTTTCCACAATCAACAGTGCTTTTGAAGTTTTAAATCTACTGACAACCAAATGTTTACCACAGCTTCAGTAGTTTGCAATTTTGTGACTTTCGACAACTTTTCAGAAAAAGACAAAATTCATATTAGTGCTCCTCCACACTCTCATGTAAGCAAAGCACTCTTCTTCTGAACCTTCACCTCCCAGAAGGGCAGCCTCTTTGCCACTTTTATCCATCTGCAACACCAATAACCAAAATGCCCTTAAGGATGTAATTCTACCTGTCCTCCTTTAGGCTGTGGCAATGTGAGTTTTTATATCACACAATTAACAAGCATCACCCATTTAAGACACTGCATTTGTCCCTTCTTTTCCTGCTGGCTCATTAGCGTAGTGGCATGCCTTAGTGTTAGTCTCTGTAGGCTCTAAACAATGCTTGTAACACTACAATGTTTTCTGCTGCTTTACAAATGATCCTTCAGTTAGCCTTCACTTCAGAATCACTTATAGGCACAGGCGATTAGTATTTCGGCTGCTTTCTTCAGTTGAATATTCATTTAACACTGTTCAGACAGTTTCACTTATACGCAAGTGCTATTTGTGTTGCCTTCACTGACTGCCAATCAATGTTCGGGTTAACAACAATTTCACTCGTATGCATGCGATTCTCCTTTTGCTACTGTTGCCCGCCTTAGTTCGCGCAAGGGATTAGACCACTCGGTAACACTCACTGGCTTCTGTCTTTGATCTCTTTGCATGCTGCATGGCTTCCACTGCTTTGACTCCATTTAACCGGACACACTTCCTCGTTGAAGTTGCCTTAGTTCCTGCCACGCAGTCCCGGAGCTTGATTTGCTCCTGCGACCCTCAGCTGCACACCAGCTCCCAGCCACGGTCTTCTGCATGCTTCCTGCTGAGCAGTCTCTGCAATTCGGTTCACATGGGGAAAGCCTTCTTCCTTCATGATTCCTGCTGCGCAACCTCTGCACTTCAGATTTAGGGGGAAAAGGACCCTCTCAGGACCGACAGCTGGAACCTGCTCTAGTGTGATCCCAGCGCGCTCTCTTTCCTCCAACCTCTGCATAGACTTCCAAAAACGTGCTCGCCTTCCAGTACTACTACTGTTGCTGCTGCTCCATCTAATGGCTTGCACCTGAGGGTGCCTTTTAAGCCTCTCTGCCGCCCTCTGGTGTGGGTTGTTGGAATTAACAAGCTGACCACTTCTGCATCATTGCTCTTGAGCCCTCTTCCTCGTCCAAGTTTGTTTGTTTATTTTATTTGTATAGTGCTCCAAACCCAGGGGTAGAAGGGCGCTTAAGAATATGGTTACAGCGTTGGGAAGTATCTTTGTGTTACATACTTCGTACATACTTATAATATATACATATATATATACAGTTATCAATATACAGTGCACACACAATACACACAATATACAATTTTCAATGCGAATACAGTATCTAAACCAGTTACCGCACGGGGGTGTAAGGTCTGGTGTTAGTGGGGCTATTCTTTGTTTAGGAGCCAGCTGATGGCCTGCTTCCTGAAGATCTGGAAGGATCCGATAGTTTTGAGGTTGAGAGGTAGGGTGTTTCAGAGTTGCACGGCAAGTACTGTGAAGCTTGCCCTTCCAGCTCTTTTTAGGTGGAACCTGGGCACTGTCAAGCATAGAGTGTTGGAGGATCTGGTGGATCTGGTAGCAGGTTTCATGGTGAATTTAGTGAATTATGAGACCTGAAGTCCCCAACAAAAAACTTAGGCTTTCTAGTCAGCTTTCTACTTTTAGACTCAGGTTCATTTCTTCTAAGTATATTTTAGGAAACATCACAAGTATTTACTTGAAAAGGGGAAGCCAGTTAATCTAAGCCATTATTAACAGATGTGTACCTCAGGGAGTTAGGATGGTTTGCAACTTTATAAGTCTCATACAGGCTTTCCTTACTTACAATGTTTAAGAATTTTGCTTTAGCTTTACCCACATTAAGAGGTTCAATTTGAGGATTAGACGAATCATAACTACAATATGCCATTACATGCATTGGGACGAATAGTGTCGCTCATCCAACGGGATCTCCTCACCACCCTGAGCCTTGTCGCCGCTCGGGTGATCCTCCCACAGAGCACCACCCCCAAGGTCAGGCTCAGGAACCGTCTGCCTTTCCCTGGCCTCCTGGGTGCAGACTTTAGGCAGGTTTTTAGTGAGGGAGCCACATGATTTATCACACTTTACAAGTAAGATTATAAGAGCTTCCATAGTTGTTTCTAGAAGTGTTTTCCTAATATATGATTCTTCATACATAGCTATAAAATGAGGTACAAATAAAAGCATAAAAACCTTAAAGAATTCAAACGTGAACCCATTGGTTCCAGCAGATTTGCTATTCCCATTTCTATGGTAGCGGCCTCAGTTCAGAAATCGTCAGAGGGTCATTCAAAACAGAGCTTGTCTCATCATCAATAAACCTAATAATAAGTTGTTCAAATTAAGGTTAATCTGCTCTACGACAACCTCAAATGTATAGGAATATAAAGATTCAATTACAAACAAATAACAAAAATAGGACAAACATATTTCAATTGCAACACGCAATTATTGTCAAAGTAGTACATGAAATTTGCACTTGTTTGTTACTCACCCACCATTTCTTGACTTGGTTTCTTTGTATTTCTAGATTATTTATGTTGTTTAGGCATTCTGCCTAATTTTTAATTGTTGAGTAATTTATTAAACTTAGTTTTATGATATACCTCCTCCCTTGTGATCTTGGATTAGCATATGCGTAAACTATCCTCACTGTTAACACAGGTGCACCTCCTGTGTATCTATGAAATGGGTATCCGTTGACTTTATTCTTTATTCTGATATTCCTTATTTACCCTCTAGAGTCAGACCCCCGTACATAAAAAAGAGGGCCTTTTGCCCTTGTATATACTCTGTGTTGTTTCCTTTGGGAAGGGAACCCCGAGGTCTTGTTGGAACTGTTTTGAACTTGGGGAATGGGAGCTGGAAAGTAAGCCTAGAGCTGGAAGAAGCTCAGAACTTTATTGGAACACTGTTTAGTTTGTTGCTGACATCCCTACACATTGTTTAGTTTTAGTTGTGAGGGCAAGTATAGGTGTTCAACACAGACAGACTTAAGTTGAATGTACTGACTCGGGCTATCCTTAGTTTCTTTCGGTAGGGAAATCCCACCTTAGCATAGGGCAATGTGGCCTTACACCACCCTGACATTTAAGTTAATAAACATCTTTTGTTTGAACTTTGAATCTGTTGTCTGTGTCTTGCTTCAAGATGCCTTCACGGCCCATAGTGGGGCTTTCAGTTTTCTTACTCTGCCATGGGTTATGGGTATTGTGAACCTGGTTCCAACAGTTCTCAAGGTTAGCCCCTGGTGGGCTTTTCGGATTTCTCACCCCCTGTGTGGGGTATCCACAGCTCTGCCCGCCGGCCACTCAGTTGATGGTAGAGCCTGCATACATCCTTTGCTTGGGCTTCCCTCGGCCAAGGCAGTGGCATGGTTCAGAAACCTCTGGTAAACTCTGAAAGGCCTTCAAAGTAGCTTGTATGGCAGTGCAGCATTGGCTTCAGCCTACGCCCTTTGTTTTGAGACTCTGGTAGTCACTGTTCCTGTACCGGTAGGGACGAGCTCCTCCAGCTCAAGGCCCAACTCCAGGGAGGGTTGTTCCATGGTTATGTCAGCTGCACAGCGTTTCCCGCCAAATGAACAGGATTGATGGCGGACTCCACCTTCCACCAGCATGGCTCCTCCTCCGTGCCGTGGCTCTGCGGTTGGACAGCTTTTTGTACTGCTTCATCCGGTGCAGGTCTCTGCCTCTTCGCTTCCCCTCCAGACGTCACAAAGCCTGTATGTTTTCCCATGTAGCAGACAGTGAGAATGGATTGGTTCTTGGTCCCATATAACAACGGTAACACTGTCGGGTCATAAACCACCACAACCTGTCTTAAAGGGCACTGGACATTATTACCTTGGTTAGTCCCTCAATATGCCATTAACAATGTGTGATTGAGATATACTTAAATCGCTGCCTTGGGTTTCCTTGTGCCTGGGGGTCACCCCTAGTGGGATCCCGCTTGCCCTGTCCCAGAGGGAGGGTATTACGTAGTGGACTCACCTTTCTAGTCCCAACCGGGGTGGCTTTGGTGTAAAGGAACGAATTCTCTGTATTCGTCACAGGACTCAGCCGCAGTCAGCAAAACAGACATGTTTCTGCAGGCTCACCACCAGCCCATAACCATTGCGGGCCTCCATAGTCTCCAGCGGACACAGAAGAATGGAGCATGGTCCGGTCCAACCCCCAGGCACTGAGAAGAAAGTGGAGGAGTATGCTCACTGTGCACACACCAGTAGCCACCACAGGCGCTCACAAAACAGTGCAGCCGACGAGTATATAAAAGACAAGCAGGATATTGCAGGATCACAAGGGTCTTATGCCCAGGGGTATGGAGCTGAAAGCTTATGGTGCCATCTTGCACCGGGCCCTCGATAGTCTCTGCATAAGAACACAACATAATCTGTTTATATTTTGTTCTTTGAGCAACTTTTATGCTCCATTAATTTGAGTTTTTTTTAGCACAGTTTTTCCTTAAGCAGTTTTGCTATGCAGGCATGCGATCATGTAGACGACATTTCGAATTTCAAAATTAGTGTATTTAATTTGAGTCCATTATTTAACCTATTTTTTACTTATTTGGATTTCTGTGTCAAATGGCAAACTTGTTCACATCCAACTGTTCTGTAACACTTACTTGTTTTATTTGTTTTATCAACGTCTATAGAAGGGTGCCAAAGATATGGTAACTGTAGTACCATCAGTGCTGGAACCAGAGTTACCAGAGCAGCTGATGGCAAAAGGATTAAATGGGGTTTACCTAATGAGGTCAATTAAAAGGTTTGTGATCGCCTGAAGGATAATTAAGTTCATGCATGTCCCCATTAACCACACTTCTGTCAGAAGGTTTATGAAAAGACACTAGAAGGCTGTGGATACCTCTTAGCCTAGGGTTTTGGAGGACTGCAGGTGGCATGATCAGTACTGGGGGCCAGCGGTCCTTGATGGGATGGCTACTATCACCAGACCATTGCCAATGCCCTCTAGCAGAACCAAGACTATGGCATCAAAAGGGGAACCTGATGTCCACTGGGTGGAGGCCAACACAGAACATTGTGTATTTCCACAAGAAATAAAGAGACTGCGGATACCTCTGGAGAGAGTGCCTCTTGCCAGAAACAAGGGCAGCCTGGAACTAACGACTTGAGCAGCAGTTTTCACCAAGAAAGGCAGGAGGATCTCCTGTCTATCGCTCATTCCATGAAGGATCCAGTGCATTGCTATTTGTAGGATGGAGGAAATGGCCAATCAGTAGTCAATCCACTGAGGAAGGGAACATTGGCCATTATTCCGATACCCAGCACTGAAACTGGCTGAAGAAGCTGGTATCAATGAAATCCTGTTTGTCTTCTTAGGATTCTCTGCACTGTATGAGGCACTAATCTTAGCACTGATAATGCTTTCAAGCAAAGGTTCAGCAATCATAGTAGCCACCCCATGGTGTCAGAGGCCCAGTGCTGGGATTAATTCTTCAAATTGTGTCAATGCCTGTGCAAGGTCCAGAGGAATCCTGACCAGACTCAATCATTGTCTTCACCACTGAAGGAGGAACCTCAGAGCAGGTCTGTGTTGCGGCATCCAGTTGCATTAACCTTTAGTGACTACTGCTTTGGAGCTCGATGCACAAAGACATGTTTGGCCACTGAACAAAAACGTGTATTATTAGGCCTTCTCTAACTCTTCAAGGAAGTGATTGGTTTTAGATGCAGGGTGAACCACACGAGATTCCCCAGTACCAGTTCTGGTTTCAATACAGCCCAGATGTGTCCATGGAGATCTTGTCCCCAATTTTCAAGACATTCTGCGAAAAATACATCAGCCAGTTGGAAGGGTGCTTTTATTGCCTCAAAAACCTCCAACTCAGCCTAAAAGCTGGCAATCTACTGCCAGAGGCAAGAACTAAAAGCTCAACAAAAAAACAACAGCATGAATTAAGCAGAGAATGACCATCCATCAGCAGGCAGTTGCAAAACACAATTTAAACGTTGCCTTGTAAACTGCAGTGAGGGGCCCCACAGATGTCCTCCTTCCTGGTAGATAAATAGTACTCTGGACAACCTTGGAGTCCCTACACAGTCTTGCCCCATGTGCTGCATGGTCTGAAGTAATGTCAGTTACACTCATGTTAGCAGTGAAAGATAAGTATTGAAATGTAATGAGCCATGGTGGTTTGCTTAGGTGGGAGAGCGTGCAAATGCGCATAGTCACCAGAAGGCTTTTTGAAAAACAGCTTCTTGCGTGATATGACAGGTTCAAACATGCTATTCGAGTGAGTCTGCAGGAGGAGAGACTGGACATAAAATGAAGTGATGCGCAAGACTCTGGCCAAAAGACGGACTTAAACACATGTGGCAATACATAGACCAAGACACCAGAGTATATGGGTCACTAACACAGGGAAGAAAAGGACAACGAGAAACCCTTGGTAGCATGAAAGAAGGGAACAAAGTAGATGATTATTAATAAAGAATGTGGCCTGCAAATCAAAACTCCCGTATCTTTACAACTGAGAAGAAAATCTACTGGAGTCACAATAAACTGTGATATCCTACTGATTTATAGCTATGATAAACCAAGATTGTGAGTTTGTCCTCTGTTTGATTTCATTGTTCTTGTAATCGGGCTCATCTTTCCTCGCCCCCACCATTAATTTAGCATAAATAGACATAGATTGTGTATCATTGATTAGCTCTTTCAACAGTAAAATGCTAGAACTGCAACATTGGGTCGTAGAATATCAAATTCTAGACTGATGTTAGCTCAAAATGTAACAGCAAAGGAATGACAGAAACCTTTGGTTCATGAGATTAAACAGTATGCAGTTTTAGAGATATAACTGAGCTCTGAACAACCATTAAACACAGTCATTCATCCTTTAACACAAAATCTGAAATCTGGATTTGGACAGAATGTCCAAACTCTAGGTTATTGTAGGCCAGTTAAGAAATAACTTCTGCTCATAAAATACAATGGAAGAAGAAAGTCTCGAATGTGAGCAGAACATAAAATCAATACTTTTGAATAATATATTTAAATCAGTAAACGTTTTCCAAAAGTATTTAAAAAATATAAAGTGTACAACGGTTGTCAGACTTTTTCTTAAAGCACAGAAAAACTAAATTTGTATGCCAGATCATTGAAGAAATGATGACGAATCTGGACAATTCATCCCTTCTCTCCTCTTGGGGACAAGGGTTCCCATTCCAAGATGGAACTTCCAGTCTAAACCACCTTGTCTGCATATATGGATCTTGGAAATACTTTGGATTCTCCTATGAAGACTAGATTCAACAAAGATCCTTCTTGGTCTCTGTTGGTTTAAGGTAATTTATTTATTTGAATGTGTCATACAGTACACATTGTACATTTAACACAAAACATTAAGAATTCATCACAGTACAACATTTCATAAATGAACAGTAATAAAACCATATAAAATCCTATCCTATACGTCCTACTCATCATCATACAAGCCAAACCACTAGACAACCCCTGCACAAGCCTTTAAAAACTCTGATATATGTATAGATAAGTACAATTCATTACAATTTAAAATCCTCCTCCATAAGTCATGCTCTGTGGCCACACCTCCAGATAAGGTGTGTACCAGGCCTTTTTACGTTTGAAAATCTCTTAAATACGACAGCTTTATTATTTTCCTGTGTACATTTACACACAGGTTTAGAGCAGAGGGCAGTGCAAAGGTCAGGTTACTTGACAGAAACCAGAAGGTTTTTATCTACATGGATGTAACTGCAAGCCATGAATAAAAGCCTCTGAAACAGAATGTATTTCTCTGAAGCCTTTCAAAAAAAGAAACTGCACCCTCCATTCAGCTTCTGCTGTGTTGCTGCTCGTGGAGCAAACAGAAGTACTGTGCATATTTATTTTCCTAGCATTTTAGGATTGTTAAAATAATAAAATGGAAAACTAAATTGCAATTGAGAATTAATATTTTGTAACAAATTATGCTTTTTTCCCCAATGAAAGCAAACCAGCATTGCACAATTGTATTTTTTCCAGGTTACCTGTACTGTGTGCATAATCATGCGGAGGCATATAATGTTTACACTTATAATTTAATTTACACTCTAATTATAAAAACAGTGTGTAAAATTATGACAATGAACGGTCTAGTTTACATCCATTCAACCTTGCAGTCAATGGGTACATTACTATAAATGGTCAGTGGCAGCAGAGTCTTTGCTCAATGGTGGTGTAATGACAATCACAGGTGTTCTAGCCTCTCAAATCTTAAAGACTACAATTAAAACATCGAAAACCCTACTCTCCAGGAAGTGCAAGCGCTGTTCAAAAACAAACAAATGAAAGTTACGCTTGTAATTGAAATAGAAATTCAGCAAAACCTGTCCCTGTGATCACCCAGCTGGGTATTTAAACTTTATGTAGCACTTCATACATGGTTCGTCCAACATCTAGTCCCTGTCATTATTATACCTCAGTCGATACTCAGTTAATCGACCTCTGAAGGATGTTAGCCAATAAGATAGCTCAGCCAGTTGAGCACTCGTTGCTGCGATCTGTGCGTGATCTGTAGGTTGCAGGTTCGAATCCCGGCAAGGCCAACTCAGCCATTCATCCTTTCAAAGTCGATAAAGGAGTACCGACTTCAGATTGGTGATAATAGTGATAAATATGTACTATGTACAGCACTTTGCCGAAAGCACTATGTAAATAACCATTTGACCTTGAGATTAGATATAGAATTTAGCCTGGAGCCCTTGTCCCTCTGCACTGTTGTATCATAACATTGGCATACCATTAGGTAGTAATAGCTGCAGGAAATGAGGACTTTCATTAAACATCAAAAGACAATTCTGCTATCGAACCTCCAAACACACAATACAATTCATGCTTGCTTTACTATGTAATATGCTAGGTGTTTGTGTTTTCAACATTTAAATATATACTGGAGAGATAGAATGGCCAGACCTTACAGAAATAATCAAAGGTGCATTCTGTCACAATGCAGAAAGCTGCCACATAATAATGATTTCCATAGAGTGTTTGCACACGTCAGCTGGATGTCACATTTTACTCCCTTGCTAAGCAGAAAAGTTATTTTTACTCTCTAAAAATCACATTTACTCTCAAAGTTTAAAAATAGGGAGTAAAATACTCCCCACCTCAAAATCTTATCTGGAGCACTGTTGGCAATAAAGCTTGTAGCTAATATTTGAGTCTGCTGTATCCACAGACTGGGGCTCTGGTCACACAAGTGCTTTAAAGGCTCTACTTGCTTGTGACAATGGCGACAAAGTCCCTGTTCACGTGGAACATTATTTAGGCGACCCAAACTTTCTTGCGTTAGCACCAAGTTTAGCCTCATTCTTAAAATGTGAAGCCTAAAATGTTGTGATGGGTGCTTTTCCAAATAGGGGGCAACGGTATTAACAGTTTTAATTGTATACATAAAATGATTAACTAAACATTGATATTGCAACAAAGATTCTCGTAAATTGGCCCATGCGTGTCTAGATAATTTTATCTTTGTAGTTTTTGGTGTGATTCCCAATTCTTCATTGGGTCCACCTATTACTTGTAATGTTTTTAAACAATCAGCTGTCCCGTCTACTAATACCCAACATGCACCTTTACTCACACAGCAATCAAACCTTCATAAATTGAGGCAGGCGGGGGAGCCAAGATGCTTAGTAATGCTTATGGCAATGCTGAACACATCTGAATACCATCGTCAAGGAAGACAGACACAATTTCTGTTGTTACAATGACGTGTCTGAGAGGGTGAATTGGGAATCGAAGATACTCGTGTAGAGACGAGCCTCTGTCACAATGCCGCCCTGGAGGGGTGGAGCCACATCGGGCCACGGGGCCAGCAGTGGCGTGTGTGGAGGAAGAACCGCTAGCTGGAGGTTGGACGGCAGGTGTCTTTACAGAGCAAGAGGCTCTGGACAAGGAATGAGACTCGACGGAAAGACAACCATCTTCTCTAGTGGTGCAACCACAGACAAAAAGTGGTGTGCCTGGGGAGACTGGAGAGGAGCCGTGATCGCCGTACTATGCCTGAAAGTGCCTGTTCCATTGGAAGCAGCACCTTCCGGAAAACAGTTGCTGTCAAAGTGGGAACGCCGGGAAGTTCTGAAAAGGTTGGTTTCACAGAGTATCAAAACGGATGCAGGTACGTTAAGAAGTGGGAAAACGTTATGAACATTGCATGTCACGGCTGGAAGAACCACCAAGAGTGGGAGAATTTAAGAAAGTTTATCGAGCAACCGGGCCTTTGAAAACAGAATGAAAGAGATTGTATATTGTATGCCAAGGCTGGAACAGCCGATCAGTCTCGTGAATATTGCAAGTGTAAACTAAAGGCACCATGAGAGAACCACAGGAGTATGGGGGAATCCTCATACCTGATGGTGGGAAACAGTTATCTTGCTCAGTGATCCTGAAGGGATGTGCACATTTGAAAATAAGATGTACCCGAGAGGAATATGAGAAGAACAGGTTTTATTCTTTATCAAGGGGGCACTTGAAACTCATTCCAAAAGAAAATTATATTTTCTCCTAACAGGCTCTATCTGAAGATTGTGAGGACTCTGAAGATTTTGAGACATATACTGTTGCACACTAATGAACTTTGAGACTGAGCAAATCTACTACCAGTGGGTCAGGCCAAAGCCTACACTCAGGGTATTGTGCTAGCCTCCCCTTTTCCTTTAGTTAAGTATTTTCACAAGTGGTAGGGCCAGTTAGTGATTAGGGAACGGACAGAAGACATGTACTTTGGACTTGACATGCACCTTTAGTTTTTGTTTTGCTAGTTAGGGAACTTCCCTGATAGTGATGGGGCTAGTTAGGTGTTTTTTCGTGCCAATTAAACATGTCAATAACTTGTCTGACTCCTTCTTCTGGATGGCCACAATATCTTCAAATGCTACTTAAACATGAGTGAAAAGGTGGCATTTCTGTTTAATTTGACCACTTCATGTAGAGAGCAGAACTACAAATGGCGTCATGCAAGGTAACGGTCTGGCATAAGAACTAAAAAACAGTGATAGCAATTTTCTTTGCAATTAGGAGAAGGCATTTGTTAGAGCAAGCATTGTGAGAGATGTGTGAAAAAGAGAAAACTCTTGAAAACCAAAGAACACAGGGAAATATCTGGTGACATAGGTAACTAAGAGGACAAGAGCAGGGTGATAAAGTAGCAAATCCGGACAGATAGTCTTTTCCCTTCTTACATGACCTTTTCACTTAGATTGCAAATTATTGCCTTCAATTATTTTTCTATCAGTGATTTTGTGCGCCAATTAAGATAGATTTCTGAGGAGCATTAATAAATTGAATTGACTTGCATAATGGTAAACACTGAAGTACCGATGACTCCCCTGCTCTATATATTGGGGTTATTCCCTACACGCCACACTTTTCATTTTCATTAACCAAAATGGATGCTTTTTCATTGTAGCGAAAAAGCAGGTTCTGAGGGCATGGAAAGTGACACAACAAGGAGAAGAACAAGTTACTTACCAACTGTAACGTTCTTTCGATTGGATGTTCCTCCCACGTATTCCTCATCTTAGATATTTCCTTACCTTTAGGTTTCGCCTCGGAAACATTTTTCTCTCTCCAGCAGGGGGCGCTCCAATCAAGGCCGTGGCGGCGATGTCCCTCGGCGGCATCCGTCAAGCATCAACGTCATCCCCCGTATAAGAGCCTCGAGCGCGCCCGCTGGCTTCAGTTCTGTTTTTTCGTATATTATCATCCATGGATTTTGATAGTCAACAACATGCCTCTTTGGACCCAATCCCTAAAAGAGTTTAGAGTGTAATTCACGTAAACTGTACTGTGGGGTTAGGATGGGAGGGTCGATGAGGAATACGTGGGAGGAACATCCAATCGAAAGAAGGTTACAGTTGGTAAGTAACTTGTTCTTCGAATGCATTGTGTCCTCCCACGTATTCCTCATCTTAGATAGACTCCCAAAGCAGTTTTGTATTGGAGGTGGGAGTACAGTATCTTTTTTAATCGTGTACAGTATGTAGTACAGATTTCACAAACAGACCTCCTTGAGAAGAAGTCGAGTCCAATGCATAATGTTTTATAAAGGTGTGCATAGATGACCATGTGGCTGCTGCACAAATATCTTGCACATGGACACCCCTTTTTAATGCTGTTGAAGTTGCCATGCCCCTGGTCGAATGAGCTCTCAGTCCATCAGGTGGTTCTTTTCCCGCCAATCTGTAACATTCTGTTATGGCTAAAATTATCCATCTGGATAATGTTCGTTTAGTTACCGGAAGGCCCAGTTTACGTCCAGTGTATCCCACGAAAAGTTGATCACACTGATGAATTTTTGCAAATCTTGAGATGTAAAAACTAAGAGCTCTCCTGGGATCTAGTCTATGAAGACGCGCCTCTTCCTTGCTTGCATGAGGAGGAGGGTAAAACGTAGGTAAAGTTATTTTCTGTGACAGATAAAAATCCGAAACAATATTTGGCAAAAAAGAAGGTTTAACCCCAAGAACTACTTTGTCCTTACAAAAGATGGTGTGAGGAGGCCCGCTCGAAAGCGCCTGCAACTCACTTACCCTGCGGGCTGATGTCAAAGCTACAAGGAGTATTGTTTTCAACGTAAGGAGCCTTAGTGGGCAAGAATGTAAAGGCTCAAATGACTTGTGAGAAATTTTAGAACCAAGTTTAGATCCCACACTGGAACCTGGAAAGGTATTGGGGGAAAAACATTATTTAAACCTTTTAGGAATTGAATCATCAAAGATATTTTAAAGTAAGATTCTTCTTCGGAAGAGCGCTTAAAGATGGATAGCGCTGCTAAGTATCCCTTTATCGTCCCAACCTGGAGCCCCAGATTGGCTAAATGTAACAGAAAAGATCAAATTGTGGGGATATTACATTGAAATGGGTCCACATTCTTTTCTCTGCACCAGCTACTGAACTTGTTCCAACGGCACCGATACAGAGATTTGGTTGCTGGCCTTCTAGCCGAAAGCAAAATCTCCATCACATCATCCGGAATATCCCAATCCTTGTATCTCAGCCTTTCAGAAGCCATGCGTGAAGGTTGAGTGTGTTGACCTCTGGATGGAGAACATGACCTTCCTGTCGCGAGAGAAGATCCTCTCTTCTTGGAAGACGTATTGGAGGGCAGATGGACATGTCAAGAAGGTCCGGGTACCACGTTCTCCTGGCCCAATCCGGGGCAATTAGGATCATGGTTTTCCCGAACCTTCTCAACCTCCTGATTACTTGAGGGATCACAGGGATTGGAGGAAACACATACAGAAGTGGAAACTCCCATTCCACCACAAACGTGTCTCCTAGAGCTCCTCTCGGGGGAAATTCCCTTGAGCAGTACAGTTCGCAATTCCGGTTGGCCCCGGTCGCAAACAGTTCCACATGAGGGGTTCCCCAAAGGGCTAAGATCTCTTGAATGACTTCCTGAGCTACCTCCCACTCGTGAGAGACTGTGCTCTGACTGCTCAGAGCGTCCGCTGTTGTGTTTTGCTCTCCGGCTAGATGTATTGCCGATAGAGAGATCCCTTCTTGTATTGCCCAGAACCAGAGTTGCATCGCCTCTCTGAACAATGGTAGTGACCCAACTCCTCCTCTCTTGTTGAGGTAGTACATGGCCACTGTGTTGTCCGTCATTATCAGAACATTCTTTCCCCGTACAGAGGGCAGGAAGGCCTTCAGCGCTAGTCTGATTGCCCTCAACTCCAAAAGATTGATGTGTAGTTTGGACTCTGATGGAGACCAACGTCCGCTGATTGTCAGATCGTTGATATGGGCTCCCCACCCTGTAAGTGAGGCGTCCGTCACTACTGTTATCTCCGGCCATGGCTGCCAAAAAGATTCTCCTCTGAGGATATGATGTCTGCAAGCCCACCACTGTAGATCCTGTGCTACTTGGGCTGGGACCTTCAGCAGATCTGACATTTCCCCTGAGAATTGGGACCATTGAGTTCTGAGAGCCCATTGAAGAGATCTCATTCTCAATCTGGCTTCTGCTACCAGAAAAATGCAGGATGCCATCAGACCGAGCAAATCTGAGAAATTCGAAGGCCGGAAGATGCTGGGCATTCTGGAATTTTGTTACCATCTGCAGAATGTGGTGAGCTCTCTCTTCGGGAGGCGAGGCTTTGCCCGAACAGGTATCCAGGACTGCTCCTATAAACTGGAGCTTCTGTGATGGTATCATGTTTGACTTTTTTAAATATAGAGAAAAACCAGAGCTTGTTCTGGAGAATGTGCTCTGATCATCCAATCGTCCAGATAGGGGTAGACATGAATCCCCCCCCTCTACTGAGACTCGCTGTCACCACCGCCATCAACCTGGTGAAAACTCTTGGGGCGGAGGTCAACCCGAATGGCAGAACTCGAAACCGATAGTGAGAATTGCCAATCGCAAACCTCAGTTACTTTTTGTGCTTGAGATGGATTGGCACATGAAAGTAAGCATCCTGAAGGTCCAATGATACTAACCAGTCCTGGAGTTGGAGAGCCTGAAAGATCTGAGAAAGTGTGGCCATCTTGAATTTGTCCTTCCTTAGGAACTTGTTCAAGTTTCTCAAATCCAAGATGGGTCTCAGTCCTCCGTTTTTCTTTGGAATAAGGAAGTATGGGGAATACCAATCCTTGTTCCTCTCCGCTACAGATACATGTTCTATTGCACCTTTCTGTAGCAGGGTTACAACTTCCTGCAACAGGAGCAGATCTGGATGTTTGGCAGAGTTGTATTCCGAAGGATGATTCTGAGGTTTCTTTAGAAAAGGAAGGCAGTAACCCTGGGATACCGTTTCCAGTGCCCAAACATCTGAAGTAATGCCCCGCCATTCTTCTAGCTGCTGTGAGATTCTGCCTCCCACTGGGGTCTTGTGGATCAAAACCTCAGAGTGGTTTTGCGGCAGCAGCAGCTGATGGTACAGATGCCGTTGCTGGGGCTGATCTAGCACCTTTTCCTCGTCCCCGAGGACATTTTCTTTGACCTCTCTGATTGGCCTGCCCTCTTCCTCTTCCAATTGAGGAATAATAGCGAAAAGGACGACCCCTCCAGGAAGATGAGCCTATTTAGGGGCGTTGCTGAGGCTGTTTTATAGCAGCACTGAGAGATTTTGCCGCCGCTTTGGAGGTCTGTAGCTTCCCCAAACTTTCTTCTGCCTTGCTACCGAACAACCTCGAGCCATCAAAGGGCATATTAAGAAGTCTGAATTGCACATCAGGAGCAAACCCAGACTTTCTTAGCCACGCGAATCTACGTAGCACTGTGCTAGTCGCCATGGACCTGCTGATGCTGCTGATACTGTCAGCTGTGTCCAATCCTGATTGAAGGCATTCTCCCGAAGCCTCCTTTCCATCCCTTATAATAGCTAGAAACCCATCACGTTCTTCACCTTCTGGGATGTGTTCAGCTGCCGCCGACATACAGTCCCACAGGGTATATGTGAACCTTGCCAAGGTACAGGTTACATAAGTAGACTTCAAAGCCATACTGCCAGATGTGAAGATTTTCCTAGACCATGCATCCACCTTTTTATCGCCCTTTATCTGGAGGGATAGTAGGGTATGCCACATTCTTTGTGGAAGTGGCTGCCTGTACTACCAAACTTTCCAGAGTTGGGTGTTTGCTGAGGTATTCCGGATCAGATGTACAAGGTCTATATTTTGCCACAAACTTTCTATTTACTGCCCCTATGGCTTCAGGATATTCCCATGCAGAACTAACCCTTCTTTATAAGGCAATATAAAATGGTAGAATGGGGTCTTGTTGGGGTGTTCCAGATAATATATCCGTCATGTCATCATCATGACTGACTGGTGAACTCCTTCCCCACCCCATAAAGTCTGTAACTCTGCGCATGAGTCTTCTATAACTTGTATCAACCTGTTCTGATGGGTCTGGTTTGTCAAATTCATACTCTGGAGAAGTATCCAGGCCACTTGCTGTTTGCAAACATTCTTGCAGATCTTCAATTCTTGATTGAGGATTAATTCATTTCTCTGGGACAGATCTTGTGCCAAATTTAACACCAGCAGAGGTTACTTCCTCCTCTTCTGATGCGTCTCCCTCATACATGGATGACATGGTCCTGAAAAAATCATGTCGACTCTCAGGTTGAAAAACCTTTTCAGGCATTACAGGTCTATCCTTTAATAAAGGTTTGGGCGTCGACGAAAACGTTGATGGCGCTGAAGTTTTAATCACTTTCTTCGACAACGTTGAAGGAGCTTTCGACGACCTCGATGTAATCGTCGAGGAAGCCGTGGAAACCGTCGAAGGAGCCTTCGTGGTCTTCGAGCCTGAGCTCGACGTAGTTTCCTTCGAGGGAGTTGTCGACTCGAGGAACTTCAAAGTTTTCGACGACGTCGATGTCGACTTCAATGGAGTATGATCTTTCAATGCCATTTTATTTCCCTCTGCCTTCGATTTATGCACCGAAGGATCTGACTTAGGAGGTGATCAAGAAGAGTCTCTCGATGACGCTCTCAACGTCTTTTTATCAGCCTTTCTTGTTTTGGACCTTCCTCTGTCACTTTTCTTGTGAGCAGATGCATGGTCTTTAGCTATTTTTGAGGGGGTCTGGGCCGCGTTCTCAAAAATCTTTAGCATGGAGACTCGACAAGCTTCCCATTTTTTCGGGGAGTCATGTTTAGATGGGCATGTGATAACCTCTTCCGAAGATGTGGAAGAGGATGAGGGAGATCGATGCCGTCTCTTCTTAGCCTTCTTAGAAGACAAAGAAGAAGACTTCCTATATCTACTTCTAGAACGATGTTTTTTATGATATGACTTCGAAGACACATCCGAGTCTCTCTTTTTTAAAGTGGGCTTCAAAAAACCCTCCCCCATCACCAGTTCACCTTTATGCTCTTTTAGGGCTGTGGCAAGAACCACAGTCTTCCATACGGTGGTCGGGACCAAGGCATCATAGACAGTTCCTATGTGGATCCGTCAAGGACATCTTCTTTGCACATTTTAGGCATTTTTTAAAGCCTGTCTTCGGTGTGGAAGGGTTCGAAGACGACAACATCGCTTTTTCTCACAAAATACTGAAGCGCGGTTTTACTCGATCCGAAGTGAAGCTAACGGAAAAACGGAACTGAAGCCAATGGGCGTGCTCGAGGCTCTTATACGGGGGATGACGTCGATGCTCGACGGATGCCGCCGAGGGACATCGACACCGCGGCCTCGATTGGAGCGCCCCCTGCTCGAGAGAGAAAAAATGTTCCGAGGCGAAACCTAAAGGTAAGGAAATATCTAAGATGAGGAATACGTGGGAGGACACAATCCATTCGAAAGTTGCATTTGTCAGGAAGCAGTATTCTGATGCCTATGCACGGATATGATTATCGGCTTCTTTGGTGGATGGGACATAGCAGAATTGAGTACATATTGCCACCCCCTGCCCTCAGAGTTCGTCTTTTTCTTATGAATGGTTTGAGATCTCTTGTAAGGAGTGTGCCCCTTGTGTATTTAAAATTAATAAAGTCTGGAAAAAATGCATTGACATGAATTCCAATGTAGCTGCATTTATCCCATACCAGAATACTTTATTTACTGTTGATATTAGTTTTACCAGTTGTTTGAGATCTCTTTTAAGGAATGGCCCTTTTTTATACATGTAAAATTAATAAAGATTTGAAAAAAATGCATTGACATGCGTTTCAAATGTAGCTGCATTTTTGCCATACCGGAATACCTTCCTGAGCAGTTCCAAGTATGCTAATTAAAGTCTGTAACATCCTTACTGTTCATGTATCTCACTTTAACTACACATCACTGAGCACTTAAAACATAGTCCTTCAATTGGAACTAGGGCTCTTGGCATTTGGCCTCATTAACTACCAAACGCATTTGCCATAGACTGTTTCAACAATATGAACATTATTCAGATTAGCTCTACTTTGGAAACTGACTGCTGGTTAAGTGTTTCTTTCTTGACCTATTTTTTAAATTAGATAATAAAGGGACAGCATTTTCAAATATGCAAATAAATGCCTCATGTTAGGAATCGCTATACTCCGGAATGCTCAAGAAGGACCTATTATCATTTATCCTAGCAGTGAAATGTTTTAGACTCCAGGTTGAAACGAAGTGGGGCTAGTTAGTATATGAACCATGTACTAGATGACTGACTGTACATCTCTACAGGTCTGCATACAGAGATTCACTCTCCACTCTGTCTATCAAATGTACTGCCATTTTCACACTTTGCTTGTTTAGTTGGCACAAACGGAAGAATCCCAGGCGCTGACCAGCTCAATGCTTCAGTGTACTTAAAGTGATTCTGAACACCTGGCAAAAAGCTGGAGGCTCTAATAATGTCAGCATACGGCGCCGGAGAGACAGAGCACCTGCGTATCCCTAGTAATACTCATATATAGGACTCTGTACCCTCAGCAGCACCAACACACTGTAGTCTGGAAGCTGTGCGCCTCAAAATGCTCCCCAAAAAACACTTTGTTAAAGTTCTATCGAGACGTCATACAATCTCTTCTGCAGCTGTGATGCAACTGCTCCTAAATAAATTACTACTAGAACACATCATTCTTGGCAAAAAAAGCTTCATCCACTTGAGTTAGTCTATGATGATGATAAGGATCTGGATGTGCAGATGAGTCTAACGCCTACCGCATATTGGGTTGAAGGAAATCAAGTCACTACAAATGAATGCAGCCAGCGTCCAGTAGATACTTGAGCTGAGCTGCTGTGAATTCCAGGAAGGACAAACCAAGCTGGATGAGAGAATCCCTTCCGAAGGAAAACGGGGACACAGGAAAGAGAGCTTTCTCTTTGAAAGCTGATCACTACACCCTCAACTCTAGCATATGATCAGGTCAGCGTGACGACTGCCTTTATGCTGATGCCAAAAAACATTATGTTCAGAAACGGATATGCACCATCTGTTTGAGGTATTTGTTACTGAGAAAAATGGGTTACTACAGAAAACATAAAACATCCAGATCAATGCCTGGGAATGGTAAAACAAGCAACATGACCACACGCAAGCACAACATGGAAGCCAGAGGCTGAAACTGCAGGGTAGTGCAGGTGGGAAATTATACCTTAATGGCATTGAGGGAATGCTATGGGAGCTGTAATAGATCAGGATACAGAAAACACAATCTGTTTTCAAGGATTTATGTTTATTCTTACAATCGGGCTGTTTATAGCGTATCTATTTTACATATCTAGGACACCATAGTAAGCAGGTAATAAGCAGTCCAAATCTGCGACTAACAACATATTTAAAATTGTTGTTTTTCCATTCAAGTTACTTATTGATACATTAGCAGCAAGGTATTGATTATTTAAGTCTCACGCTTTTTTCATTTGTGGAAAATAGCAACTCGTGAAGGGAGAAGACAAGATAGGGGTGAGTTTAGCGCCTCCTCTCTATTGTCACAGGTTTCCCCCTTTCTCACCTGTTTTTGTTGCCTGATGACTTCCTTAGGAGGAGTCTTCTTTCGTATGGTTCGGGTCTTATACAAGCCTGCTCGCCCATCCTCGGCTTCCAGTGTTCGTTCAGCTTTGATGCCCGGGATCAAGGGGAAACTCCAGGAGACTCAAGAAAGGTATAAGAAGCACGCGGAGGTGGTGTAAGGATTCTGGGAAGGCTGGATAAGAAGGAGGAAAGGTAGATTGGAAGAAGGGTTTCCTGGAACCAGGAAACAACAGAATAGTACTTAGGAAGAGTATGGAGCACACGTCCGGTCACAGCTAGCAGCAGCTTTGAGACGCGCAGGGCCGCAGGGGAGTGGTCTCTTTATATAGCATGCTGTATAGAACGCAAAGACTGGTGAGCGGCGTTCTGGGCTTCCCGCCATGTTGGTAGTATTATGGAGTGTAGCCCCCAACGTGTCAGGGACCAGGAGGCCCAGAAAGGGCGAGTTCGATGGTTCATGTCATCTATGCTCCTCCAGAGAATAGCATCAACTCAATTAGTTACCCTTCATATATGTCATTACCTGGCACAGACACAAGAGATATACAGCATGCAGCTGCAGTTATTTGGAACTCCTTTTGATTGTAGCGGGCGGCACACTGTATTTCCTAGCAGTCCATTACAAGCAGAGCGCAATACTATGATGGCTTGATACGCGCATTGCCCAGCTGCTAGGAAACGGCCACAACTGCGCCAGCGCTAGCGCCTGAGAAGAGAAGCCATTGATCCTGCTACTAGGGCAGGCTTCTGCAAGTGCTGCGTTCTTTCAAACCGAGCTTGACTCAGGACCACATCTATGGAGCAAAGGCATAGATGGGGCACAGGCAGAAGTGGGACAATGAAAGAGAGCGCAGCAACTACATGCTTCAGCACACGCAAACCATTACGCAACCCAGCAGCATCATAGTGACTCCAGAAGCAGTGAACACTGTGCATGATATACTACACATCGAGGCACCTCTAGCAAAACCCAGAGAATACAAGGTTTAGAGTTCCCAGCAGCGACAGAACCCTGCTGTATCAGAAGCTGTATCACTATGCATTCTGGAGACTGCATTACTTACACTGGAGCCCGTCAGTGCCAAAGCCCTACCAAAGCACTGCACACTAGTGGCCCCAACATCAGGGGCTCCTGTGCCCCACTGTATTAATTGGTTTCCCTAGTTGAATCGATTTCCCTACTTTAACTGCTGCCCCACTGTGTCTGCTCCTTTGCATTCTCGAATAAATATTTGCCTAACAATAACAGTCCCTTTGTCACACCCAAACACACTAAATGCAGATCAACTATGCCACTCCCACACAGAAATTTAAAATCCCTCCCGACGAATATCAAACTAGAGAACTCTACACCTTTGCAACCAAACGTGGTACCACCACCCCAGCAGATGAACGCTAGCACCATGTGCACACAAGGCTCCCAACTAGACACACAGCATCTATGCAAGTGGTGGGCAACTTGTGACACTCCGGATGTTTTGGCTTGCAGCTCTCATCTGATCTACCTAGCATAGTCAATAGCAGGGGATATGAGCCGAGCATCTGGGAGGCCACAGCTTTCCCAACACAGATGACTGTCACGCGGACAACATAGAAACAGACCCACACACGGTACACGGGCACTTCCGACCTGCACGCATCAACACAGAAGCAAAGCTGACATGCACTTCCCCTCTATCCCCACTAACCTAACGTATCCCAATCGCTTTCAGCTCCACCAGAGCACCTGGAGACCATGTAAATGCGCCTTGCTACCTATAACTCGCACTCAAATAATATAACATAGTTGATCGTTCTCCTGCAGCTGTTAAGCACCTCGCCATGGCTCAAAGTAAAATTTAGTTTTTGGTACACTTCCAGGCCAAAAATTGTTTTAGCTACGAATCAGAGAGGCAATTCCCCCTGTAACTACTATGACCCTTGCAACTTGGCCTATTCCTTTTAAAATGTATTCAGGGCTATACATCTATATCAACTAAGACCTTTTACCTCACAACCCAAATCTCAAACATTTTGAAAGCAGGTTTCTTCAACAAAATGTCCTCAGGAGCCTATAACCTTATATTACATACCAACAATGAATCTTGCTATATTAGCACGATGATGTGAAGATTGTGCAAAATCCCTCCGTGTACTTAACCACAGGGGCTGGTCAATCTATTGATGTCTCAGTCATCGAACTAATATTTCTGCTGCCGGTAGCCAAAAGGAATCACCTTAAGGCCGTTTGTATCATGTGTGTCTCCCGCTACATGCCCTCTCGCACCCGAGATCTTCTTCTCACCTACTCATGCATCTCCCAAGTCAAATGCGCATATAGCAATGGCACTCCATTTTCTGCAAACCGCCAAAGGTTCTCTCAGCACCTCCCTTCAGAACAAGGAAGAGCACTGTATGTTCAGGAAAACATAATGCTGTGGCCTTTCCCCCTATTATATAATTCAGATCTTCACTTGCAGCAACAGCAGAGGTCTCTGGCCAAAGGAAACATAACGGTGGGGTGCAACGTACACAGTAATGCTTTACACATAACAAATAACTTTAAAACTATTTTCTAGATATGCTAATGTATTATAACTGTGATATGTTATATAGAGGAATTCTTTGTGGAAACGGCTTTGTGGGTTTTTACAGTCTTCGACAAACTTGAATGTGACATGAGACAGCAGTCATGCATTTCAACTGCATGTGTTGCGGCAGAGGGAACCAATTAGAAATGGCACATAAGGCCAGCTTGCACCTGGTCAAATATGAAGCGGGTGTCGTATACTGCCAACCGATTTTGAACAGTATGCCTGCCCTTACGATCTCATGCACAAACGAGCAATCCAAAAAGCGCCAGATTGCTGGTCACGAAACAGAACTGGATGGGCCATTATCACCCGACATTTGGCAGGCTCATAGCTCTGCTCACACGGAAACACTGATTAACGCGTATTTCTGCGTGCCCTATTTATTGGTAGGAGGGAATTACATAAGGGATATTTCCGCAGAAAAAACTCGTGGGTCCCTTTACAGAAAAATACCATCCACCAGAACAGAGATTTCTTTGCTCCCACCTAGCATGAGATTCTAGGGCACAGATTGATTACAAAAATCAATCCGCCAATGGATTAAAAGGGCCACTATGGCAACTAAGCACAAAAACATTTGTTATTTATCTATTTATTTGTTTATTTTGAAGCTTATATTGTGCGCCAAGCCCGAAGGCATCTGGGCGGTTTCTTACAGAGTGTAGAGGTTACAGTGAGCAACAACCTGGCGGGAGCAGCTAGATACAATATTCCATGGGGCTGCTAAAACACTACGGGCATCACAGTGCATAGTCGGTAAGAGCAACGACCTGCTCTGGCACTGCGGAGGGGATGGCATATGAGACTTATTAAGCTGATGCATTAGTAGCCTGATGTAGAGGGTAGCGACATTTACTTCAGATTGGATATTAAAGTGGTCGCTACAATTCATACAGGTATGGCACCGAACTGGTGTTACACATTGCTAGTGTTATACGGTAGCATAGTTTATACAAAATGGCATAAGTTGGATGAGGTTAGCAGAGCGTTTGAATGCAGCGTTTCAATTATAGAACGCTTACCGCAGGGTATTGTCTGAATAGTAGTTGGTGTCTTCAGTAGACCTCTCCAAGGTGACGTAGTGTAGGCAGGTCGTGCTGGAGGAAATGTCAGTGAATACTAAATGAGCTGTGCTACTCTTGATCGAGGAAGTTGAAGGTGTCACGTAGATTTGAAAAAGCGCCTGCGCAGCGTGGCGTGTCCTTTGGCCGAAACGGCCCGGACAGGCACAGACAGGCTTGGCCTTAAGCTCTGTGGGCCTTGTGCGAGGGGGGCCAGCTATCGCCTATCGGCAGGCCTCCTGGCCTATGAGAGCGCGGTCAGGGCTGACTGATAGGCAACCATAGATCAACAAATAACGGCAATCGAATCGGCGGCCATTTTAGGGACTGTGTGGCTTGCAGTAACAAAGCCTGGCGATCTCAGCACCACGTGGAGGAACACTCTCAACCACAAGCTGGGTGGGCCTTTGACTAAACACATCAGGTTAGGGGGCAACACATCATCCAGCAGAAGACCAAATAAAACAGTGCAGCCATATTACTTGACCATTTGACTTGGCATCCGCTCTACAAACAAAACTCCCACCAGAATGAACATAAGGAATAAACATGCTACAAGGAACAACCCGGCAGGAAAGTTTTAAACACGTTTGGGCTAACATGCCATACCAGCCCAGCCCATCTACCACCACCTAACAAGAGATAAAGTACAATGTATCACAGAGCCATAAACAAGTCAATCAGACGACTTGGTAACCATCCAAAAATCAAAGCTGCAACCAGAATGTGCATAAGGAATACACATGCAACAAGGAACAAACCTGCATGAAAATTTCAAAAGACACATTAAAAGCGTGATGCACTAGCTACAGATTCAAGCGCAACCGATCCATTTGTTCACATCTGTCCTTTCACAACGTGAGCCAAAATTGAAACAAAAACTATTGAACTCTCCATCAACAGTTTCCCACTATCCACAGTCATTAAGGATAATTCTAAAACGTTCTAAAATAAAAATTACAGGCATCAGAAAGATCTCAACACCATAGAAACTTCACATTCAAACACTCTCACCCATCACATGTCTATCAATCGTTCTAACACAAACAGTTAGAAAAAATCCCCTCCACCGACCCAATAACACTAAATAAATGCATCTCTATAACCAACTTGCAAACCTTATCCTCACCCCGGCCATATCATTCTGACAAATCAGACACTAAAGATATTCCATCTGGAAACAAAGTGCCTCTCCATCCTATGTATGAATCAATATTCATCTAGAAAACATATACACACAGATGCCAGGCACTCTTGCTTCTACACGCACCAACAGTTGGTGTAGCACAACTTTCCAATTCCCTGCACCCCCTCTTTTCAGATCTTTGTGAGCAACTGGAGACATAAAATAACAAATGGCAGAGGCCGTGGTATACATTTCAGTAACCTAACATAACATAACATGTGCGGCCGCCTCCAGGTTTGTGTGGTACCCACCAAAAAATGAGCAGTGACCCAGTGACTACACCACATTCCGGCAGGGGTTGGGAAGAGTCGGAGTTGGATGCCTGAAACACCGCCAGCGTAAGACCTACTCAAGGAAGGTCTTAATTTGGACAATTCGGAGTATGACCCTTTCGTCCTCCCTCATGGAATGTTCAAAACGTAAGTAGGAAATGTTATTATGTTGTTACTATGTTTTTTGTAATGCATCGAATCAAATCTTGAACCTTGTACCCTTTATTGATTTGGACACTTGCAAAGCGCACCAAACACTGAGAAATATAGGCGCTGTTTTTTTTTTTTAAGTAAGGCAAAAAAGTACTTAAATGAATGTATATTAAGGTACCGGTTAACAATAACCATTCTGTTCAGAGTCAAGCATATGGTTAAACGGTGCTAGGGAGAGTAGATGTTTAGGCGGTCTTGTGATAGAGAATTACTTTAGCCGCTCTTGTGTAAAAAGCCAGGTTTCCAAGCTTTTATGGAAGGACCAAAAGGACGATTCAGATGTTAATGAAGATGGTAGAGCATTCCAGTGTTTGGCAGCTACCACTGGGAAGCTGCTGCCCCCTGCTTTCTGTAGTTTGAATCTGGGTGTGGTGAGTAAATGTGAATGGGTTGAGCGCGTGGGTCTGTTGGATTGTTTTTTGGAGAATTTGTTGGATAGGTACTTGGGGGCTGAGTTGGACAGACATTTGTGTGTCAAGGAGAGGTTTTTGAATAGGATTCCGTTGTGGACCAGCAACCAGTGGGCATTCCGTTACAGTGTCATTTTGAATGTCTTTACGGCAAGACACCCATAATAAATTGGGCTGTATTTTTCTTGCCCTAAGTGAATATAGGTAACAATTTATATTGGGTGGAGTGGGAAATCAAGGCACAATGCTTTTACGACTTGCTTTACTGCTCTGGCCTATTTTGAATTACTTTTAAAACAGAGAAGTGGCACAAAACGCAATTAGGGTTTTTATGTTGCTTTAATCCCAGAGTACACTTTGTTTTATGCATGCATGAGATTTCCAGGCATGTACAAAAACATGGATTCCTATGTAATGCGGCTCCTTTCAGCTTTCCGTAGGAATCACTGGTGGACGTGATCTCGAAAGCATTATCTGCAGATGGAGAGACACATTTAAAGAGTGCCGTGATTTTGCCTGCTTTTACTCTTTAGCATTCCCTTTTGTAAATGAGTAAAATTGCGAGCTGGGGGGGCAAGTGCATGCAATAACCACAATTTACAAAATTAGCGACAATGGCTACAGTAATCTACCATTATTTTCCTTCACGCAAAGGGCAGCAAGCCATGATGGTAAGGGCTGGCCGCCACGCGCTCCGTTTCTCTCTCAGTGTAAATCTTTGATGCTGGAGACACTACGAAGGAGCACGCTGTACACAATGTTCAAGTGTTTCCTGCGACCACTTCCCACGGGTAGGAGATTGTAAGTGATAGCTACACTGAAAGGCTATTGTTTACTAGAATTTTAAACATGAGCCATCACTCAGGATTTCTCTGTTACTGAAAGATAGCAGCTGCAGGTTGGAATACCAGTTTAGACGGATGGCCTGAATAATTCTTTCAAACATCTTAATCACCTGCCTATCTGGGCTCGCAAACACAGGCATTCCATCCAGTAAACCTACATGCATGACTGCCAATAGCATGTAGGGCTGTAAACAAATGCCACATCAGCAGCCAGGTACTGTGTGCGCCTGGCGAACCCTGTAGGAAGACGAGATTGATCCCCCTTAATAGCTGTATGTCAATTAGATGCCGAATGCCTGTCTCAGCTATCTCCCATCCTCTAGCCCACCTTTCACTGAAGAGGTGTGCTAGAAAGGGACCTAGCAACGGGTAACCAAAGATCACCGCCTGGCACCCACGAGGCCTGATTAAAAAGCCTACTGCAAAACACGAAACACCATGGATAAGCAGGCAAACATGCAAACTCATATAAAGAATTGGACATGGGTAGTCCACTGTGGGATTATAACGATAACACATCTCGAGTTGTCTACATCACTGAGAAGCTCAGTGAAATGCAACTTGCTGTCCTTAGCTGTCCAGTGGCATTTGATGTGTATGAGCCCCTGCATCCCCCCAGTTGCGTTGCCCCCACGAACAAGCAGAGCGGATGTCAGAGTGAGAAGACACTAGTGGGGGGCATGAATAACCTACGAAGCAATGTACTTTGTGTACCAACTTGTGCCTCCAGCATATTTTGCCCTTACCAG
This sequence comes from Ambystoma mexicanum, assembly GCF_040938575.1. NCBI lineage: Eukaryota > Metazoa > Chordata > Amphibia > Caudata > Ambystomatidae > Ambystoma > Ambystoma mexicanum. The sequence goes on along the minus strand of NC_090927.1, from coordinate 1,244,085,083 downwards.
CCATTAAATGATAATAAAGCTCCCTGCCAAAGAACAACCCAAAACCAGAAATGACATATTCCTTATCCGCCCTCCCTAACGTCCCATGTGTGAACCTCCCTAAATAGAAGAAAATACCTAGGGTTCTGCACACCTCGCCCAACTCTCTTAACTTCCCCTCTGCTTAGCGATTGAGTTGTGGCACTGTCACTGGGACAGGCGCAAGGCTCCATCATGATCAGACAGCAAGCCCACATTCGGCAGCAGCCCTTTAACAATGACAGCATAGCTACAGAGCGCAATGCTGACACCCAACAGCACAGGAATCACAGGAAAGTTGGTTGCGCATCCAGCACAATGAAGGAGTACCACCACATGTACCACCACATTTGCCGGTTCTCCAGTCGGTGTGAGAAGTCTGCTGCCGTGCATGGTGGATGAGGTGTGACAAAGCACGGTCTTCTCTGCTTCCCAGAAGTCTCAGGCAAGCTGGGGAAGGGACGGACAATGCGATATTCCCGTGACATGATGTGAAGCCGGTGGAAAACAAATATTCTTATTCCATTGGTATGACATTGCAGAAGAAAGATACAGTGTTAAGAAACATGTTTATGTTATGAAACATTAATATTGTGCCAATTCCACCATAGCGGTACCTTGTCATCGAGATTGGTGTATTGCAACCCCACGGGGTCAGGGGGCAGAAGAGGGAAGACTAAGTTGGGAGCTGGTGAGTAAGTGTGCTGGGTGGCAAGGAGAAAAGGAATGCACAAGAAAGAACAAGTTGGATTGATAATAAGAGTTAAGGTAAGGGGAGGGTGATTGTGTAAGCATGTGTGCATATGTAAGGTAAGCAGTGGATCAGACGAGATACTGATCCGGCGCCATTCCAATTGGGTTATGATGCTATAATGGGAGCAATACTCTGATTAAGCTATTTTGGCAATTGCTTTCAGTATGGTCCGTTCACTGTTGCATGCATCGCACACCCAGGTTTCCCTTCACAATCTTGCAGCGACTTACTTGCTTTGCTGGAGAAGCAGCATAGAGTTGTTTTGCTTTAGATAATACCTTTTAGGGTTTTGTATTATTGACTAGGGTAATTATCACTGCATGATTAGGTTAGCACCTCCATGCCATAGTCGCTTTATAGGAAGAACGGTGAGAAGGAATTGGACTAGGGTGTGCTCCTATGAGCCAGTTAAATATCCAACTTTTTAGATTCCCTTTAGGTTTAGCAATGATTCAATCTCCCAGGTTCGTTGACAAGAAAGTGTCTCATCCACCAGGATTCTCGGTTACCTACCTGGGTACTAGAATCACAAAGCAAGAATCCTCCTGAGTGGCTGGAATCTATAGCTTAAGCAAAAAGGTTCTGCAGAAGCACCTGATTGATCCTAGCATCTGATCTGGATGCCGTGTCATACAGTAGTGCTTGCAAAAGACATACGGGGAGGACCACGTTGTTGCCTTACTGATTACTTCACATGGAATGTTTCTCTGAAAGGCTACAGCTGTAGCCTTAGCTCTAACTGCATGACAATCCAAACCTTTGGGAATGGCTTTTTTTGTATGTTGCATGCTTCTGCAGTACAGGAGAGACAATCCATCACGCTATGGTAGCCTTTGATTCACGAAGGCCAGCCTGGTGACTGCCAAAGCACACAAATAAGCTGTCTGATTTTCTGTATGGCTTAGAGAACTCAATGCAACATTTAATGGCCAGCCAAGCAATCAGCAAATGCAAAACTCTCCTTCTGTTTGCGCACAAGGGAAACACTTTGGAAGGCTGATTTCTTGATTGAGATCTGATTGAGATGAAAAGCTAAAACAACAGAGGTACAAATTTGGGATGCGTTCTAAGAACTACATTATCCCTATGAACAACCATGTACGGTTCCGACGAACAGAGTGCCAGAATTTCGGTAATTCTTCTAGCGGAAGTGATAGCTACTAAAAAGGCTGTCTACCATGACACCAAGTGTATGCCCGTTGTAGACATGGGCTCAAACAGTTTGTGAAAGAATTGCAGACAAAACTACATTTAAATCCCAGACTGGGTGGGAATTAGCCATTGGAGGGTAAAACCGAAGAAGAAAGTCAAAATGTCTTTTTATAATAGGGAATGTTAAGATTTGGAGAGCTGATATAAGCTCCACCCGCTGATGAGTATGGACTACAAGAATTGATGTTGACGCCTGTAGAGGTCAGGTAAGACAAAAAGGATATGGTATCCAGAGATAGATGAAGAGGACTCTGGGATTGCTCCAGCATCCACAAGTGGAATCAGGTCCATTTGTTCTTATACTGGGACCTTGTAGATAGTTTTCTGGCTGCTTGCAAGATAGTCATATTGTGATCGGACAGACCTACACCGGCAAACACTAACTGCCCAGGAACCAAGCTGGTAAGATCAGTGATAACGGGGAGGGGGTGAAGCACCCTGCCTTCCTGTTGAGACAGAAGATCCCATGCCACCAGAAGTGGCCACGGATCATATGACTTGAGTAGCAATAGGTCGGAGTACCAAATGTGGGTCGACCAGGTTGGTGCTATCAGAATCAGAGTGCAATAAGTGGAGTTCCTGAATTTCAAAAGGATTCTAGGAATAAGAGACAGAGGGGGAAATGACGTAAAATGCTTCCCATTCGTAGGGGGGATCTGCAGGACAACCCCTAGGGCTTGCGGATCTTGTCCCAGGAGAGCTACAAGGGTGCAAATCTGTGATTCATTTATGTCGCAAAAATGTCTACCTGGGTAAAGCCCCACCTCAGAAAAATCTGCTGAAGAACTGAATCTTTCAGCTCCCATTCATGGTTGCAGTGTGAAAGGTGACTCAGGAGGTCTGCTCTTGTGTTGAGAGTTCCAGGTAAATGTACTGCCTGGAGACATATCAGATGTAGCACTGAGCAGTACCCAATATGTAAAGCCAGACAACATCTTGTTCCTCCCTGCTCGTTTATTTAGACCATTGCTGTCATACTGTCGGTTCTCATAAGAACACTGGATTCCTGAAATAAAGGAAGGAAGGACTTCAGGGCCTTGAAAATTGCCAAGACCTTCAGCATATTTATATGCCATTATAATTGGTTATAATTGGTTATTTATAACAAGCTTAATACCCAGAGGTTAATAAGCGCAGACCCAGGGATCGAACCTGTGTTCCTCCACATCGCCTTGCTTTCAAGTCGAGCTTGTTGCCCGTGAGCTAACCTAACGATCATTGGCGCTCCTTTGCGGAACATAGGGCATGAGTTTGGAACTGACACAAAGTGGCTTCCCAACCTGTTAGAGACGAGTCTGACATTATGGTATGAAGATGAGGGGGTCCCTGAAAGGGAACTTCTTGAAAAAGATTTTTATCGTTTTTTCACCAGAACAGGTTTGGCTTAAATTTCCAAGATAATGGCAATCTTTTTTGGTTGAGTTTTTTTCTACTGGTCTCAGGAATCCGCTAAATATAACTGTCTCATTTTGAGGCGAGCCAAGGGAATTGCCAGGATTGATGCTGCCATAAAACCCAATAGTTGTTGGAACCACACACCAAGGTGGTCTTTTGTGCTAGAAAGTGCGAAAGTAACTTTTTCATTTTGTGTACCCTCTGATGAGTGAAGAACACTCTGTCCATTCTCGATTCCTATCTGAAGCCAACAAAAGTGACATACCGAGTTGGCACTAGACAAGACTTCTTCTGGTTGACAGATAGACATGGCTGAAAAGCAAAGGAAGCAGCTGTTCCAGAGCCACAGTCACCCCCTGGCATGTTTCCACTCTGACAAGCCAGTCGTCTAGGTAGTAGTGATTGCAGATTTCATTTGTTTCTGAAACTAGCTTCTATGGGAGCCATAAGGTTCGTAAATACTGTGGGGGTGGCACTGAGCCTGAAAAGGGAGGACTCTGTACAGAAAATGTATTTGAACTAAGAAAAATCTAAGTAATCTTTTGTGCATAGGGCAAATGGGAACAGGTAGATATGAGTCCTTCAGATCCACAGCACACAACCACTCTCCCTGGTTCAGGGAGGGCATTCCCAATATGCGCTGGCATTACCATCTTGAACTTTGGGAGGGGGAAATGTTTAGGTAGGAGAGATCCAATACTGTCCGTAGGCCTGCCTGGTTTTACTTGGGTACAGTGAACAGGCAAGTTTAGAAGCCGTACCTTTTTCTTTAGGGAGAACTCCATGGATTGCCTTGATCTCCAAAAGGTTTGCAATCTCCTGAAAGAGAATGGCCAACCCCAATTGAATCAATGCGGGAGCTGAAGGAGGGTCAGTGGAAATGGGTAAACGGTGACATTTGCTGACTACAGAGAAGGTCCAGGAATCCTCTAAAATGATACACAAGTTCTGAGTAAAGTTCGAAATTCTGCCTCCTACTGGGAAGGAGTGGATCCGGACGAATATATCACTGTTTACTGGTACCAGATGTTGAAGGGATAGAGAATAATCCTCTATTTGATGAACTCTGCTGCTTTCTTCTCTGAGAGCTAGGTGACCTGTCAGGCTGCCTGCCTTTCGCTCGTGGTAGTCATGAAGCAATCCAAAACATCTGCTTTAAAATGGAACCAAGGTTGCCTGGAAGTATGAAAAGGATTTTCATACTTTGGTCAAGAGCGGAAGAGATTTGGTAGTAATCCTAGAGGTCTTTTCCCTGTTGAGTTCATTGTCAGTTGACAAGTGGAATAACCTGTTACCTTCAAAAGGTAAGTTAAGGACCTTGTTGTCACGACCCTCACCCCAAAGCCCCCCCTGGCCTACCCATATTAGGCTCATACTTAATAATGAGTTTGTGCTTGGGAACCACTTTTTGTTACTGTCATTCAATGTGGAAGCATCCACAGAATCAGGCTTCCTGGAACCTGGCTTGCAGAAGGATGGTTTGGGTGTGGCACCTTGGAACTCTTTTACCTGGACTTCTTTCTTGAAGCTATTTAAACCACGCCCGACTGGACTGACACGCTTCGCGTTAGTTTGCAATACTGCAACGTGACGCTCACCACGTTCAGCTTCAGCCACGCACCTCGGATAAACAGCATCTGCAGAAAAAGAAAGAAGACATCGTTAGAAAAGGTTGCAGCTTACCTGAATTCCATCATTAGCGGTCCTCAGCTTTTCCGACCGACATCCAGGAACCAGCGCTCCTTCGGATCGACGGACCTGCAGAAAGAGAAAGACAAGGCTTTAGACATTTTACACAGTTAACGAACTCTGCCAAAAGGCTTACCTTCCCATTCGCACTTCATTCCGCAACATCTCTGGAACTCTACACTCCGGCGAGCACCACGACCTGTGAAGACAAAAGATAACAAGTTAGCAAAGGCAAGGCACCTTAGCGCTGCGTTAAGCTCCAACTCGCCGCGTCTAGGTGCTCCAAAAACGCTAATACTTACCAGCGAACCCCGAATCCAATCTTCGTCACAAATTGGACTTCCACGTACCTAAGGAAGAGAAAAAAAGACATTGTTAATTCCAGAAAGGAATGCTAGGACAGCAAAAAATCATAGCAATAAGACCTACCTGAAGGACTCACGTCGGGCAGGCATCAGTGAAGTAACTCGACCGCCATTGCCCGCAAAGCACCACGCGCCCCTGCCGAGACAGCAGGACGGAGAACCCGCCAACATCAAGAACAAGGTGAGAGGAAGCCCAGAGGGACCGCAGACATACCGGGTGATGGGAGGCTGTTAATCCCAGTTACCCGGTCCTAAACATTGTTTACATGTATTTCTGGCAGGATTCTTCCGCTGGTCACTACTGGGCATCGCAGGGAGGGATACCTGGACACCGATTGCTGGGTGGCGCCCCCGTGGAACCAGGTGAGCGTAACACTTGTACTGAACATCCTTATTAAAGTGGGTATCTTATAAAAAATTGCATATAGATCACTTTGCAAAACCTCTGTCATTAATTCTATGATTTCTTTAATCACATTAATGTAATTGCTGGCTGTGATGTAACTCATTTTTCATATAAATTATTAAATACATTTTGAAAAAGAAAACAATGTGTGTAGCCCTAGCCCAGGCAGTTTGCCAAAGGTCTACCCCAACACTTATGGATCTAGCAGCTGTATCTATGTAATGCGCTACAGACTCCCTCTAATCATGAGCAATACGTTTAGCCTTGGCTAGCCCGGAATGAAGAGCTCCAATCTTATCTTGTGGCACGTATTGTTGGAAATCTACATACTTAAGCCACAAACATTGATTGGCAGCTGCCTGAAGAGCATCAGAATTTGCAAGGTGCACATGGAGGGCTGCGTTAGCCTAAACCTTTTTGCCTTAGAGAGGGGAGTAGAACTCTGAGTGCCAAATGAAGACGAATGAGCTGACTTCAAAACATGTTCGCAGAAGCAACTTCCGATGATTGTGTCTGTGGTTTTGATCCTAGTATAGCTCCCTGTAACATGCCTCAGTCCACAGACCTGCCAGACTTGCTGAGATACAAAATACCAGACAGAACTCCCGGTTCTGCATCGGATTTCTCTGGAACCAGAAATCCAAGGAACTCCTGAACCCCTGCCATCCTGTTGTGAAAGGTTTTTGCTGACAAAGTTGCCTCTTGCTCACTCTAATCCTCATCACTCCCATCATCTGTGTCTCTCTGCGAGACCAGGTTAATAACAATATTGTGAGGTAAAGCAACCGATTCTTGAGGAACATCAGAAGTGTGCTGAACTGGGTGAAGCAGCTCCAAGGCAGCTGTATTCGGGGCTGTGATTGAAGGGCCCGAAGATGTAGGGACCAAAGGTAAAGTTATAGGCGGTCCAGATAGCAGAGACTTACTCTGCGCAGGTCTGAACAACCACACTTATCAGATTTTTTAAATATCCTTTCATGGGATAAGAGTGCATAATTCTTTGATACTTTTCTAAGAATCTTTTCTACGATGAGGTCAATGGCGCACAGGCTGTCAGAGTTCAAGAGGATGAAGCCGAGGGCATCTAGGATGAAGATGGGGCAGGAACCAAGTCGTTATCTGACATGAGGGGGGCCCCGAATATGAGGGACGACGAAGGTATGGCATAAACTGTGGACCAAGCTGACATTTGCGTCCATTGCACCCTCACAAAATCCCCCTTGCTAATTGTGGGAGAAAGCGGGATATGAGTAGATGCTGTGGAATACACAGATTCAGGAGTGGAAATCACAGAAACCTCCTCTGCTGCACGGGACAACAAGATTAAGGGAATCTGTGTGTCTGGCCTGTGTTTTGGAGGCCATTTTAATGGACGGTTGATGCTGTCCCTGTAATGGTGTCACACTATGGGATGACTGTGAACTTGCCTCACAGGTGGAGTGGTTTTTGAACCTGTTGTGAGAGGTGATGAGGAGAGGCATGGAGTCTTGCTGAATGCAGAGCTCCTTTTCCTTTGAGACCCTTGCAGGGTCTCGAGCTGAATCCTGATAACGTCAGTAAAGCCCTCAGAGCTGCCACAGGAAGGTTGAAGACCCTCAGGACGTTCGGGCCTGGCAGGCTTTTCACGCCGAGGTGTCACCTCGGGTCTGGAAGACCTGGCATTAGACCTCGAAAGGTCCTCTGTGTTCCCACTGGTAGAAGCCTGTGAGGCCTCTGTGATTGCTCCGGTAAAGGTTCCCGGGGGAACCTCAGTAATTAAACTGGTAGAAGCTGACCTGGCCTTAGAGCAGGCACCTGTGATGCAGTGGATAACTGCTACAGGACCTGTGTCCCTCATGCTTGTGTGGATTGCCTGACCTACCTGATACCTCGACTTCTGCGATGAGACAAACACCTTCACATGCTCTGGAGGTGATGCGCGGAAGGTCTCTCTCCACCAAGTCAATCTTCGACAAAGTGAGCATGGCAGGAGGAGCAGGCCACCCACCTGTGGTCGGGGCTCAAACACTCCAGGCAGCGTGCATGGGAATCCGCCACATGGTGCCTGCCGCAGGTAGTGCAGGCTGTAAAACCTTGAACGGTGTCATAAAAAACAGACTAGTGAGCCAGACGGCAAAAAAGAGGAAATGGAAAAGTGAAAATGCTGCAAGTGATGTGCAAAGCGCCCAGTCCCGTCAACGCAGCAAAAAAGAATGACGGGTGTTGCTGATAGGCAAAGTCAGCAGGGCTAGTCACGCCCATGCTGCTGCGCCTCCTCTGCAATACAACATTTTTAAAGGGAAATTGGCCTTTTGTGCTGTTCAAAAAGTGTCCCAGTCCCGTCCCCAAGGACGAACATTAATAAGCATGGAGGAAAGGGGACGCAATGTATTACAGTGATCTTTTCCCAGATACCAGGTGGCTCAAGATTCAAATGCCAGGTCTCAGCAACTGTGGAAAAACTCCAGAGCAACCGCCTTCTTCCTATGAACACTCCCCTCTTTCTCTACTGCTCTGCTCCGACCCAGCCACTTCCACCAAAATCAGCCACTTACCAAATTTAAAACACTGTGACATAACAGAATTGCCGGAATTGATACGTGATATGCCTGAAAAGCATAAGACTACTTACTGGTTCAGAGGCAACCTCTAACTACTACACTAGCATAAACACATGGTAAGGCCTTTCGCAGGGTATGGCTCAATGATTTTCAGAGCCCTACACTTCATGCCCAAGGACAACACCCAAATCTTTTCAGAACATCGGGCACCAGTTCATGCTAAGCACCATATGATCGGCGCTCCAAGTATTGGGCCATTCAGGCCTAAACACACCACTGATCCAACTTGTAGGACGAGATTCATCCTGTCTCCATACAACAAACACTGCCCCAGAGAGGGATAGATGTATACAGTGTGAGATATGCCCAGTAATGCAAGTGGACCATTTACAATGTGGTGTCACAATTGATTGGGGGTGGGCGTTTCAAACTGTTCAAAGTGAGAATGGAAAATGTCACTCTCAGAAGGAATCATCACCCACAATGATGTGCCAGAGAAGTAATCTGCAACAAATGTGGATACTCTATTTTAAAAGGCACTGGGCCTCATTATAACATTGCCGGTCCGTTAACAACGGTGCCGGTACCGACACTGTTGTTACCGGACCGGCAAAGTACAAGTTTGCAGCCCTGATGCCCTCCCGCCCGCCAGGTCTGGTCTGGCGGGCGGAACGGCACCCGCCCGCAGACTTCGACGGATGCACCGGCACTGTTGCATACAGTGCAGGTGCATCCGTCCTCCCCATTCCCATTGAGTCCCGTGGGACTCAATGGGAATAGGGAGTTACTTTTTCCAGCGCCTGGCTTCAGGGACCACCGGGGCTGTAATGCCCCAGTGATTCCCCATTGCCAGGCGGTGGAAAAAAAGCATAACTACGGCTTCAGCCTACCGTTTTTACTGCCACGGCTACCGCCAGAGTTATAATCAGGCCCACTGATTCTTACAACAGCTATTTCTCTATATCTCTCTCTATACATATAAATAAAACTAGTAAATCAAGTAAGGAAGCTAATAAAAATGAAGATATTAATGATTGGCTAATTGACAGAGAATGGTCTGGCCTATGACACAATCATCAAAACTCTGAAATAATCATGACAGGAATCTTTGGCATCAACCACCAAATCTAATAAAGAACCCCATCATTACAGTTCATCTCAAGCATTACAATAAACCTCCAGCCAATGCATAAGAAGTACAGGGGCAAATGTAGTTTGCATGAAAGGATATAGTAAAAATGAAAGCTGTTTGTAGGCCACACAAATTAAGAGTCAAGTTTTAGGGGCTGGTGACGAACCATTCCAACATTCGAGGTTGTAGGTGGTTCTGCTTCTGGGTCATGAGATCACTCCCCGGTATAATGGCATCTCACCTGCCATCACCGGTATATCGCAATTGTCTTGTTAGGATCCTGACCAGTTGCACTGGCACTTTCCCTTTTGCATCCTGCTTCATGTCCCTGACTCCTTGCATCCAACTGCACACCTTCTCCACGCGGCACTGCACGTGTTTCTCCGCTTCCCTGTATCTATGCATCCATCCATAACCTCATCTGTCAGATCCGCAATTCAGTATAGCCCAGTGGAATCTCTTTAACGCTGGTCCTCAGAGTGGGGCAAGCCTCTTCCTGGCATCTCTGGTGGCCTCAATAGCAGTCTCAGTGCATGTTGTCCGTCCTAGGCTGCCACCCACTACAGCCACCTCCATCCTCCCCAATTGGTCCGTCATTGGACTGCTTCACGTATCTACCCCCCGCTGTTTAGTCCTCGGTCAAATAGGTTTCCTCACTACAAGCTTACAGACTTTTTTTCCCCCAATAAGCGGAACCGGAAGTAGCGTCATTGCGCCGGAACGGGAAAGGGCACGGCGGCCATCTTGAAAAACACAATCTATTGCCATCCTCACTACACAGGACCTGAAGCCTCATTGCGACAGCAGAAATACATCATCACCACCAGCATCATGCCAAAGGCAGTTAAAAAAGGCGCAGCCTGGCAGCGTAAAGAGCGCTTCACGGAGGACAAGCTCACAATACTCGCAGAGAAACCGGCAGAAAATGCTGAGGTTGTCTTTGCCAACAACCTCAAGAGAAAAGCTCATATCTAAAAAAAAGAGATCTGGCAACTTGTTGCCCAAAAAGTGAGTGCAGCCGGGAACACCCCCCGCACAGTGAAGGACATGCGCAGGAGATGGGACGACCTGCGCCTCAGAGTCAGAAACATAATGTTGGCCAACCGGAGCCAGGGCCTGGCTACTGGTGGTGGCCCTAGCTCCCCTATCAAACTAAGCCGGTGGGAGGAAATCTGCACCAGCACCATTGGCATTGAGGTGATTGAAGGTGTGGGGGAGATGGAACGTGACGCCACCTCATCGCCAGAAAACACTGTAATACAAAGTATGATGATAGTCCACCAATTTGACCGTGCCATGAGGCAATGCATGGCCCATTACAGACACATGGACACATCGCTGCCTAGATGCAGTCCTCAGAACTGACACATCCACATGCATGTAGCATGCTAATGCCATACCTGACACACACCCCACAAACATGGAAACAGCATTAGTCACACTGCACGCAGTCCACAAAAGGAATGTATGTCACACAGCATACACCACCTCAAACATGTGTGACCCTGACGGATGCCTGCATGCTCCACCCATATAGCAAGCAACCTGATTGTGACAACTCCAATACCTAATCCCCTCTAATGTGTAGAACAACAATAATACCAATGTATGCATGATGCTTGTAGAACCATCACTGATGCCGTCCCTCTCTCTGTCCCCCACAGTCACAGATCCTGACAGCGAGGTCCGGGACTCAGCGGCACAAGAGACAACTCCCCAGAAGAGGGCCAGGGGCACGGAGGAAGGCAACAAGTCTTCAATATCAAAAGGGCCAGGCAAACCACGACTGGCACAGAAGGGGAAGGCACCAGAGGATGCCACGTCTCTGGTGCGACTAAGGGCCACTAATACAGCTACAGTCCCCACAACATCTGTGTCGCCTGCACAGGAGACAGTGGCTGATGGGGCCCTTTCAGCTATGAACAGCTCTGTTGGGGATGCGGCAGCCACGGCACCCAAGACGGACGAGGAAGTGCAGAGCCAAGGCCAGGTGTGTGTCCCTGCGGAGGATGACTCATCAGACATACCTGCCACACCCAGTCCCCCACCATCACCCCAGGTCACACCATTGTACTCCACCAATGACAGCACCCAGGAGCAGTCTGGAGGGGAGCCAGGTCAAGGGAGCATGAGCCCCACAGAGAAGCCACACGAATTTGCAAATTTGACACATGCAGCATCCACCTCCACTGGTGTCCGGGATGGGGTGCAGCAAATGGAACATATGGTGCAGTGCCAGGAGGAGCTGATAGCCCTAGTCAGGCAGTTTGTTTCCGACGTTGCCCAGGCAAGGCAGGAGGGGCGGGACAACACTGCGTCCCTGAGACAGGCAATTGAGGACACGCGTATCTGCGAGGAGGTGTCTGGTCTGAGGCAGATCCTTTGCCGCATAGCGGATGCCATGGAGGCAGAGCGTCCTGCCCCGAGACAGGAGAAAGCGGGCACGGCATCATCATTGAGCTCAACTCAGACCAGCCCCCTTCGCAGGTCTGCGCGCACCTTGCGGCGATCGGACATGCTGCCACCAGATGCGGGAAGTGGACAGAAGTAGATGGGGCAGACTGATGAAGGCAATTGACGCAGTCACCTGCAGCATTTGCTTGGACACCATGCGTGGGGTAGTTGTGGGGGTAGGGAGAGGGGTGAGAGGGTGTGTGGGGGAGTTGTGGGGGCAAGGGGGAGTGTGGGGTAGTTGTGGGGGAGGGGGAGAGGGAGTGTGGGGGAGTTGTGAGGGGAAGGCTAGAGAGGGTGTGTTTGAGGTGGAGGGTATGAGCACTTGTACTATTTAACAGTTTAATACACCCATTGTGTAGCAGGAAAAATACTTGAGTGGACATTCCTCTTTGCATATGTGTCATTTATTGGTCTACAGTGTATAGTGTACATGTACTCCCACAACCAGTGCCCTCTGTCCCACTTTCATGGCTTCCTCTGCATCCATGTGTATTAGAAATATTGTCCAATCACAGAGTGGCGCACAGCACATCCCTCCTGTGCCCACATCTTTTTCATCCCCATCTTCATCACCTGGTGGTTGCAGTTCAATGTCAGGGGGCGGGGGCACGTTCCGTCGGATACACATGTTGTGCAGCATGACACATGCCATGATGATCTTGGCCACCTTCTCATGCCTGTAGAGGAGTGCCCGCCCCGACCGGCTAAGGCAGCGAAAACGTGCCTTCAACAGGCCAAAGGTCTGCTTGATGACCACACGGGTACGGGTATGGGAACGATTGTAGTCCTCCTCATGCCTATTTTGCGGGTTTCGGACAGGGGTGAGGAGCCACGGCTTCAAGGGATAGCCACTATCACCTGCATGGGAGCAAAATAAGGTATGTGTTTGTCGATTCATGATGAAAAGCTGTACTTATCACACATGCTTGCAGATATTTGTTGGTCACATGCACATGTCCCTGGTTGTATGCACACATTTTTCCTTGCCTCAATGTGTGCTGTTCCACGGTCTTATGGTGTGGATTGCATCTTCAAGATGATACACGGTGTACACTGCCTTGATGTTGCTCATGCATTGTGGACGCCTACCGCTGTGTTTGTGATATATATTTGATGTGTAGTGTTCTGTATGATTTTTGTACTGGCAACGTTGGCAGTAGTCTCTGCATAATTTGGCATTAAGTGCTGATTATTTCCATGGTGACATGCTGCACTACCGTGGTGGTGGCCCTGTGACAAGCAGTGGATTCCCTTGGTGGTTTTGTTTTGTGCACTCTCTTGGATGCTTGTCCTGTGTGGTGATTTGCTGCAGACATTTACATTGTGAATACTCACAGCATGTTACTGGATTGTGTTACGGAGGGTGAGATCTGATGATGGGTAGTGCACAGGTTGTGGGATGTGGGGTGGTTTAAAGTTTGCCATGTTGTGATAGGTGTGCAGCTTACTTCATTGCAATGGGAATTGGTGGTCATGTTCAGTTTGGGATGCTTTGGGGCACATAGTTTTGGGATGTGGACCATGTGCTGTCACCACAACAATGAAACCATGGTGGTGTGTGCATCTCTCCCCCCATTTCACTGCCATATGCCTGTCATGCAACTTACCAAGCAGCCAGGCACATCGTCCTGCATGTCGCTCCATGTAGCGTGGTAGCGTGGAGTTCCGCAGGACCATTGAGTCATGAGTTGATCCGGGAAATCGGGCACAACAATGTGTGATGATCTTGCTGGAGTCACATATCATCTGTACATTGATTGAGTGATATAGCTTACGATTGCGGTACACCACCTCTTTTGCAAGCGGGACCACCAATTCCACATGGGTGCAGTCAAGTGCACCAATACAATTTGGCATGCTGCCCAGTGCATGGAAGCCAACTTTAGTGTCAAAGATCTCCTGGCCAGTCCGTGGTAGGGATATGTAGTCCCTTGCATGCTTCAGGAGGGCATCCAGCACTTAGTTCAGCATGTGAGAAAATAAGGGTTGTGATATGCCATGCATGTGCCCAACTGTGTGCTGGTAGGTGCCTGTGGCCAGGAAGTGGAGCACAGACACTACCTTCAGTAGAGGTGGGATGGTGGTGCGTATTTCAATCAGGCTGACAATGTTGTCGGTATCATGTCCACAATGGTGGTGATGGTGTCCCGGTCCAGACAGTACAGGGTGTGGATCTGCTCAGGGGTTAGGTTGAATGGACTGACTCTGATGCGAGGGATTGGGGGCTGCCTGCGTGGTACCACTGGCTGCACTGGTGGGGCTTGCTGGACCTGTCTCACCCCCCTTCTCCTCCTGCGTCTCCTCTGTGGTGCCTGTTGTTGTTGCTGGTGTAGCAATGCAAGCATGTCCTCCAGCCCCAGTATTGCTACTACAAGTGGAATCATTTGGGGTGGTGATGGTGTGGTGTGTGGGTGTGCTCCTTTTGTGCTGGGCCAGACTCCATTGCCACCACGTGTGCTGATTGTGTGCACCTGTGGCAGTTGGGAACACCGCACATTGCTGTTTGCAGGTGGTTCGCGATGCCGGTATTGCCGGCAACCAGTACGCCTCATTACCGCCTTCATGATGCCGGTATTTGCATGTCCGCCTGACTTGTGATGTCCTCCTGTTAGCGCCATCCCACTATTGCCAGGCCCAAGGGCTGCATGCCTGCACGCATGACGGTACGGGAGAGCACGCTATACCGGCTTGTTGAGTCGGAATAGCCCGGAGCGGTATGCGGTGCCGGTACCTTAGCGGCATCGTTTTTCCATTACCTCCATCCTCGTAATGACCTTTGTTGTGTCCCAAATGTATCTCTTCTAATTTGGGATTCAATCCCAACCACAGGTGAGGTAGGTTGCTGATAATTAGCAATGGCTATCCATTAGGAATACTAATTAATTAGGGCACTTGGCAGTTTTTTCAGAAATACAAATATATTTTCAGACAAAGTTTGGGCATTTGCAATAGGGTGAGTAGCTAAAAGGATGCTGTGTACATGCATAAAGTAATGTATAGGCCCAATAATCTGCAAATGTTTTTAAAGAAGGTTGAGTGTGGTGAGTAGGGGGACTCCCCATACTTTTTTGGAGGATCACCAAGTCACAGGGTACTAGGTGGGCCTGGCAGCTATCCGACGAGGCTCCAAGAGGGTGGGTGGAGCAGAATTCCCTAGGTTCGCCCTCTCCTCAGAGATGTGGCATTAGAACATAACTTTCAGGTGTGCCAGAACTACAAATCCCAATATACCCTAGGATTGGCAGAGTGTAGTCGCAGAAGGCATGGTAAATTCCCTACTACTAGGAGCTAATAGCAAATGTGTGCAAAGATGCCAAGTAATCCAAAATAATGCCATCAGAACGATCACAGGAAAAACTCGGAGAGAACATATCACCGGAGAAAGGAAGGTTCTCCATTGGTTGGCTATGAAGGAGAGAATTCCCTTCAAGTCTCTCACCATGGTTCATCGCTGCCTATATGGCAAAGCCCCAGTCTACCTCAAGAAACAATTCAAGTGGTACGAGCCACCTAGGCGACTTAGATCCTCCAACACGGGTAAATTGCAAATCATTAAAACGAAAAAGCAGCACGGCCTTGGCAAGGCCTTCCCGACCTTAAGTATTGAAAAATGGAACAAACTTCCCACCTCATTGAAGCTTGAACCCAATTACATTCTCTTCAGGAAAAAATTGAAAACATTACTCTTCAATTGAATCCTGGAAGTAGCTCTTACCAAGTATGAAGCAACACTGGTCACTCCACACCTTGTCCCGTTTTACCGCAGGCTTAAGCGCTATACAAACAAACAAACAAACAAACAAACAAACAAACAAACAAATAAATAAATAAATAAATACAAATGTTCCCTGATCTATAACCACAGTGTGTTGGAAGCGATAGTCACAGTGTTTATGCTCACAGTGAACTCTTAGTAGAATCAAATGACAGTGGAAAGGAATGCTGCAACCGCGTGCGGGATGCTGAACGTGGAGAAAAATCAATCTGTGAACAACTCAGGAAAGCACTTTACTTTCTAGACTGATGTGATAACCTCAGTTGGACCAATAATGGTCAGGTGAAACCTCAGACCCTGTTTGCTGGGGAAACGGAGCCCGCCTCGGAATGCAGCAGAGCACATCCATGCTCATTTGTAGTTCAAAGATGGTGCTAAAGGTCTGGCCCATACTTAAAGTCTTAGAGCCATCTGTTGAGCCATATGCCCATCAATTAAGGCCCTGCGTGTGCAAAAAGGGGAATAAAGATGAGGTTGATTTTCAAACAGAAGGACACAAGATGCAAAGCAATTAAATAACAAAAAACAAGCATCACAGTGGAAAGACCAATCCAGGACCAGCTTACAAAATCAGCGACAGGACTATAAAAGAGGCTGGGAAAAGTCAAAAGAGGGTGAAGACAGCGAGGAAGCAGGTGTGCTTCTCACTGATCCGCGGATACACAGGAAAACTACTACCTAGAGAAAGAACTTTGCATGCTGTCAGCTGTACATTAGAGGACCTGACACAGACCTGACATAGAAATTAGTAGCACAATGAAAGAAGAACCTAGAGAAAGGTTATTCCAGTCAGACCTAAGACCAGAAGGGAGGTTCGATGGTGGGGCATTTCCTTAGGAAGCTTATGAAGGAAAACCCAAGGCAGGAGGGGAGAATATCTTTTGCCTTAAAATAACTCTGCATTATCCACAAGGCTTTCTGGGGCCTAGGTCCAAAATACCTTCAACTATCCCTCCGCAAATACCTCCCCTCTCAAGCTCTTCGCTCCTCTACCTCCAACTCACTCAGTGTCAGTCGTTTTTCTAAGAAACGAGCTGGGGGTAGATCTCTGTATTCGGCTGGGGCCTCCCTCTGGAACAGCCTCCCTGCCACTCTAAAACTTGAGGAGAACCATCTCTGGTTCCGGAAGCACCTTAAGACCTTCCTCTTTTCTTCTGCCTTCGCTCCCCTTCTCCCCTGCTGATCTGTTCTCTCTTGGCACCGTGCACCTGGCCACCCTCTGTCTTTTGGGCCCAGGTACCTGCTCATCCTGCCACCCTCCCGCACTGCCTCCGGGCCACCCATTGCACTGGGGTCTGTATCTGTACCCATACAGCCCCCCTTTTTCTTCCTGTACTTATCAGACCTACCCTGTCTGCTGCCTTAAACCTAGCACTTGCAAATTGCTGGCTGCATTACCACTGTTTGTTGCCTTTATTATTTATTTATTGTTATTTATCTGTTTCTCCTCTGCTTCGCACTTTCCACCTCTCCCCCCTTCGATGCACTTTTCCCCTCACCCCTCTCCCATGCACTTGCGCGTTCTCAATGTCACTGGGCCTAGTAAGATCGCTGTTTTGTTCTCCCCTGTTCCCCTCCCTTGCCTTGTCGCGCTCTGAAATACTTGTGTACGAGCGCGATAGAAATAAAATATCAATCAATCAAAACTATGAACGAAGGACGGACAACTACCCATTAACACTGAGTGTATTCTGAGATAACCAATGGTCATGGAAAGACTGGAGAGAATTTTGAGAACGGAAGGTAAAGAACAGACCTAAGAGAAATATCAGATGACCAGAGAAGCAAAGTTTGTGGGGAGACATGGAAGTGTTAAGGGAAACAAGAGACCATAGAAAGGCCCAGCGAGTATGTGTTGAACAGAGATCCTGCAAAGGCAGGATTGCTAGTATGACCGGGAGACGAATGATAGCAAAGCAGATAGCAGAGCACAACATGTACACCCGTAACTAGCTATTTGCTAGTGATAATTGACTCTTAGTGAGTAAGAAGTGGTGTGCTGTTTGAATGTATAGGATTGAAGTTGCATGGGACTTTTTATGGCAGGCTAGTTACCTTTAACAGAAATTGTGCACCCTGGTAGATTAGGGCTAGCCAGGAGGACAAAGTACTGTTAAAGAAAACCTGTGAACTTTATGTTGGCCCTCATAATTTGAACTTTGGTTACTAGAATAAGGCATCCATGTACAGACGGAGACTTATACAATTAGGTGTAAGACTTTTCTTTTAAAGAGAATTATCATCCTGAGGTGCCAGAAGCACCTGACGATTAACACTTTGAGTTGTCCTATTCTTGGCAACAATGCATCAAGTGTTTCCCTATCCCAATACGTCCCCAGTATCCATAGACATTCACCCAAATCACAAACTTATGTTAACAATCTTAATAATGAATCGTCAAACCTCATTTGTGAACTATGTTTCATCATTGCTTGACCTCTCTACATCAGCCGCGCAAGCGTAGTCAGGGACCAACATAAATAGATTTGGGTTCCTCCTACATAGCTTTCTTGTGCCTAGAAATATCACAACATCCGAGTGGGCAACCTCCCCTGTCACAGGCCTTGACCACATCAATTAAAGCAAGACGCTCAATTGCCTAAGTCAGTGGCTCCTCATTTGGTCCTGTCAGGGCTCAAAATTGTCCAAACTCCTGCATCACACGGCCATGTTAAGTCAACCACCATATGTGCCTGGAACCCACTATCCTACATGCCATTCCCAGCCTCAAACACCTGTCACTCTATGCACCACAAGCCCCAACATCTGCAACCTTATAACCATTTCATTCTCACAACACACACACTGCCAACAAATAAAACAATACACCTTGCACTGATTCACATCTGCTGTGCACTCCTACAGGTAGCAGTATTTTTTGTATTTGAAATTTGATTACGTTCTTCAAACATACAAAGTCACTTCAGAGAGAAAGGCTTGGCTTAAGGTATTTAAAAGTTTCCTTCCAGAACTCAGAAAAAGGGATTTTTTTTCAACAGGTAACTAAATAATGTTGGCAAATAAAAAGACTAGTTGCCAATTCTGGTCAGACTCCTTAAACAAAAAAGAGTTTTGAGAGCTACCTCTGATTAGACACCAATGCCTTGGCCAAAGTTGATGAATTCTTCATTAAAGGACCTAGTGCACAGCCACATCAAGCAAATACCCTTGATGAATTCATGCACAATGGTTACAGCATTCAGCAACTCGATGGCACACACAAAATCAGTGGTCATGGTCATCGCCCACGAACACCATGCCATGACTCAACAAGAAAAAGCTTCCCACAAAGTCCTCTCATGTCACCACATCACTCACCTACATATAGACACACATGTACAGACATACAGCATACATTAAACCCTTCATTGATGGATTCACTGATCTCATGAACACAGTATCCCATGCCCACGCCTCATTCTCTGCTGGGGACCAAATGACCAACTCGTTTGAGGAATTTCTACTCAATCTCTTCAATACACTTGACTCACACACGGGCGACCACACAATCAAAGGCAACATCTTCCAACCCTCTAATAAGCACATAGATCCCTTCTTACATCGACAAATCACCAAACCATCCCATTTACTATTGTACTGCAATAGGAGCCACTGTCCGTCACCATCTTTGCTTCCAAATTAATGACCACCTCTCCTTCAAGATGCATCATGCAAAGAAAAAGTGGTTCCTGTTTTTCCTGTTGTGCAAGGTAAAAACATACTTCTTGAAACCAATTTCCAAGTAACTATTCATGCCCTGGTTCTGTCACACCCAGGCAGAATCAATGATCCACTCCGATGCATTCCTGACTAGTCTCTGACCTCAATAAAAGGCTTTCTTTAAACTTTCGTATGGTTCATGAAAGAACAACAGAAGTTTGACTGCATTACCCAACTCCCGATCAAATTGCATTGGCACCCCGGTAACGCCTGCATCATCCTCAAGTCCTGCTGCATCAGCCAAAATGCTCTAGTGGGAAAATCAACTCCCTCCCTCCAGTGTAATAACAGCATAAGTAGAAAATCTATAAAAAGCAAAAGTAACAAACTGGCAGCAAGCTTTGGCAGTCTACATCCAAGGACGGTGCCACAACATAATGCTCCAGATCCAAGTTGCCATTCCCTCATGAACTTCAATCAAACTCAAGATGAACCTGTTCCAACAGTATCCTTGGTATGACAGAAAAGGGCTATGGAATAGCTGCAACATCACTAAAGACTAAGAACTCCGAGCTTGCCACTCGCTCACTAAGAACACATAGCTTGCAATACAGGGTTAGCCACTCAGCACTCGAACAACCGTACACTCGATTCATTCAGAATTTCCATATTTGCCCCTGAAATGTGTCTCTTCCCTCGACACACTTCCTCTCTTGCTACTCATGTAAAGACTCCCAAATTGTCAGCCTCCACTGGCACTTGCCTGTGGGAATCCAAACGGCCCCTAATGCTGGTGTGTGGCTGGAGCATTTTTGATTTTGCTTGAACTGTTTCACTCTGAGGTGAAGGCAAGACCTCACATGCGGAGTACCATATTGGTCATTTGGTGCAGTATGAAAACTTTGTAACATAACAAAATAAAATAAGAGTCCTCACCAACTGCCTCAGCAGTAATGCAAACACCAAGTGTGTGTCTGAGAGACCCTACACGCCCCCTTCCCAAAGTTATTGTTCCCCAAAGATATTCATTTTCACTGTGTGCATCACCATGCACAGCTAGCTGTATCAGCTTCAATGGTTGGTGGCTGCCTTTGTTTGATTATTGTGGGTACAGCCTGGGTTATCCCAGGAAGCACTATGTAAATCCATATGGATTATGCTGCATATGTTAATTCCAGCCTCGGATACTGAGGACTTCAAAACCAAATAGGACCTGTTTGTGAAAGTTATCTAGATTTAGAGTACTGTCTGAATTCACACATGGCCGAAAGTTGGGAAGCAGCCTGGACATTTTCAATGCAGCAGCCCCAGTAATTGGATGGTTGCTAAAAGGTTGAGTGCATGCAAATTTGCAAAAACGATGATGGGGAGCTGAGTTACTCTCTCTGTCCCCAACCTCCTATTTAACCTGAGGCCCTGTATTTTTACCTTGTTGAACCTGGAGAAGTCCTGAAGCAGGGAAGACACCAGCACTAAAAAGAATTACAAGTAGGTTCTTCTTGTCCATGACCACTTCCAATAACTTTCCTTTTTTTAAAACAATCTTTATTTAAGCTTGGCAGTCACAGAGTACGCAATATCATAGAAACAACAATAGGCAGCGCTTTCCAACATTATCGCAGACCAATGTATAATTGGCAAGCTCAACAGAATCAAAAAGTAAACAGTATGGCTACGCTCCAAACCTCATACATCCTCCTACCGGTCAAGGTATCCCCGATACCACAGGACTCACACCAGAGGGTGCTGAGACAAATACCCTTGAAATTCACTCCACATATCCTTGGGCCTCGACGTGCCAGGTAACATTCCTACATGGGTGCCCTCACACTTTTCCACCCACACCAGGTCCGACAACCAGTTGCTGCCCTGCAGGGGGGCTATGTCCTTCCACTTCCAAAGTATACACATTTTAGTAGCAATGCAACTAATATTTGTCTACCCACAACCCAAATAATGCACCCATGGGTGAGAATGAAACCGGCTAACCCACGACCTCAGACAGAGGATCCAGCACATATGTCAAAATCCACTGTTCTCTGGAGCCTTACCCTGGGGTACCCTGGGGTTTAGCAGATCCACCTGGCCCATAATCATTGTGTACAGTGTGGCCACCAGCCTCCCCCCCACTTGAATTGGTAATAAATGTAAGGAGGTCGTTTTCGGAAGGATTTGAGAGGGTAGCACTCCCACCATGCCGATACCACCTCCCTTAACCTATATACTGTACCATCTCTGTGGCTGTGCGTCTGTGTTCATGATGCCAGGTTTGCAGTGTGAGAAATTTCCTATCAGGGAACAAGCCCGCCAATGCCCTATATCCCAACCGCTCCCAGTGTACGCTAAGTGACCTAGTGGGGGAGAGGCCGGGGAACCTCCAGAGTGCCAACCACTTATAATATGGGTGCGTTGTCCCAGTCTTCACAAAAATGGCACGCCAAGCTGTAACTTTTGTGAGCACCGTGTCAAAGGGGCAGTCATCTCCATATGTCGTGTCTAGCATCAGTGTTTCCGATATCCATCGTGTCAGATGCCAGCCGTTCGAGTCTAACGTGTGGTGGGCTATGGTCCCTCCCATACCAATACGAGGCAAATTGTGTCTGGGCTGCCAGCCAGTATGTTTCGAGGTGTGGTGCCACGAATCCTCCCTTAACATGGAGGAGTGTAATTTCCACCTATTTCTCATGAACTGCATCCGCGTGCCACAAGAATTGGGAGAGTAACCCGTGGAGCCTGGCAAAATAAGTTTCTACCCAGCCAAATGGGGACATTGGTGAAGATATTTATTAATGTGGGAAGGAAGTTCATTTTAACGAGGGCCAGTCTATCTGCCATTGTGAACGGAGGGTCAAGTAGATCCCTGCTGCTGGCGGACAGCCTGGACATCATCCAAAAGGGAATATAGCCTTTCGGCGGCCTAGCCCTATATATCTCTTTATACAATCTACGGAAGGCATCAAGGATATCTAGATCGGACCATTTACAGTTTCCCTGTCGATCCAAAATGCAATCTACTTGCACAACTCTCCTCTCACTTGTACTGGCTAGGGTGTGCCCTGGGCGGTCTCCCTCACCGTATTTCCTGGCAGCCACGGGCTGGGAGAAATACTTAGTCTCCCTATGGGCCTGTTCCTGGAACTGCTTCAGGGCAGCGCAGATGTCTGCCAACACAGCTGGACTCGGGGAGGCAGCGTATGTTGTCTCTAGTGCCTTAAGTTTATCCTCACAGCACCTCAAGTCTCGCCATATGGCCTTGAGGACTCCAGATTCCCTGGAGATGGCCATCCCATGGACGTAGACCTTAAATACTTGCCATTTTGTGCTGTATGACGTGGCATCCGGGGTGTTGAGGGCAAAGAAATCCTTTATGTCATCTTCTATATCGGCCTTGAGCACTATTTCCAGCAACGCCTCAGACTTAAATCTCCAAGCCCTACAATTAATGGTTCTGACCCCTAACAACATCTGCAACACGTTAGGGGAATGATAGGAGAGTGTGAACAGAAGAATGTCTGTGAAAGTCATTGTACCCATGAAGGGCTGTGAGATCAGAAAGAGTACTATGCGCAAGGCCATGTTGTGTACGGAGGAATAGAAAGTGTAGTCCTGTGTCTGCAGGTGGAGTACGTGCCACACATCCTGTATAGCCAGTCTATCAATACGGTCTAGTAGGCAGCGTGCCACACCAGATAGGGGCCTAGGGACCGTACCGACACTCTCCACTCCCTAGTCTAGTATGGTGTTCATGTTCGCATCCCAAAGGATAGGCACCATCGGGTATGTGTCGATAATAGCCTCTACGTTCACCATCAAGAAAAAAAACTCGGAGGCAGCGCCTTCTAGCACTTAGCCGCGAAAACCTGGAACAACATCCCAAAAGTAATAAGGAACACCAAAGATCACCTTAAATTCAGAAAATTACTAAAAACCTGGCTCTTCAACACCAGAGACTTAAACCGAAACAACAGTAAGACAAATGACTCAACAGGAAAGGACTTTTACAAGCCCCTAGAACCGAGAGAAGTACTCTGAGCACAAGTAGGGCTGACGCTGGACACAGGGGTCCACCTGCGAGACCCAGGGAGACGGAGGCAACAACCCCAGCCAATCCTTACCATCCCCCACCGCCCGTACAGCTACAACTACGTACCACGGGGTTGTGGAACGGACGAGATACCACCAATCACCACACAATCTGAAGTATGGACACTAGCAGGTGCGCTGGTCATGTGGATGGGGGTGAGGAGCATGCAAAGTTTTTGAGGGAGCGGACGGAGGGGACAGCTAAATGCTCAAGAGGCCTCAAATGCAAAACGGGCCCCTTCTGAGGCACAGGGTGCGCAAGCACCCCGTCGTGTATGATTACACGAGCCCAACTGGTCAATCCAGGGTAGAGATACCAACTAACCAATACCACTAACAATTTCCTTCTCTGCATACACCTCTCAAACTCCAAACCAAACACAACCACAAGCCTCCAGCACAACAAACCGCACGAACTTCACTACACTGCAACAACAAAACAAAAACATACATAGACTCGCACATCAGCACACGACGACTACCGGCCGCATACACCCCAGGCCCAGCCGACGGAACCATCGGGCTGAGGCTGCCAACAGCACATCACTGCAATCTTGCACTTTTCCAGCCTTCACCCACTAATCCACCTCTCCCTCCCTCTTTCAGAGCCGCCAGAGCGCCAGGGGACCACTCCGGTGGTGATAGTGCGCGGTACAAATGTCCTTTAACATTAACATTAACGTTCACACAGAACACATGGGAGTCCACATTGGACCCATATGTGTTGACGAGGAGCAACTCAACACCCTTGAGGATGCTGTGTACAATCACAGAGCGGCTGTCTGGGTCAATATTTGCACGCTTCCCAGTGAATCTAAGAGATTTATGTATAAGAGTCAAAGCCCCCTGGGACAGGGTCGAGTAGGAAGTATAGTACCTATTGTTTTCCCACAGGGCCGTTGCATGCATGTTGACCCTAGCGGTGGCAGGTGTCTCCTGGAGGAACAATACATTAATCTTACGTATGTTAACAAATGCAACAATATTCCTAGTCTTGGTATAATTGGCCACTTCCCAGACGTTCCAGCTCATCACATTAATTGCAGTCATCCCTAGGTGCAACCGTTCCCCTGAATCGGATTTGTGATCAGACGGCACCCATGCACCCGGGAAGTCGTGATCATGTCTACAACATAACAAGCCTCTGTCTACCAAGATGATTTTTTAAAACGCTTAGCCCTCACCAACAGCCCGTCCATCCCATCCTATTCCCCCACAACTTAGGTGTTGTGATTCCACCCTCAAAAAACCCTGCAACAAACGAAGTGCGCTATCGAGGCTAACTGCTGCCACTTGTGGCGCCATACTGCATCATATGAACACATTGCTATGAAGGGGGTGCAACCCGGATCCTTGCAGTGTGCTTAACCATGAGCCAATAGTCCAAAGAGAGCCATAAAAGGTTTCAAAAGGGGCAGTGGATCAGTCTTTCAGATCTTTGTGGGGCGCCTAGCTGCCATGTAGGGGGATTTGAGCTTCGATTCATTTTACAGCTTCCTCTGGAACAGTAAAGAAGCACAGTTTCTCCTTAAATTGAATACAAAGCCTGGCCGGTTAAAGTATGGCATATGGAACATTGCGTTCCCAGAGTAGCTTCTTAATCCCCAGGAATAGCCGCTGCTCCTGCTAGACAGCAATCGAGAAGTTGGGCAACAGGCGGACCACCTGGTATACCACCTGCATTTCCTGCTTGCCTCTGGCTATCTTCAACAGGAGGTCGCTGTCATGGTAGCTCAGGATTTTGGCTATTATTGGCCTCGGGAAGTCCCCCGTTTTCGGTTTTGGTGCCAGGGCCATATGTGCCCTCTTAACTGTGAAAAGGGGAGACAAGGGCGGGTTCTCTAGTAACTGACGGAGAAGCGCCTCAACCGCTTGTTCCATGTTGCCCGACAATGCATCTTCGGGGACCCGGACTATCTGGGTATTATTTTAGCAGAACCTCGACTCCTGATCGCTGCATTTCCATTTAACCAACTTCACCTCTTTTACCAGCGAGGCAACTGTGGTTTGCAATTCATGCACATTGTCCTCTGCCGTGCCAATCCTCTCGTCTGCCTAATTAATTTGCAGCACTTCCTTTGCCAACTGTCCCCGTATGGTGGTGACATTCCGAGTAATTTCATCAAGCTTTTTGTGGGCCGCTGCGAACTCCTTCTGCATGGTTTCGAGCATTTGCTGTATCTCTGTGGGCACAGGGTCCAGTGGGGCTAACATGGGGTAGAGGGGCTCTGCTGGGGGTCCCCCACTTGCCAGGGTGGATTTGGTGAATCTATCCATGCTGCCGGACATCTTACCATCCCCCACTCCCTCAGGTCATAGCCCCTCAGTGCTGTACAGGCAGCGGTCTAGGGGCAGACCACCTAAGACCAGCTCCAATTAGCCACCCATAAGCCAATGGACACACATCTGCGCGTCACATCCCCTGCACCTTCATGTAATGACACACAAGGCTGGAGCAATAGAAATGTACTGGGTGCAGAATGCACACAGTTCCACAAGGTCCTTCTCTCAGAGAGTGCAAAAAAGTTCTTGCAGCAGTTTAAGTATTAATACGGGTCAAAGTGTTGCACTATGGCAATGAAAATATAGGAAGCACAGTCACCATATCGTAATGACCACAGAAAAGCCTTGCTGCCTAGTCCCTCTCTAAACCGGACTTAAAAAGACAGGAGCATCAGACAATGAAACCATCAGCAACTGATACGCCTAAGGCCTCTGGATCCTACCCAAGTCAAAGAACTAACTGATAGAAAAGTAGAATGCCTCAAACTGCTGTTCTTCAAAGATTTCCTTGATCTGGTCACTATGCAGATCGTAGCGTTGAAGAAGCAGGAGCACATGTACCAAGATTCCCGGGGACTGACAGAATCTGTGTGCTTTAGGTACAAAGTCTAACTGAGTGTATCTACATATGTGCTTATCACCATAAGCTTTGCCTGCCTATCCATCTCCATAGTGGGCCAGGCCATACCAGAATCGACAGACTTACACCATAGAATCTAGAATCGAAAAGACGACTGAAATTCACCTTGACACCAGGAACTCCTATCATCGATGCACTTGAATGTCACAATCAGCACAAACTATCAAGACAGAATATATCAGGTGGACATATTTTAGGGCAAAATTAAAGGATAGTTCCGGATCTTTTTTTTTATTGTCCCTACGGGTCGGCCATGTGTTTGTAAGCATAAATCGGTAGATCGTAGGAAACTTTCCTATGGACCTTACCCGACTTTTCGCCCATTATCGCACTCGAAATCAGCCTCCATTTTGTGATAATCCTATCATTCCGCCGCATCGACCTGGCTCACCTGCCTTTGCGGCACTAAATCAAATCCCCCGCCCCTGAAACAGACTTTATCAAAACATTCATATTCCCCGCCTCTATCCGTGACGTGACTGTGCTGCGTAGGCAAACGCGCCCAGGCGTCTTCTACGCGACTCCACACAGACCCCGGAAATCAACACAGATCAGCTCACAATACAGCGCACCACAATTCGGAATATGAAACTGTACTTTGAAATCAAACCGCAAGATTGTAAATGTGGTAAAGTACATTTATTTGACATCAAATGTTTAGAGAATATTCAGCGATTTGCATTTTTATTTGCTCATGTTCCAAAAAGTTCGTATTGAGGAACGCGATGGTCCTTTGCTGTACACAGGGTCTTAGAGCATCTCACAATACAGCACCACAATTCGGAATGTGAAACCGTGGTTTAAAAGCAAACGGCAAGATTGTACATTTGGCAAAGTACGTTTATTGGACATCAAATGTTTAGAGAATATTCAGCGATTTGCATTTTTCTTTGCTCTCGATCCAAATTAGTTCGTCTTGAGGGAAGCGATGTTCGTGTGCAGTACACAGGGTGTTGGTTTACGATAAAAATAAGCTCTTCTGTCGCACTGATAATCGCATGGCTGTTCCAACAACGAGGCACTAGGCCACCACAACGGTAGGTATGTTGCATCTAACCGTTAGTACCGCGTAAGGGCATACTTGTACTTGGCGATCGTCCCATAAAATGGTCAGGGTGGTAACGTTGTTCACGCGGAGAAGCAACTGGCGGCTGTAGAAGCCGTCCGCCGGTGTCTGGTACTCGTGACACAGACAGTAGTGAATGATGTACCTAAAAACATAAAAAATGAAATTAGTCTCACCATCAGATCCTTATTAAAATTATTCATTTCATAGCGAGGACAGCGCTACTGGGTGTACACAAGTGTTTAAAGGCGTGGCGAGGCATGGAGGGGGGGGAGTGGAGTACAAGGTAAGTAGCATAAAATAATAAATAAATAGGGCCAGCTGGTGGCAAGTGCAAGGTAAGTGCAGAACAAGTGCTGGGAAGGGGGGGCTGTAGGATACTGAGACAGTCCCCCAGTGCAGGGGTTGACAGGGAGGCAGTGCAGGTGGAGAGTGGAAGGGCCCAGGACCGAGGTCGCAGACAGTGGACCAGTTGTAGCAGGGGAGAGGGAGAGAGAAAGCAGAAGCAAAGAGGAAGGTTTTGAGGTGCTTCAGTAAAAGAAGATGGTTCTCCTCCAGATAGTGCGCGGTAGAAAACACTCTGCCACATAGAACGAACAAGTACAACTGAACCCGTCTTTAAAGCCACTGTATAGTAATGAAATTGCGGTATAAACTCATCAAAAGTTACTTACATTATATTTGCATTTTCCATTGTGTCTCTGTGTAGGGCAGACCCGAAACACCACTCCTTCTTTGCCGACGTTACTTCTTCTAATGAACGTGGCTCATCGTTTCGTTTCTGAAATTTTATTCATTATCTTTTCTTAGTCTTTCAGGATGGTCCCGGCCTGTCAAGGTCAAATCACAATAGAACCTTATATTGGGTCGTGGGCCTTTCCGCCACCCGAGCAAAACATCAAAGCAGCTGACCTTCACTTTGAGCGAGCACACATTTCTAGTTAGCTCCAGTTAGTGTAAGGGCATCTTGTCTGCGTGCCTTTTTTTTTATTGTCCCTATGGGTCGGCCATGTGTTTGTAAAACGGAAACATTCTATAATTTTTGTAAAAATGATTTATATTACTGTTTGGTTTAATTGCAATGGGCCTGCAACATGAGGAGACTCGAGAGAACAGACAATCGAATTACAATCATTTAAACCGTGATGTGTATTTCTCAATGAGCTCTGCTTTAGGTGGACATGGAACAGAGGCAATGTTGGGTGGCAATGCAGTTGTCCCCTGCATAGGTTCGTTCACCACTCCATGTATGTGCCTATCGAGGACATCTACGATAAGTCTCTCAATAAACTCATATTGCATATCCTCAAACACTGGTTTGATCACCCATTGTTTACTTCTTTTAGTGAAGGCCTTATTGTAGCGAAGCGTCCCTAAAGTTCCGGTCGTCCTACTTTGTTGACGGCCAACATTATGGTTATGTGCCAAGACCGCTAGAAGAGTCCGATTTATCATGCCTTCCATGCCAAAATGCAATCTTTTGGGCCTGTACTTTAGGCACATATTGTGGAACACCTCCAAATCTCCTGTGTGGCAGAATTCCGTGAGTCCCCTCAAATCTCTTGTTATAGTTTTATCAAATACAATCTTTTCAATGGCCTTGTGAGTGGGTGATGAAGGAATCAACCACTTCTTCTTCCGTGCCTCCTCTGTGGACAAATGGCCATGTTCACATTTGTGGAAATGCTCATTTGTCGACCATTGATGTACGTTGCTACAGTGCAACATTACTGACCGCCATTTTTCCAGTAGAATTTCCAACGACCCTTCACATGTTTTTGAGCTCCACCAAAGATGGTTGCTGATTGACTTGGACCACTGTGAAATACCTTGCATATCTTTTTTTTTTCCTGCAGCCGACAATTTTTTATTGATTGTTTTTGCAAGATGCCATACGTCAAATTGGTGATTTATATTTTTGTACTGTTCTCTCATTGTCTTGGCAATTGAAACGTGTCTGTCCGTGGCTATCAGGTCGATCACCATTCCCCGCGATTGTAGTTCTTGCAATGATGCTACAAAGCCAACTTTCTCCATGGCCACTGAGGATGTACTTTGTGACACCTGCACGACCACCGAACTCACAATTTTCTTACTTTCCATGTCCTGAAAGTGGTAGGTGCAGTACTTGGCTGAAAATCCTGGACTGTCGCATTGTCCATCACCGGCTAGCCTGAAGCGTTTGCCCGCGAATGTACTTTCCATTGACATTTTTTCCATTCTCCAAGCTTCGCTGATGGCTGGAAATAGATAATCGGTTTGGTATTTGTAGAACTGACTTTTCGCAATGAAATGGATTCCCACAAACTGAAAGAAATACTGTAACTTTTTAAAACTTGAACCACTAAAAAGTGCGGCCGCTGCACAAAGTAGATTGCCTGCTGGCAGTTGCCCCAGCATGGGTTGTGCAGACCATGCGAACGGATGATATTGTGTACAGGTGGCATGTATTTTAAGGTTAGTGCCTCGAATTGCACGAGTCACATTAATCAATGGCTCCCCACATACTTCCCCACCAACCCAATGCCCACATTTCATCATCATAATAATATCCATCAAACAGCTATCGAATACAATGAATTTGGCCTCTTTCCTTATACTGTCACTCTGCATCCCAGCTGGTTCGGCCTGTAACGTTGAGGACATGTCACTCGCATGAAAGGTACAATCTCTGATATCGTCTTCCGCTATGCTGAGTGATATTGATGGTGTTTCATTGTCGTCCACTTCATTCTCTTCCATTGCAACATCTGTTCCTTGTCCGGAGATGGGAGAAAAAAACAATGTCTTCAACTTTCGCGTGCTCTTATTTTTTGCGGGTGTGGATTCTGTGAATTGATCTACGACTGCATCCAAACTACCAGGAGGACATTCACTATCAATGGCTGGTGGTGGTATAGCTCCGTTGTCAATCACTTCATATTCTTCCCATTGGCACGATGCATCTCCAGTCTCAAGTCCCTGCCAAAAGGTTTGACAAGCAACATCTCTCGTTCGCTTCACTGTCTGTGTAGATCTAGTTCTTACACCCACTCGCAACTAGAGGACAGATTAGAAAAGGGATGTTCAGTTTAAACACAACTTACAGTATTGAACTATTGACAGTGAAAGACAACATAATATAGTGAACAGGACACTAACCTTCTTTTGCTTTCTTTTCTTTGAAACTTTCTTTCCTCGAACTTCAACATCTGGACGCTGTTGCTCCGACTCGTGTGTGCATGTCTCCACTTCCTCTCGCGCTGCAACGACTATACTTTCATGATAAGCACATCCATCACTCACTGAGGCTCCATCGACTCGCTGAAACATAGAACTTTCATTAGTATGTATAATAATATTGAAAACACAAAATGTACTTGGGGACCAATAGCCATACGTACATCTCAATAGCAAAACACGAATGAACGCATTGTGTAGAACATTCAAACGACAATAGTTCACGCATTGTTGATCTAGTTAGATTGAACTGTCAAGATCCATACCTCGGGCTCCGCATAGACTTCCATTGATGATATTATTGAAGATGACGCTTCAGCAACTCCCTGAAACACAGTAATTGCATTAGTATGGTTTTCTATTTTGTTTAAAAGAACATAAACTTTCTGCAGGCGTCAACGGCTCATCTAAATAGACCTGCACAAATGATCAGTTGTCTAAAATAAATAATGGATATCCAAATATGATTCGATTTGCTCCATCGTTGGAAGTGTCACCACCCAGAGATCTGCATCAACTACTAGGGGTGATGTTCTTGTTGAAGAAGCTCCGTCAGCTCCCTGAAACATAGTACTTGCGTTAATAAAGAAGGAAGTATGGCGGATGTAATCACGTCATTTGATCTCGCATGATTGATCTGTCAGTATCCATACCTCGAAATGCATAAGAACATCAAGGGACGCTGTAACTGCGGTGCACACTTCTGCAAGCTGTTGCGCCGACCCGTAACTGCATGCTCCCCCTTCCTCTTGGACTAATGCTCCATCGACTCCCTGAAACATAGGACTTTCATTAGTAATGAACACAATATTGAAAAAAGAAGACACATAGGAGGGCGACGACAGAAGGACATACCAATGGCTAAAAACGAAAGAAACATTGTGTGTAACAATCACGCTACAAGAATGCAAGATCTGATGATCTCCATCGATGGAACTGTCCGGAAACGTACCTCGAGCATCTGAGTGACATCTACGGTTGTCGTCAATGCGTTGGACTCCTCAGCATCTCCCTGAAAGACAGTACTTGCATTATTTTGGATAACAATAATTATAACTGAAAACAAAGACTAGAGGACGAGTACTGTGGTGTACCATTAGGTAAAATAATTACACGATCAATTAAAACTATTGATTTACATGCCTAAAACAAGTCAGTGTCAGAATAGCTAAGTAAGATTACCCGATAGGCGCTTGAAGTGGCTGATGACTGCAATAACGACACGGATGGAGAATCTTCAGCCTTCATATTGAGTGGATACATAAATGGGGAAATTATTGTTAGCTAATGCTACACA
Source organism: Ambystoma mexicanum (assembly GCF_040938575.1). Lineage (NCBI taxonomy): Eukaryota > Metazoa > Chordata > Amphibia > Caudata > Ambystomatidae > Ambystoma > Ambystoma mexicanum. The sequence goes on along the minus strand of NC_090927.1, from coordinate 1,244,053,095 downwards.
CTACCGCAATGCCGAGAGATAAATACGTAAACTTGACTCACCAGTGGAGGGATGTGGACGAATAGAGTGGGAATAGCGGTTGAGAGCAATTTTCGCCTCGCTCGCGGTGTTTTCGTCCTTATTAGCAATGATGTGGAGTACATGTCTGGGCTAAAGTGCCTGCTGCAGATGCGGTATCGATCACCCCTCTTGTCCGCAAAGACTTCTAGGACTCTACTTTCTATCTCAGAGGCTGGATATCCGCAATATCGGACCCATTCTCTTATCTGATCTATTGTCTTAGGGAAAACATGCATTATAGTACCTTCAGATTTGTTATGGGTCTTCGAAGGGCAACCGCCAATGGAACAGGCAGGCATTATGGAAAGTTCTGAAAAGTAAAGATCAACAATTCTCTATGAATACCAATGTGTTAAAACATTAAATGACACATAAAAGGTTCAATGCAAGGTCCGTTTTGGTTCTTGGAACTATACATGTTATTCACATGCGGATAAGTATTTCAATAACTTTCAAAAAATAGAAAAAGTAATTTGACTAAACTCAGAACATGTGACTAGTTCCTTGCATGTACTGTCGTGAACGAAAAGAAAACATGGATGCAATTTGATTATGCAAAATGATTATGGATGCAAAATGATTATGGTACATGGACTTACCTTGACGAACAAACAGTTAGATGCAGGGATCAGAGTAGTTTCTTGTCGTAGAACAGGGAGCAGTTCACAGGTTGCAAACTGACGAGTTTGCTCAAAGTGGTCACGGAAGTTCACAGAGACGAAGAGCAGATAACCAGCACCTTCACGGGTTGACTAGCAAAGCGCAAAGAAGTTCTCATTAGAAATATGAAGTGGGTTATAAAGAATTCGAAACAGGGGTGTGTTTGTGAATGAATGACGTGTATATGTCGTGGCATTATGCGGTCTGCAGGGGGCCGTCCAGCGTGAGGGGGGATGCTTGGCAGGAGACACGGGGTCTGGAGGTAGACATGGGAACAACAACCCATGCTCTATAGACCACTTTGAAGTGTACATGGTCTTTGGCACCTCTTGGCCTTTATCGCTCCCTGACAGCTCCACTTGCCAGCACAAGTACCCCGGTGCGAACTGCCTTTGATAGGGCGGGGGGGTGGATCGGGGCGGTGGTCGTGCAGACAAGACACAGGAAGACTCGTGAATGGAGACACACTTATGTGGATTGCAGGGGGCCGTCCAGCGTGAGGGGGGATGCTTGGCAGGAGACACGGGGTCTGGAGGTAGACATGGGAACAACAACCCATGCTCTATAGACCACTTTGAAGTGTACATGGTCTTTGGCACCTCTTGGCCTTTATCGCTCCCTGACAGCTCCACTTGCCAGCACAAGTACCCCGGTGCGAACTGCCTTTGATAGGGCGGGGGGGTGGATCGGGGCGGTGGTCGTGCAGACAAGACACAGGAAGACTCGTGAATGGAGACACACTTATGTGGATTGCAGGGGGCCGTCCAGCGTGAGGGGGGATGCTTGGCAGGAGACACGGGGTCTGGAGGTAGACATGGGAACAACAACCCATGCTCTATAGACCACTTTGAAGTGTACATGGTCTTTGGCACCTCTTGGCCTTTATCGCTCCCTGACAGCTCCACTTGCCAGCACAAGTACCCCGGTGCGAACTGCCTTTGATAGGGCGGGGGGTGGATCGGGGCGGTGGTCGTGCAGACAAGACACAGGAAGACTCGTGAATGGAGACACACTTATGTGGATTGCAGGGGGCCGTCCAGCGTGAGGGGGGATGCTTGGCAGGAGACACGGGGTCTGGAGGTAGACATGGGAACAACAACCCATGCTCTATAGACCACTTTGAAGTGTACATGGTCTTTGGCACCTCTTGGCCTTTATCGCTCCCTGACAGCTCCACTTGCCAGCACAAGTACCCCGGTGCGAACTGCCTTTGATAGGGCGGGGGGTGGATCGGGGCGGTGGTCGTGCAGACAAGACCCGTTTGCCGCAGGGCCTCACCAAGGAGAGGCCATCTAACTGAATGTAAGAGGATGGCTGCAGGATCTACTACATGGAATGCAGGGGGGTGAGTTTATAAATACCTCACCCTCCCAGGAGAATATACACTAGATTCATTTAAAAAATCAAAACAACCATTGTTAAAATATATGTTGGGCTTTATTTTAGATTTTAATTAAACATAAATAATAAACATTACACATTGTAAAGTTGAGGTTGCAGCACATCGAGGGAAAATCCGCGGTATTGTCCACTGTCACTGGGGAAATGTTGTCTAATGGCAAGTACCGCACAGGCAGGTATTACTCTCCGAACGCGGTGTCCGAGCCTCCCGTGAAGCCACCAAGTGAAGCAACGATAGGCCACCAGCCTGTACCACCTGTGAAAAAAAAAGATGCAAACTGTATTAAACTGACCAAACTTTCTTATCAATGTCGATTCAGGTAACACATGTCATTTTTCTTAGAAAAAAATTATATCTAGAAAATGCACTATATGGAACAAATTTACATGCGTTCGAATGATATGTAAATGTAATTTTATATGTGGGAGACGACCATGAAATAGTGGTGGCATCACTGACATCACAAACAGAGTATACTTACTCGTTACTCGGATTACGCGGACGAACAGTGCCGCGAAGTTCGTGCATAAGCACCATCATCATCCTCAACACGGTCCGTGAGAGGCAGGCTTCCCTGAACTCTGGCAGCTCGGTGATGCATTGCGGACTTTGCTCGCCTTCCTGCAGACTTTGCTCGCTTTCCGAAATGTAGGCCAAGCACCCGGAATTTTCACGGCAGCAGCAGTTCTCCTCCTCAGTTGGCATTAGCTCGCACCGATTGCACGTGCACCAGGTGGAGACGCCGTCCATGCGACATGGTCCAGGCTCTTCATCCGTTGACTGGTCCTCCCAACTGCCGTCCGAATCCCCATCGTTTTCGCGTGCTTGACTTTCCAGTAGTTCTTCCTCGGTGTACTCGGGCTCGTACATATACGGCATTATTGTGGCCATTGTGCGGTAAAGATAGTAAAATAATTTACAGAGATGGTACAGGTGTTCACACGGGCTACAAGCGGCGAAGGTAGCTGACCAGAGCACTGAAACGAGTCACAGAATACTCAAAGTAACACAGAGAGAGGAATGGAATCGAAAATCTGCTGCTGTGTGTTGTGAAACGGTCTGTTTATACTTATTGGGGAAAGAGGCGTCCTGCCATTTCCATGGCAACACGTCAATAGCTGAGGCGCAGCGATTGTTGACACGAGACGTGCTTGAAATGGGCAGTACGCGTCTGCTGATGTCAGGCTCAGGGGCGGGGGATTTGATTTAGTGCCGCAAAGGCAGGTGAGCCAGGTCGATGCGGCGGAATGATAGGATTATCACAAAATGGAGGCTGATTTCGAGTGCGATAATGGGCGAAAAGTCGGGTAAGGTCCATAGGAAAGTTTCCTACGATCTACCGATTTATGCTTACAAACACATGGCCGACCCGTAGGGACAATAAAAAAAAAGTCCCGGAACTATCCTTTAAGTAAATCATGCCTGCCCCTGGGAGAATAATGTGGAGGCTGGTGCCATTTTCTTTAGGTCTGTGGACATGCAGAAGCCTGGGACGGTGCAGAATGGTAGCCATCACTGTGATAATAACATATGAACCACAGCAATGCAAAGGGAGGTGGTGTGAAATGAATACAGACTGGTTGGCAAGCACGTGAGTGCCCATAAGGCTGTGGAAGGATGTGATAAAATATCATTTGAGGCACAGGCAAGCCTACCTACACAACCCGCATTATATCATGAGGGCGGATTTGGCTGCTTAAGAACCTGAACACTAACCATGTGAAAGGTGAGTTGGCAGTTTTGATACCATTAGGTATGGTGCAGTATTGCATCGAGCTCAGATGGTCCTGTAAAGGCATGTCCCCAGGGTCTACCATTAGGAAGTGCTTTGTTAATGTTCCACACTAAGGAACAAGTTACTTACCTGTAACTGTTGTTCTCCAGCATGGGTCTGGCATGGATTCACATGCTCATGAATATTCCCCATCGTCAGGCTGGGAATCCTCGGTAAAGAAAAAATCAGTATCAGTTTTGTTTCTGATCTGTCTTTCGTAGTAGTAACCAATCACTGATCTCTGCGTCATACTGACCACAGCCAATGACTGCCCTCTACCCAAGCCCCGCCTCTGGCAGCCATCTTCAGATTTGGTAGCACGTGAAGTGGCAGTATGACCAAGTGAAGAGCCGCAGAGGGGTAGGCGGGAGGGTTCGCATGTGAATCCATGCCAGACCCATGCTGGAGAACAACAGTTACAGGTAAGTAACTTGTCCCTTCTCCAGCATGGGGTCTGGCATGGATTCACATACTCATGAATATAAGAATAGATAGCAGTACACACATGCACAACCACGGGGGGTGGCAAAAGGCTCAACATTAAGCAATACAAAAAACTCAACATTAAGCATCTCTTACCTCCTCACCAGGCTCACCTTAAGCGAACAGGTTGCGCAGCACTGCTTGACCGACCCTGGACTCCTCCCTGGAATCCGGATCGGCGCAGTAGAATCTCGTGAAGGTGTGCGTCGACCTCCACGTAGCAGCCCTGCAGAAGTCCAGCAGGGGCACACCAGATAAGAACGCCGTAGTAGCAGCGATCGCTCTGGTCGAATGGGCTCTCGGACGGCCTGGCAACGGTCGGTTAGCCAACCGGTGACAGTGCATGATGCAGCCGGAGAGCCATCTGGAAATAGAAGACTTCGAGAGAGCCTTCCCTTGATTCACAGGTCCAAAGTTCACGAACAGCTGTGATGTCCTCCGGAAACTCTTTGTGCGGTCCACGTAGAACTTCAGCGCTCTAGCCACATCCAGCGAGTGCAAAGTCCTCTCGTCCGGCGACGAAGGAGACGGGAAGAAAACAGGTAACAGCAAGGGCTCGTTAAGATGGAAGTCCGACGGCACCTTGGGCATAAAGGAGGGGTGCGTCCTAAGCACCACCCTCGAGGCATGGAAAGTCAAGTACGGTGCTTTGCAGGATAGGGCCTGGATCTCTCCCACTCGTCGTGCGGAGGTAATGGCCACCAGGAACGCAGTCTTCCACGACACAAACTTCATAGGTGCGGAGTGCATCGGCTCGAATGGGGGCCCCATGAGCCTGGTCAGCACCACGTTAAGTTCCCACGCCGGGGCCGGGGCCTTCACTGGCGGGAACGACCGGAACAGTCCTTTCATAAACTCTTTTACCAGTCGATGGGACCACAGGGACGTCCGTCCTGTGGTTCTGGTATATCTGGAGATGGCCGCCAGATGGATCTTAATGGAGGCATGGGCTAGCCCAGCCTTTGCCAGCGACAGCAGGTACGCCAGCACTTGAGGGGCCGTAATCCGTAGGGGGTTGATCTTCTGTGCTCGGCACCAGATAGAGAACCTCTTCCACTTATGACCGTAGCATTTGAGAGTCGAGGACGCCCTGGCCTTTGCAAGAACCTCTCTGCAATCGGCCGGTATATCGTAGCTTCCAAACTCTAGCGCTGCAGGAGCCAGGCCTGCAGGTTCAGCGACGCCAGGTCGTGGTGGAAGATGGCGCCTCCTTCTCTGGAGAGAAGGTCCGCGTCCGCCGACAGCTTGATGGGAGGGGACGTTGACAAGTCCAGAAGGTCCGGGAACCAGATCTGCCTCGGCCACTCCGGTGCGATGAGGATCATCCTGCACCGGGACCTCTTGAGCTGGCTGATGAGTCGAAGCATACAGGTATAGGCCGTCCCAGAGGAACGAGAATGCGTCGCCCATGCTTCTCGGCTGGGGAAACCTGCTGGCGAACATCTTGCACTTCGAGTTTGTCGCTGTTGCGAACAGGTCGATTTGGGGTTTGCCCCATCGTCGGAAGAGTAGATCCACCTGATCCTGGCGCAGTTCCCACTCGTGACACGCGCGCAGCTCCCTGCTGAGCGAGTCGGCGATGGTGTTGCTTTCTCCTGCCAGGTGGAAGGGAACCAGGAACATCCACTGGGCGACCGCCCAGTGCCACAGATCCTGTGCCTCCTTGGATAGGGCTGGGGATCTGGTGCCTCCCTGCTTCCGTATGTAAAACATTTTTGTGGTGTTGTCCGTGAAGATCCGCACCACCTTGCCCTTGAGCGACGTGAGGAACGATTTGAGAGCCCAGAACACGGCTCGGAGTTCCAGGACGTTGATGTGCAGGAGCCTCTCCTCCGGGAGCCAGAGGCCTCTTGCGTGGAGATCTCCGGTGTGGGCGCCCCAACCTTTCAGAGAGGCGTCCGTCGTCACCGTCTCCTGGTACGCCGGCTTCTGAAAGTCCTTGCCCGCCGTGAGGTGTGCTCGAACGCCCCACCACTGAATCGCCCGCCGGAACACGTCGTTGAGGGGGACCCTGTCTTCGAAGGTGCCCGTCCCCTGTATCCAACGGGCGTCGAGAAATTCTTGAAGAGGGCGCATCCGTAGTCTGCAGAGGCGCACCAGGTAGATGCAAGAGGACATCATCCCCAGAGGGACTTGATGGACCTCACCCTGGCCACGTCCGTGGCTAGCAGGCGCTGCACTTTGCCTAGAATGGTCTTCGTTGGTTTTTCCGACAGGGCCGCCAGGCGCCTCACTGTATCCAGCTTCGCTCCCAGAAACCGGGCCACCTGCGACGGCACCAGGTGGGGCTTCGGGTAGTTTATGGCGAATCCCAGGTTTGTGAGTAGCTGGACGGTCCTTGCAGTGTGTTCGACGGCGAGTTCCCTCGTCCTTGAGCGGATGAGCCAGTCGTCCAGGTAGGGGTAAACGTGAATCCCCTGTAGGCGCAGCCGCGCCGCCACTGGTGCTAGGCACTTGGTAAAGACCCTGGGGGCCGACTTCAATCCGAACGGCAGTGCTCTGAATTGGTAGTGGCGTCCCTGGACGACGAACCTGAGGAACTTTCGGAGACTTTTGAGGTTGGGAACGTGGAAGTATGCATCCTCCAGGTCCAAAGACGATAGAAAGTCACCTTCCTCCAGCTGTCCCAGTACGTGCTGGAGGGTGACCATCTGAACTTTTGTGATCTGATGTATTTGTTCAAACGACGAAGGTCCAGGATGGGGCGCCAGCCGCCCGTCTTCTTCCTGACGAGGAAGTACCTTGAGTACACCCCGGAGCCCTGGAGCCTCTTCGGGACAAGCTCAATGGTGCCTTTCCTGAGCATCGCCCGTACTTACAATAGCAGTTGCGGGACGTGATTTTCCTTCCTGGCCACAGGTGGAACGTGAGGGCACTTCTTCAGGAATTCGATAGAGTGTCCTCTTGCCAGGGTATCCAGCACCCAACGGTCGGTGGAGATGGACTTCCACACGCCGACGAAATTCGTCAGCCGGCCTCCCACCAGGGTGCTTTGGTGGGGGCCCGAGACCAGGGCCGGTTCAGTCCTGCTTGGAGGTGGTGGCCTTGCCGCCCTGGCCACCTTGCCGATGGCGGCGAGGCGCTCCCTGCTTGCCGCGACCCCTGTAGGCCTCCTGAGACGAGGAGCGTGCCGCCTGGCGGTAGGACTACGAGCTACCGCTGGATCCCTTGGAGGCACCCTGTCTGCCTCCGGCGCTCCGAAAGGGCCGTCGTTGCTGAAGGGCTCCTAGGGCGCGGGCCGTCTCCGTGCCCGTTTTTATGGCTTGGAGGGATTCGTCCACCGCCTTCCCGAACAAGTTGCTGCCGTCGAGCGGCATGTCCAACACCCTGGTCTGGACGTCCTGACAGAAGTCGGTCGCCCAGAGCCAACCCCGTCGTCGTAGGCAAACACCGTTGCCCAGCTGGCGGAACCCGGTATCGGCAATATCGGTTGCCACCGTTATGGCGTGGTCCGACGCCACCTCGCCCTCTTGCAGTATTTCCAGAGCCCCTGACCTCTTGTCGTCCGGCAGGAAGTCCAATATGGGGGCCAGCTTAAACCAGAGCTCCCTGTCGTAACGGGCCACGATCGCCAGGGCGTTGGCCGTTTTGATCATTGTCGCCGCCGACGAAATGACCCGCCGCCCCATGGCGTCCAACTTCTTTCCCTCACCGTCCGGCGGCGAATTCGACGTCGAGGCTCCTGACCCCGCCGCTTTCTTCTTCGCCGCTGCCGAGACGACCGAGTCTGGTGTTGGCTGGGCCCTGAGGCACAGGGGAGCGGTTTCGGGGACCCGGTACTTCTTCTCGTACCGGTCCCGTTTGGCTGGTGCCGTGGAGGGGTTCTTGAGAACCGACAGGCCCTCCTCCCAGATGTCATCGATTAGGGGCACCGCGATGACCGTCTTCCTCTTGGCCTCCCGGCGCTGATAGAGGGAACCTTCCTTTTTCTGCTCCTCCGGGCAGAGCTGGAACAATTCGGACGCCCTGGCGATCATGGCGTGTAATGAGCCAATCTCGTCGGGCGGCGAGGCCCGTGCGACGGGAGACGAGAGACCCGTTCCGTCGTCGTCGCCCTCAGAACCCGTCGTCGAGCCCAAAGCACCGTCATCTCCCGACTCGTGGGAGGCTGAGGCGGGAACTGTAGGCCTTACGGGTGCGAGCGGAGGAGAGGGTTGGGTCCTCCCTCATTTGTTCTGAGGACTTCCCGACGGGCCAGGTTGCGGGTCCTCCGGCCTGGGCCGTGGGAATCTCGTCCTTATCTCAGAGCTGGATGGCAGACAAAATGGCCGCTGAGCCATCCTGAAGCCTAGGATCCGGCTGCGCCGGAAGGGAAGGCCGCTCTTCCTCACCATCGTCTTCCTCGGTTATCTCCCAAGGATCTTCCTGACGGGATCGAACCTTCTCGAATTGGACGTCGAGGTTCCTCACGGCCTCGGTCAGTTCCTCCTCCTCCGAGGCTGACTCTGAGCTCGAGGTCGGGCACCTTGCCCCTCCTCTCTTCTTCCATCATGGCGGCCACGACGATGGGCTGAAAAGAGGATTCCCTCCTTGGCGGCAGGGAAACTCTAGTCCCGGAGGCGGTCTCCGCTGGCGGTGTCTCTGCCGGCTTGGCCAGAGTCGCCGCGATAGACTCGATAGAGGCCTTCGCCTGCTGGGTAGGGGCCTTGACCACCTTAGGTGCGTCCCGGGCCCTCTCCTTCAGGGGAGGGGCGACGCCTCGCTCCGCCTCTTCCGAGATCGGACGTGGCTTCTCCCGAAGCTTACCCGGGGTCTCGGACTTCCTCTTCCCCGAAACGGAGCGTTGGCTCGTGGTTGACGGTGCCGGGGAAGGTGCACCCTGCCTGGCGACCAAAGAGCCTGACCTTTTGGCGCTCCCGGAGCCAGCGGACTCGCGGCGCTTGGCCTGGTCTTGGGACCCCGTCGCCGGGGCGCCCGCACAGGACTTAGAAGCCCGCTCGGACCCTTTCTTCTTCTTCTCACCCGTCGAGCCCTTCTCCAACCAGCTTGCGAGACGGGATCGACGGTCCCTCATGGTCCGCTCCGACAAGTTCTTGCACAACTGGCAGTCCTTCTCTACATGAGTCTTGTCCCCATGAAGACAGTAGAGGCATCACGAATGTTCGTCTTCCTTAAACACATTCTGCAGCCCGCATCCAGGGCAGCTGCGAAACAGCTTGGGACCGGGTGACGAACTCGCATCCTGGGCCATCTCGAAGTAGGCCGCGAATCTTCTGGAATCCTCCAAGAAGTTGATTCGACGAAATCTTCACCCTTGAGGGGCGTAGGAAAATCCTGCAACGGGTAGCCGTTAACGGGAGTAGAAACGGTGGAGCTTGAGGCTCGATTAACCGAAAAAATGTGAAAATTCACCTGAAAAAACGCGAAACACGCAGTAAAAGCTCGAGAGGTAAGCACGAGGACTCCCAACACTTGAACGTGCGGTAAAAATCTGAAGATGGCTGCCAGAGGCGGGGCTTGGGTAGAGGGCAGTCACTGGCTGTGGTCAGTATGACGCAGAGATCAATGATTGGTTATTACTACGAAAGACAGATCAGAAACGAAACTGATACTGATTTTTTCTTTACCGAGGATTCCCAGCCTGACGACAGGGAATATTCATGAGCATGTGAATCCATGCCAGACCCCATGCTGGAGAAATAACATTTCTGTATGAGGTTAATTGTGTAAAACTGTATAAAAACGTTACGGTTTCTGTGCTTGGGGCACACATTTTATGGACAGGGATACTACGCTGGGCCCGACCCATCTCTACACAGCTGCATGGAAAAAAACATTCACAGAGCGTTTTACTATGAGAACCTTTTCTGCCTGTCTCCCTATTGGATTACTTGATGATATGCTGCAGGTTTCTGCTACACTAACCTTGCAGATATTAATCTAATGTAATGTGTCGTTTGTATAGGGCCTTTCACCATTAGTGAGTAACGAACATTCCTAGAGGCTATCTAAAACCGCATTTTCTACTTGCAATCTGCGCCAACATTTGTACTTGCCAAAAGGAGATATTATTGAGTATATTTTAGTAATACCTCGGGACATTCCTTTCTTCAAAGTAAGATTGTGCTACTCTGCATTTTCATCTAGCCCTCTCCCATCCTGAAAGTTGACCTGGACTGATGGATTTTTGCTCTTTATTTGTGAACAAAGGCAAATGTACACAACATTTTGTTTGCCTGTGTTTTAGGAGATGACACCCTTCCCTGGATATATCGGTTAGGTAGGTAGAACATTCATTAATAGTTAGGTAAGTTATATACTCTCGATGACATTTTGAGAGGACTTGATTACTTTACAAAACATTGTTTCATGTAAGCTGATGAGGTTGCTGAGAGAGTAAAGTATTTCCTTTTCAGGCGTGTGGGCGATCTGAAGTCACAGTTGGAATCGTGGCAAAGCCAACACAGGCCTTTAAAGATACCTACATGATACCATTTTCAGTAACGATACAAAGTTTGCACAGTTAATAGAAGGTTTATAAAAGGAAATATTTCCCTGCTTTTTCTTTCCGATTGGCCACGTGTGCAAACATATTACGAACTATAGTACATTTCGTAGTAGTAAACAGCATAGGTATTAGCCAGGATTTAAGAAAAGGTATTAGGTACGACAATTTGGAAAATTCGGCACCACCAATGGTGAAGCATCTCAGAAATAAATATTGAACGTGACCTGAAACGTCCTTCACACGATTAGTCGGCAGGTCTTTCTAACTAGAAAAGGTCTTTAGAAAGTTACACATTATTTGTTAAGTTTCTGGAAAACATGACTGTTTGATTTCATAAGAGCAATACATGCACGATGTTATTAAGCTTGCAATAAAATGCGGAATGGTTGCCTCAGTAACCGGCTCATATATGATAAAAAACAACTTGGAGAAATGATCACCTAGATAGTTTCATCCAGGTAAAACGTCAAGCGGCATCCAGCGTTAAGACTGTGGACGTCTAATTAGTCCCAAAAGGCCCGAGAAACAAGGTATAAAGGGTGATCGCTTGATTTATACAACAATTCCAGACACCATCTAAAAAAGAGAAAGGGTGTGTACAATATCCCGTGAAAAATTGTACTACTCATATGCTGGACATTTAGCCCAGTGACTAATCTGTATTTAGCCTGCAGGCCAGATCTGAATCCCAACCGGGCCATCTAGCCATTAATCCATTTGAGCGGACACATCTAGTACATTGCCAAAAAAACGGAAAAAAGTAGCAAGCACTTTACGAAATACAAGTCATTATTTGAAGTATGAAAGACCCGGAATGCACTGATTTTGTTAAGTCAATGTTTTTATGCCCAAATGGTGCCCTCTGCTGTTCCATTGCCAGTGCTTCCTTGGGCAGTAACCTAGAATTACCTTAGTGTAACACTGGCACTGAAAGTCGTAATTAAGCTTTAAAGACCCAGCCTGAGGGCTGCACCAGGAGTTATCGGCCCTCTTAATAAGGTCCCCAGGGCCCATAACTCTAAAATAAAGCTATTATGTGCAACAAAAGTTGAGTGGGAAGAGTACAAAAAATGCAATCTGGCTGGAGTGGTTACTGGGAACAAATTAGTTCCCAGCAACCACGTACACAACGTGATTTGCCACTGCTGGGCGCGGTCTGGCAAGGAATTGGAGTGGCTCGTGGGGGTCATGGGCAAGATCCATGTGCAGGAGGCAAAGATTTTCTCCAGCAAGTGGGTGGGGAGAGGGCGGGGGGGGGGCATTAACATGGGTATGCACTGGCTGTGGACAGTACATGAATCCGCATGGGCAGTCACAGGGAGCATGCAGACCGCTTAGGTGATTCCAGACAGGACACCAATACAGGCCATAGACATTTTGAATTCAGGAAATTGGCAATTTTGGGACGACTGACCGACAGCTATCTAAATACCTCAGGAGGAATTGAATCATCCCTCAATATACGACCGCATAGAACCAGAGAGCTTAGCCTTGAAAAAGATGATTTGGTCAAAACACGTGTTGGCTGTTCAACCGTGAATTGCAGAGAATAATTTTATGGATAAAGCTTTTTTTAACCATGTTATTAATAGATGAAGCAATATTATCATGTACCAGAATTGAAACTGATCGACAATTTTCAGGCATAGTGCGAAGTGCTGGTGGTACATAGTTACAGTCACAGGGAGTACTCTGCATTGCCGCCATGGAACGTTGGTGGACACTGCAGCTATATGAGTATGTGGGCTATACAAGCTCGTATGGCCATTGACAGGAGAGCATGAACGTTCCAAGTGATATTATTTCAGTTAAGTGGTAGATGGATAATAGTTTGATTTATTGTTGATAGCATAATTAAAAATATTGAGATGCCACACACATGCAACGAAACATACTTTGCCCAAAGGAGCATGCAAACGGTAGTAGTGCAATTTCTAGCTCCCCAAATCAGAACATAAAATAATATCTAAATAGCATTCCACTATTTTAGACGAGAAACAATACTTATTTGGTGTGTCCGTTATAGCCCCAATGACAGATAAAAAAAAGTGCTTGGGGGAATCAAGCTGGGTCCCTGTGAAAACAAGTCATGGATGTATTCTTCATTACAAATGCACATGCATACATACTGAATGGTTTGTTTTTATGTTGAGCCCTGGTTGACTTCTTTATGGCTGCACCTGGGCCTGGCGTGCAGGCTCTCTGCAAACAACAATCAGGCACTGACTTGATTCAAACTCCCCAGCTAAATAAGGAAGATGCAAGCGAGTGTACAAATACAGCACCACAGGAGAGGCTAACTGAGACCCGTTGCAAATAACACATCCATACTTAAGATAAAGAAAACAAGACTTCCCCTGTCTTGAGAGCCAAGATGAGGATGAGGGAAATATAGATGTCATTTTCAAAGCTTTTATTCGGTATAAACCATTAAGCATAATTTAATACATCAATAGAATATCTGATTTAATACATTTCTTAAGAGTAATACAAAAATAAAAGACCATTAAAATAACGGCAAGATAAAATAGTTAAAAGTGAATAAAAATAACAAATCAGTAAATGAACCCATGGAGGAGAGCATGCGCGTAGCTTCTGTAATTGACTTCCAACCTGCTATCTCAACTGCTAGACAGTGCTCCCTGGTATTCTGTTTATCTCCAGAATGAGCGCAAGAACTTATTAGCCAGGATCATATCGAATACTTACACTGGAAACACTCATAGGCCCACTTTCTGTGACCTTCATTCTTTGCAGCCAAGCTATATGAGTATATCTTGCAGTGGCAAAAACAACCTTGCTATTAACAGTTTGTATTACAACAACAACATAGCAGCATGTGGTTGTCGGATTCCTTCTTCCTTCAGAACTGGTCATAAATACATACATCTCAAATTCAATGTGATAGGGCAGATTAACAGATAGTGCAGAATTGTTTAATTTGCCACTCTGCACAAAGGACATGGCCCCTACTTCTTGGAGGACCATGCCCGAGTATACCAAGCTGTATGGAGGATGCCCAGCCTTAGGTGAACATATAAGGTTTGCTCATAAGCTGGGACAATTTCATCCAAAAACATTATACTGTTACCCAGCAAATTAGCGGGTAAATACTCTTTTTTTTTTCTTTAAGAGCCATCTTGGCTACCAAGTGTGCTCTAGACTTTGTCTGCGCTTTTGCTTTCAAACTTGTTGGGGAGGTTCCAGAGCAACCAGTCGGATCATCCCACAGAGAACGTACACCCAATTCAGTTAGCATACGTTTTACATGCACAGACCATCTGTAGCTTTTGCCTCCCTCCAGTGACAAAAAAGCCCCAGGATATCACAATATAATTCCAGCCCTGGGAAGCTCCAAAGTCTAATCCGGTATACTACTGTTTTAAGGGCAATGTGGTCAGCTATGGGAAAAACGCTTAGATCTAAGAATATCAAAGCAGTAGGAGCATTTATTGGCAGCAGTAGAAATTTCTACAGATGAAAGTTCTAAAGGTTCTTTGGGGATTAATGCATGTGATCACCCAATACCACAAGGGTGTGATGACAGCACCATGTGTGCCAACTACTACAGAATCCAGAAGGCTAACTCACAGAAAATATTCTGCTCATTAAAGGACAGAATTAGCTAACTTACTTTCAGACAAGCTCAATGCTGTGGCACTTTCCCCATGCTCTCCCTGTGACCTACACCTTATTCTGGACTGGCTCCTGAACTCATCCGCTTCACCTTGCTTTCACTTTCTCATGATGCCCTTTATTAACAGGACAGAGTTACTGCAGCCTAGGGTGAGCAGGCTAGTCAAATACAGGATTATGTAAATGAACTCCCATAAGCACCCAGCCTCAGCTTAAGAGGAATCCTGCCTAACACATCAATGTAACCATTATCCTAAAAGACCTAGCAGGACTCCGGAACCTCCAGGAAGGCCGGGCTGGGGCTTCTGTTCCCAAGGATGCTGTGGTTGAAATCCCACCCTCAGATACATGTGCCAATATTTCCCTCCAGCTTTCCCATCTATAGAACCTGGCTATTCGTGACTTAGGGGAGTGAAAAAAAGGGGATTTGCACAGTGTCTTCTTGGGAATGGCTTCTACAGGCCTTGACTCGCCATGACACTGTGCAAGGCTCAGAAACCTGACAATGACTAAGTAATAGACAGTCTTGTTTGTCTTAAGCACTTTGCACACAAGACTAGGGTTTTGGTAACCATGATATAAATAAATGAGGAAATCAAAAAAGGTGAGGGGGGTTTGTTTGCTTTTGATGGAGTTGTTGCAAAAATGGGCAAATTCGGATTGCTGTCATACAACCTCTGCCAAACATTGTTGGTGGCCTAGGGAACTAAGTAGAAGGGCTTTGCCACCTGTGCTTTCTTGGGCATGTCTTCAACATGCCCAGCTGACCATGCAATGAGTACATTCCAGACATAACCCTGGTGCAGCAAACACCTCTTCTCCAGCTATCTCTCCTTCCGGCACTGCGCCCCATAGAATAGAGTGGTGTCCCACAGTAAACTCGGTCCAATTGCACACATAGCTCTTCCACCTTTTCCTTCTGATCATTATGGCTGACTTAAGAGTGAAATAAATAGGATTTACAGGCTTTATTCTCACATACGCAAATGAAACTAAGTGGTGAGTCAGTGATCTGTTCATTCCCTCCAATGCAAAAATCGACATTTTCACCAGACAAACGAACATCAGGTCACCTAAAAGGTGAAAGAAGTGTTGGCAATTTGAAGTTAAACTCTAGATTAAGCAGCCTTGCTAGATTCAGACGCTTTTGGCAACTATTGTTACCAATATGAATCCAGAAGAAGATTATTTTTCCCATGTGGTTAGAACATTAGAAAGAAAACCTGGCACCAAAATATGTGGCATGGCTTTTATTTTCAGTGCTAATAACTTGGCCAACAGCTTTGGTCTAGACACTTTTAAAGCACACTCAGTTGGACGTGATTGATTGCCAATGCTTCCAAGAAATAATGTAACTTCCATGGCTAGGGAAACCTAATCCCGTCACTAACTGTGAAACACTTACACTTTTTAATAAGTGCACGTCAGCAAAACTACATGCATGAAACCCAAGTCAGAGATTATATTGCTTACAGTGATGTCTGAGCTTGACCTGGTGACCCCTGAGGTTACCGCCTCTGGCTCTGTTGTGCTCTTTTCGGGGTAGATGGAATTTAAGATTCGCGTGTGCCAAGAAAAGAGAAATAAACGTTAAATAAACGTTAATCCCATGATCGCTAACCATTGTAATGCACTATTATATAGGGTAGTAAGCCTGGAAGGTAAATCAATTCCGTGATAAAAATGAAAACACCATCTTTGGCGGGAATATTGAAAACTTGCAACAATGTACTTTTCATTATCAGATATTGCACTTAGTCCTGTGAGAATGGCATAATTGGTTTGTACAAAAATAATTGACAAATGATAAAAACAACCTTTCATACAAGATTTGGGCATGTTGATGGCTTAGTGCTATCTTTGGATTCTTAACACATTTATAAATTACTTTTTTTAAGTGACTAATGGTGTATGGTTATTTATAAGATATATCTGGATAACATGTTAATTTAATATATGCAGACAATGTAAATGGACACACTGTTGCTATTCAAAAATAGTTCTGGAGCAGGTCAGATAATGTGAATTTTGTGTTTGATTAGACCAGTACTCTCTCCCTGCACCTTTGCTCAGAAAAAAATATTTTTAAGCTCTAGGAGGAGGACAAGGAGGCATTTAGGATCCCTTTTTCGTAGTCGGCACTGTATGCAACTCTAAAGCAAAATGGGCCAGGCCATGCCACCATAAGAAATCGAGGAAGGGGGTCTTGTAAGCACTAGAAGGAATTAGGGATGCCGATTTATCACTTTAAGATCCTCTCAAGAGGCTGAGTATTATGTATTCATTTAACACCTATATCGTCTGAGAAACATAGCACAGCTGTTTGTGTGTGATTGAATCCAGGATGTAGACATTGTGGTTTGTACAGCTAAACCATTTCTCCCCCGCACACTGCACCTTCGTAACTTAGCGGAAAGTACAGGCTCATTCCACACACCATGCACTCACATATAGCATAAACAATACTGCACAACAACTTTGCCATAAGAATGAAGCTACCTTTAATAACAAAAATTCGGATTGTACCTTCTCACATAATTATCTACCTCCTTAAACACGATCCATGCCTGTTTAGTTCATAGCTTACCTCTGTTGCGCCCGTACACAAACCAGTCATGGGGGACTAGCAGGGTCTTGGCCACCCTCACATAACTTTAATGGCAGAAACACACACACACACATAATAGCACCTCCTGATTCTCCCTCATTTGGACACCGGTTCCTCCAAGGGTGTACAACAAACAGCGCGTTGGGAACCATAATTATGGTGAAAGGCGGTATACAAGTGATAACAATTTATGAATTAAAAAATTAATGATGCCCTAGTGTTAGGAAAGATTTCTCTTTGGGTAACTTTCCCTCCATAGTTCTATGGATCACCGAAACTTTTTTGAACCTGTCCTGACTTTTTACAGGCAAGTAAAGACTTCAGCTTCACTTCCCCGGCTTTTTGCTAATTTTGTTGTGGGGAAATTGATTAGTCCTTCAAGACCATCAGTGCTGGGAAACCTTTTCCCTTTAGTCTTTTTACCTTTTTGGCACTGGTCGAAGTGTACGAAAAGAAGTAGTGGAACTATGTTCCCTGCTGGCCTGCCGCCGCTCTCCACAAACCCCATCGTCACACTCCATCCGACACACAATCCAAACCCCCAAACAAACACACCTGCTCTTTATGAGAATGTTCAGTGCAGTGCACTGAAGTGCAAGCTTCAACTTCTTCCTACACTTTTATTTTAAAACTAAACCATTCCAGAATGGTTTCTTTTCAAAATAAAAGTATAGGAACAGTGAAACTTAAAAATAAAAAGTATAGGAGCACCGCTCCCGACCGCTCCCGGCCTCTTCGACCTCTGCTTTTCGGTAACGTTTTAACAGTGAACACAGCATCTTAGAATGCAGTGCAGTGGGGATAATTTTGTATCACCCTAGTCCTTTACACTTTGTTTACTTTTATATGTGCCTAAAGACAAGCTGGTGGCAGCAATCAAATGTTTACCATTTTTGCATTACTTTTAGAGTAAACGTTGATGTTTACTGCGTATGGCTACTAAACATTGCTAGTTCCCTAAAATGGCTGTGCCACATTATGGTTTTTCCTTCCTGCCCTCGCAGGTCAGGAATATCATGCACATGCCCGGGAAAGCTGCAACTTTCACGGCCTAGTGTGTGAAAGTGTGTTGGTGTGGTGCCCAGAAAGGGGTTTGTGGATGGTGTTAGGACAGCGTTTCTAAAGTCCCCCAAAGGGACTTCATAAAACTATACCTTTGACAATACAGAAACTTCAACTCTTAGTACAGACCTGTACCACTCAGTAAAGAGGTAGCTATGGTCGAGAAGCCAGGCTTATTTTAGGAGGGAGAGGGGGCTGTAGGAAGCTACAGAGAACTTGTATTATGCATATGGTCCAAAGAACACTTAAACACTGATATATTGTAAAAATAATGGTTTATTTTACATATACACAGGCAAAGAGAATTATTTAGAAAGGTAAGTACTATTATAAGTAAAAACACAATATAAAAACCAACACAATACTTATGGTAAGTAAACCAAAGTATGAAAAGCATTTAGAATAGCAGTGTGTGCAATTCCAGGTGAGGAAAACCACATTATTAGACTTTTAGAAAGGCAGAATGCAATTCAAGGTAAGCAGACCCTATTGGTAGTAAACTGTTACACTTATTCTATTTCACGCAATAATACAGTATACTACTAGCATTGCGAGTTAGTACATTACAATACTAAGTAACTTATTCTATTTCAGGAAGAATGCAGTTACCCTACCACAGTAGCAAGTAAGTACTTTGCAACACATGTAACTTATTCTGTTTCAGGAATATGCAGTTACACCAAAATCACTTTATAGAATAGTGCAACACAATTCAAAGGTGAGTAAATAACTTTGTAATACTTTTCAGAATGGCAGTAAGCAATTCACAGGTAATTAATAACTGTAACACTTGTAACTTATTCTATTTCAGCAATATTCAGTGACAGCACCAACACATAGCAAGTTAGTATTTTCCAACACGTGTTATATTTTATTCACAGAGGCCTTATACTTTAGCAGTCCTTCCCTAATCTAGGGCATGAGTGTTCTCAGGAGGCAGAAGGGGACCCTGATGGTCCAGGGGCCAGCTGTAGACAGGACAGGAGAAGGCACAAACTGTAAGAAAGTCAGAGTTCCAGAGGATTTCCCAGCTCGAGTTGCTAGAAGTGTTCAGGGACTTCGTAGAAGGCTCCCTAGATGCGTTCCAGCGTTGGGCCTGGGCAACGGTATTGGCAAACTTCCAACTACACAAATCATCACCCTAGCCACACAGAAGCAACACAAAGATAAGTATTACCTCAAGCCACACAATACCTCCGCAGTGAAGAGGGGCTTGCAATGGATGCCTTGTAGATGGACGCCTTCAAGATGCAGCAGCACAGGGCCCGGTCTCTGGATTCTTGGTGTGGTGAAGAAAGGAAACTGGATTGGAGATTGTAGCAGCAGTCGAGAGGAAACACTCCCAGCAGAGGATTCTTCAGTGCTTCTTGCAGCTCTGTGGATTTGGCGCCCTTTTTAAGGTACCAGATGAAAAACGGTTGTCTGATCGATTTGCCTCGCTACTCGGTCCAGCATTCTGGTGAGGGAATTTCAAGGAGTGGGATCCTGCTTTTGGAGGTCCAACAGGAGTCCACTGAGGTTTCAGCAAGATTTGCTCACGGGAAGACATTGTACAGCAGGATATTGGTGGTTTATAGCCCAGGAAAGTCGCAACTCATTGTGTGATGGCTCAAAATGCAGGTCTTCTTAAGGGTCGGAGTTGTCTTTGGGACTCCTCTTTCGCATGGAAGAAGAGGTCAACACAGGCAGCGGTTAGACAGCAGGTATCTCTGGTCACTGGAATCTGCTACAACCGTCTTCTCTTCTTCTTCTTCCTCATTCGATTCAGCTCCAGTGGTCAACTTGTCTTCAGCTTCCAGATCCAGGCAATTTACCCAGGAACCCAGCCAATCAGCACACATGATACATTCAAACTTTAGGGGCAGGCATGCCAGAAGACAAAGGGCTGCAGAGTTTCGTACTCCTCCCTTGTTTCCTGTCTTCACAGACACTCTGGAGCCTAGGTAGGCTTCCCAAAGGATTTCTGCCGAAGACAAAAATCAAACCAGGACCTCCCCCTCCCAGCATGGCAGAAGATCGGCCAAGATAGGATAAGCCCACGTAAAATGGCAAAAAAAAGAATATCGCTGAGATTCTAGGTAAATGATAACCCTTCTGTGCATTACGGCTGCTGGGTTGACACCCTGCGAGTAAAAGTCACACACAAGTCATCAGAACATTGTTAGGGGAGTTTTCCCAAAATCTACCTAAGGGGAAGACTTTATAAAACTATCCGTTGCTACACAGTCCCCAACTTCTAGTATACGTCTGTACTACTCAAGTTTTGGTAGTGTGGCGGAGCAGCCAGGCTTACCTTAGGAGGGAGATGTGAGCTGTAGTTAAGGACAATGAACTCAGTAAATACATAGGCCAAAGGAAACTCTTGCACACTTGTAGTTATAGTAAAATAGTTCTTTGTTTTATAAACCCCACCAATCTTATTAACTAATTACCTGAAATCTACTCACATCTAGCCTAACTATGTAACTGGTATTTCACTACATGAATCCAAGTGGGTTTCATTACACTGTTGATTGATTCAAATCTAGGTGCATTTGTTCACTCCTGGGTGCTTCAAATATAGGTGGAATTTTTCGTCTGCTTTGTGTTTCAGATCTATGTGCATTTTTCTCAAATGTGGGTGCATTTTTCCATCGCTATGAGTCTCCAATCTAGGTGCATTTTCTCACTTTTGTGTGCTTCAAATAACGGTGAATTATTCCACTGCTGTGTGTTTCAAATCTAAGTGCATTTTTCCACTGCTGTGTCTCAAATCTAGGTGCATTTTTCCACTGCTATGTACTGTTAGGATAGGTTTTCTAAACTCTGTCTGTGGTAAAACTTTATTAGACTTGGGCAATACAGAACTCCAACTCTTAGTATAAGCCTGTACCACTCAAGGTACTGGTAGGTGGCAGAGCAACCAGGCTTTATTTTAGGAGGCAGTGAAAGTTGTAGGAAGGTACACAGAACTTGTAGCATAGACATGTGCCAATGAAACACTTACACACTCTAGAGTTATATGAAAATAATGGTTTATTCTATATATACACAAGGCAAAGATGCATCTTCAGATAAGGTAAGTACTATGATGAACATCAAACACAATAATTCACATGTGCAAAACACAGTGTAAGAGACTTATAGAATGAATACAATTCAAGAAAAAGTAAAACACTACTGTTAGATTAACTCATGATATTCTGTTTCAGGAATAACATGAGGTTACACTCCCACATAAGCAGGTACGCACATTCCAGAGCCTATGGTTGCTTTTTAGAATGGTATCAACAATTCAAAGGTAAGTAAAAACTCAGTAACTACTTTTCAGAATGGCCTTATGAAATTCAAAGTAAGATAAGTTGCAGGTCTCCCATAAGCAGGTAAGCACAATTCAGAGTGTATAGTTACTTTTTAGAACATTGCAAATAATGCAAAGGTCAGTAATAGCTTTCCATTTACTTACTTTATAGATTTTTTTTTAAATTGATTTAAAGTGCATTTGGTTGCCAAGCAACTTACATGTATACATACATTAAAGCATTAAGATTTAAAATAACATTTAAAAATATAACAACCATATATCATAAAAGCACAATACATCTAATTTGCACTAAAATCATAGTAAACAACAATCAATCCGTGATTTAATAACACTATCAAAAGGAGCCGTGAACTCAAATTCTGTCTCCAAATTTACTATCTTACCCTTTTACACTAAAGTTCTGGCGGTACGTTTTACCTGGCGTATTTCCCAAATATGCATAGTAGCAGTAGCAGAAGTCACTAGTGATTCAGCCCCAAAAACCATACTCCAGAACTGATCTGATGCATAATTTCGAAATATTTCATATGCTCGTTCATGCAGTGTTTCCAGAGCCTGGCACTGGGTTAAAATATGTCGAGCAGTTTCGATATCTTTTCTGCAAAGCCTGCACAATCTACTCTCATATGGTATCCCCATCCAAGCACCCATACTTTCCAAGACCAATATGGTCTGGAGCCTGAGCGAGATAATACATCTTATCAGACCCGGACATCGTCTTTTTTTTAATCAAATATGATTTGGGGGGCCCTAGGACAAAGACTTTCTAGAATAGTAAAACAATTCAAAGGTAAGTAATAACTTTTGGATACTGTGGTATCTAGGGTATTTCTCTGCACTGGGTGCACACTGTGCAGATAGTGGATTGTAGTGATGTCATCCAGAGGATGATGGGACATCAAGGTTCCAATTGTTACAGTTGGGATCTTCAGGATGGGAGAGCTTACTGATAAAATGTGTTATACTTAGCTCCTGTCTCATTCAACTAAGCTTGCACTGTAACTTGTAATAAAGCTTACTAGTTTTATATAAACTAGCCTCCAGCATTTTACCTGCTTCTCCAGTGCTGTGAATACTATAGATACTTTTCAGGAGGGCCTTGTGCACTTCTTAGGTAAGTGAGAACGTTATAACACTTTGTTTCAGATCCTTATGAGAGAAACAACACCAATACAAGGTAAGTTACTGTAGCAATCATTTCACAGAGCCTAGGCTTTAGAAGTCCTTCCCTATCTTGCTCTGAATCACCTTCAGGGTCAGAATGAAGGTCAAAAGGCAGGCACAAGCTGTAGAAAAGTCAAGAGTTGCTGTGGAAATGTTCTCTAAGTGTAAGTAACAGGTTTTTAAGTATTAGGCCTGGGCGAACGTGTATGGGTGAACTCCCTAAGTAAGTAACAACCCTAAGTAAGTATTCAGAGGAGTCCCACAGTACCTGAAGTGTGTTGAAGAAGATGAAGTAGGACACTTCATGATCTAGCAGTTGTAGACCTTGTCGTCTGTTCCTTGCTCGTGGTGACGAAAGGTGGGACACAGGAAGAGATTTCAGAGCAGAAGTCGAAAGAGGGGGCTTACAGCAAAGGATTCTTTGTGCTCCAGTGTGGTTCTGTGGTTTTGGTGTTATTTCCAGGACACCAGATGAAGAACAGTTATCATTGGATCAATTCTTCTCGTCTTCTCATTACAGTACTCAGATGAGGGGATTTTGAGGAGTTGAATCTTGCTTCTGGAGGTCCATCAGTAGTCCACCGAAGTTTCAGGATTCGTTGTTCAGAAAACAATGCACTGCACTTGGTTCGGGGGTACCTGGGTATTGGCAGTTTGCAGCTCAGGAAGGTCGCAGCATGTCATGGGATGGCTCGTTTTGCAGGTCATTTTAAGACTGATGGTCCCACCAGCCCAAAGGAGGAGGTCATCCTCTTCTGAGTTCCCCTGACATTTTGAACGAGGGAACGAGCAGCAGCAGCTTCACAGAAGACTTCTTCGTTCATCTGGAAGTGGCTGCGAATGTCTTCTCTTCTTCTGTGTCAGTTCTTCAGTTTCAGTAGTCAGCTTGTCTTCAGCCTCCAGGATTCAGCCTTCTTATACAGAAACCCACATATAACCTCTGCATACTACCCCTGCAGTTTACAGAAACAGGCAGGTGGTTGTCCAATCAGGACAGCCAGTCTTCCGGTAGAAACTGTATTCTCTAGGGCACACCAGAAGAAAATGGGCTGCAGAGTTTCAGACTCCTCCCCCATTTCCTGTCTTCCCAGACACTGCGGAGCCTTGGCAGTCTTCACAAATGATTCACCCCCAGACCCCCCCCGAGGACAAAACCCAAGCCAGGACATCCCCCACCCAGGACGGAAGAAGAAGGATCAAGAAAGGACAAACACACAAGAAATGGCGTAGAGACCACCATTTTGGGACAATGGCGACCCTTCTGTGCATTAATGAGGCTGTGAAGACAGCCTGCGGATAGAAATTGCACAAAAGATGGTAGAACACGTCCACTGCCACCAGCCATAAAGGCATGCTTGTTACTGTAACAGAAATATGCTGATGACACCACAAGGAAAACACTTGATTCTTCTTTGAATCGTCCACAGGGAAATGGTAGGGTAAGGATTCTGCAACAAGAGGTACAAAAATAGGAAACTAAAAGACAAAAATGTACACAAGCAAAGTTGGATGTCCAGGTATAGGAGAAGTTAGGTATGCTCTGTAAGGGAAAAGAGGAATCCAGGAGAGAGAGCGTACATTGATTCTTGAAAATGAAGAAACAAAATGGAGAACGGAGGACATAGGGAGAAAACACGTCCCAAGGAGACAGCAGTAATGGACGGAAAGACAGAGTTCAGATGGCAGACCCACCGTGGATAGAGCAGGAAAAATAAACAAGAATGAGGGAAAGCAACAAGAGGCAGCACAACAATGACAGGAGAATCAGGGGGCTCACAGTGAAACATTGAACAGCAGATACCTGGTGTGCCTGCTTATGTATAGCTAGGATGCAGGTTGGCTTCTGTGTCTAAACATGGTGCACACGTAGTGCAGCATGCGTCCCTACATGGCCACCCACAGCCCGGCGGTAACTGTAGTCTGTGACAGTCTTCCAGCCACCACACGAGTTGCCAGCAGCGCCTGACATGTCTGCTGAGCCCACGTAGCAGTGGGTGTCTGACAGTATCCCTCATCAACGGCCCATTCGACCAACAGTTGTGAAAGTGGGCTAATAAGCAAGGTGCATGGATGCTGGAAGCGGGTTCCCAAGAACGATCCTCAGGGCCAGAGCCCTTCCAGTCCACAAAATAAAGAAGTTTACCCCTAGAAACACAAGCCCCTAGGATAGTGTTTACTTCAGAGTCCTCAGAGCCGTCAACAAGTACGGGAGCAGGACGGGATGGCAATCTCAAGTAGCAGAGTGGCATGGTTTCAGCAAAGGAACATGAAATACGGGATGTATTTTCCAGGAGGAAGGTAGAGTCAACCGCACTGCCACAAGATTTATACAGCGATCAACCCCGTAGGGTCCTACAAACCTGGATAACAATTTGCAAGACCCTTGGAGACATAAGTGTGTGTTAGACAGCCACACTATGTCACTAGCTTTATAGTCAGGCGCAACTGCCCTTTTCTCGTCAGCTTGTTCTTTGTACGACTCCTGAGCTTTCAACAGATGTTATGAAACCCCTGCATGTATCTCAGGTATGTGACGAACCACGTTGTCAGCAGCGGACATGTCCCGTCCCTGGTAATGGGTAACTGTATAGGCAGCATACGAGGTTGTAAGACCTGAGAGGCAAACAATGGTGACACTCCTGTGGAAGTCTGTAGTGAGTTCTTATAAGCAAACTCTGCAGTAAACAACAAGGAAAGCCAGTCAGACTGGTACTGAAGACAAAGACAGCGCGAGTATTTTTGAAGCGTCTGATGAGACGTTTGGTCTGCCCACCCGTTTATGGATGGTAGGCAGAGGAATACTGTAAGTCAATCTTTAGCAAAGATGCCAATGCTTCCTAAAAGTTAGAGAGGAACTGTGAGCCTCAATCGGGCACAATTACAGATGGTAACCCATGTGTCTGGAATATGTACAGGAAAAAGAACTGAGCCAACTCAGCTCAGGATGGTACTCCCTGGCAGGCAATGAACAGACTTTTCTTGGTAATTGAGTCGACCCTCACCAATATAGTATCTTTACCTTGAACAAGAGATAACTCCACAAAGAAACCTAATGACAGCGTATGCCAGACTAGTGGAGGGACAGGCAGAGGTTGTAGCAGTCGCATTAGTTTCTTGAGCACACGTTTACCCTGAGCACATGTCAGAATGTACTGCTAAATGTCATCCCTCATCGAAGGTCACTGCGTCCAACGTTGCACTAGATCCACCTTGGCGAGCCCAGGATGCCCTGCTACGAGGGCGCCATGACACCATGCAATACTGCACTGATGCTGTTCTTATACAGGAGCATATACGTCTGATTCATGATATCACAACCTGTTTTGTTTGACCAACCCAGGTGGCATCTGACTTATACAAGAGACAATAACATGGCCATTAGATATTGTATCTCTGAGTTCTTGCAGATTCGTATAGGACCCATGCTGTCTGGACAAGGCATCTACCTTCCCATTTCGTGCATCAGGACGGTATGATATATGATATATTTTATTTGTATTGTGCTTGTACACAAGTGTTTCAGAGCGCGACAAGGCAAGGGAGGGGAACAGGGGAGA
This sequence comes from Ambystoma mexicanum, assembly GCF_040938575.1. Taxonomy (NCBI): domain Eukaryota; kingdom Metazoa; phylum Chordata; class Amphibia; order Caudata; family Ambystomatidae; genus Ambystoma; species Ambystoma mexicanum. The sequence goes on along the minus strand of NC_090927.1, from coordinate 1,244,026,937 downwards.
GCAAAACAACCATCTTAGTAGGCCCAGTGACATTGAGATCGTGCAAGTGCATGGGAAAGGGAAAGGGGAAAAGTGCATGGGAGGGGGAGAGTGGAAAGTGCAGAGCAGAGGATAAACAGATAAATAATAATAAATACAAATAAAATAGATAATGGAGCAATAAACAGAGATTAGTGCAGCCAGCAAGTGGCAAGTGCTGTGTTTAAGGCAGCAGAACTGGGTAGGTCTGATAAGAGCATAAAAAGAAGAAAAAGTGGGGATGGTGGACTGTATGGGTACAGATACAGTCCCCAGTGCAAGAGGTGGCCGGGAGGCAGTGCAGAAGGGTGGCAGGGTGAGCAGGTAACTGGGCCAAGGGAACAGAGGGTGGCCAGATGCACAGTGCCAAGAGAGAGCAGATCAGCAAGGGAGAGGGGTAACAAAGGCAGATGCAAAGAGGAAGGTCTTGAGGTGCATCCGGAACCGGAGATGGTGCACCTCAAGTTTTAGAGTGGCTGGGAGGCTGATCCAGAGGGAGGCCCCGGCCGTACACAGAGATCTACCCCCGGCTCGTTTCTTTGAGAAACAACTGACCCTGAGGGAGTTAGAGTTAGAGGAGCGAAGAGCTCAAGAGGGGAAGTATTTGCGGAGGGATAGCTGAAGGTATTTTGGACCCAGGCCCCAGAAAGCCTTACGTCACTATGAAGATGTAGGCCAAGAAAAATAAATGCAAACTGGCCTGTTTGCATTGGTACACTTAGGGGTGCTCAATGCCTACAGATTCTTGTCATCCGAGAAGACTGGTATAACACAAAAAAAAAACTTCTTGTGCAGCCAGTAATTCTTTGTCTACTATGGTGTAATCTGTCTCATGGACTGTAAGCTTTCGAGAGTAATACTCTACAGGGTGAAGAGCATTAGGCTGGGGACAGAGCTGTCAAAGTACTGTTCATACTGCCCTGTCGCAGGCGTCTGCCTCCACAATGAACGGTAATTCAGGGTTAGGATGTTGGAGGACGGGGAAGTGGTAAAGGCGTGTTTTAGCAGCTCAAACACACTCTGTGCCGTCTCATTCCATACAAACAGTGAGTGGTGTAGCTATATTAGAAAACCCCTGTATGAATCGCCTATATAAATTGGCAAAGCCAAGGAATGCTTGTAAGGCTTTCAGATTCTTAGGGAGGACCATTCCTGAACTGCACATGCCTTGCCACCTTCCATAGTCACACAATGGGGGGGTTAAGATGAACCCCAGAAATGTTTGTGGAACGCACACTTTTGTAGACTGGTGTACAATCGACTTGCAAGAAACCTGGTCAGTACTTCCTTCACATGTTTTATGTGCTGTACCATAGAGGGTGAGTAAATTAATATATCATCCAAATATACAACAATATGTACATCCATGATATGTGAGGATTCAGGAATGAAACCCGGACATAGGTGATTCATGGTTTTGGCCATAGACCTTTATTAAACAGAAATGGGTTTGGAAAATGCCTCTTTGTCCCTGCTTTATGAGGCATTTTCCCACCCTAAAACAAAACTAATGGGTCGGTCCTTTGACATGATGTCCAAAGCAAACTGTCCTGTGCCCAAAGTACTATTTTGAACCTCAGATTCTAAAAATCAACTTTATGTCTTTGGCCTTGGAAAGTGTACAAATGCTTCAAAAGAAGAATTCTCCACACAAATGTTCCATGCGAATAAAGTTCACAAATCCAGAGGGTAGTTCCCTTCCGCTGGTTTTCTCTTCACCCAGCTTTATACTGGTTCCTTAAGTTCCACTGGATCACAATAAACTTTATATACAAAGTAGCTTGGCTGATAGTCTGGTTCTTGATAAAGTACCTGGAGTACTCTACTACCAGGTTTCTTCTTACCCCTTGATATCTCAATTACATTCTTTGGCTATTTTCCTGATGTAGCCTTATCAGAATTCTCTCATGCAGCATATTGTATAGATTGTTTAATCTGTTCATCCCCGGTGTACTCTCCTGGCGGGATTCTCTCATGGTAATATTAGCTTTCCTCATATACAAACTCTTATTACTTGAACTGCCTGGTCTACTCTCCTGCCAGGGCTTTTCTTTACATGTATAGCCTTGTCCTCTTGTATAAAACACTTGAAAACCAGTGCTTTCTTATTTGCGTCTTGCGCAAACTCACAAATTTGACAATCTCTTATGTTCATTCTGGTCTGTTTCTTTACGAAATATGGCTATTTTCGTTCTGTTTCATTTGCTACATTAATCGTTATTTTCTTTCGGTTCCATTGCCAAAATGCCCCGGTGTTCCCTTCTCCATTATGTGGACTCACCTCCCTACAGTTGGTCCTCCCTCATACAGCCAACCCCAAGGTCAGGATCAGGTAGCGGCTAGCGTCCCCTGACCACATAGGGGAGATTGCTCCAGGCAAAGGAGTGATGACATCCTTGGATTAATCACAGATATCTCTGAACAAGTCATTAAAAAGGTGTTGAACGGTACCCGGTGCATTACATAGCCCATAGGGCATCACTGTATCTTCGAAGAGCCCATAATGGGTCCAGAATACCGTCTTCCATTCGTCCCCGGCCCTAACCCTGACCAAATTGTATGCGCCCAAAGGTCAGGTTTGGTATAGACAACAGCGTCACCCACCTGGTTCAAAAGAACCAGTATCAATGGTAGCAGGTAGCATTTTTTGATGGCTATATCATTTATTTATTTATTTGATCATTTGTAAAGTGCACCAAACCCGAAGGCATCAAGGCGCTGGCTACAGAAAGCGCATACGAGTATAAAATCAAGAGAAAATAGGCAATAGTCATAATTACATAGAAGGTATCTTAGTTTAGCAACAAGGGAGTATGAGCAGTATGCACTGGTTACAGAAGGCACGTCTAATGCACATAAGGAAGGAGGTACATAGGTTTTTGCTCAGAGTTTAGGAGTTCTGGTGTAGGTCAGATGAAAAGAGCCTGGTTTTGGGGTTTTTATGGAAGATCCAGAATGAGGGTTCTGATCTTAGGTGTAGTGATAAGGCGTTCCATTGTTTTGCAGCTGTTACTTGTAAGCTACAACCTCCCAATCTTTGTAATTTGAATCTAGGTATAGTGAGGACTTGAAATTGTGATGCTCGCGTAGGTCTGTTGGATTGGGCTTTGGTGAATTTTCTGGAAGGTATCTAGATGCGGTGTTGGAAAGGCATTTGTGCGTTAGTGTGAGAGTTTTTAATATAATGCACTTTTTAATAGGTAGCCAGTGTACACTTATTCTGGCAGTGATGTGAATGAGAGTCAAAAAGAAATTTTTCAAACTTGACTGGATCAAAACAACTGAAAAGGCAAATAATACTAGTTTAGCAGAAAACGTACCTGCAATCCCTACAAAGCTGAACCATCGGAGAGGCTATCTGGAAAGATTCCCAGAAAGATCATTCAGAGACACTTTTCTCAGAATGAGATTCAATCTGCTAAACACCAATGAGAACAATTACATCCAGTGAAGATCAACATTAAAAACCTGTTTTTGTGCACCAATAGAAGAAACTGAAACAATCAAGCATCTGCTGATGACCTGCACAAGATGGAAATCTCGGAGAGAATTACATCTGACTCCAATATTCTGTAACTACGTCACAATGGATACAGAGGACTGCTGCAAAACTCTTATTTGGGAGAGAAAACCAAAATGACTATTGCCTCGGTGTCAGTGATGAAGTCGATCATCCCAAACCTTGTATAAAGACCTAGATATGGAGGAGGTTTTACCCCAGATGTACTTTGAATACACATTTTTCTTTGTTTTCGTCTGTTTTTCTTTTCTCTTTACTTCAATCGGAGCAGTTGGATCCAACAGGGGGTAGGATGTGATTCGCTGTTTTCATCTTCTCATTGTTTTGAAATAATTGTTAATTCAATTAACTCAAATTAAAAAAAAAATTAAAAATTAAAAAGTGATGTAGTCTCTTTCCGGGATGTTCAAGGCTGCTCTGAGAGTGTTATTTTGGATCACTCGCACTGTTTTAATGTTACAAGGGGTAGACCCTGCGAAAAGGGTGTTGCAGTAGTCTAATCTGGAGCTAAGGGCTCTTGCAATTGTCATTCTGCTGTCTGTGGAGAGGAAGGTCTGCATGCATTAATACGTTTGGTTGTGTAGGCTGCTGATGATGCATTTGTGTTTCTCTGCCTAGATAGTGAGAGGGATGAGTCTAGGTAGACCCCTAGTGTTTTGACCTCTTTGGAGACTGGTATGTTAATGTTGTCAATGTTGAACGATTTGTATTTATCGTCAAGTCAGTTTTTGAGATCCAGTCAAGAGTAACTCAGTCTTGTTGTCGTTTAGGCATAAGGAGTGTAAGGACATCCGGGCATGGATGGTTTGGTAGACTTTGGTGAGGTACTTCGAGTCAGTGTCAGAAATCGGGAGGAGGATGTGGGTATCGTCCTCATAGTTAGTGTAGGAGATACCCAATGTGTCAAGGAGTTCAAAGACAGGCTTCATAAAGATATTGTAGAGAGTGGGAGGGGCACAGGGGCTGGATGGGCTGATGCGGAGGAGGAAAAAACCCTCATGGTTCAGTTAGATAGAAAGGAAGAGATCCAAGCTATTGCATTGGAGGAGAAATGACCTGCTAAGGAGAGGAACCGGTAAAGGATTTTGTGGTCCACTAAGTCGGAGGCCGCTGAGAGGTCTAGCAGGAGCAAGAGTGCACATTTACCATTGTCTTTGAGCTCATCCATTTGAATTTTTAAGTCAAGGATTGCTGATTTGGTTCCGTGGCCTGGGCGGAATCCGGAGTAGCGTAACCCTATGAGATTGTTAGTTTCAAGGTGCTTCTGGATTTGTAGGTATGCTGCTCTGTCCAGTATTTTGAGTATGAGGTGAACTGTAGTTATGGGGCAGTAGTTGGTTGGGATGTTAAGGGCAAGGGCTGGTTTCTTCGGAGTGGGATAACCCAGGTGTCTTTTGGGTTTGCAGGGATGGTCCCAGTTGAGAAGGAGTTGTTGATTAGGGATGTAATGAATGGAGCGAGCTCTACTGCACAGCTCAATTCAGAAGCACAGGTGTCAGGTACATTTGTAATGGCAGTACACAGTTCAGATACACAAGCAGTGGATATATTTGCAGTGGCATTGTTACTTTTTTCATGTGCACTAGAGGTAGTAGATACATATGCATTAGCATGAGAGGTGATTTCATTGTCATTGTTGGCGTCATAATTGGTCACATTTGTCAAAGGATTGCTAGCCTTAGTGCTCGCAAAATTGCTAGACATGTTATAAATCTCAGGTGTACTAGAAGTATTTTCAATAGAGGCATGGGCAGAGGTGGCAGTAGGCCTATGAGCTATGCTGCTTGCGGCTGGTATATTAGCACTGGTGCATGTGTTAATGCTTTTGCGTTTAATTTGCACAATATTGCTACCTTTGATGGATGAGACGAACAAGTTACTCTCTTCCCTGGTAACGTTCTTTCAATGGGATGGTCCGATGACGTATTCCATATCTATGACAGTAATCACCACAGCTGTGCTGCTTCGGAAAATCTTCGGTGTCTGCATCCTGCGTCGATGATGTCGATACACCGCCCTCGAGGACCTCCTCCGACGGCCGACGTCACTGGTTGTTATAAGTATAAGTAGGACGCACGACGCCCGTAGCCTCAGTTGTAGTTTTTTACCAGAATGTGTGGCACCAGTCTTCTGCCAGTCTGACACACAAAGCCTTTGCGGAAACGTAAGCTGCAATCGCATAAGAAATTCTGTAGCGGGGAAGGCAGAGAGGGAGCGATATGGAATACATCGTCAGACCATCCCATCGAAAGAACGTTACCAGGTAAGAGAGTAACTTGTTTCTGCGAGGGGATTGGGTCTTCTGACGTATTCCATATCTAAGACAGACTCCCAAAGCAGTACCAATGCAAGGAGGTGGGAAAATAATTTAGAAAACAGAAATTTAGAATGCCAAATCAAATTGCAGAATAAAGGACCGCCTTGCCAAAGGCCAGATCCTGCCCCCGGATGGAATCTAGGGAGTAGTGACGTACAAAAGTATGTACCGAAGCCCAGGTGGCTGCATCACAGATGTTACGAATAGGAACACCCCTCTGTTGGGCAGTAGAGGCAGCCATAACCCTGGTAGAATGGGCCCGTAAACTGACCGGTGGGTCCTTATCCGCCAAGCAGTAACACTCAGAGATAGCCAAAATAATCCAGCGAGACAAAGTCTGTTTCGTCACAGCTTGTCCCAAACACTTTCACCTCTTCCTTACCTGGATGTGGAGGAGGATAAAATGCCGGAAGAACAACCTTCTGGCCTAAATGAAATTCCGACACCACCTTCGGAAGAAAGTAAGGACGAACTCTAAGGACAACCGTGTCCTTATGAAACACAGTGAAGGGTGGCTTAACTGAAAGTGCCTGTAACTCACTCACTCTGCGAGCGGAACTGACCACAACCAAAAATACAGTTTTAAGAGTTAACAGTCTCAAAGGGCATGAATGCAAAGGCTCAAACGGAGCACCCATCAGAAACTTGAGAACAAGTTCAAATCCCAACCGGGCACCTGGAAAGGTGACGGAGGGAACACATTAGTGAGCCCTTTCAGAAACTGAGAAATTAAAGGAATTTTAAAATATGAACACTCTTCAGACGAGCGCTTAAATATGGACAGGGCCACCAGATAACCATTAACGGTACCCACTTGCAAGCCCCTTTGGGCCAAAGAAAGCAAAAAAGACAGAACCATGGGAATTTCACATGCAGAAGGATCCACATTCTTAACCCTGCACCAGTCGCAGAACTTACGCCAACGGCAATGTTACACGGACTTTGTTGCTGGCCGTCTGGCCGAGAGCAACACCTCCATCACGTCTTCAGGGATGTCCCAATCCTTATACCTCAACCTTTCAGAAACCAAGCGTGAAGGTTGAGGGATCTGACCTCTGGATGGAGAACCTGACCCCCTCCCGTGAGAGCAGATCGTCTCGGTAGGGAAGACGACGTGGAGGGCAGATGGACAAGTCAATAAGGTCCGGGTACCACGTCCTCCGGGCCGACGCCGGAGCAATGAGGATCATCCGGGAACCGAACCTCCGTATCCTCTGCAGTACTTGCGGGATGACGGGGACTGGAGGAAACGCGTACAGCAGTGGGAATGACCACTCCACCACAAACGCGTCTCCTAAGGCTCCTTTTGGAGGAAATTGCCGCGAGCAGAACCTCTCGCACTTCCGGTTGACACTGGAGGCAAAGAGATCCACTTGAGGGGTCCCCCAAAGGGCAAAGATCTCCAGGAGAATCTCTTGAGCCAACTCCCACTCGTGAGAGATCACGCTCTGCCTGCTCAGAGCGTGCGCCGTCTCGTTTTCGTCTCTGGCCAGATGAACTGCCGAGATCGAAACTTCCTGCTGGATTGCCCAGAACCAGAGCTGCACCGCCTCCCTGCACAGAGGAAGTGACCCTGCGCCCCTCCTTTTTGTTGAGGTAGTGCATGGCCACTGTGTTGTCCGTCAGGATCAGGACATTCTTCCCTCGCACAGTCGGCAGAAAAGCCTTCAGGGCTAGCCTGACGGCCCTCAGCACCAACATATTGATATGGAGTCTGGACTCTGATGGAGACCAACGACCGCTGACTGTCAACTCGTTGGCATAAGCTCCCCATCCCGTGAGGGATGCGTCCGTCACGATCGTCACCTCTGGCCAGGGTAGCCAAAATGGTGCCCCCTTCATCAAATTGTCTTCGACGGCCCACCACAGAAGGTCCTGGGCGACCGAGGACGGCACCTGAACAGGGTCCGACATCCTGCCAGAGGACTGAGACCACTGGAGCTTGAGTGCCCATTGCAAAGATCTCATCCGCAACCTGGCCTCTGGCACCAGAAGAATGCAGGATGCCATGAGGCCGAGCAATCTCAAGAACTGGAACGCTGGGAGACTCTGGGCAAGCTGAAACTTGAGCACCAATTGCTGAATGTGATGTGTTAGGGAGAATTCTCTGTTTAGGCTGAATTTCCTAACCTAGTGAGTCCCCCAGCAGCTTTGCTGGATTTTTGGGGTTAATTTTCTTCTCCTGCCAAGAGTGAGACTCTGTTACCCTCACTCTTGGACATGATTTGAGTGTGTTTCTTTGGATCTAGATGTGTTTTATGTGCTATGGGGTCTTTTACCCCATAGGGCTTCATATGTTTTTGTGATGTGTGTTACACAGCACCCTCAGTGCAGTGACATAGTGACCCGCCAGTATAGACTCCATACCCTAGGACTGACTACTGTCTCCCAGGGCATGTAAAGTCACCATTGACTTTACTAGTTTTAAATTCTGAACAGAACCAGTACAAACCATCATATTGTGGACGTAATGGCTGGGGCAATTTGATTGCCCCAGGGTCTGTTAGTCGAGGGGGCACGTCTCCGTCCCCCCTGATCGAGTTTTGGCTGGTGGCAGTGAATACTACTTTTTATATTCAACCGCGAATGTTTTCCTATGGGATTTCCCATTGTTTTAGGCTACTACCTTTATTTAATTATTTACGGTAGCCTCGAACATACCGCCAGTTTATTTAATTAATATTAATTCTCCGGTTGGTATTTTTTGCCAAAACTTGATTCTAAAATGGCGTTTGTGTTCTCTTCTGTGACTCCAACCCAAGTAGAGCCCTTTGTTCCACTTTTAGGCAGGCTTCTCCACAGAAGCTCTCCAAAGTGGTGCCACTGTGTCTGGGGTACTTAGATGGGGTGGAGGGGAATTTAGGCACCCTGGACTGAGTTGCCTATGCAACTCAAGTCACACTCCGTCCTGATTGGCCCAAGTGGTGAGCCGGCCGGCTCACCACTTAGCATGTTTGAGTGACAGCTAGGCTGAGTGAATGGGGGTTTGCTGCATAAAAGCAGGGCTTTGGGGACTGGAACTTCAAAAGTCGCCACAGGACCTAAGAATCCGACGAGGGAGAAGCTGAGCCGACCTGCCACGACACCACCACCGGTGCAGCCCTGCTGGACTGCCTCACCACTTTTCCCAACGACAGAGGAGATCTCCCGCCGGAGAGTCTTCTTCCTTTGACTGGTGGGGATAACCAGTTTCACCGTCTTTTCGCTTTCCCGACGTATCTCGTGGCCGCCTTGCCCGTGCCAAGCATCCCGGCAACCGGGATACCACGTTTTACCACGACCGCGAGACAAAGGTACCACCTTTAACCGGAAAACTCCGCGGCTGGTTTCTGCCCTGGTAGTGCAACGACCTTCATCTTTCCTCCAAGTCGAGATCTTCTCTTCCCCTGGACGACGACACAACTTGCACCCAATACCAGGAACAACTGCCACCGCTGGAGGATCCTTCCCACTTAAGGTACCGTGTCCCACCTGGCTTCCCTTGCTACCGACTGTACGGGGTAGATTTAGCCCCCGGCTTTCGAACCTGGGTTAGCCTGGGACACCTTGGCTAAACTTTTCTAAGCCTCTCACAATGCTTTTCTGAACCCTCTGCAAGACTTTCTAAGCCTAGTGTAACTGTGTGATCTTGGGCGCATTTGTGCTCTGCTCTCTCTAAGAGTGGGCCCAGCCTTTGGACCTTGACTCACCAGTGACTTTTTTCTCTCTGCCTTGCTAACAGTGTTCTGGAATCGTAGAGTGGTGTACCTCTTCCTATTCTGTCTTTCTCCCCCCCTTTTTCACAAACTTATTAGAGTGCAATCTAGTTAAGCGCTCACCTCTGTATGAAAATAAGTGGTGTTTTACTGTGATTTTCTAATAGGGAAAAAGGGGTGTATATATCATAATAGTAACTGTGTTTAGAATATTTTACAATGAGAGTGCTGGAGTATTTCAACTGTGTGTTTTTGAATAAATAATTATATACTTTGATACCAAAGCTGTGGTCAGTGTTTGCTTGTATTATTGTATCTGAGTGCCTATTGAGTATACTTTGCATACTGCCTAACTCTTCTTGAGGGAAGTCTGACTGCTCAGCCACAGCAACCAGGTAAATCTGGGTGGTACAGACTGCTACCAAGTGGGTTTACTGCCAACACCTATAGTCTTAAATCTTTTGCAGTGTTCCCTAAGGGAACTGCACAGGTTTCTGCCTAACACTGGTGTACAGCGGTGGGATTTGTATTGAGTATACACTTTAGAGTGCTTTAGGATACCTTAGTACAACTAACCACACAGCTTAGCACTGATAAAGTAATATTTCTAACATGTCAACTATGGAAACTTATAGTCAAGAGTCCCTTGCTACAAAAACTGCTGATTGTTTAAGAGTATTATGTAAGCATAAGAACCTCCTGACTAAAGGCAAGAAAATGGAATTAATAGAAAGGTTGTTAGCTAACCAAAGTCTGGATGATGGTTCTGAAGAACCTACCATGACAGAAAATGTAGATAACAGTATAGAAATTGATATTGATCACATTATTGATAATCTTGAGGAAGAGTCAGAAGAGGAGGGTGAGGCTGAAGTGACTGTCCCCCATAGGCCTCTGTCTGCTCTACCTGCTGTACCTACTGGGCCTTTTCCAAGTCCCACACTTAGTCCTCAATATCTTGAATTAGAGAAAATGAAACTTGAACTAGAGTTCAAGAGACTGAATACTCAGGCTGAACAGAGACATCAGGAACTGAATCAAGAACTAAGGCTAAGGGAAATGGAGCTCAAGCATGAGCTAGAAATGAAGAAATTATCTGTCGAGAATGCTTCTCTCTCTGGCTCCTCTAGAAGTTCCAGTCCTAAAAGACCCCAGATGCCTAAAGAATTGGTTGGTATGTATGAGCCTAAGTTGGATGTGTTGGATTGGTTGTCTCTGTTTGAATATAATCATGGGCTCCAGAACATCACAGGAAATGGCCTACTCACCTGGTTGTTCTCTAGGATTCCCCCTGTTGCAACTGATGTGGTAATGGAGTTGGGGGAGGAGGATAGGAAATAGTATGAATGTGTGAAACTAGCTCTGATAGCTATATTTTCGAAGACCCCTTCCCAGTATCTTAAGAGGTTTAGAACCCTCAAAAAGAATGATGGTACCCCTTGGGCTACCAGGGTGAGTGAATGTTTGCAATCTTAGAGGGATGGATTAAGGGTCACAAGGTGAACACTTATGAAGGTATGAAAAATCTTTTTATGTTGGAGTCAATTTATGATGCCTGCTCTCCTGAGCTCAGACAGCACTTGGCTGATTCAAAGGAATTAGATTGCAGAAAGCTAGCTAAGGCTGCTGACTTGTGGGTTGCCAACAGGGCCACTCACAAGGATTCAGGGGTCACTCAGAAAAAGGATGAGGGAAAGCAGTCACCTACAGTGAATCCAGAGAATTCTAATACCTCCCATACCAAAGAGGGCCACAAACAACCAAATAACCAGGGTAAACCCCAGGGTAAACCAAATCAGGATAGTGTACCTTCTGGTCAACAACCAGAAGGAGGTCAGAACAAGCCACCCTTTCAGAGAGCATTTGGACAATGCTATATCTGTAAGGCTACTGACAATATCAAAGGGGATCCCAGATGCAAGGGTAAACCTGCAGGGATCAGCACAGTCTCCTTAGCCTTCACTCCTGAGGATGAAGTACAGATGGCTAGTGCCCACTTTGAACTCTTTGCTGAAGAACCCTTGGGTCTTCAAGCAACTGTAAACCTAGAGCCTATGGATCTCGTAAGTCCCCAGAATAGGGTTGTGTATAACTCCCTACCTGGTAACTCGAAGGTGTATTATATGGACAGTGTTCTTGTCAATGGTCAGGATACTCCTGCCAGGAGAGACACTGGGGCCAGCAGAACAGTAGTGGATGGAAGCTTCCTTCAACCTGAGGATGTGGCAAAAGCACCCAAATGTCACACTAAGATGTCTGGAGGCCCTGTCCAAATGGTTCCTATCCTACCAGCCCTCATTCAGTGTAACAACATAACAGTGAGGATCCCTGTCAGTGTGCAGACTGAGGTGCCTGGGAAAGTCCTGTTGGGGAATGACCTGAGCACTCTAGGAGTAGTGTCACATACCCCCAGGCCTCCCAATATGGAGAACCAGAAGCTAACCTAATTGGCTAGAGAGGCCACCTTAAGGGACCACTCTAAGCCTGTGGGAACCTCTACTGAGACCCCCACTACAAGCCCTGGTGTTAGTAAGTTGACCTCCAACCCAGGCACATTTCAGGCTAGTACAGTAGGGAAATGGGTGCCCCAACCAAGCTCCATCATTGTTCCCCCAGTTTCAGAGTCTGTGACTCCCCCTGCTTCTGAAGAAGAGGTGGATAGACCTACTGGGCCCCTACCTAGGCCTAAGAGAACGGGTAATTCTCAATACTGGTGGAAAGCCAGGAAAGAAAAGTCTAAGGCCAAAAACCTTCAGACTGTTGGACCTTCTACTGAAGACCCCAACTCAAATCCTAGTATTAGGGGGGAAACTCCTAAAGTAGGTAAGGTTAGATCTAAGAGGAAGGGGAAGCAGGTACATTGCCTAACCCCAACCCCTCCAACCAAGAGGCCTAAGACCCAACCTGCTCCCCCAAGAGAGGTGGTGAGGAACCTTGGAGGCCCCTCTAGATCTAAGGGAATCCTTTATAAGGACCCCTTGAAAAAGCCTAACACAGGTTCAGAAGTTGTAACAACTTCTGAGGGACTGGTCAACCAGGTCCCCTATCACTTTAAAAAGTCTGATGTTCCTCAAAGGGTTTGTAGGTCATATAGCTTACAAAGGAAACCCTTTGCTTGGGCCATAGAACATAGGTCAGGGTGTCACCATCAAAATGCTGATGGATACTCTAGGATTTATGTCATCGACTAGAGGTATGAAGTTCATTCAGGAGTGGATTAAATCCTCCTGTCCCTTAGTCTGGAGGGGGGGGCGAGTGTTAGGGAGAATTCTCTGTTTAGACTGAATTTCCTAACCTAGTGAGTCCCCCAGCAGCTTTGCTGGATTTTTGGGGTTTATTTTTTTCTCCTGCCAAGAGTGAGACTCTTTTACCCTCACTCTTGGACATGATTTGAGTGTCTTTCTTTGGATCTAGATGTGTTTTATGGGCTATGGGGTCTTTTACCCCATAGGGCTTCATGTGTTTTTGTGATGTGTGTTACACAGCAACCTCAGTGCAGTGACACAGGGTTGTCATAGTGACCCCCCCAGTATAGACTCCATACCCTGGGACTGACTACTGTCTCCCAGGGCATGTAAAGTCACCATTGACTTTACTAGTCTTAAATTCTGAACAGAACCAGTACAAACCATCATATTGTGGACGTAATGGCTGGGGCAATTCAATTGCCCCAGGGTCTTTTAGTCGAGGGGGCACGTCCCCGTCCCCCCTGATCGAGTTTTGGCTGGTGGCAGTGGATACTACTTTTTATATTCAATCGCGAATACTTTCCTATGGGATTTCCCATTGTTTTAGGCTACTACCTTTATTTAATTATTTACGGTAGTCTCGAACATATCGCCGGTTTATTTAATTAATATTAATTCTCCAGTTGGTATTTTTTGCCATAACTTGATTCTAAAATGGTGTTTGTGTTCTCTTCTGTGACTCCAACCCAAGTCGAGCCCTTTGTTCCACTTTTTGGCGGGCTTCTCCACAGAAGCCCTCCAAAGTGGTGCCACTGTGTTTGGGGTACGTAGGAGGGGTGGAGGGGAATTTAGGTACCCTGGACTGAGTTGCCTAGGCAACTCAAGTCGCACTCCGCCCTGATTGGCCCAAGTGGTGAGCCGGCCGGCTCACTACTTACCATGTTTGAGTGACAGCTAGGCTGAGTGAATGGGGGTTTGCTGCATAAAAGCAGGGCTTTGGGGACTGGAACTTCAGAAGTCGCCACAGGACCTAAGAATCCGACGAGGGAGAAGCTGAGCCAATCTGCCACGACACCACCACCGTTGGAGCCCTGCTGGACTGCCTCACCACTTTTCCAACGACAGAGGAGATCTCCCGCCGGAGAGTCTTCTTCCTTTGACTGGTGGGGATAACCAGTTTCACCGTCTTTTCGCTTTCCCGACGTATCCCGTGGCTGCCTTGCCCGTGCCAAGCACCCCGGCAACCGGGATACCACGTTTTACCATGAACGCGAGACAAAGGTACCACCTTTAACCGGAAAACTCTGTGGCTGGTTTCTGCCCTGCTAGCGCAACGACCTTCATCTTTCCTCCAAGTCGAGATCTTCTCTTCCCCTGGACGACAACGCAACTTTTACCCACTACCAGGAACAACTGCCACCGCTGGAGGATCCTTCCCACTTAAGGTACCGTGTCCCGCCTGGCTTCCCTTGCTACCGACTGTACGGGGTAGATTTAGCCCCCGGCTTTTGAACCTGGGTTAGCCTGGGACACCTTGGCTAAACTTTTCTAAGCCTCTCACAACGCTTTTCTGAACCCTCTGCAAGACTTTCTAAGCCTAGTGTAACTGTGTGATCTTGGGAGCATTTGTGCTCTGCTCTCTAAGAGTGGGCCCAGCCTTTGGACTTTGACTCACCAGTGACTTTTTGCTCTCTGCCTTGCTAACAGTGTTCTGGAATCGTAGAGTGGTGTACCTCTTCCTATTCTGTCTCCCCCCCCCCTTTTTCATAAACTTATTAGATTGCAATCTAGTTAAGCGCTCACCTCTGTATGAAAATAAGTGGTGTTTTACTGTGATTTTCTAATAGGGAAAAAGGGGTGTATATATCATAATAGTAACTGTGTTTAGAATATTTTACAATAAGAGTGCTGGAGTATTTCAACTGTGTGTTTTTAAATAAATAATTATATACTTTGATACCAAAGCTCTGGTCAGTGTTTGCTTGTATTATTGTATCTGAGTGCCTATTGAGTATACTTTGCATACTGCCTAACTCTTCTTGAGGGAAGTCTGACTGCTCAGCCACAGCTACCAGGTAAATCTGGGTGGTACAGACTGCTACCAAGTGGGTTTACTGCCAACACCTGTAGTCTTAAATCTTTTGCAGTGGTCCCTAAGGGAACTGCACAGGTTTCTGCCTAACAATGAGCCATCACCTGGGGATGAAAACGTGGCCACAGGGACGTGTCGAGCACTACTCCGATGTACTGGAGCCTCTGAGTTGGTGTGAAATGGGACTTCTTTAAGTTGAGGGAGAAGCCCAGCTTGTGGAGGGAGTGGTGGGTGACTGACAGATAATCCAAGACTTGCTCGGGAGAGCGCTCCCTGATCAACCAATCGTTCAGGTAGGGGTAGACGTGAATCCCCCCTTTCCTGAGGTGCGCTGCCACCACTACCATGAGCTTGGTGAAGACCCTCGGGGCGGAGGTCAATCCGAACGGCAGGACCCGAAACTGAAAGTGCGAGTCGCCAACCGTGAACTTCAGGTACTTCTTGTGCTTTGGATGTATCGGCACGTGAAAATAAGTGTCCTTGAGGTCGAGAGACAACAACCAGTCCTGAAGTTGAAGGGCCTGGAGGACTTGAGAGAGAGTAACCATCTTGAACTTGTCCTTCCTGAGGAGTTTGTTCAAACCGCGCAAGTCCATGATGGGTCTCAATACCCCATCTTTCTTGGAAATAAAAAAATAAGGGGAATACCATCCCTTGTTCCTCTCCGCTACAGGCACCAGTTCTATGGCGCCTTTCTCCAGCAGGGAATGAATTTCCTGCGCAAGGAGCGGATCCAGACTCTTCAAAGAGAGATTCCCTGGTGGATCGTCTTGAGGCCTCTGCTAGAAAGGAAGACAGTAGCCATGGGTTATGATCTCCAGAACCCACACTTCTGAAGTAATGGCGCGCCATTCTGCAAGATGCTGCGCCAGCCAGCCTTCCCCCAACCGGCGAACCATGGGACATGACTGAGCTGAAGCAGCTGCGGCGTTGCCTGAGGGCAAAGAGGCAACAGCCCGAGCATCCCTTGGCACCTCGAGTACCTTGTTTTCCACCTCTGGCACTCCTACCGTGGCCCCTCTGACTGGCAGCTCCTCTCGCTTCACCAAAGGATGAGTAATAACGAAAGGAATCTCCCCTCCATTGCTGTCCCCTAGGACGTAAAGGCGGAGGTTGGCGAACTGCAGCGCCCAACGACTTGTCTGCAGCTTTGGAGGTCTGCAAACTCTGAAGGCTCTCGTCAGCCTTGCTGCCAAAAAGATGTTCCCCGTCAAAGGGCATGTTGAGGAGCCGGGCCTGCACATCAGGAGCAAACCCTGACTTCCGCAACCATGCAAACCTGCGTATCACAGTGCTCGCCGCCATGGACCGGCTGACGCAATCTGCCATGTCCAAACCCGACTGAACGGCTTCACACATGGCATCCTTGCCATCCTGAACCATGGCAAGGAAACCATCCCGTTCGTCACCTTCGGGAATATGTTCAGCCGCTAAGGAAACACAGTTCCACAGAGTGTGCGTGAAACGTGACAAGGCACATACGGAGTTGGCTGCCTGAAGCGCCATACCCACAGAAGAAAACACTTTCTTCGTCCAGCCGTCAAAACGCTTGTCGTCCCTATCAGGAGGGATGGTAGGATACGACGACTGCTTTGTCGGGGCCGTAGTCGTCTGCACCACCAAACTCTCCGGAGTGGGGTGCTTGGTCAAGTAGCAGTGGTCGCTACTGGCTGGGCGGTATTTTCGCGGCAAAGACTTGCCCACTGCCGGGAGACTCTCGGGAGCAGTCCAAGCCGCCGCCACCCTCCTCTGTAGAGCCATATGGAACGGCAATACCGGGTCAGTTGGTGGACCTTGGTCGAGGATATCCGTAAGGTCATCCTGAAGAAAATCCCCTGGGGGAGCAGACCATCCCAAGTACTCTGTGGCCCTGGACATAAGGCGCCGGTACGAGGAGTCGGCATGAGTGCCAGGCTCAGGCCTACAAAACTCCACCTCCGGAGAGGTGTCCAGCCCACTGGCATAGTGCAGGGATTGCCGCAGGTCTTCAATCTGGCTAATCTTGTCCGGTACCGTATCCGGAACCATGCCATCATCAGAGCCCTCATCCACCTCTGAAATAAACTCAAGCTCGCGGAAAGAAGGCACAGAATGCGGAATAAAGCCATGCTTGGCCTTTGCCAGAGCCTTTCTAGGCGGTTCCACCGAGCCCCCGCGAACCCCCGTCGAAACAGCCTCAAAAGGCGTTGAGGGCATCGAGTGAATCGGCGTTGACGCCGAACGTGGCGCCGACACAGTCCTCGAGGCTGGGGCCCCGAGCGTGTCCCTCGACAGCCGGGGCGCCGATGGCGTCGACGACTTCTTCGAAGGCGGGGCCTCGAAAAAGTCAGTCGACGACCTCGGCGCCACCGGTGTCGATGTCTTCCTTGAAGACACCACAGGTTAACACGGTCTCGAGCGCGTCGAGGACCGGGACCTGGAACGGGCATGCTGAGAACGATTCCCCTTGTCCGAGCGGGACCTCTCCCGTGAATCGTGACGACTACCCGAGCCCGAAGGCATGCGAGCCGTGTCTCTCGACCGATCATGACCGACCCCACTCAGAGGCGCGGATGGACCAGTGCCCTGCGATTCGTGAAACGCCAACATTTTCTTCCCGAAGGAAGCCCCTTCCTCTGGCGTCGCATGCTTGGTGGGGTAAGCGACCCATCGACGGGCGGAGTCCTCAGAAGAGGACGGGGAAGGTGACCAATGACGGCGCTTCCAGGAGTGCCTCGAAGAGGCAGAGGAGTGGTGGGACCGACTCCGGGACCGAGAACCACTGGACTTCCGACGGCGACGCGGAGAGTCGCCCCTCGAATCATCCGTAGAAAGCCCCGCAGATCTCGACTTCCGTGGCTTGGACACCTTACCCATCGATAACTTCTTCTTGCGCTCCAGCAAGGCTTTTGACGTGAGCGACTGGCAGGCGACACAGTTATCCATGTCATGGGCCTCCCCGAGGCACCAGAGTCAGGCGTCGTGCGAGTCCGTAACCGACATCTTGGACCCACAGTCCCCGCACTTCTTAAAGCCCGGACACGGTGTGGAGGACAAGGTAGACATCTTCACAAAGAAAGACTTCACAATACGAAACAGGTTCGAAGAACCGAGAAAGAACATGAACTCCAAAGAGTCGAGGCGCGCCGAGATCTCCAAAGCGAACACGTTCGTGGAAAAAACGGAACTGAGGCTAAAGAGCGTCATGCGTCCTACTTATAGCATCCAGTGACGTCAGCCGTCGGAGGAGGTCCTCGAGGGCGGTGTATCGACGTCATCGAAGCAGGACGCAGACGCCCCAGATTTTCCAAAGCAGCACAGCTGTGGTGATTACTGTCATAGATATGGAATAGGTCGGAGGATCCAATCCCCTTGAAATGTACAGTATCAGTATATTTGTAGTGATACATACTTAAATGCCCAGGTGGTTGCTAGGGAGATTATTGTTGCCTGATACGTCAGGAACGATTTCAAGATTAGGTACAACATTTGCAGTAGGATTAACAACAAGATAATTTTTTGTGATGCAGGCACCATGTTTGCTGATTGTAGCGAGGGCAGCCAGCCAGAGCATTTGCTTTGGTCGAGAGGCTGACATCAATATCGTTGGCAGGGTTACAGAGCCCAGAAATCCAAGCCGGGTCTCATGGACAACTTTAATAACACTAGCCTTCAAGGCAAGGCCAAGAGTGCCAGCTTTGCTGACTGTCACAGAAGCTGGAAACTTGGATCTTTGTTTCATAGCGCGAGGATATGTAGGGACTTTCAGGACAGTACTTGCAGTGGTGGATGGATCAGGTCCCAGGCTGTGTGGCTTGTGGGTGAGCAACTGTACTTTGGCAGCGGGGTGCCATGTCATTTGACTGCGTTTACGGCGAGGGGCGAGGCTACTCATTATAGCAGGTTTGAATGGGTGTTGTGTCCTTAGTGTATAAGCAGACAATGAGGTTCGCAAGCTGAGGCGCTCATTTCTTCGATGCACTGCTCGCTGTTTGGTGGACCGGCGATCGTGCTAGGACAGGCGCGTGGCAAGGCCCACAAGGTATGGTAGTAGGCAATGTGAGTTTACACATTAGCAAGCCTTGGTTAGTGGTGATAGAGGTAAGGTATCGCCTGGGAACTGTGTTAGGTAACAAATTCGAGGGAGGGATGGAAGTATGAGTAGGTAACACGGGTGCCATGCTAAGTTTAGTGATGAACGGTTGGCAGACAGGAGGTACATACCATAGGCTTGCGGCGGGTGGCTTCCAGTGGCCTGAGAAGACCAGACAGGGGTCTTGGGAAGAGGCCTTCTCTGTGAGCCTTTGCTGGTGGCCGGCATCGCCAGCGGCTCCCAAGCCCAATTCCAATTTCAATCTCAGCAGGCCAATAATAATTGCCATATAGTCGATACAAGTTCAACGTTTCCCCTTTTTCTTTGGGATGATGAACAAAGGGGAGGCAGCAGAAGACTTGGACGGATGGACAAATCCAGTTCTCGAGGACTCAGTTATATATACTTGCAAATGCTGGTCCTCAGCGCGCGTGAGAGGGTATGAAAGACCACAAGGTATACAGGCCTCAGGCACAAGAACACCAGGGCAGTCATATTCTCAATGGGGCGGTAACATCTCAGACAACCTTTTGTCGAAGACGTCCAAGAACCCCTGAAAACAGCCAGGCAATGTTAGGTACAGTGCCAAAAACGTACCTCTGTGAGGACTGGTTCGATGTTAGATGGACCACAATGATGATAGGGACAGACTCCGGTGTGATTCTCTACAGTAACGCTAACTATAACAGAAGGTCAGGGAAACCCATGCGGCGACTGCCATGGAAAGGGAAAACCCCTTCTTCATAGTAATAACATCGGGAAGGTAGAGCAGAGTCAATGAGGAGATCCTGGGCTGGAAGGAGCTGATGGCTGGAGTAGATGATGGCAAGTAACACAAGACACCAAGGGAGCAATAGAATAATTGAGTGGTTGAGGAATGAGAACAAACTCTCGGAAGTAGACTGAGAAGCAAGGAAGAAGGTGTAGAGCAAGGCGGGCACAAAGAAGGGAGACAGAATTAGAGCTGAGAGCTGAAGCGCAGGAACAGAGAGCAAGAGTGCTGGAGCTGAGAGCAGCAACGCCGGTGAGGAAGGAACAACAGAGGCTTCCACACAATTGTTTACCTAAGTGTTGAGACGCAAGTTTCCGCAGCTCCGGCATGATTTATAAACTCAGTGGCATGTGAGTCGAGGATAGCACCATCTTGGAGTGATGTCAAGGCGTCACAGTGTCTGCTTCCCGGTGGTCTTCTTGAAAAGGAAAATGTGTTCTGAAATGGAAGCCATCTTGGAATGGGTACAGTAAGTGAATTATAACTTGCTCTGTGTTTCCAATGCCGACAGAGAGACCATCGTGATGGGCAGTGAGCTGTGACAGGTAAGACAAAATGTACATCCCCAAAGTTGTGCGGGGAAATGCTTAGGAGTTTGCTGGGAGCGTCTATATGGGTCTTACTTTGAAGACAGGCTTCTTAGCAGTATGAAGAACAGAAGGTTAATGACTTCTCGTCCTAGTCAATAGCGGGATTATGTTAGGCCAACCATGGCAACCCTAGAATGCCGCCAAACTGGATCAGCTCTGAATGACTGGATTGACACACTATCAGTAGGTCACTCATGCATTGTGTAATTGGACTGGAAGATAAACTGGAGCCATCTACTGTTCTCACAGCCTCAGGCCTTTCCTTATCAATTAACGGAATGCCATGCTTTTGTGTGAACGTGACATCAATGTAAACACGCTGCGCTCCCGAATCAAGGAAAATATCAATAGATAAGGATTTGCCCGCACGAACATAAAGCTTTGCAGGTATGCAAAAATGGGAATATGACAACGGATTTATAGGCAGGACTTCAGAACTATCCAAGCTCATCCAAGTGACCCCACCTGCGGATGAGCTGTATCATTTCCCGGACTCCAGCTAGGTTTTCTCAGACATTTGTTCGCAATGTTTCCGGGTTTCCCTCAATAGAAACAAAGGGCTGATATCAGTCATTGTCCTTTTTCCTCTGGGGTTAAAGGACCCGAAAGCTCCCTATCTGCATAGGTTCAGATCCATCAGAAGCCTTGGCCACAGGGACTGGCTCGGCTACTGGAGGAACGGCAGAGAAAGTGGGTGTAAATACATTCAATTTCTCACCTCTTCGCTCTGCTAAACGGACATCCACTAGGTCTGGATAGTCAGTTGGCAAAGAGGGTATTATGGCTAGGGCATCCTTTCACTAATCTTTAAGACTGCAGTAAAACAAGGTGGCTTTCTCTTCCTCAGGCCACAATGTTTCCACACATAACTGATTAAACCAGGTTTTTATAAACCATAAGATACTTTTTCCTTTGATAGATCCATTAACTCCAGGTCCGTCACCTGGTATTTATGGCGGGTGTCAAACACCTTTGCCATCTCAATAGTTAGCGCCCTGAAATCATATAGCAAATTATAATTTCTGAAGGTACTCTGGAGGGTGGAAGTTCCAGGGTCCTACAGGGTGCTGCACCAGGGTGATATATGCCTTGCATTGGAGTGTCGCACTTTGGGCGACTCCTCCCGTCCCCCACTGTGGGTGTTTAGGTGTGAGCAAGCTCCCTACAAATCTGATGACTACAGCTACCATAGGTCTTGCAGCAGAGTCAACATTGATTGATGACACATACACTGGCTCTTTGCTGCAATTGAGATTGCCTCTCTGATGACTTGATGATCACAGAAACAAGTTGGAGGAGAACATCGGTACCTGTGGAGGTGAATTTTGCAGAGAACCAGAGTGCGCCCCTTCCATCCAGTGCTGATTTGATAGATATATATATATATAGTATCTTCCTAATACATTAAATATACAATCTTCTTCTAAGTACTACAGTAAAGTTATACACTGTGTTTTCTAAACATGAGTCGTGCGATTAGCTTCGGATAGCAGAAGACAGGAAGGAACATAAAATGCCCTTTATCTTCGTCTGTCTGTTCAACGCTGGTAAATTCCTTTAGGTTAGCATTCCTTTAAATAAGCATTCTTTACAGAGATGCATTCACCAGCCTTCGTTCATTTTCTGCATCTGACATGAAAACTACATAAGTGAGCAAAGAAACCTGAATGGAATCTGAATGGCACACTTCAATGTGAGCGCCTAGGCTAACACAGAATACCACAAAATAGATGCATTTTCACAGATGGAAAGAGCCAAAATTAAGAAACTTAAAAGGTGGCAGTCAGTGCGACTGATACAAAACCAGCAGAAGGGAAGCCCCTTACCAATTCACAACGTATATTCTGTTCAATTGGAAATTGAACAGCTATGTTCATCATGATGTCAATGCATGTGGCGTAGATTCCAATTGTTATCTGTAAATGATTTAAAAAATAGGGAATAAGGTGTACTCGTCTATGCTAAAGTGTATGGTGCCGAGATCCCTTACCTTATGTTATAGAATGAAATATACATTCACGGCTGTATTTGGCCCTCCGCTGGAGTCCCGTGGTAAGCTCATGAATGCGATTACTATGAATGTTTATATAGAAGAAGTGACATCATGCATTGTATGTCTGATGCATTTGACCGCGGTGTCCTGTACCCGTGGTGTTGCTTGACATCCCTGTCAAATGTACAATGTAATATGGTGCAAGCCCGTATAAATCTAATAATTTCCTGTGAAATATCCTTAAATGGTAATCCACTCTGCTAAATGGTCATAAGAACCTAGTAGGGCCTGTGAAGAATACATGAATAACACTCATGGGTCTAACTGGTGACCAAAGATACAAAGCCTAATGTGAAGGTGGCAAGGTAGTCACTCTGCACTGCACTGAATCATTCATCAGACAAACTAATGGAGAACTAATTTGAGTTATTGTTAAATGACTTCATAACCGCTTCCAATTAATTTTCTATTCTATGAATGTGTACTCCATTAGTTTGTCTTAGAGAATGAGACTTTGCCACCTTCACATTAGGTTTTGTATCTTCCAACTAATTGTCGATCACACAAATCAGTTTTAGTTATGTTTTTAATATGTATAAAATGTGCATGGCTTTGTTAGTATTAACATTTTGCCTCAGTTACTCACTTTAATTTAGCATACGTTTTACATGTTTGATTTTTTATACATAGTATAATGACTAATGTGCTTTAAATGTTAATAACTTTAAATGCATACTACAGCACTGGAGACGCCCCTCTCCTCCCACATTTAAAATGTGGTTGAATGCACTCACCTGGACTCAGACCTGCGAAGAGGAATACATTAATTCCATCCTTATACATTCCCGTCCAAGAAATGTCTGGACTGTATTCTGTAGCTATCTCATCAGACAAGCTGATGGAGAAACGGAACCCCCGGAATCGCCGCCCATGCAGGACCAAACCGGTCCCTAAAGTCAACAAACCAGTATGTACTAAGCAAACATGCCTGTATCTATTTTTCTATTTTTCATTGTTATATGTGATCTATATCTGTGTATGTGTACGACAATGCTTGCAATGTGAAACTGCTGCTAACATCCTCCAATAAATAAAAGTTTTAAAAAAAATGTTACTAACTGTAAATGATAAATGTGTATATATTAAGGTTATTTGTTGAAGTGAATGTTACTAAGTTTTTTCTGTATATATTTGAATTGTTTTTTTTAGTTTGGTGTATGTTTTATTTTTATGTTATGTTTATTGTTCACTAAATATTATATTTGCAATGATTACATGTAGTTAGTTATTGTATATAGTAGTGTTTATCTATATTTTGGTATTGTACATTTATGGTTACTTTATTTTAAAAAGAAATTCTGTGCTTTTGCCATGCGCCCAGGACATTGGCTCTTATGGCACCGGTGGCGGTTACGTCGCTATTGAATGCACCTCCACGTTGCATTCGTGACATGGAGGTAGCGTTCTAGTGTTCTCCCATCATGGCCGCCACTGGGAGGTACTTATTCCAGGTACTCCCAGCGGACGGCGCGTTGCAACCGTTTGGCTAGTTTTCTCTTGTCTCGGTTAACACGCACCTAGTTTTCCTCTTTGTGTTCCATGCCGGAACGGTTTTCTCTTTGTTTTCTCACAGGACCTTCCCGCTTCGCTTACCTTTTATTCTGCCTTTTCTCCCCTGCCGGATCTCCGGCCCCTATTTTTCTCAGGCTTCTGGCTGTTCGTGGCTCACTTTCAGCGGATCCTCCTTTTCCTTTGCCACTCTCTCGTGGAGTCTTTGTTCCGTGACTCCTGTCACGAGCATGCCTCCCTCTTTGCTGCTATTTGGATTCCTTTGTCTCCTACCTACGGTGCTTCCTTGGAGCCACCGTGATAAACTGTCTCAATCCCTCTGGACACATTATTGCTGCAGCCCTAATACTAACCCAGTCCAGTGGATTTCCTGAGTCTCAGCCGTGCAGATTTTCAACCATTCTTCACAGTCAAACAGACAGGGTTTTTTCTACCTTTCAGGTTTTTTCCCCACTTACAGTCTTCTCCGGGACAGGGGCCACAGGACTGCAGCCTACAGGCGGCCACTGTGGCTTCTACCCGAGGCAGGCACATTCCTTGCAAGAAAGAAAAGGACTACCTTTCCCGGTGACGCCTGTTACAGGACAGCTCTGAGCCAAGTACTTCAGGAGGGAGCTGAAGCTATTGGGTCGGGGGGAGGACAAGCAGGATTTGGACAGCATTTCATTTTTTTTATTGCACTTTGTGTAGGAATTATGCTTCGGTATATTATAATTTAAGTTTATTATGTAGTAATTCTGTATTACAAAAATGTTTTGTCCTTTGTTTTAACATTTATTATCAATGTACATTCAGTCTACTTAATAGTTTTACATTTTATACAATTACTTGTTTCTGTGTGTATAATTGTTAATATTTTATGATATTGTTTGCTTTGAAATGTATGGGTGAGGTTAGGTTATCATGAGATTTCATTGTAATCTATATACATATATATACAAGTCAAAATTGTTTGTGGGTTTGTGGCTTGGCGAAGCGTTGGTGTATGGGAGGCGAAGAAGTATAGGAGGCAAAGATGAGGCATAGGGGAGGCGAATGGACCGGAGAGGCGAAGATGAAGGCAGATAGCATGCCAGAAGTTTCCAAACGGTTGCTATATAAAGAGGTGCGACAGGCATTTCGGTTCATCTCTTACGAATAGTGCTAAAGGGTTATTTCACGAGTGACTGTGTGAATGAGTCAGCCTTGGTGCAAAAAATTATTTTGGCAATGAAATGAATAATCAGATTCAGTATATGCTTCCGGGAACAGTTACTGAGTACAACTCAATCGATAGAGTGGTGGATGCCGACAAAGCCGTAAACTATCAAACAGAATTCCTCAACTAACTCGACCCCCCCCGGAATGCCGCCACATCACCTTCAACTGAAAGTTGGGTCACCCATCATGCTGCTTTACAAGCACGACCAACCCAGGCTGTCTAATGGCACAAGGCTGTGCATTAAAAAACTGCTGCCCAATGTAATTGAAGGGACAGTTTTGACCGGGAAGGGAAAAGGAGAAGATGTATTCATCCCCCGCATTCCACTCATTCCGACAGACATGACATTCAGTTTCAAGCACGTACATTTCCCGATCAGGCTGGCATTTGGTATCACAATCAACAAGGCAGAGGGCCGTTCAATCAAGTGCACCGGTATCGACTTGGAATCTCCTGGTTTCTCCCACAGGTGTTATATGTCACGTGTTCTAGAGTGGGTTTCCCAAATCAGTTGTTACAACTGGAAAAACAAAATATGTTGTTTATAAACAAGCCTTACAATGAACATGTTCTTTGGTAATATTAAACTTTAGGTCCATAGTTGGTGGAACCGTCGTCATCATGTCACCCATCATGCTGCTCAGGAATCTCCATGTTGTTCTCACGTGCAGTTATACATTTCAGAATGAGATTTTAAGAAGAACAAAAAATGGTGCTGTGTAGTCTTTATAAGAAAACATTTTTTAAATATTAAATCAAAAAATGTAGTGTATTTTTCTTTTCACTTTTCTTAAAGAACCTTTCCAAAAAGCGTAAAGCTACCTTAAGGTATTTGTAACAAATTGTACCTATGAGAAAATGAAACCCTGTGCAACGCCGGGTTTATAAGCTAGTAGAATATATTTTTATTTCTTGATGAAGTTTATCATGTTGTTACCTTAACATTATTATGTCTAATGTTAGCAGACTTTAATTTTTTGTTGATTTAACATTAACACTTTTGTAAAAAAAAAGTTTTTCAATAATTTTAACTTTTTGTACAGTTACGTGGTCGTTTTTTTTTCTAGTGTTATGGAGTGAGTGTTTATACTTCGAGTTTCATGGTTGAAGTTGTAGTGATATACAGTGAGTGTTAGTACCTTAGCGTTGCTATTTCCACTCTTGGTACACTTGACTTCGTTAGATGCACCTTAACTCTTGATTTAAAAAGTTTTTTTAATCTAGAATGTCTGTGTCTTTTTGTGGGGAGTACTGTGTTTAGCATGTGAGTGTATGCAGTGTGAGTAATTGCTGTATGACTGTATTACTGTATGCATATGAGCCATATGCTTTACATTTGCTACATGTTCTCAATAGTTATCATAGATATAGTAGTGCACATGTACAAAATACACATCTTCTACATGCAACTGTGCATTGATTCTGAGCATTTGTGCTAATAGCATAGCAACACATGGTGTAAGTGCATCTTAAGTATGTGGTGCAATGGCATGTGTGGTAAAGTGTGTGGTGTGTGTCGTAGAAGTGTGTATCTTATGAGCGTGGGTCAGAAGAGGGTATATTGTAGGGCCATGTGGGGTATGAGTGTGTGTCATAGAAGCATTGGCCATAGGAGCATGCATAGTAAGAGCATGCAAACTAAGAGCATGCGAAGTAAGAGCGTGTGTCGCTGGAGCGTGTTCTAAGGAAGTCATGGTATCAACAGTAAGACAAACACAAGTGACCACAGTTCACAGTGTTTATTGAACTTCCAAAAGGGTTTGAAAAATGCCCATCTAATCCTAAATCTATAGATGGGAGCAAGCTACGACCATCAAATTATAATAACGCAGTCCTAGTGGTGTCATGTCAAAATAAAAGGGCCTCTACTAATAAACCTATTGCCAATTGTTACCTCTAAATACAAATGGTGTGGTAAACAGCGTTACGAAAAAGAAAGAAGTGTTCACAAAATTATATGTCAGGTTGTTCAGGCCGTTGGCCTCCCCTCCCATGTTTTCAGCACGGGACAAGGCAGTACACTCGAGCTTAGCACAGTCTCTGGCTTCTCTAGCAGAAGGAAACAGTTAAAATATTAGCATCAGGGCCTTCCGTGCCCAAGTCTCTGTCTTTCAAAGTCTCTTCTTTCAGAGGGCCTGATGCGACAAACAATAAGTTCTCTTACTCTTAGGATTTCACAAGTACTCAACTTTCTTAGGCGATTCACTATTCACCTCGGATCCTCCTCAGCCGGGCTCAGACCATCTTAACTCAATATTAGAAGGATATTCATACATCCAATTTCTCTGATGATTAACGGTTCACCCTGATCCCCCTCAGCCAAGCTCAGATCCTTTCAACACAATGTTCAATCAGTCTCCCTCTGCCGGGCTAGGCCCGATTCCAATTTCCAATTTACTTTTTAAGACAAACTTGCTTTAACCAAAAGCTCTTAGCTCATCTCCCTCCGCCGGGCTTGAAACAACTTCATCTATTTTGTCATCAACTTTCTTTAAGCTGTTAACATCAAAGACTTACGAATGTGCACAGGGTTTTTTACTTGACCCGTTGCAGGACCACTTATATTTCACAATTCTTTCTCTTTTGACACCTTTCAGTTGGATATCTTATAGAGACTTTCAAATGAGCACAAAAGTGGTACCGGACCACTCTGTCTAAGGTATTGTATCTCAGTTTCAAAGTTCAATCACTCATCTGTTGTTCAATTTGCTTGTGTCGATTACCACATACGCATCATACACTATACGCTTCAGTTTTCACTTATACAATGTTGCTACTTGCAACCTTGGCTTCAACACAGACCGGTTTGGTATCAGTCTCCCCAACTCACCAGCTGTGCTGACTTCACTGGTGCTGCTTTGCTGTAGGAGCTAAGGACAGTACCATGGCGGCAAGCAATTCTCCTCAGCTTGACTATCGACGCGGGAGAGCCCCGGGTACCTCCGGCATACAATCCAGGATTGTTCATCCTTGATTCCTGGTCTTATGTTTTCTATTCTCAAAGGTTCATGAAATTAACAGTCTTTCGTTGAAAAGGTCAAGGGCACTTCCCCTCCTTGCGATCCCCTTCGGTTTTGCCATATTTCACCTTACATTAAACTGCCATCTTGGAATTGCTGCTTCCTCGTGTGCTTTGCCTCGCTCAGAGTGTGCTCTTGTGCTCCCCCTTATATCTGTGTGGGGAAGTGTAATGGAAGTCGGGTGTGTCTAATGGTCAGTAATTGCCTGAGCCTGCCTGACCATTGTATTGGGACATGTCGGTTATACGGCTCGGGTGTTAGTCCGTTTTCTCTCATAGTGAGCTGTCTGTGAGAAAGTGTTTGTGTCGGGAAAGGGGGGGGGGGTTGAGTTCCTAAGTATCCTACCTGGTAGGATGGGGTAAAGGTGCTAAAGGAAGGGGAAAACACATCTCGCCATTCGGTGTCCCACTCCCCGAAGACCCCTCACCCAGGTGATACTCCCGCACTGGTCCACCCCCAGGAACTGGATCCAAAAGCGATGGCCGTGTCGTGGCTACCTATATGACAGATCCCCGGGGAATAACGGGTGAGACAACTTCAAGTTTCTTGTTTCTCAGTGTGTTATAAAAGCGTGTGTTGTGGCACTGTGTCATAGGATTATTTGTTGTACGTCATAGGAGTGTGTTGTAGGAGCCCATGTAGGAAGAGTGTGTCATAAGGAGAGTGTGGCATAGGAGTATTTGTTGTAGGAGTGTTTCATGTATGGATCATGTATTGTAACAGTGTGTGTCATAGTAGCATGTGTCATAGGATCCTGTGTTGTAGGATTGTGTGTGTCGTAGGAGCACATGTCATAGGAGCGTTTATCATAGGAGCCTGCATTGTGACAGTGTGTGGTGTAGGAGCGAATGTCATAGGAACGCGTGTCATAGGAGCACATGGTAGGAGTGTGTTTTGTAGGACTGATGTCATAGGAGCATGTGTTGTAGGGGTGTGTGTTGTAGGAGCACGTGATATAGGAACATATGTTGTAGGGGTGCGTGTGGTAGGAGTGTGTTGTAGACATGAATGTTGAAGCATGCATAGTCAGATTGTGAGTTTTTCCCAAAGGCTGCCACTGCTGCCAACAAGCCCTGCCCACCATCCAGAGCATTTTACTTATATGCACCCAGCACCACCTGTGAGGTTGAAGCCCACAGGGGACAGGGTGTAGGTGTTTGCTCCTGCATGTGAAAAACCTGAAGGCATCTTCGCACCTATTCCCTTTGGATCGTCTTCTCAGTGGCCAGGGAAAGGCCATCGCTCTTGGATCCTGACTCTGGGGGAAGGGTCCTTGAGGAGTGGATGTCTTTAGGCAATGCATGGTATCCCCCTTTCCCCGTTGATAATAAACCTTACCCTCCTCCCCATACCTTCATAGGTTGTTGCTAATCACTTCCTCTAATTTGCCATATGTCATACCACTCTAATACTAGGATGAGGAAGAGGCAACTAGGAGTTGTACACACTAACATACAATTACACCACTTTGGTAATGAGACGAGGAAGAAGCCTGAAAACTATTGGGAGGGTTAGGAATGTCCAGAGAACACCAATAAGTGTGTTCAGACAATTGGAACCAAGGGTTTGCACCTGCAACCTGTCAATATGTTAGAGGTGCATAAAAAGGTGGAGCCGACAGCAAGGAAGGGAAAACTAGCAGGAGAGATGCCGGGTCTGGAGAGACGAGACTGAGAGGAGAGAGTTTCTGCATAGGAGGGGGATGCTGAGGAGGGTCCTGCCTGGTGGTCAGGTGTCACAGCCTATGTATGGTATCCCAGTTGCCGCAGATACTACTCTCCCAGTTATGGAAAAGTATCCTTCTGTCTTCGAACACGAAAGTCTCTAACGTGAAATGCCAAAGACCTCCCCCCCAAAAGCTCAGCCTACAATGAATCTATTCCACCTGTCAGGCTGAGCGCTTGAGTGAAAAGGCAGGAGCAGACTCATCAGAGCTAAAGGAGGGAAGAACAGAGCAGACGTTCAGAATGCAGCCAGGTATTGCCGAATCAACAGCAAACAACACCTCCCAAGTACCCACTCTTACCTGTTCCGTAGGAAAAATGTACCAGTAACCTACTAGTAATGGACACAGAGGGGAATTCTAATATCAACGGTGAAGGAGGAGTGCACCAGTGCCTCAGGACCTCAGTGCTGCAAAGCGTCCCAAGAAGATATCCACAGTGTTCCAAAGTAGGCTCAGCAAAGCGTCCCAAAGAATATCCCAAAGTGATCCAAACCGATTTCAGCAAAGCGTCCCAATATGTCCAAAGCAATCCAATTGTAGATTCAGCAAAGCGTCCAAAAAACACCCAGAAATAACTTAAAGAGAATTCAGCAAAGCGTCCAAATTAAACAGTGTCAAAAATGATTGTTGGAGTAAACAAAATTAAGGGCAAAGGAAATAAGCGTTACTTCACGCTAGTTCCTTTATTATCGTGCTCGAGTAAAAAAAAACGTCACAGCCAGAGGACTTTAACAAGTGGAGGTCGAGATGCAAGCCGAGTTCAAGGATTCCGGGGAAATCAGTCGAAGAGGGGCGGGCGTCGGAAACAGGAGGGAAAAGGCAGGGGCGAAGGCTTGGATTCAGCACAGGATTCAAGATCAAAACAGGAGTCAGGAAACAACGCTCGAAACTAACACAGTTTAGGAGCGCTGGGCACTCGAACAGACAGTATTAAATACGGTCTTCAGAAGACACGGCAACGTGGTGCGTGCGTGTCACGTGACTAACATAGCAGGAAGATGGGAATTGTAGTTTAATGGGTTCTGTGTGTTGAAGAGCGCTCATATAAACGCCATGGCAATTTCCAACAAAAACGGGATGTGACACCAGGATGCCGGGCTTTTGCCAAAGAGAAACTGTGACTGCGGGGCCC
Organism: Ambystoma mexicanum; assembly: GCF_040938575.1. Classification (NCBI taxonomy): domain Eukaryota; kingdom Metazoa; phylum Chordata; class Amphibia; order Caudata; family Ambystomatidae; genus Ambystoma; species Ambystoma mexicanum. The sequence continues at coordinate 1,243,996,032 of NC_090927.1, read as the reverse complement.
GAGCAGGCAGAAAAGGGTCAAGGCTGACAGAGTCCCCTCTGTCTGGTGCCCACAGCTAGAGCTTTGGGGCACAGAGGACTTAGTGCTGCAAGCCACCAGTAGCGTTTGCGAGCGAGGAGCAGAGCTACCGGCAACCCACAGCGGGATTCGATGTCTGGAGATGTGTGTGCCAAGCTCAGATGGGAGAGAGAACATCCAGAGGAGCCGCAGAGCTGGGCACTACTGGTGGTACTGCAGGGCATATGGTGATGCCAGCTGAATGAAATTATGTGCAAGTGACAGTGAACCCAAAGGAAGGGGTTTTTGAATACTACGAGCATTACTGAATACTGAACTGGAGGAAAACTAAGCAAGCATTATTGAATCTTGAATTAAAGCAAAGCTTTAAAAAGCCTATGAATGAAATGAAACCAGGTGTGAAACACATATTGAACGTTTAAAGAAAAAGAATAAAACGCTGTGAATAAAGTGGAAAGAAAGTGATGAGCACTTATGAAGATTGTGAAAGCAAGGTGGTGAAAGAAAGTGGACACAACTGACTAGGTTGTGTGAAAGAACACATTGTGGCAAAACCAACAGACTGTCAAGGAGAAGCCAAACTGAATCTGAACCAAAGCCCAGGTGCAGTGAGAAAGACACCTGTGTGGCCAAGAGAGCCTAGAGTTATAGGTTGCGTGACCTGTAATGGGTGTACCGTGTGGTTCGACAAATGCGCCTAGAACGAGAATACCCTGTCTGGAAAAAGCCAAGGAAAGTCAAGATAAATAATTTCCACTTGTGAATTAGATTACTGAAGTGAATACGGAAGATAGCAATCTGTATAGACTTATTGAAGAGCCTGAAGGATTGTAAAGTTGACTTGGAACAGGTTTTGAGACTTAAGAGACTTGAACTGATTGTTATTGTTATTTGCACTTCTAATGCGCTGACAGCCCACAGGCATCAGGGCGCAGAAAACAGCCAGATGAGAAAGCAAAAGACAGAAATAAAACAGAGAGGAGCTTATCTGAAAACAATGGTTTTCACTCCCTTTCGAAACTCCAAAAGGTCAGTTTCAGCATGCAACAGTTTAAGAAGCTTTTTCCACAAAGAGGCGACCTGATAGATAAAAGACCTGCCCAGCCCACTGACCCTCTTACTCCTGGGGGCTGACGGGCATATTCCTTCACTAGATCTAGTGAGCCTGGTCGGAATATAGATCTTGACATGCTCTTTAAGGTAGGAAGGGGCCTGGCAATTTATACATTTGTGTACCAAAGTCAGTGAATTAAAATGTACACAAGCCTCCACAGGAAGACAATGAAGGTTTCTTCTGTGGGCAGCGATAGGTTTGTGTCTAGAAACATTCTTGACGATGTGGACCGCATCATTTTGCAGGACTTGAAGTTGCCTATGATTGTTTTTGCTAGCCCCCAACATGAGGGCATTGCAATAATCCAGCCGGGGCATCACAATGGCACGTACCAAAGTAGCACAATTAGCCTCTGAAACATAAGGCTTCACTAGCCTAAGGAGGCTTAAAGTGCACCGAGCCTTGTTCACAATACTCTCAGCATTGGCATTAGTATTCAGAGAGGGTTCAAAAACTACTCCCAAAGTTTTGACCGTGTCCATATTTTGAATGGCATGGCCTTCCACAGAGAAGGAGGCATACTGTGGGTCCAACTTGGATCTTGCCTGGGATGAGCCAAACAGCATCATCTCTGTTTTTTTAGTATTTAGGCACATTCTGTTGTAAGTCATCCATTGCTGAATTGAGGTGTACACTTTATTTATTAAGGCAAGGTCCTCTGTGTACGTGCAGCTTAATTGGAAGACGAGCTGGGTGTCATCAGCATATTTATTTTTGCATTTATAGAGCGCACTACAGCCCACAGGCATCGAGGCACTATGAAGGAAATGTAAGCAGGCTTGATTCAGGGTTACAGGAATGCAGCCCAGCAGACGTTACTTAGTACAGTATGCTTAGTTACATTTACATGGAAACATTCGGGGTTCGGCGAAAATGCCACCCAACAGGGAAAAACTAGTGACAAGCCGGTAAGTAGCAAACATCATGCAGCACACAGATAGAACATGTGGACTGTCAAACGAAAAACCTGGTTCTGATGGCTTTCCTAAAGGCTGCATTAGAGTCAATCAACTTTATCTGGGGGGGGGGGGGGGAGTTCCAGAAAGTGGCAGCCATATTTGGTAAGCAAGCGCCACTCACCCGCACTCTGCGGGTAATGGGTGCAGTGATTCTGTTGGAATATGCAGCTCTGCAGGGTCTGGATGGAGTGTGGAGGACAATTCTTTGAGCTAAGTAGGGGGGAGCCAACCCGTGAAGACATTTGTGCATCATGGCTCGAGTTTTGAAGACAATCCTTTCCTTGACGGGGTGCTAGTAGACCTTCCTCCTGACTTCTGAAATGTGGTCTCTTCTTGCGATGCCAGTTGCAGCCCTCAGAGAGTTATTTTAGGCTAGTTGAAGTGTGGCCAAATCTTTGCGGGCGGTCCCTACAGAGAGAGCATTGCAATAGTCCAGCCTTGACCCGATTATTGCTCTAGCAATGGTGAGGCACTTCTGTTGGGATAGGAAAGGTCTGGCTGCGTTAAGAAGTTTGGAATGGTACGCTGAGGAGGATGCTATAGCATTAACCTGTCTATTCATGTACACACCCAACGTCTTAATGACTTGGGAAATGATGATGGGGATGTTATCAACTATAAAGGAGCATTATTGTTTGTCCAATTTACACAAGGCGGACGGGGAACCAATTAACAGTTTGGTCTTCTCACTACTGAGGCATAACCAGTTTTCTGCCATCCAGGATTGGATTGTTGACTAGATGGAGTTGAGGGTGTTTAGATCAGATAAACAATCACCCGAGAGGGGGATGAGCACCTGGGTGTCATCTGCATAGTTCATGTATGAGATGCCCAGGGCGTCCAAGATTTTGAACAGGGGCCTCGTGAAGAGGTTGTAGAGAGTTAGAGCTATGCAAGAACCTTGTGGGACCCCACTCTTAATGAGACTAGGGCTGGCACAAGAAGATTCTGAGAATACCTTCATCACTCTTTCCTGTAGGAAGGAAGTTATCCATGCATGGCCCACGGGGAGAAATTAGCTGCGGTGGAGAGGTGGTGGCAGAGGGTCTTGTGATCCACCAAATCAAAGGCAGCGGAAAGGTCAAGGAGAAGAAGGAGCACGGGTTTGCCTGCGTATCGAGGTTGTCCATTTGATTGATTTTTTAGGTCAAGCAGAGCCGTTTCAGTGCCATGCCGTGGCCGGAAGCCTGACTGCCGAAGACGAAGGTGGTGGTTATCCTCAATGAATTTTTGGACTTGCAGGTAAGCTGCTTTGTCCAGAATTTTTAGTAGAAAGGGCACAGTAGTGATAGGCCTGTAGTTCCCAGGGACCGATGGGTCGAGGGAAGGTTTTTTTAGGAGCAGTCGGACCCATGCTTCCTTGAGTCCAGTTGGGACATTGCCAGACTGGAAGGAAGAGTTAATGAAGGCAGTGATAAGTGGGGCAAGGTAAGAGGCAGAGTCTTGAATGACCTGAGCCGGGCAGGCGCACCCGTTACAATTAGAAGGTTTGATGGATTTGAAGAGGGCAGTGACTTCAAGTTCACTCATATCCTTGAAATCAAACACAGGGGATAGGTTGAGTGGGTTACCGGGGAGGTTGTATTGTGACAGTTGGCTAATAGGTTGGAGAGGGCCATTTGGTGGGCTAAGATTTTCGTGTGCAGGATTTCCAATTTATCAAGCATGGCAGATTGAATTTTGTTGCACCATGTCTCGTCCTCCAAGAGGCTAGGAGGCGGGGGTGCAGGAGACTCCAGCTCTCTAAAGATGGCAAAGATTTTGTTTGTCCCAGATTTGGCATTTTCAATACTGGTATTGAATGAGGCGGCTTTAGCCTGAATGATGGCAATGTTATAGTTTTTGGAAATAGCCTTAAAGGCTGCTTTAGAAGCATCATTGGGATGGTTTTTCCAAGTAGCAAGCGCTACCATTTTTTGGGAGCTAAATTCCATGAGCTCTTGGGTGAACAAGGCATTAGAGTGCTTTGCTTTCTTAGCTTTTTTAAAGGTGAGCGGAGCAACTATATCGAGAGCTTGGGTGATGACCCGATTAAATGCTGTTGCCAGAAGCTCTGGGTCATTAGGGAAAGGGGGCATGAGGGCGGGCACCGCGAGGTAGGGGGAGATATTCTCCTTGCGTGAGCTTCTCGAGAAAGCAGCAGGGAGTGGGATAGTAGACTTAGGAGGCTCCTTGGAAGTGATGCAATTACATTTAATGCAGTAATGGTCAGACCAAGGAATGGGGGAAATCTCAGAGACCAAGAGTGATCAATTGTGATGGGACACCCAATCGAGCGTGCAACCTTTAGAATGGGTAGGCTACGAGATGGCTTGGGTAAACCCTAAGGTAGATAAAGCTTTCTGTAGGGTGGAGGCATTAGCATCGTTGGGGTCATTGAGACCTAGATTAAGTTTGCCCAGGAGCATGATTTTAGATTTGTTTTTGAGGTTATCTGAAAGAGCGTGAATTCGGCAGTCATGGAAGTCAGTGGTGGGGCGCCACTGTTTTAGTATGAGGTAGTCAGAGGTCTGACCCAGTTCCCCATTGATCCTTCTGATGGTGAGCATAGTTTGTAAAATGGACACCCAGCCAGTCTACAGGATCACAAAAAAGAGGCACAATACACATTGAAAAGAGAAGGTGACATGAACGCCCCTTGAGGAACGCACAGCTTCAGGAGCTCCTCAGAGGAGTGTGCATTAGCCCAAACAATCCTTGACATGCGACCCATCAAAAAAGACCTAATCCATGCCAAGGCATTGTATGACATGCCACTGGAAGACCTCAGTCTATCCAGTAATTTGTTGTGGTTGACAAGGTCAAAGGCTGCTGATAAGTCTAGCAACATCAGCAGGCCGACCCTGCCTTGATCCATGACATGGAACATCTCTGATTTCATATCCAACAGGGCACTTTCTGTCCCGTAGTTGGACCGGAAACCAGATTGGCGAATTGTGAGTTGGAAAGTTGGAAGACCCGACGTCTTTGAGAAGGGAAACCCGAGACATGGGAACTGTGCTGTCACCTTGGGGAAGGGATCCCTAAGGCCTATGTAGGAACTGTGTTGTTTCCTTGGGGAAGGGATCCCCAATGTCTTGTTGGAACTGTTTTGAACTTCGGGAAGGGGGAGCTGGAGAGTAAGCCTGGAGATGGAAGCACCTCAGAAGTTTATTTGGAACACTATTCTGTTTGTTAATGACATCCCTACACATTGTTTAGCTATAGTTGTGAGGGCAAGTATAGGTTTTGGACACAGACAGACTTTTAAGTTGAACTTGCAGACTCAGACTATCCTTAGTTTCTTTAGGTAGGGAAATCCCACCTTAGCATAGGGCAAGTTAGGCCTTACACCATCCTGACATTTAAGTTAATAAATATCTTTTGTTTGAACTTTGATCAAATACGCTGGGTTTTGAGCTCCAACGTGGTGGCTCTGCTGAATAGCAAGCGGTAGGCCAGAGAGGCCTCTGCAAACAAGATGAGCGGTCACAGTGATCGCCATGCTGGAGCTCAACACCCAGCGTATATGCCTTGAACCTCTGACAACCTGCCTTGATAAAGACCCCTGTTGGGTCGAAACATGTATCAGCACTCTATATGTTAATAAACCAGTACTCAAACCTATCTGCGTTGACAAGACATCTCATTTTCTTGTTCTATATATGTAACCCAATCAGACAAACCTTAAGCACTAAATACCCAGCGCCCCGGTGCATGTGGTTCTTTCAAACCTTTCTCTACTACCAATTGGGACAGAAAAGAACTGTCTCCTGAGAACCCATGAACCGGTATCAGGACTCACCCGTACAACTACCATGATCAGCGCAGTGATCTAGCTTTTCTAGTGCTCTACCCACCCCCCCACCCTCACATTAAAGTTATACCTGACTTTGATGTGAGTTTTCAGATATAAATTGTGTAATGTACGAACTGTGAGTGTGTGTAATGTACATATTCTTCATTTACATGTACATTTTGAATAGAAGTAGATTGATTTTGAGCATGTGCAATGCACATATTTAACATGTCATTTTTGTATAGAAGCTTTATATTTCTCACCATGTGTAATGTACATATTTTAAATGTACATATGCCTTTTGTATAGAGGGTGTACACTGATTCTGAGTCTGAATTGTAATAGAAGAACAGCACATGATGTAAGTGTGTCAATATTGTGTGTTGTAAGAGTGTGTGTGGTGTATGCAACAGGAGTGTTTGTCATATGAGTCTGTCACAAGAGAATGTGTTTTAGGAGCGTATGTCAGAAGAGTGTGTATCTTAAGAGCATGTGTCGTTGGACAGTGTGTCGTGAAGCAAGTGTCATAGGAGCGTGTTTTAATTGTGTGTCGTAGGAGCATGTGATTTTGGAGCATGTGATCCAGACTTTACAGGATCACCGCCATCAAGTGAAGAAGGTATTACACCGCCTGCAATCACATAGACTACTGGTCAAACCAGAAAAGTGTCCGTTCGAGGTTACATCAGTATCATACTTAGGATTCATCCTTTCTACGGAAGGCATCGAGATGGATCCTAGTAAGATCAAGGCTATTCTAGAATGGAAGGAACCTCAGAACATCAAAGAGGTGCAGAGATTTCTTGGAATAGCGAACTTTTATCGTCAATTCATTCCCAACTTCTCCAGAATGGTGTTGCCCATCACATCTCTTCTTAAGATAGGGATCAAGTTCACATTTGATGAGGAACCCAGAGAAGCCTTCCAACATCTCAAGAGGCTGTTTACTTAACCCTGGTTTTGGTGCAACCAGATCAAACCAGACAATTCATTTTAGAGACAGACGCATCTATAGGAGCCGTTGGAGCCATCTTACTTCAAAAGACAGCTGATGGTCTGCAACACCCGGTGGCATACTATTCCAAAGCCTTGACCAGCAGCGAGCGCAACTACTCAGTACTCGAAAGAGAACTGTTAGCCATCAAGTTAGCCTGCCAAGGCGTGGCTCACAGTTTCCTTATCCGCACGGACCATCGCAACCTTCGAGTACTGCAGCAGATGGAATGCACCAATGCACGTCATGCCAGATGGGCATATTTCTTTTTACAGTTTGATTTCCTCATTACTTACATACCTGGATCTGAAAATAAGAAGGCAGATACTCTGTCTCCTTGTCAAGGAGAAGATTCTGGTGTCTATCAGGGTCATGAACTGGTATTCCCGGGACTAAGAATAATGGCGGCAGCCTCCCCATTTCTCCAAGAACTGATTCCACATTATCAAGGACAGGTAAACCTTCCTTCTACGGTCACACATGGTATTGATGGGCTCTACTACCATGATACTGCACTCTATATCCCCACAGAGAAACTTCAGGAACAAGTCCTTTCCTGGTGTCACGATTCACCATTATCAGGACAACCAGGGATAAGGAAGATTTATGAATTACTCAGCCGAGGGTTCTGGTGGCCCACACTCAGAAGGGATGTATACAGGTATGTGTCTTCTTGCTCAATATGTGCTTCCAGTAAATACCAAATGGGTAAACCTATTGGGTTGTTGCAACAACCTCAGTTACCTGGACGTCCTTGGGAACCTATATCCACAGACTTCATCGTCGACCTCCCTAAGTCTTGTGGCATGACTACCATTATGGTTACAGTGGATTCATACAGTAAGTTGGCCCACTTCTCTGCCTTCTCTCAGATCCCTTCAGCCCCTGAAACCGCAGCCACCTTTTTTAGAGACATTGTTCGTCTCCATGGACTGCCCAGGACTATAGTATCAGATAGGGGCACTCAATTCACCTCTAAATTTTGGTCTGCCTTATGTCGATTACTGGGTATTCACAGAGTAATGGGCAAACTGAAAGACTTAATGCCAGCCTTGAACAGTATTTGAGATGCTTCTGCAGTTCCCAGCAGGATGAGTGGTTTCGATTTATCCCTCAAGCTGAATTTGCTTATAATAACTCACTTCACAAGTCCACTAGATGAGCCCGTTCTATTGCACTTATGGCTATCATCCTCAACACTTACCTTGGTCTAGTGTGCAGTCTACAAGCATTCCAGCTCCAGACAGTGTGCTTACGGACCTGCGTGAAGCACATGCTTTAGCGAAGAGGGCTCATGAGGCTAGTCAACGCTCGCATAAGAGATGGGCAGACAAGAGAAGACGTGCCAACCCTGACTGGAAGGCGGGCCAGTTGGTCTGGTTATCTTCTAAATTCCTGCCCAAATGGGTCCACACTGGCAAATTCTCCCCACAATTTCTGGGTCCCTTTCCTATAGCATCCAAAGTCAATCCAGTGGCCTATAGACTAAAGTTGCCCAGGTATCTCCAGAGGGTGCACCCAGTGTTCCACACCTCCCTACTGAAAGCATACAAGGAAGATCCTTATCAGCGACACTATAGCAGAGTACCATCACCCATGGCTCTAGTCCCAGACGAATACGAGGTTGCCTGTCTAGTGGATTTCAGATACCGCAAGGGCAGAGTACAATACCTGGTTCATTGGAAGGGGTACCCGGCTGAAGAAAGGTCTTGGGAACCAGAGAGCCACATTCATGCACCCAGATGGGTAAAAAGATTCCACCAGTTGCACCCGGGAAGACCGGGGGGTCCCCTGAGGGGAAGGGGGTATACTGTCAGGAATCGCCGGTGGAAGCTGTGGCATTACTGGAGACATTAGTTCAAGGCTTACTCTCCCCGCTCTAGTCCTCATTCAAGATGGCGGACTTAGGTATTTAAACAGACTCTGCCCCCCTATTATGTGCATTGTATCTGTTTTTGTTCCTTACAGTGCTCTGCTGTTTACTACAGTGCTCTGCTGTTTACTCAGTTGAGATTAACCAGGTTACTCACCGTAGTGACCACCTTACTCCTAGTCCATAGTCCCCTTTCCTCCATACTTATGGAACATCTCTCCGTCCTGTGGGACGGGACCGGAGCACTTTGTAAAAAGCATCCACATTTCTTTTTCCAAAAATGTGTCCTTCCTCTCTTTCTTGCATGGGGCCCAGCACGCGGCCGTAACCCTGCCCACCTTTGCTCCACCCCGCGCATCGCCCATCACTCCTTTTCTATCACCAGGTCAGAGACCTATTAGCAATAACAGAGGAACCTTATTAGAGGGGACGGCGGGCGAATGGAGGAAAGGGGACTATGGACTAGGAGTAAGGTGGTCACTACGGTGAGTAACCTGGTTATACCCCTACATCCCGTCCCCTTTCCTCCATACTTCTGGGAGATTCCCAAACACTCCTAACAGGAACTACGGGTGGATGGAAATACCCCTTACTGGATTCAGCACAGCCCGACCAAACTGAGCATCAGCTCTTGAGCTCATGTCAAGACAATAATGCTTACAAAAAGCAGATGGGGAGGCCCAAGTAGCTGCCCTAGCGATGGACTCCCAGGGAACATATTTCTGAAAAGCAACCGCGGCTGCCTTGCCCCGCACCAGGTGTGCATGTATACCCTTAGGAGGTTTCAGCCCTTGGACGGTGAAAGACTCTGTAATGCAGGCGGCAATCCACCGAGAAATAGTCGCCTTAGAGGCCTGCTTACCCTGAGGGTTACCAAAAGTCACAAATAGTTGAGAAGAACTCCTAAGCTCGGAAGTTCTGTCCAGATAGAATTTAAGAGCCTTTCTGACATCGAGACAATGCAGAACCCTGTCTGCCTCTGAGGTAGGATTCGGAAAAAAGACCGGCAGGGATATCGACTGATTCAGATGGAATTCCGTTACCACCTTTGGCAGGAAAGTATGATTCGTCCGTAGGACTACCTTATCCTTGTGATAGACCAAGAAGGGATGCTCCACCGACAAGGCCTGGAGCTCACTCACCCGCCTTGCTGACATAACGGCGACCAAAAATGACACTTTCCAGGATAGGTACTTGAGGTCCACCATGGCCATGGGTTCGAAAAGCTTATGGCACAAGGCCGTCAGGACTACATTTAGATTCCACAGCGGGTGCGGACTTAGCTGTCTGAGTACTATCCTTCATCTTGGTGAGCTCTACATCTGTTGTAGAATGAAAGAGCTCATTTCCATTGAATGGAAGGTCCAACACCTTGTCCTGCACTTCTTTTGACAATTTAGTGGCATGCAGCCACACCTGCCGGGAGGTATCAACCCCCAGCATAAGGCCCCGAGCTGAGGTGTCTACGTGATGAGCCGCAGTCTCCAGGAGATCCTGTGCCAAGACCCTGGCGTCAGATAAACCCCCCCCTTGAAGTCTTCCAACTTCTCGACCGGGATGAACTCCTCAAACTCCGACAGACATTTCCACATCTGCATATTAGCCCCCACTAACATCAGTTCGGCATTGGCCTGCATGAACTGCAAGGCCTAGTTGGTGAAGACTTTCCTCTCGAGGGAGTCGAGGAGCTTGTCTTCCTTTCCCAGAACCTGAGTAGCCTTCGTGGAAGAGGATGCTGCAGGCCTGGACTGCAAAGTGGCCGCAGCCACCACTGTGGAGGAGGGGGGCGGACAAGATGACAGGGCCACCTCTTCCGAAGAATGTAGCCTGTATCTCGCGTCAATTTTCTTATTGACGAAAAGTCCAGAGTGTGGATTTTCCCAGACCCTGCGGACCTCGGCCAGAACGTCCTTCTGCAAGAACAGGCCGGTACGCTCCAAAGGAGACAGGGTGAACGCCCCAGAAAGCACGCCCTCCTGCGGAGCGTGTGAATCGGGCACTGGAACATCTAAGAAGCACATCATGTCCAGTACCCAGTCATGAAAAGCTCTAATAGAGCAGGGCAGGTCGGCGTTGTCCTGATCGCCTTGCGCGTCATCCGACAGTAGGATCCTGCTGAGCCGTGTAGGGCACTGCCTTGTCCATGGGGGAGAAAGGGGACAATGGCGGAAGAGTCGGGGAAGGCACCGTAGGCAAGGGAGGCGCCGGCAGAACCACTGGAGGAACGTGTGGAGCCCGAGGCGTGGGCGGACATATCTCCCTAAAAAGCCCTTTGAAATACTCCCTCATGGGGTCGGTACGTATGAGCTTTTGAAATTTACCAAAAAAGGCGTCCTCCGTGGACTGTTTTGGAACCTGAGGAGGCCTCTCATGAGGTGGACAAGTCCAGGGACGTAACGGGGAAGGGTACCACACTGGCCCCTCCACCGACGTATCCACATAAAGCAAAGGTGCCGACCCCGCAGGCAATGAAACATTGTGCGGAAGAGGCATCCGGGCGTTCCAATCGTAAACTGGCCGATATGGATGCGCACAAGGGACTCTATGTTCACCCAAGGAACCAAGCCCTACACCTGAGGCGGCAGCGTAGTTGTAAGGGTAGCACCCAAAATGGCTGCCGCGGTCGTGGCGGGAACGGGCGCCATTTTGTCATCGCCTGAGGGGAACTTCGGCACGTGAGGAAGTGAGGCAGGGGTCCCCGTTGATGGATCAGGGGTCTTAACTTTAGCCTTAACATAAGGAACCTCGGCAGAGCCGGTACTATGAGACCTGGAATGTTTCTGTGACATACCAACCGCCAAATTAGCCTTCCCGGGAAGGACCTCGGAACTGCCGGTAAAAGAAGAACTTTCCTTCTTTGCCCCCTCAACAGATCTGGTGTCGCCGCAAGAGCGGGAACTGTGAGAAACAGCCTTCACCGGTAAGGCCTTGTCAGGCCTCTCAGAAATATTGGTAGCTTTAGACTCTGAAAGAGGGACCTCGGACCCACGTCCGGTGACAGCCTTATCCGCGCGGGCCTCGAACATCCGTTCGGTGACAGCAAGCCCCACCAAGGCCTTGGGGCGCACCCCGGTCTTATTTTTCAGGGAAGCCGACAGAGAGGCCTCAGAGCGAGCTCCGGTATCCTACGATTCAGTAGAACTGGGTCTACAAACAGCCCCCACAGGAGGGGCCTCGGAGCATGCTCCGGTATCAACAGGCCCCTTACGGAGACCTTCGGAGAAAGCTCTGGTACAATTATTAGGCCCATCGGGCACCTCAGGGCGAACCCCGGTGACAGAGCGATCAACGCTCCTCCTGGCTTGAGAGGAACCTGGAAAGGTATTCCCCGGCCGGGGTGCTCTGAAAAGTAAAGAACTTACCGGGAGTTTTTTCTTCTCGTCGATGAACGCCTGAAAATGTGAAGGAGGAGTTTGTCGGAATACCTCCTCCCACCGCTCCAACCGAGGTTGAAGTGCCCGGACCGAAAGGGAGTCGCAGTAAAAACAGGAGTCCCAACAGTGATCAGGACCCAAACACTCTAAACAAAGAGGATGGGGATCCGCCCTTGCGAAGCCACGGTGACACGATATCTGGAAAGTCTAGTTTGAACGACATAGACAGACTAGTACACGATCGCTAGCGAGAGCCAGAGAGGAAAAAGGGAAGAAAATCTTCCGAGGATGCAAGTGCGTCCAGTCCCGAACGAGCGGAGAAAAGGACTAATGGGCGATGCGCTGGGCGGAGCCAAGGTGGGCGCGGCTACGGCTGCATGCTGGGCCACGCGCAAGAAAGAGAGGAAGGACACATTTTTGAAAAATAAAATTTGGGATGCTTTTTACAAAGTGCTCCGGTCCCGTTCCAAAGGATGGAGAGATGTCCCATAAGTATGGAGGAAAGGGGACGGGACGTAGTAGTATCTACTTTTGCTATTCTTCTGTACTCCTGGTGATTCGCCTTGCTGATCCGCTCTTGTACCCTCTCTCGTTTCGTTCTACTTTCCTTGTCTAGCTGTTCGTCAGTTTCACTTCTTTCTACGTGATTCTATCTTTAGGCCTTCTACCGCCATTCCTCTCTTACCTGAACCACTTCTCACTGTCAGGTTCCTTTCTGCGGCACTCCCGTGATTCCATCTGTGGGAGGGGTAAGTGTTCGTTTCAGCGCATTTGGTTCCGACGCTGCCCCGTGCCTCTATCCCTTGGCATCCTATCGCCATTCTTTTCTTACCTGAACCATCCTCCGGATTAAGGTTTCGTTCCATCTGTGGGAAGGGCAGTGTTCATTACAGCTCTCTCGGTTCCTGCTCAGCCCAATTCTGTTATTTTCTGGCTATTCTGTAGTAGGCTTCTGCAGCCCTCCTCTCTTACCTCTTTTTTTCTTCTTTATCCTCCTTGGTCCGGTCTTCAGTCTTGGAGCCTCCTTGGTCCGGTCTTCACTCTTGGAGACTTCCACGCTTACTCCCTGGAGGAGCCGGCTTTCTGCATAACTTTATCATTTCAAACCTTTCTCCTTCTTACCTACTTTTCACTGGCCTCTGAGCTCCTCTTAATTTCATTTTCTAATCATATTTACATACTATATCGTGGGCTATTGCCACTGAAGAGTTCCAGAGCTGGGTTCCGGTTTGAACTTTTCCTTACCACTATATTTGCCACCATCCAAGACCAGAGACTTCCAGTATTTACCCAGTGAAATTGGACATCTGGGTTTTTTCTGCCAATCGGCTTTTCCCCTGAATTTGGGGTTTGGCTTCTCGGGGGGCCCCTTAGGGCAGGTACAATCCCTGCCAAGGTGGCCTCTGAGGGAGCAGGCCCTATTTACACGATCGGAAGGACCGAAGGTCTAAAGAGAAACAGGCACCAGACAAGAGGAAGCCCCGCAAGAAGACAACTTCCATTACTAAGGACAGGTCATCCGAAGAATCGGATGAGGAGGAGATTTGGGAAGAAGGGCAGAGGCCTGACAGCAAGTGTCATAGGAGTGTGTGCTGTTGACGCACGAGTCGAAGGATGATGTATCATAGTAGCGTGTGTTGTAGGAGCATTTGTTGTAGGAGCGTGTGTTGTAGGAGTGAGTGATATTTGAGTGCATGTTATAGGAGCAGGTGCTGTAGGAATGTGATGTAAGAGTGTGTGCTAAAGGACTCATGTCTTAAGAGCATGTGTCATAGGAGCGCGTGTCCTAAGAGCGCGTATTGTTGGAGCTTGCATAGTAAGAGGGTGTGTTACAATGTGTGTTTTTAGTGTACATATCAAATGCTCATCTCCCACACATGGGTGTACAGTTTGTATATAAAAGGTACTTTCATTCTACTTATGCACTGTATGCCTCCTATACGTATGAAAACACACATTAAAGTGAACTCGAACATAGATGTGAGTTATCTTATATTTCTTAAACTTGAATGCAATTTACATCTTTTGAAAACTGTTATCAAAGTCAGCCTTCGGTGAAGAATGCCGGGAATTCGTCCCCTCTCCCCAAGGGCGAGCTGCCCCATTGGGGCAAGGGAGGTGAACCTAAAACCCCCTATGGGACAGGGCAAGTGGGATCCTACTGGGGGGGATTCCCCCTTTGGGGACAGGCAATCCATACATAGGGATATATCGTATCCTCCCTTAACCCAGTAATCTGCTTGCCTTGTGTTTTACATTGTAATTACACCAATGGGAGGTATGTTTCAGACCCCTTTAAGGCACTGTCTTAAACTCAAAGTGGAAATGCCACCCCCTCCTTGTCTGCAAGAAAAGAGATGAATCAGCACGGATCCATATGGAGAGAGTAGCCGGAGGAGCTACAGACACTAACAACGCTTGTGTAGAGACCCCCTCCTGGGAGGAGTCGCAGAGAGAGATGAGCCCACACTTGCCATGATGGGCCAAAGCAGAGGAAAGTCCATGGAACATCTGACTCTCCTGCCGAGATGCACACCAGAGAAACCCAGTCCGCGAGGGTCTCCACCAGCAGGGAATGAACGTGCAGAATGGTGCCACGACAAACCGATGCCCAAAATCCCCAGGAAGACAGCAGGAATCGAGCGTCAGCTCTGACACACCTAAGAAGCCAGAGCAGAAAAGCTGCATTGACCGACCTGAACACCGACCCAGAAGAGCACCGCAGAAAGCAAAGTTACGTGGTCGTTTCTGGGAGGCAAGTGGATGGTGGAAAAGCAAAAACAAGCTCCAAAGCAGGTAGAAGGCATCCAGAACCGAAAGTGCAGTGAGAAAAAACAGACCCCGAGGTGGGGGGAGAGCAAACAGAACCCAAGGTGGGGTTAGAACAAACAGACCCCCCCATCGGGGTGCAAGCCACAAGGCCCCAAACTGGGCTGAGAGCAAACTGGCCCTGTAATGGCGTATAAGAGAACTGACACAAGCCCCAAGAGAGTTGAGAGAAACTAAATCACATGGAGTGCTGTGAAGCCGGAGAACCCAGAGAGGGGTAAAATCCAGAAAGCAGTGAGGTGTGGAAAAAAACAATAAGGTTCCCTACGAGGAGGAGAACTTATCTGGTCCTACGAGCCAGGAGGTTCCCAAAGAGGGAGCAGGAGAGAGAATAGGCCAATGTCCCGGGCCACCCAGGGAGACAGAGACTAACCAAGGACTGAGAATTAATTCCAGGGGGGGAAGTTGGAAGAGACATTTGCTGTTGCTTTGAGTGGAACTGTACATCGGTCAAGAAGCCCTTTCTTCTAATACAGAGACATTACTGTGGGGTAAGAAAACAGCAACCATTCCACCCTTTGGGTAGAAGGCCCTTTTGATACTTTTGGATTAAGTTCTGCATAGTTGTATAGTGCTAGAGATAGGAATTAGGTTAGGATAGGTTTTCTGGAGAGCAGATTATTTTTATAAGACCTCATAGAATTGCCATCTTGTCCGTCTCCTGATTCTGACTTACCACACTTGTCTTTGATGCGTGTTTGCAGGAGATGTAAATTGTCCAATCTACGAACTGTGAAACTCATTTGAATCTTTATACAGTTTGTATAGAATATACAAATTCAGAAGCTGTACATTTATTCTCAGCATGTGTAATGTACATATTCTAAGTGCGCATTTTATATAAAAGGTGTACACTGATTCTGAGCATTTTCCGTAAAACCATAACAGCATGTGGTACAAGTGTATCATGAGTGTGTGTGAAACAGTGTGCGTTGTAAAAGGTTTTTTGGTGCGTGTCATCTGCGTGTGTCGTAGAACTTTTTATTGTAGGAGCATGTGTCATATGAGCAAAATGTGTGTGTCATAGAAGCACCTATAACAGCATGTGGTGTAAGTGTGTCATAAGTGGGTGTTGTAAGTGCATGTATTGTAAGAGTATGTGTGGTTTGTACCATGGGAGTGTGACATACGAGTGTGTGTGGGAAATGTGTTATCTTAGGAGCAAGTTTTATAGGAGTGTGTGTTGTAACAGTATGTAGTGTAACTGTGTGTCGTAGGAGGATATGTTGCAGGATAACATGTGGGTGGAGAGTGTGCCATAAGAGCATCTGTTGTAGGTGCATGTGTCATAGGAGCACGTGTCATATGAGTGTGTGTTGTAGGAGCGTGTGTCATAGGCAGATGCATATTAGGAGTGTGTGTTGAAGCTTGTGTCTTAACAGGATGTGTCATAGTAGCGTGTGTTGGAGCTTGTGTCATAGGAGTTCGTGTGAACGGAGCAAGTGTCAAAGAAGCGCGTGTCATAAGTGTGCACATCATAGGAGGTGTGGTAGGACTATGCCATTAAAAGTGTATGTCATAGGATCGATGTAAGAGCACGTGTCGTAGGAGCATGTGTCGTAGAAACATGCGTTGTAGGAGCATGCACAATACGATTGTGTGTTATTATAGTGTATTATTATAGTGTACATATACAAAATGTTCCTCTCCTATGCATATATGTATAGTTAGTATATAAAATGTACCTTAATTCTGCTCATGCACTTTAAGCCTCCTATACAAATGACAGCTCATATTAAAGTGAACTCTAACTTTGATATGAGTTCTTAATATCTACAAGAAGCCTACCTGTCTTTTACAGTTCATACTTATATGCAATTTACATTGTGTGAAAACTGACACCAAAGTCATCCTTAACATTGATGTGAGTTTTCAGATTGCGTAATTTACGAACTTTGAAACTCATACGCCTCTTTGTACAATTTGTATGAAAGATTCACATTCATTCTGCGCATGCGTCAAATCTAGATAAATCTTTACTATCTCAAAATTGCACAAGTCTATTTTTAACATTTCTTTTTCGGTGCACCAATTCCTACTGAAATCTAGGTGCATGCCAAAAGTCGACATAGCCAATTTGAAGATATTTGGACCGAAAATAAAAAAAATATTCCTATGGAAAAACCCCATGCTAAAAAGCTGCTCAAAACACAATCAAAGTGATAGAGATGGATTTGGAGAAAGTGGGTGGAATGCTTTTTGACAAAAACAAATCTCTTGTTGCTAATAATGTTAGTCCTAAAGGAGCCTCATGCTGGCATACAGCAGCATATATATCAGTAAAAACCCCACATAAAGAAATAGTATGTGTTTTTTTTGTCTGACCTGGCATGTCAGGTTGCACTGCTTTCACTATCTCTGGGTGCTGCAGCGGGTTCCCAGGATATACAAACCACTCTTTGATTGAAGGACAAGACCCTGGGGTACCTGAAGAAGAGAACATTGGATTAATTACCAAAAATGCATTTCGAAAGGGAGGTAAACTGAGTATAGTATAACATTTCTTTCTTTAACCGCTCTGCTGCTAAGAACATGGGAGGCCACGTCCATGCAAATGGCACAGAAGAACAAGTTACTTACCAACTGTAACATTCTTTCAACTGGATGTCCTCCCACATATTCCTCATCTTATGATATTCGCATCCTGCCAGCTTTGCTGCTTCGGAGAAAAGAATTCTCGGTAGAGGGCGCTGTGCACGAGGTTGTGGTGTCAATGTCCCTTAACGGGCTCTGTACCGTGTCGACGTCACCAACAGTATAAATAGCTTGTGCGGCGCCCGTTGGCTTCAGCTCTGTTTTTTCAAGGAAAGATTTGAGGAACACCCAGGCGTGCCTCATGACTGATAGACTCTTCGTGAGAGGAAAGTGTAAGTAACTTAAACTGTACTGCGAGGTAGGATGGGAGAGGCGTTGAGGAATACGTGGAAGGAACATCCAGTTGAAAGACGTTACAGTTTAAGTAACTTGTTCTTCAAATGGATTGTGTCCTCCCAAGTATTCCTCATCTTATGATAGACTCCCTTTGCAGTGGTAATTTTGAAGGTGGGAGTACTTATTATTGTTCTCATGGACAGAATGAAGTACCGCCTGGGCAAATAAACCCTCATTGGAAGAAGAGGCACCTAGCATTGATGCCCATGTTGCAGCTGAACAAATATCTACTGCAGGGACTCCCCTCTTCAAAGCCGCAGAAGTAGCCATCCACCTAGTCGATTGCGCTTGAAGCCCATCCGGTAGATCTTTTCCCGCCAATCTGTATCACTCAATTATAGCCAGAATGATCCAACGTGATACAGTGAGTTTTGTCACTGCTAATCCCAATTTTTTGACCTGTATAACCTACAAAAAGTTGGTCATCTTGATGTAATTTTGACATTCTTGAAATGTAAAAACTGAGAGCCCTTTTGTGGTCCAGTCTATGCAGTCTCTCCTCTTCTTTACCCAAATGAGGAGGAGGATAGAATGTTGGTAATATGAATTTTTGTGACAAATGGAAGTCAGAAACTACTTTTGGTAGGAAAGAGGGTTTAACCTTAAGAACCACTTTGTCCTTGTAAAAAGTAGTATATGGAGGTTGACATGAGAGAGCCTGTAGTTCACTAACCCTGCAGGCTGATGTTAAGGCCACAAGAAGGAAAGTCATTAATGTTAGAAGCCTCAAGGGACAGGAGTGCAGAGGCTCAAAAGGTATACAAGTTAGAAACTTAAGTACTAGATTTAAATCACAAGTTGGGACATGAAAGGGGACGACATGAAAGGGGACTGGAGGGTATACATTAGTAAGCCATTTCAAGAATTGAATTATTAATGGAATTTTGAAGTAAGAAACCTCTCCCGAGGAGTGCTTTAAAATGGACAGCGCATCTAGGTATCCTTTAATTGTTCCGATCTGGAGCCCCAGATTGGCTAGATGCAATAGGCTAGATGCAATAGGAAAGAGAGCACCATTGGGGTGCCACATTGAAAAGGGTCAACAACCTTATCTTTGCACGAGTTACTGAAATTATTCTAATGACACCCGTACAAAGATTTTGTTGCTGGCCTTCTGGCCGAAAACAAAATCTCCATTACATCATCCGAAGATCCCAATCTTTGTATCTCAACCTCTCAGAAACCATGCGTGAAGGTTGAGTGTCTTGACCTCTGGAGAACTTGACCTTCCCCTTGCGAGAGAAGATCCTCTCTTTGCAGAAGACGTATTGGAGGGCAGATGGACATGTCCAGAAGGTCCGGGTACCAAAGTCCTCCTGACCCAATCCAGGGCAATTAGGATCATGGTTTTCCTGAATGTTCTCAACCTCCTGATTACTTGAGGAATCACGTGGACTGGAGGAAACGTGTACAGAAGTGGAAACTTCCAGTCCACCATGAACGCATCTCCTAGAGCTCCTCTCAGAGGAAATTCCCTTGAGCAGTACTTTTCGCACTTCCGGTTTACCGTGGTCGCAAACAGGGTGAAGATCTCCAGAAGGACTTCCTGAGCTAGCTCCCACTCGTGGGAGACTGTGCTCTGCCTGCTCAGAGCGCCTGCCGCCGTGTTCTCCTCTCCGGCTAGGTGAACTGCCAATAGAGAGATTCCTTCTCATATTGCCCAGATCCAGAGCTGCATTGCCTCTCTGCACAGTGGTAGTGACCCTACGCCTCCTCTCTTGTTGAGGTAGTACATGGCCACCGTGTTGTACATCATTATCAGGACATTCTTTCCCTGTACAGAGGGCAGGAAGGCCTTCAGCGCTAGTCTGATTGCCCTCAGCTCCAATAGGTTGATGTGTAGTTTGGACTCCGATGGAGACCAACATCCGCCGATTGTCAGCTCGTTGGTGTGGGCTCGCCATCCCGTGAGTGAAGCGTCCGTTACTACTGTTATCTCCGGCCATGGTTGCCAAAAAGATTCTCCCTTGAGGATGTTGTTGTTGCAGGCCCACCATAGTAGATCCTGACCAACTGCGCTCGGGACTTGAAGAAGATCCGACATACTCCCCAAGAATTGGGACCACTGAGTTCTGAGGGCCCATTGGAGTGAAGTTGAGGGAGAAGCCCAGTTTATGAAGGAAGTAACAGGTGATCGACAAATGTTTCTGAGCTTGTTCGGGAGAACACGCTCTAGTCAACCAATCGTCCAGGTCGGAGTAGACATGAATTCCCCCTCTCCTGAGACTCGCTGCCACAACCGCCATCATTTTGGTGAAAACCCTCGGGCGGAGGTCAGCCCGAATGGCAGAACTCAAAACTGAAAGTGAGAACCGCCAACCGCCAACCTCAGGTACTTTCTGTGCTTGGGATTGATTGGCACATGAAAGTGAGCATCCTGAAGGTCCAATGATACCAACCAGTCTTGGAGTTGGAGAGCCTGAAGGATCTGAGAAAGGGTTACCATCTTGAACTTGTCCTTCCTGAGGAACTTGTTCAAGTTTCTGAAGTCCAAGATGGGTCTCAATCCTCGGTCGTTCTTTGGAATGGGAAAGTACGAGGAGTACCAACCCTTGTACCTCTCCACTACAGGTACCTGTTCTATTGCACCTTTCTCTAGCAGGGTTAAAATGTCCTGCAACGGGAGCGTATCTGGAATTTTGACAGAGTTGGTTCCCGGTGGATGGTCCCGAGGCCTTTTTAGGAAGGGAAGGCAGTAACCTTGAGCTACTGTCTCCAATGCCCAAGCATCTGAAGTAATGCCCCGCCATTCTTTCAGATGCTGAGAGATTCTGCCTCCCACCGGGGTATTGTGTGATAAGGCCTCAGAGTGATTTGGAGGCGGCTGCAAGAGCGGCTGAGGGCAAAGATGCCGTTCCTGAGGCTGGTTTTGCACTTTTTCCTCATCCACACGAGCGACATTTCTCTTGCTTCTTTGAATGGCCTGTCCTCTTCCTCTACCAAAAGAGGAGTAGTACCGAAAAGAACGACCTTTCCAGGAAGATGAGCCCGCATAAGGTTTCTGAGGCTGTCGCATGGAGGCGCTAAGAGATTCAGCTGCCGCTTTTGAGGTCTGTAGTCTTTCTAAGCTTTCATCAGCTTTACTACCAAACAGCCTGAAGCCATCAAAAGGCATGTTGAGAAGTCTGGCCTGCACATCTGGGGAAAACCCCGACTTCCTCAACCACGCAAATCTGCGTAGCACTGTGCTTGCAGCCATGGATCTGCTGATAGTATCAGCAGTATCCAGTCCAGACTGGAGACATTCCCCCATTGCCTCCTTTCCGTCTTTGACAAAATTCAGGAAGCCTTCCCTTTCCTGCCTTCTGGAATATGTTCACCCGCCACCGAAACGCAGTCCCACAGGGTATGAGTGAACCTGGCCAGGGTACAGGTGACATTAGTTGACTTGAGAGCCATGCTACACGAGGTAAAGACCTTTACGGCCCAAGCATCCACCTTCTTATCCTCTCTATCCGGGGGGATAGATGGATATGCTGTTTGTCTTGAGGAAGTTGCAACCTGAATAACCAGACTTTCTGGAGTGGGATGCCTACTTAAACAATCAGGATCAGAACTAGAAGTTCTATACTTCTTTGGAAAATTATTGTTGACTGCAGCAATTGTATCAGGAACTTCCCAGTTTTTGTCTACCATTCTTTGAAGTGCCCTATGGAAGGGGAGAACTGGATCCTTCTGGGGGCCCTGATCAAATATATCAGTCAAATCATCCTGATCAAAAGTGGGTGAGGCTCTACCCCAGCCCATGTATTCAACCACTCTATTCATTAGACTCCAGTACCCTGAATCTGCATGTTCTGCAGGGTCAGGTTTTTGCAAACTCCAGCTCAGGTGATGTATCAATGCCACTAGCAGAGTGAAGGGTGTCACAAAGGTCTCTCATTTTCTATTCAGGATCGATTAATTCTTCTGGGACCTCTCTAGTATCATATTGTACTCCAAAAGCAGAAACTTCTTCTTCAGAGCCGCTTTCTTCAAATATTGAAGACATATACTTAAAGAAGTCTGACTTAGGTAAAGGAGTAAATCTCCTTTTCTGTACATGAGTTTGGGTCGAAGGAATCGAAGAAACCTTCGATGGTATCGAAGGAGTCTTCGAAGACACCGATGACATCTTCGACAAAGGTGTCAAAAACGCTTTTGGCTTCGATGTCTAAGCTGTTGGCACCGATGGCATCGACGAAGTCGTCGAGGGTTTCAACTACTTTAGTTATTTTTTAGTTAAGGTTTTGGGGAGACACTCAATTCTAGCGGAATCTTCGACAATTTGACGTCGACTCGACTCGTTCGAGTTTCACCCTTACTACTGGATTTTTCAACAGTAGTTCCTGACTTCCCTGTGTCGTCCGACAGAGCGACTGGGGTCTGGTTCTTTTGAGGCTTCTTTGAGGGGGTCGAGGCTGCTTTCTCAAAGACCTTCATCATCTTCCTTCTAAATTCATCCCATTTTCTTGGGGAATCTGACTTAGTCGGGCATCGTACCAATTCAGTAGATGTATCCGAGGAAGAAGAGGGCAATCTATGTCTCCTCTCAACCTTTTTTGAAGAGGAAGATGAAGAGCGTCTCGATCTACTGCATGATTGAGATCTCTTAGAGTGTTTACGACGATCCGATTCTTTCGAATCGCTTAATTTCCTATGTCTTTTTGACAAGGCCTTCGAGGAGGCCTTGGAAGCTTCCCGCCCCACCGCCAGTTTACCTTTCCTCTCACGAAGGGCCTTCTCTGTCATCGACTGACCGGAGCCACAGTCGCCGGTTCGATGGTCTGAACCTAGGCACCAAAAACAAATGCAGTGAGGATCTGTAATCGACATCTTCGATCCGCAGTCGATACATTTTTTGAACCCCGTCTTGGGAGTAGAAGGGGTGAAAGAAGACGACATTTTCAGAAGAAAATTACAAAGCGTTCCTTTCTCGAGAGCGAAGCAATCGGAAAAACAGAACTGAAGCCAACGGACGCAGCGCAAGCTATTTATACTGATGACGACGTCGACACGGTACGGATCCCGTCGAGGGACATAGACGCCACGACCTCGTGCACAGTGCCCTCTGCCGAGAATTTTTCTTTCTCAAGCAGCGAAGCTGGCAGGATACGAATATCATAAAATGAGGAATACGTGTGTGGACACAATCCATTCGAAGTCTGTGTTCTCGATGCAGTCATTAATTAATTTACACTGTAATGCAGCAGACATTTCTGCCATAGTTAAGCACTTAAATGTAATACCTGCATTCAGCCCATTTTTACTATCATAGACTTTTAAGGTAACAACAGTTACCATAAAATGTTGCAACTTACAAGTTGTGAATGCAGGGGATTTTGAATTAATACAGGGGGTGCATTGCAAATGAAGCATATAATCATATATTACTAGGTGTTTTGTCTGAATTTGTAGCAGAGGGTCTGTGTGACGTCATTAATCCAAGATGGCCGCCGCTACAACTTATAAATCAGAATTTCATACATAACACTGTTCAGAGTGATCCTATCAAATATTTTCTAAGGACCTCTTTTTTTCACCATAAAAAACTGAATAAAGAAGGTCCTTAAAATAATTTGACATCTCTTATGGTTTAGAAATTTCTATTCGCATTTCATTTTTCATAATTTCAAAAACAAATTCCTTCTATTTTGTTACAGGTTCTGGTAATTCACAAGAAAATGTGAAAATGATTTAAGAGCAGTTTAAGAGTGAAATTTGTTTCCATCTTCCAGTCAAAATGTCGATAACCTCCAGATATCGAAAGTCATTTAAAAGTAGAACTTCCACTATCAGCAAAAAAAGAAAATGGATAATGGACTTTCCCTTGTGTATCTCATGTCAACAAAGAAAGCAATCTCCCCTGGTTAATCCAAAATGTTATGAAAAGGTTTTAGAGTGTATTAAGAGAACCGAGTGGAACAATAATGAATAATTGAACATAAGTCTACGATAAGTCAACTTAACACCTGAAGAACAGAAAAATGAAAAAGCATCATGGCATTCAGAATGCTACAAGCAATGTGTTCATAAGGCAAACATGGATCGAAGCAAAAGATTATATGGAGAGCAGTTATGTGAGCCAAAGCCGTCTATCTCCAGCCATGAAGAAACAACAGAAGTAGAAAAAAAAATCTATACAACAAGATCAAAAATATCTATGTATGACAGAAATAAATGCTTCTTTTGCAATAAAAAAGGAAAAAGAAGAAATCTATTTTATATATATATTTTTTAACAACTGTATTTCAGTTGCAGCAATGCATACAAATAAACACTTGGGATGACCTGTCCCTTACATGGCGTTGTGTAGCTTACCCCGGGTCCTCCCCCTTGCCCTTCCATGTTCCTTCTCCGGCCACCCCCGGAGTTCTAGGGATAGTTTGTGGGCCCACACCGTCAATGGGTGAGGCGTGGGGCTCTAGAATCTCAAGAAGGACGCCACTAGCTGCGGCTGAAAGGTTAGTGCCGGGAACTGGCTGCGGTTTTCCAGAACTGGGGCCCAGCAGTCGTGAAGAGGTGTAAGGTTCCTTCTCTCACTGCAGTGACTTTCTCGGCCACAGGATCTCCCATATTTTAATCCACCACAGGGAAAACAAAGGGCCTTCTTGTGTTTTCCATTTGCGGGACACAGTTATTTTAGCCGCCAGCAGCAGTTGCGTAAGTAATTTGGCAGTGCACCCTGTTTTGGGGTAACTTTCCGGTCTTGCTACTCCCAGCAGGATCACCTCCAGGTCCATAGGTAGCTTTTGGTGGGTGATGTCTTCAATGATATGTGTGATCCTTTCCCAGAAGGCCTGGACCATAAGGCATGCCCACCACATGTGGAAAATGGTCCCCTGCGCTCCACCCTGCCCCCAACAGGCGGGGTCTATAGACGTCTGAAAATGGTGCAAGCGTTACGGGGGAAAGTACCATCGATGGAGGAGTTTCAATGCACATTCTTTATTGGCGATACACCTAGAGGCTGAGTTGATTCTTGTCCAAATGTCTACCCACTTTTGGTCCTCAATAGGGTGCCCCAGATCCTCCTCCCACCTGGCCATATACAGGGGTTTGACCGTCAGCATATCCCCCTTCAGGAGACTGTACAGCTTGGTGATTCGCCCCTGCTGGGGCCCTCCTGTATAGTGTGTTCCAAGGGTGAAGGTCCCTCGTGGCCCCTTGTCGAACTGCCGGCTGTGAGATCCAGTGTCGAATCTGGGCGTGTGTGTATCAGTCCATTTCCGTGAGCTGAAAGCGGGCCTTGCATTCTTCGAAGGTGAGTGGGGTGCCATTGTTATAGAGCTGTGAGAGGGTCTGGAGACCTCCTCTGGACCAGTTGTTAAATTGTGCTATAGTCATTCTGGGCAAGAAATCTATTATATTTGATAGCAACTGATTCCAGAGGCATCTGCTTGAAGAGAGCAGTAGAACTGTCAAAAAATGACCCATTGAAGATTCGTCTTACCAATTGTAAAGATCATGGAGACCCTCACACAAGGGAAATTGCATATCACAAGATATGTAGGAACACACATGTAGTGAATGTATTAAAAGTCTACACTAAGCGGTAAGATGCAGCCAAATTCACTGTTTTACGAAGCAACAAATGTTGAATTTGTATCTTCAGTGATTTTCTCCTTAAAGGCAACACAACAACAATGCAGAATCCTGAAAAGCTTTACAGGAAAATTGCAGTTAACAAAGGTTTAGAAGAAGGAAAGGTGAAAACAAATCAAATGTTTCAGAGACGAAGAGCTTGAATGTATTGACATTATGTTTAGTAATCCCAAAAGGGTAAATAAACCACAACAAGTCTCACTGAAAGAAACAGCAGAAGAAGAATTTGAGGATATTGGGAAAAATATGAGAAGCCTTCTGGAAGCAGCTACGATTTTAAAGAGAACTGCACTAACCTGTGAAAAATGGAAATTCACTGGAAGTTTTGAAGAAGTGAATTTGGCAGATATTGTTCCAAAGAAAGTTGTTCTTTTTTACAAATGGTGCTGTCAAAGACAGATGGATATGAACATTGAGAAAAGGGGGATACAACTGTAATGAACTGGGCTCATAAATTGTCACAGAAGCTTATACATGAAAAGCTATCACCACGTCAAGCCTACGGGAGCACCTGTACCACATGCCATACCCGGGAAATACCCTTGCAAGTGCCAGTTGGGGTCACAACGCACACAGCTACCCACAGCAAATTCATCATTCAATTTCTGCATAGCATGAAAGCTTCTATAGATTACGTCAGAGTCGTTCGGTTTGAGAGACAGACACAGAGGTAATAAAATGCATGGATGAGTGTTGAGGCTCTTAAGTTCCCTCGTTGTTGGTCAGAGGCAGATTTGTCTATTGTGCTGCTGACAAGATTAACTTCCTCAAGGCTACTCTTTATGGTAAAGGAACTTTGCACAGTACAGTTATGGTGGTCTATCAGGAGGAGGAGTCAGATGTCCTACACCTAATTGAAATATCAGGACCATCATCACTTAGATCACTGCAGAAGATTCCTCCTTGTCTGAGGTCATGTCTTGCAACATTCCCAAAGGGTGTAGTTAAAAAATGCATTCATATCTGTCAAAACATGGAGGTAAAGGGTATTTGCAAGGTAGTGAGATTTTAAAGTGCAAAAATATGACCAAGCCCCCTGTCGAAGTGGGATGATGAAGTGGTCTCCTCCCTTGGTGTCCCAAAGCACTCCCACATTCTCTGGACCTATCAGCACACAGCTGGGAGTGGATTAGTGACACTTAACCAATCCCTTCTGCTGGAACTATGACACAGTGATGTAATTTGCACTATAACTAAGTCAGCTCGCCTCAGAGAAGGACTTTTCCCACTATCCCCTGAGGTGATCTGATGTCCAAATATGGAGGAACATCCCAGCAGTGAGAGGCCTAGCTTGCAGTGGAGCGAGGAGATTTAGAAGCTGACTTGGGACCCCATGGAAGACTCAGCACAGCCCTTGACTGACCCATTTTTGCTGTCCCAGCAGTGTCCTAATGTTCAGTCCAGACCTCTCCTGTAAGTAGAACTAGACCCCAAAAGCCATAGAGTGTGTAGACCCTGTATTCTATTAGCATTGCTTTAGATAATTCCCCATTGCAAATCCCCATTTGCCTGTATATTTCAATTAATTTCCCCATTGAAAAATCCCCATTTGCCTGTGTAGATCCTTAGCATATTTGTGAGAGTAAATCAATGAATTCCCCCATTGAATACACAGGATTTGTATTGGTGGAATTCGAAACCAACAATCTTTTCCCAGTGTTTTGTGAGCCGTTATAGTCATAAAGATTTGCAAAAGTATTGAATTCAAAATGCCTTGTTTCCATGTGTGTCCCATTGTAGGGTGCAAAACAAAATTGTTCCCATTCTGTTCCTGCTTCCCCATTGTAAGATAAAAACGAATTCCCATTTGCATTTTCCTTTCCTCACTGAAATTGTGCTAAACATTCCCAAATCGATTTTCCCATCCTGTTCTGACCATCAACTTAAAACCCTATGTGTTAGTGCCAGGGGTGGCAAAACGAATGTTCCCCTTGCATCCCTGTCTCCTTTCTATTGTTTTTGTGATCATGTCTTCCAAAATCCGAATTTCCCATTGTATGCTGACTGATAATCTATAAAGCCCTGCCTGTCTTTTCAGTGTAAGCAGAATGAATTCCAGTCCTTTTAGTTCTTACCCATAACAGTTGTGATAAATACTTTAAAAACCCATTCTTCCATTGTGCTCTAAAAACAAATGTTCCCATTATTTACCGCTCCCCATATTGTTTCTGTGGACCATATCCCAAATCCGATTTTTCCCTTATGTTCCCACTCCTTGCCACTGCCTTCCATCCAAAAGAGACAAGCCTATTAGATGTTTGCGGGAGTTGGGGGGGCGGTGAGGGTTGCTGGGACCAAAGCACAATTCTGTGTGCAGTCACTTTCCTGTTTGCTTGCATTCATTTTCCTTGTGCGCTTTGAAATGTTCTCTGAATGTAGTGGTGGGAGAAGTAAATGGAAATTCTTGTCACTGTATATTTTTGGGTTATCTCAGTGTGCCTGACCAAAAAGGATACTTGGTCTTTGTGTTGCCACAACATTGGTGGCTGATGCAAGCTGTGTGTTCTAATTTGACATAAATAATAAATTAATACATATCTTTTTAATGCACATCGGCCTTGTTCCTAGTCCAGTGGGGCACTAAGTATTCGTTGGGATTGGGTGCAAGACGGGTTGGAGGCCTTCTCAAAAAGGATCTGAACTGTAGAAATAAAAGTGTTTTTATTGTGAGCCACATTCATTGTAGGGGAAGGAGATCCCTGACTTGCTTGTGTCGTGTAATAAACCTCAACAATTTTTAAAGGGAATTTAAAATAAATTACATCTTTTTTTATCACGCCACTCCAAATATGGGAAATGGCAAGGTTACAGTTTACTCAAGTTCTTTCATGAGAAGAGAGCACAATCATTCAATCTTTCTTGGACATTTTCTCAAATGTGCTGAAGCCATTGAGTGACTGAAACATGCCACAAAAAAAACTAACATCACTTGGAAAAGCTCCATCTGATGCAAAGCGAAACCTGAGACGCCAGAGCAAACTGAAGCAAGACTTGCCGACAAGAGTACAAGAGCAACATCTTCCAGGACACATGAAACAACACTCAATCAGGACAACGGCAACGCTGGGTACTCCAGCTAGTTATTTTAATAAAACACTGGTTCAATATACCAAAAACAAGTCTGTCTCCTTCTTCTGACCTACCACAACTTCTACAACAAACCACCCACGAATACAATCAAAAACACATCATGATCAAAATAGGAAACATTAAGTATCTTCACAGGTTACCATGTTTACCAATATTAATTAAGTACGATTTAAAAACTAGGACCCCTTCCACTGTAATATGTATAAACCGCATATACACTGACCAATCACAGAGTAATCTACACAAATCCAACAAAGAAATACACAAAAGAATTGAGGAAAAAACAAACTACAGAATGCCACTAAAATCGAGGACTCTGGCTTGTCCATGATTGCCAATGGGGTAGGACATGCTCCCAAACTAGGTCTCAAAACTTCCCCCATCGATTTGGGCATGCGAGTTAACAATGGTGATAGGGAAATAGCTGAGGACACTCCTGGGAAAAGAGATGTGACTGTGCTGACAAAAAAGGGCTCTGGTGTGGGTGTTCGCACAGCATGGAATTGCTTGCAAGATGACACCTGCGCTCACAGTGCGAATATGTGCATGTGAATGTGGCCTGACTGTGGCGTCTCCTACAGATTGGACTGATGCAAGGTACTTTACTATATTCAGGGATACCCTCCTTGTAATGGACTAAACAGGCATAGATCACTAAACTGAATCACATAATATTAGGATCAGTGTGCTTGTGGGGCATGCTGCATGTAAGGTATAAACCCACCTTTAGCTAAAGATATTTCTGGACTCTGATGTAAGGGCACAGCGGAGGTCACAGACTCTGTGCATACTTTGTATAAAAACAAATACAAGCGGACAAGAGATTAAAATATTACTGAGCATAACCATACAGGGCTGGGAATTAAGATTCTCAGACATCATCATCATCATTACAAGCAGAAGTATGTGTTTCTGTTTGCACAGTGGACATCATCGCTGTTGCACTCATCAAGGAACATGTAGATGCTTCACTATTTAGACTCTAGAACAACCTAAAAGTCTATGTGAAAGATTAAATCAGCATAAGGGCCGACCTGACCTAGGACATAGCGGAAAATACAAAAGGGATGGGTTTGTGAGTACAACTGTGAGGCAGACATCTCCTAACTGTCTAAATCGAGCACACCAAGGAGTTCTGAGTTACAATCCCCAAAAGATTCAATATTGATGCTTCAACACAAATGTGAAGACCTTACACATAGGCGTGAAAGCCTTAAAGGTGAGCTAGGTATGTGAGAAACCAAAGAGTGTTTCACTTACTAGTCACCAGGGATCTCTCTCTTAGGTGGCCAGGGCACCTCCATCGCCTTTGGCTCCAGACCCTGGGGTGGACCAATGCGGGAGGATCACCTGAGTGAGGGGTCTTTGGAGTGTGGGGGTGAGGCGACCGAGGGTGAGAAGTGGTATTCCCCCCTTTCCCGTACCCATGACCCCTCCTATTTCATAGGATTCTCTGATGTCCTATCTCCCCCGCCCTCCTTTTCTACACAAACACTGGGCCGAGGAAGAGGGCGACTGAGTGTAACAAGACTAACCCTTACATATCTTATTGGACATGTCCCACTAATAGGGTCAGGCTAAGTCAGGCACTTTAATCACATACATCTGATACCCATTAGCTCTCCCCACACGGATAAAAGGTGCAACATAGAAACATACTCAGAGAAAGTTGGAACACTAGAAGCAGCAGGACTTCTGGGGTGAAGACAAACCTACTTGAGCAGAGCGACGGACCGAGGAACAAGAGCCAGGGGTAAAGGAACCCAGGAGTTCCCTGCAGGAGATACGTGGTGAAGGCCAAATCCCAGACAAGAAGACTGCATTGTGTTTCAAAGGCGCCTGCAACCCTCCGGGGTGAACGACAGAGTTAGGGAGGCGATGCCAAGCCTGTGGTATTAACCTTGACTCGTGAATTAAAATGGCACAGACCAGAAAGGAATACACACAGCCGGTGAGTTTGCGAGCACGATAGAAGACCAGTTTGTTTTAAGGAAAGATTGAAGTGGCAACACTATGTCTTACAATTGAAGGGTACACGCGTGTGGATGAGACACGAAGAAAGGCAGGCCTGTGATGAACTTTCTAAATTACTGATAACTATGGAACCTGTGATACAGAGGAGCGGAGTGGTCCGTCGAAAGGAAGTAGCCCACTCAAATTCTCTTCGAAAGGTGAAATGTTTTGTACTAAAGCCATGAAGTGAATGAACTTTAAAAAGCATGATGATCAAGACTGAACCCGGCAAAAGGGGAAGTGGAAAGTGAACATTGAACTCTTGTGCTTATGATATTCAACTATATAGACCAAGAAACACTGGGGCAAATGACAATGGCACGAGTTAAAGGGAAAGTCGAAGTGGTCCCACGGAGGTCTATAGTAAAAGCCTCACACATGCGAAAGTCTTCCACAACAGAAAAAGGTCAGAATCTGACTGAGGGAGACCGAAAGTGTGATAAATTAGGAGAAGGAAACCACTAACGAATGTGAACAAAGCTTGGGCAAGGGAACCCCTACAAGAGCTGTGTTTGAGAGGTCCGAGCACGACAGAGGGAGACCTATGTGAACTTTTGCTTTGAGAGGTCTGAGCACGATCGAAGGAGACCTGCATGAACTTTTGGTTGAACTTTGAACCATTTTGTTGAACTGTGAAGTAACTTTTGGAACACTGGAAAAGTGACTTTAATGTGGAGCGCCAGGTGGGCCTCGATCCACGTTTTGAACTGCTTTATTTTGAGAACTTGATCCAGAGAGTGTCATCTTGCCTACAGGGACCTCCTTACTCCGTGCTGTCCAAAGTGGGGAGAAGAGCCAACTCAGCCATTTTTTTAAAAAAACTTGTTTTTATTGCTTTTTATGATTAATAACGCAAGATAACAAACTGTGGGACTTGAACATTGTCCCTCCCCCCTCCCTCCCCTATCCTGCCCCTCCCCCACACCGGCTGATAACATTTATCCAATTATTAGTCTGTCTTTTTTTGCGAATATTCCCTCAGGTGAACATGTCCAGTATTCTGATTTTGTGTGGGCACCATTGCAGCATATAGTCACTTTGGAGGAAGTCTAGCACCGGCCCCCAGTCTGTTAGGAAGTTTTGGCGGGCCCCTTGTATATTATATGTTATGCGCTCCATTGCTATGAGTTGCCAGACTCCCTGCAGCCATTCTAGCATTGATGGCAGAGTTTTCTGTTTCCATTTTTGGACTATCGTTAGCCAGGTAGCAATCAGGAGCCCCATAAAATTTCTCTTCTGGGTCTTTGACATCGCCTTGTCTCAGAGGTCCCAAAAGCCGCCCAGCCACACCTCTTCTTTTATGAATTCTGCCCCTTTAAAGATCTCTTTCATGTTGGTTTTTATCTCCGACCAGAAGCCTTGCAGACTCGGGCAATCTCGCCAGATATGTCTCCATGTGCCCTCCTCTTCGCAGCCCAGCCAGCATGTGTTTTGTTTCGTGTTGTACATTCGATGTAGTCTTTCTGGGGTGCAGTGCCATTGGATCATTATCTTTGTCCAAGCTTCTCTCTGCTGGATCGCCCGTGTCCATTTGGGGATGATTTGCCAGACGTATTCCCATTGGTCTCTCGTGATCTCCCTCCCCAGAGTTGTTTCCCATCTCTTCATGTATTGCCATTTGGTGTCTTCTGCTTGGGCATTTATGAACTTTTACAATGTTGCAACAAATTTTTTGTCTCCTGTGTGTGACATAATATATGATTCGAAAGGGGTTAGATCTCTCGTTGTCGCCAACGTTATCCTTGGAGTGGAGAGCCAGTGATGGAGTTGCTCGTATTTGTCTATCTATCCTTTTCCGTGAGGCCGAGCAGTGTACGGCATTCCGTGAATGTTCTTATCTGATGGTTTTCATACCCCCACTTTTGTGCATTCGGAATCTAGCCATTTTCTGAACTTGTCTTTCTCTGTGCCTGGTTTGAATTCCGGGTTCTCAAACAATGGCATGAAGGGGGCCGGATTTATTGTCAATATTTATTTTTTTGTCGCCCTGTTCCAGATTTTGAGCACTGCGCTCATGATCTCAATGATTCTGAGACTTTGGTGCCTATGTCCGGTGATGATCCACAGGAGATGTTGAAGGCTTATCCTTGCCACCGCTCGGTCTTGTGCCGCCCATATCTTCGCTGAGGTGTTGGGGATCCATTCTTTCAAGAGCCACAGTTGGGTGGCCTTGTAGTATTTCCAAAAGTGTGGGAGTCACATGCCTCCTTCTGACTTGGGGGCCGTTAAGTGCTATGCTGGAGAGTCTCTGGGTTTTGTTCTGCCAAATGTATTTGTTTATCATTTTGACTAGTGTTTTGAAGAATGAGAGTGCCTGAAAGTAGTATAGTAATCTGGGTAGTATTGTCATTTTTCTCACTGTTATTCTGCCCCACCATGTGATGGCTAATGGGGTCCACTTGTCCAGGTCGTTCCTCACTTTGGCAAACAGGCTCGGGTAGCTTCCTGCATATAGTCCTTTAATTTAATTGGTAAGGGTGACACCCAGGTAGTTGATCCCCTCTTCCGCCACTCAGAGTTGTAGCTCCCCTGCTCGGGTCTGTGTTTACTGTTTGTCGCCAGCCAGTACCATTAGCTCTGACTTTTGCCTGTTGATCTTTAGGCCAGAGACACGACCAACGTCTTCAATCATTTGTATTAATGGGGGCAGTGTGTCTACCGGATCCGCTAGGGCGATCAGCATGTCGTCCGCGTAGGCTGCTGTTTTATGGGTTGTGCCTTCCATTGTGATGCCTTTATTTCGGGTGTGTACCTTATTTTTGTCAACAATGGTTCCAGAAATATAGCTTAGAGGAGTGGGGAGAGGGGGCAACCCTGTTTTGTGCCTCTTTCGATTCTTATTAGGTCTGAGAGCTCCCCGTTCACCGCGATTCTGGCTGTTGGTGAGTTATAGTTGGCCCGTATCATGTCGATGTAGGATTCGCCAAGGTCCATTTTCCCCAGAGTACGGAAGAGCATGGGCCACTCCACGCGGTCAAACACTTTTTCCGTGTCTATCGCCAATAGGGCGGCTGGCGTGATTGTGATCCCTACTTTCTCAATCAGGTGGGTGATTCTTCTAATGTTGTCATGCATTGTTCTGTTAGGGATAAATCCCAACTGGTCCTGGTGTATCAGTTTGGGAAGCATGGGGGCGAGCCTGTTGGCTAAAATGTTGGTATAAAGTTTGGCATCTAAGTTTATTAGTGCTATGGGACGGTACAAGCTCAGAGCCTCTGGATTTTTCCCTTTCTTGTGGAAGACCAGTAGTTTTGCCTCGTTCATTGAGCATGTGATGTTGGCTGAGTCCTTGAAGGAGTTAAAAAGCTCTGGGAGGACCGGACTTAGGGTTCCCTCATAGGTTTTATAAAAGGTGGCTGTATAACTATCCAGGCCCGGAGCTTTGTTTTTTGGCAAGTCTTTTATAGCTTTCCCGACTTCCTCCACCGATATTTGAGCGTTCAGTGCTGTTTTCTCCTCCGGTGTTATGGTTGGGAGTTTCATATCTTTTAAATAATTTGTTTGGTTTGTCCGATGAGTATAGTTCTTGGAAATAGTCTCTGAATATTTCTTTTATGGCCTTCGATTGTGTTCTTACTTGATCTTCACCGTCTCTTGGTGCCTGTACTGATTGCCTTTGTTGTTTGCCTTTCAGCTGTCTCGACAGGAGTTTGTCTGCTTTATTGGCTTTCATGGCGTACCAGCGTTTCAAGTGAAGTAATTGGTTCTCTGCTCTTTTTGGTCATATCGCCTCCAGCTGGCCCTGTATATGTCTATAGGCTCTCTTTAATTTCTGGTTTTGCTTATTTGTCATTTCCTCTCTTAACTTGGCTAGGTTGTTTTCAAGCTCTTCCTCCCATTTTCGAGATTGTTTCTCTTTCTGTGCTTTTAAAGCGATGAAATGACCCCTCATGACCGCCTTGAAGGCTTCCCATATTGTGGCCTTGGCCACCTCTGGGGTGTTGTTTTGATCGAAGTACTCTTCTATGTGGCCTCTGATTGATTTCCGCATCACTGGGTCTTGGATGACTTCTCTAGGAAGGGTCCATCGCAACAGCACAGATTGTTTGCACATGGCCAGCAATGAAATCCATATGGGGGCTTGATCCGATATTGATATGGGACCCGTCTCTACCTCTTGTATTTCTCCTAGAAGGCTCACCGACGCCCAGATATAGTCGATTCTTGAGCTTGTACCATGTACGTGGGCGTGATATGTGTACCCCGGGGCCGGGCCTCTCATTTTCCGACAGACGTCTTCTAATGCTAGGTTTTGCATGGAGTTCCTTACCGATTGGGTCGGGAAGACTTGTAGTGAGAGGTTCTGGTTCGATCTGTCCTTTCCTGGATTCCATGCCATGTTGAAGTCCCCGGCCAGTATCATCTCTTCTTGTGAGAAGTTTTCCAGTTTATGCAGAATGTCTTTCAAGAAACCGCCCTGGCCCGTATTGGGGGCATATACTGTTGCGAGAGTCAGGTGGCGGTTCTCAATTTGAATTTTTGCTGCTAGAAATCTCCCTTGCTTACCTTTTAGGGTTTCTCGAATTTGGACGTTGAGGGAGTCGGCGAACACCCTTTTTTTTTCTTTTCCCCATCGTTTGCATGTATCATCCTGTTGTAGCCAATCAGTCGGATTTTCCCCTTATCTTTTTTCTGCATATGTGTCTCTTGTAGCATTATTATATCGTATTTTCCCAGCCGCAATTGGTGCTCCACTTTTTTCCTTTTGACTGGGGAGTTTAATCCCCTGATGTTATGTGTGAGGATTTTCAGCCCCATCCTGTTGTGTGTTCCTCTGAGTCTTGCTTTGGTTAGCTTGGTGTGGATCCTTTGCTGCATGCCGGTGGGTTTCCCTTCCCCTTGCTGTGTCCGCTCCTTGTCATTTCCGCTTTGAGTTCCCTTCCCCCCATTGTGGTCCCCAACTTCCCCTCCCCTCCCTTATAACTTCCCTGAGGAGGGCTCTGGGCCCTATGATCGCTTGGGTGTGTAGCCCTTCGCGCCATGCCCTCTCAATCTCAGGGGTAACTAAACCTCACTGAGAGTCTCTTTGGATTTCAGTGCGATTCCATCTCGCCGCGGCTAAGTGTTTGCCGGTGGTCACTTTTTTAATTGCTGTGTTTTAATGGAATTCTGGTGGGCGAAGTGTTCGTCTGTTCTGAGGTTGCGATCTTTATTTGTGTCTTGATAGTTCCGTATCTCGTCTCGACTTTGCGTTCACTGAAGACCAGCCTCTTGGGGCCCTTTTCTCTTGGGATGGTTCTCTGCCATTGGTCTGGGATCCCTCCTTTTCATGTAATTTCAGGATCTGCTCTCCTTCCTCGCTCGTGGTGATCCTTTGTAGTTTCCCCTCCCACGTGAATAGTAGTCTGAAGGGGAACGTCCATTTATAACGTATTTGTTTTGCCGTCAGTACTTTTGTTATATGTGACATCTCCCTGCGTTTCTGGAGGGTGGATTGTGCTAGAACTTGGTAGAGATGTATTTCTGAGCCATTCATTTTGATGTGATCCATCGTCTGGGCTTTCCGTAGGATCTGCTCTTTTTGCGGGTAAGATGTCATTGCGATCAGGATGTCTCTGGGGTGGGCTCCGAGTTCTCCACTGCGGCATGGGCCTACTCTGTGAATCCTGTCGATCTGGATTACAGTTTCATCCTCCTCTTCTAGGATATCTCAGAAGACCTGTTGTACAGCTTGTTTGAGGTCCTTTTCTTCCACGGTCTCTGCCATATTTTTGATTTGAATATTGGATCTGCGTGACTGATTTTCTAAGTCTTTGCATTGGGTTTCCAAGTCTTGGGTGAGTCTTGCTAATCTCTCCTGCACTTCTGCATACTGTTGTGTTTCTTCTTCTAGGTTCTGCACCGTCTTCTCCAGGGTGTCTGTTCGTTCCTCTAGCTTCCCTATTTCTATTTTCAGCCCCTGGACCGCCAGTTTCATTTCTCCCTTCATGGTCTCGAATTGGGTGTGCATGGAGGTCATGAATTATTCTTGGAATTCTTTGAACTATTCCTTCATGTCTTCTTTGGAGGTCATGTCTGTGTTATCTACCTCCCCACGTTCTCTTTCCCCTTTCTTGTTTTGCATGGTTATTTTCTGGCTT
Organism: Ambystoma mexicanum; assembly: GCF_040938575.1. NCBI lineage: Eukaryota > Metazoa > Chordata > Amphibia > Caudata > Ambystomatidae > Ambystoma > Ambystoma mexicanum. The sequence goes on along the minus strand of NC_090927.1, from coordinate 1,243,959,395 downwards.
GTCGGCATGTTCGTGCCCCAGAGGAGATCTTGCTTATTGGCCATGGCTTATGCTTGCCTACCCCTGGATTTGGACATGTGTGCTTCCCCGGTGTGTTCCTGGGCAGTAAGTTTGGTGGTTTCTCGTAGTGCTGGTATTGGCCTCTTGCTGGCTTATGGTGATGTGTCGTTCTCCCCGTCTCCTGTATACCCTCCTGTGGGTAGTGTAGGTTGCGCCCTTTCTGTGGGGTTCGGGTCTGCGTGATTTTGCTGCCCCAAGCTATATGGTTCTTGGGGAATGGGCCCCCGGCGCTTGACCCCTTTTCTTGCCTCGTATTCGGGCTTCATAGTATTTGGCGGTGGCTTCTGACCCGCGAGGGGCCACTTGGCAAGGCTTGCAATGTGTCCTCGGCTTCTCTGGATCGCTTTTGTGTTGAATTGAATTGGGGGGGCGGCGCGTCCTCCGCTTGTCTGTGAGGTATTGTGCTTATTGCACGTAGGGGCTCTGTTGTGTGAGTAATATGACTCTTCGTTCCCCCTTCTCGTGTCCCTGAGGGCTGTGGGGGAGTTTATGGCTCGCCCCCCTCCTGCCGCAGGCGGGGGCTTTTGGGTGTTGTTTGGATTGATTTCTACTCTCCCTTGGGGCCTCTCTTGTTTGCCCCAGAAACCCGCTCCTCTGGGCTTGCTGATTGTTTTAAGCTGTGGAGGGGAGGATCCTCTCCCCGGGCCCTTCGTGTGCGCCCTCAGGTGTTGGCTGCGTATGGGTGCCCTGTACGGGACCCCCTCATGCCGTCTCCTCACCTCTCCTTCCTCGATGTGGTTTTCATGGGCTGATGCGCGGTGCTGGGCGGATGCGCACTCCTTCTGTTTCCCGCGCGGGCCGGATCAGCTCTGGGGCGAAGTCTACTGGGCCCCTCCCATATTCTCTATGTCGTTTGCTTCTGGCCTCGCCGTTGAATGCTGGCAGGGTGCCGGAAGGGGGAGTCCATCTCCGTATTCCTGGTCCGCTTCTCTGCTCTCCCTTGACTCCGATGATGCTGCGTATGTTCTCTCTCCCTCCGGGGCCCTCGCCGCTTCGTATGATGTGCTGCCTGATGGGCGGTCCCCCTTTTTCCGGTGGCTGTGCGTTTCCCCAGGCGGCTCGCTTCTGGTCGGGGGCCTGACCTATCCTGATGCCTGTTTGCTGTGGAAGGCTTCCGGGCACTCCGCTAGGCGTCTTTGTCGCCGGGTGTTCCTCTCGTCTTGTCGGTCTCCACTGGTGGGGGTTCGGCTCCCCTCGGCGGTGGCTCGATATTCCCCTCGTTGGATGGGGCTGCCCTTCCCCCGCCGCACTGTCCGGGCACTGGGCCTCTCGTTGGGACTCGCTCCTTGATGGTTATGAGAGCGGGTCCCGTTATGTAGATGCCGCCGTTTTCCTAGAGCCTTATCTTCACCGGGTGTTGTCCGCCAGATTCCTCATTCCCTTAGGACCACGGCTTGCTTTATTGTCGATCTTGATGTTGCGGCCTCGAGCTGGCAGACCGAGCTCCGCTCACGCACGTCTGCTCAGCTCGGCCGCCATCTTGGAATAAACAACTCAGCCATTTTGATTCTTTATATTCTAACACTGATTTTCCTTTGCATACATATTCCCCTTTACACACTTTTTGTATTAGATATAGGGCGGTTATTAGGTTTTTGTTATTATAGGCCATTTTGATTTGCCAGAGACTGACTAGGACTGTGTTTCTTTATTATTTATAGTAGAGACTACTCCCATCCTAGCCAAAGGGCAAAGTAGGAGTTCTTCCAAACCCCGAGAATTAAGGTTTTACAAATTGTACCTTTTGTGTCAGTGTCATATTTGTGATACCATGCCTAACTTACAGGTACGAAAAGGCCTAAGAGCATGCATCACACTGCTTTTTTCCTGCTTGCTGGGAGACCATTCAGACACCACCTATGTGTTGGATAGGACCACAGTGTCGGCGCTGGGAAGAGAGACACTGTGGCGCAAACCTGGGACATTTTAGACCAGATGTATAGCTTCCATATGAAAAAGAAATTAATTTCAGCAGCCAAAAATAACCACACAAATGAATTTCAGGATATTTCCTTGCAGTTTTACCAGGATATCTCACCTGCTACTTTATCACTTTGATGAGAATTTAAACAGATGGTGGAGATTTTGGACACTTGGAAAAAAGATATCACTGCTTGTTCCCTTTCACACTGTAATTTAGACATCAGGACCGGCTTGTTATGGTGACAACTGTTGATGGAGGAATGGAGAAAGGAGCTGATGTCAGAGTAGATATTGAGGAACTTGAACACTCCAATGATCATCCATCAACCTCAAAGGATACGTCTCAATGTTTGGTTTTTGAGCATCAATGGAACTGGGTGCACAGACAAAGGTCGGCAGAAATATTCCACTTCCACTTCCAATTCCAATTGCCACTAGTGCTTAATGTTCAGAAATATTTGCATGCAAGCATTGACTACTCTGGGGGTTCTAACATATGTAGTACTGGACCTGCTGTTAAAATGTTGTATATCATGCTGACTTTACCAAAGGCTCTTGATTCACTGCTAGTCCTCTGGACTTGGAGTCATTTCTTAAGTGCCATAGAGGCAGGTTAAAGGTGACATTTTAAGTTGACACAGTAAGTGTTATAGAAGCTTATATGCATCTACAGGGTCTTCATAACATTTTTCATTACTAATCCGTTGAGTTTGAGATCTCTGAGAAAGTGGGAAACAATATATTACAGAGAATGGCTGGGTGGACTCTACCGAACATAGATTTGAAGCCATGGGTTGTCTCATTGGATCTGAATGAGGGAAGGGAGGCGGGAGTGGGGAAAGGGCATTATGGAACACATAAGAGAAACTGGGATTAATTCTGCCTTTTGAAGTTCTCTCTGGAAAGAGTGTAGCATGGAGAGGGGGGTGTTCAGGGGCTGGGTCTACTTAAGAAACAGTTTTATGATGCAGTTTGTCCTGGTTAAGATTTATGGTTCAATGTTCACATCGAACTGCTGTTGAGGAGCACAGAGTTAATGGGCCATCACTCACACTCGTTCGCAGGACACTTAAATAAAAGAAGGAAATGGTAGTAATATGGTCACTTAATGTAAAGGCTTAAATCTAGAAACCCCTAAATAGTCATATTGCAGGAAGCACAACATGTATCGGTGAACAGATCCAGACTGACCTCACATAGGTACCCATGTACATTTTTCGTACCTACTAACACTAAGAGGCTAGTAGTGGCTATCCTATTCCGTGAAAAGCTCTAATTTACATTACAGAAATTGCTGACAGGGAGTGTTATTAGATTTTTCAGAAATGGAAATTGAGAGGGGACATGATTACTGTATGTTTGTATACTACACAAATCAGGGTAAAGAAGTGTTTTTGAGGGAATGTGTGAAATTGTCAGAGACTCATGTGGAGGGGTGATCACCTTAGCTGGTAACCTGAATGTGGTTGTTGATCCAGATTTTGATAGGTGAAACACCAGTTTATCGACCACAATGAGGGCAATGTTGGCTAGACTTAAAGACAAGTTTCATGCACTGAGATTGTTTGCTAGCTGGAAGCTGATCTATTCAAAAGGAAAGGATTTTTCCTTTTAATCCCACATACACCAAACATACGTTGATGTTGATATGGCTTTTCTCTGCCAAAGGCTGCTAAAGAAGATCACAAATACAGGTATCTGGGTTTATAAGTGGGTCTGATCATGGTCCCACCAATACTGGCAAATGATCGGGGGGAGAAGGGAGTGAATCTGGCACTTTGAAAACTATTTTCAATGAGATCCGACACATGCACGCGTTATTTGAGAAACTATTAACAACATTTCACAGAAAATCATCCTGCACATACAACTCAACTGTCAAATTGGAACAGCCAGATGCATGAAACGTACAGATCTATCTTCGGAGCCCGAAAATCTCTACATGTTCACTGAAAGAGACCTGAGAAAACAGGTGGCTGATCTTGAAACTCAGCATAAGGCTAATCTATCAATGGCAAACTAAGGAAACAAATGGCAGCCAGGGCACATCTTAATAGTCTTATCACAAGCCAGGTAGAGAGCACACCGCTAAATGCTAGAAAACGTTTTTTTAAATTTGTTTTGAAATGCAGGGCCATCCTAAACAAATAAATCCAGTTGAATAAGGGAATTAAAACATTCATTCAAAATATCAAGAGAACGGATGGCCATGTAGTGGTAGCTCAAACTGAGAAACTTGCAGCTTTTTCAGAATCCTACACCTCTTTGTATAAGGACGTTAGGCTAATCTCTGCTAAATAGTAACAATACCTAGCAGAAATGCAGCTTCCAACACTTAAAGAAAATGCAGAAAAAGGATAAGCTAGGCTGTCCCATAGCAATATGACTACTTGGTTTAATTATTTCTGAAAACAAGGGTAAATCGCATCAACAATGTAGGAGTTACATATTGCTATAATAGCCAAACCAGACAGGGATCACAACCTTTTCTCCTTCTAGAGACCTAATGCCCTAGACCTGTCAAGAAGGGATGAGGACCCCTCTCAGTCTGTGGTGGGTGCTAACCAACAACGAAGCTAGAGCCATTCATACCCTAGAGAAGAAAGATGACAGTTCGGATGGGTTAGTTCCTTTCCTCTCCCTAAGTACCTGTACATGCTTGGCCAGTAGCACTCTTAATCACCCCAACCTCTGTATGAAGATGCTGGCCAGTCTCTTCTAATTTCAGGCAAATACATCTATTATTATTATTTATCTACTAGCATTCACAGCAGATCACCTGCAACATGGCAGCCCACCAGAGCCTCCAGCTAGATATTTCCTGTCAAGAGATCCCCATCGATACCAGGGAGAGAGAGAGAACCGCTATGCAGTACAGTGGCTACAATACACAGCAGCAGGAGCGGTATGCACTGCCAGACGACAACAATACATGCAGCGATAGAATGGCCGCACTGCGGCTCCAGGACACAGACTTTAACTTACCTGTAGCTCCCTGACATGAGCAGGACTCAACCATCTACCTATAATTTAGCCCAGGGCATCTCCCCAGCATGATCTGGAATGTTTTTGAAAGCGGGCCACCGCTACCAGGCTCAGCGAACCTGCGAGTTCGAAAGGGACAGGGATTAGTCCTCTTTTTATGTGTTCTCCTACCTGTTACAGATTCTGGGTGGGGAAGAGCAGGCACATTTGACATGGGGAACCAGTGGGTGAAGGACAATGAGAGAAGGAGGGGCAACCAATAAAACCAGGGACAACAAACCGGAAGGTGTGGTTGTTCGGGTGAGGTCAGAGTAGGAAGAGGTGGCAAACCAAGGCACAGAAGGAGGAGGGATGGTAGACCTAAGTGTAGAGGTGGTTTTCCGAAAAGGTGACGTATTGGTTGGCGAGAGAAAGTGGTTACTGTCTGAGTGTGCGTGTAAGGTGTGTGAGTGAGAGTAGTAGTGAAAGAGTAGGGAGTGGTAGATGACAGAGGGAGTGAAAGGAGAGAGACTGTATACAAGGTGGAGTGGAATAATGGTAGTGTGGAGAGGGGTGGAGTAGACAAAACGTGGGGAGAAGTAATAGGAGTGTAGAGAGGGGTGAGTAGTGGGAGTGTGGAGATGCGAGAGCTGTAGTAGTATGGAGAGGAGAGTAGTAGTAATGTGGAAAGGGGAGTATTAGTGTGGAGATGGGAGAGTAGTAGTGAAGAGATGGAAGAAGATAAGTATTTTTGGAGAGGGGATGTTAGCAGGAGAGAGAGAAGGAAGGAGTATGTGCATGGGTTGGGGTTAGGTTGTAGAGAGAGAGAGAGAGAGACATACATCAGAGAGAGGGGAGGACAATGCATGGAGAGGGGGAGAAGGTGGGTGAAGTTGGAGAGAGGAGAGTATGTGCAGGAAGGTATTATGACAAATTAATACAGGGAAAGAAACATCAGGGTGCGAAAAAAGAAGACAGTGGGGTTTAGTGTCAGGCAGACACCCCCAATGACCTCTAGAATTAGCCCCAGAGCCAATTAAATAGAAAAGGTGGTTGCCTTTAGATGTCCTCACACCCAGACAGTTAGAACCTAGGAAGCAGGGGGCAAGCATCCGTACATACTAACCTGGGCAGTAAGGATGTCTGGGTTAAATCACTAGTTTCACATATCATTGATTCAGCTCAATCCCAATAGTAGTACTGCATATATGACAAAGAGGATAGTCCACATTATAGATAAAACTCAGATTCAGACAAAGGCCAGTGCATCATGCACATGCTGCAGAGAAAGCCTTAGTCAGGTAGATTGGTGGATTCTAGATATAGTACTACACAAATTTGGTTTTAGTGAAACTATGTTTCACATGATCCATGAAAACTACAAAAAGAACCGGACAAGAGTGGGGGTCCATAAAACCTTTTCCACTGGGTTTAATCTTAAAAAGGGTTACCGAAGGGCTGACTGTTGTCCTACTCCTTTTCCCCTTGCTGATGGAGCCTTTCATCACAAACCATAGAGGGAGATATAAGGGGTGAAAAGGGGTCGATCAGAGGGATACGATTCTTCCCAGATTATGCCCTGTTAACACTGACAAATCGTAAATGTTCCTCATGACAGTAGTTGAGCAAATACAAGCCTTTTCTGGTGTTTCAGGGAGTATGTAGAAATATGAAGTCATGAACCAAGCGCTCACAGAAAAGGAAAAGAAGGACCAGAGCAAACAAATGCAGTTGAGATGGGCAAGCAAATGCCCAACGTATCTATGGGTATATTTAATTAGTAAATGTTCCTCTTTGTGCCAGGCAACTAGCCTTTTCTATTTGAACAGATTAAACAAAATAGAGAGGAAATATTCCACGTGGATATGGAGGATTACCATCCTCAAAATGAATGTTCTCCCACATTGCAGCCTTTCCAGATATGCTCTCACATGGACCCCAAACTAGAACTCCAATATATTTAGAGAGGCAGTTTACACTTTGAATGGCTAGGGAGAAAACATTGCATTAACCAAAAAAATAGTCTTCAGATGAATGGGAAAGGGGGGGGTGTTATGACTGGTTGTCCTGCTTGGTCCCTGTTCCCTGAATGCATGGTGTGTGAATGCAGGGTGAGATGTCATGAATGGAATGTCATGTGAGTGTCTGGAATGTTTGAGGTTGAATGTGTTTCCACCCAGGGCAGTTGGAAGATGTAGCCTGGGTGGTGGGAGCCAGTGGGCTCCCCTCTGTACTTCCCTTTTCCTGATGTCACCTGATGAACCTTGTAACTTGATTAAAGTATCCCGATGAATATATCTGCAGCCTACTTGAATATCCTTTTGAGTAACCCCCATTCCAAAATATAATAACTGGCGATGAGCTGGTTTTAGGAGAGGGCGCAGGCAACCCAGAGAAAGACAGGTACCTGCTGTGGGGTTGCAGTAGGAAGTCACAGCTGAAGGAGAAGAGAGAAGGGGCCACTGCCCCCCAAAGATGTTGCACGCCACCCAAGGAGAGTAATGTTGGCATCCAGGGGAAGATAAATGGCACAGGAGGTGCTAGAGACTTGTGGAACTGGATTGGCCAAGGCTTCTTTTCTAGTACTGTAAAGGGACACCCATGGCAATTTGGCATCCCCCCAGGTAGAGCAAAAGTGGAACTTAATGAGTGCTTAAGGATAGTGCAACTTCGCCTGCCAAAGTGTCAAGAATGGGACACTGTTAGCTGTGGACTGAGTGCCCCAACGTGTGAAGAAGGGACATGTCCGGTGTTTACCTTATGGTTAACAGTGCTGGCAGGGCGCTGCAAGGACTGCAGATGGGGCACTGGCAAACCGATGCCCCAGCGCAAGATCGTGAAAGTCAGAGACATTTTTAAAAATAAGTAGAAAGGTGCTCTGTGATTAATCCTCGATGTCGCTTCGCCGAGCACATTGTTTATGTACTTTAACATTAGGCATTTGGTCAGATATAGGAAAGGCAATCCGTTGCATTAACAAGGGAGCTAATATCTGTCCTTTAAAGGTATGGATAAATACGATGTCGGCACCGCTGTAGTGAGGAGGATTAAAATAATGTTTGTCATGCTTTACCCACCGCTGTGCTTGTGGCTAGTGGTTCAGATAGCTGTTGCAGCGGTTGGGTTGGAGGAGTTCCGCACTCTGTGCTGGTGTTGGCCCGAGTGGTGATGTCACCAGGGTGCTAAGGGGCATGGCGATCACATGGAATACGGTGTCCAGCTAGTTTGTTCGGCATTGGCTCCCCGTCTTAATTCTGAGGCTGATGGAGGATTAAAGGAAAGTACTCTGACGCACGCCTACGTGACAAGGAGGTTTGCAGACCTGAAGGATTGGAACATAGGCCCTGTTGCGTCACTATGTTGTTCTGAATTCGCCTGCAAGCACATTCCTGACCCCCACAGTGTCACCCAAACGGGGGAATGACTATGCAGGCCTGGTGACTGCCATGTGGAACGTTGGGATACCCATTATTTTTCCAGTGTTCACTAACTGGTGGTGGCTCCTGCATATGGATATTGGTGGGGTGTCCAGCTGCATTTTGCTAGCCGAAGGCTGTGCAGGCATGTTCATGGAATATTCCATCTGTTTTTAACTATGTAATGTTACCCGAGTTGGAGACCAGCGATTTCATGGGTCAGGGTTAAAGTGTATGTGTTGGGCACTTCAGTTGGCTCAATGTTTTATAAAAGTGGATGCATTGGGCACTCCAGCTGCCTCAATGTTTCGTAGTTACAACATGGTATTTCAAAGTTGGTATGAGTTTGTTCATGGATAATATGCACCAAAATGTCATTATAGCATGCAATATGTTCAGAGTTTGCTAAGGATGTGCTGAATGACCCGGATATAATATTTTGGTGAAAGGCTAGTTTAACACTTTGCGTGACCATTTGTGCTTAAAGGAATAGTGCGCTCAAAAATGTTATTTCCCGATCATTCGGGCAAGTCATAAGCATACAGTGATCGATCGTAAACATTTTTCCTATGCATCTTACCTTAGTTTTCCTCACTTTTACACATGCGAAAACAACGTGTTGGACAAGGCCATCTTGTGCTAATCTTATCTGTGGATCGCTCGCCCTAAATTCAAGTGCGCTTGCGGCAATAAATCAGAACACCGGCCCCCAAAGCTGACATCACTTATCCCAACGATCTGCTCCAGCAATTTTCATTATGTTCGTAGCCCAACATGCCACGTCATCATCCACGCCCACAAAAACAGAAAGATAAAACACAAGATAAACACAGACATGCTCACACAGAGCGTACCTTCTATTTCTTGCCCTAAATAGCATTTGCTTATTGAATATTTCAATAATACAGTGCTTTTATTTTTCAAAGAATGTTCACAAGAAATTATAAACTCCAGAAACTAACAATTTTTTTATTTTGCAGGTAAGTTGGAGCTGACGATGTTCTTTGTCCTTTTGTGTCCTTGTCTTGCCATATGGCACCTCAGCAAAACAATTCAATGACCGCCCTTTCTGCTCCGTGTGGGAGAAGCCAAGTCTTTTTAGCATTTTCAAAGCCGAACGTTCTTGCTTCTCTGTTTTCTTACATCATGAATGCTGAAATGTTGCTCCTTATGGCCGGAAACGGAAATGGACATAAAGGGCAATATCGATCGTCCCATATAACTCTGATCGAAAAAACACTGCTTATGGTAATCTCCAGTGTTGATTCCAGAAACCGTCTGCTGGCACCTGGAAGCTATGGCACGGGAAGTACTGTACAAAGAATCTGCGAACAGAACACAATAAAAATACATTTCAGTAGCCGTTCTTTGTTTTAATATAACAAGTTACTGTATAACTCATAACTGTTTGAAACCTAATCTTAAGCACAACACAACCAATATTTAACACACGAATGAAAACAAGGTATACTACTTGAGACCACGAGTTGCATACAATTTGAGCACTGTGAAGTAGGTATAGCTCCCAATGGGATGGAGAACCACATGGAGAAAACGAAGAAGAAACATGGCAACCATTCAGCTTGAACCCCGGACAGATGTCATTGTAACGAAGCTTGCAAGAGTACTGTTCGAAAAGCGTTCACAGTACACACGGACAACGTTTACCCCACCTTCAATTAATTATTATGCATACAGTACCCCATCCGAATGGTTCTTAATACCAATAAAAATGTTATGTAAACTTCAACTTACATAATTTCTGGAAATTCCATGGTTAGATTGTTTCCACAAGCAACCGCTCCGTACGATGTATCGCACACTTTCACACTAACTTGGCGGTACATGTCCACTCTCAATATAGTGAAAGTTATCTTTTCTTTTTTTCTATTCCCCACAACGTACGTCCTTTGAGCAATTGATGTCTAGCATTCAATGCCAAAATTACAATAAGGCACTTTGGGACAGTGTTAGCATATTATCTTGTCTTTCGCAATGTAACTTGTGTGAGTTAGATAGACCTTGGCATTAGCTACATGGAGAGATGATCCTAGCTTAGACATGCTGCAAAGAATAGACGGATGAGCAAAAAAACAATTGTAGCCTTCCGCCCCCTATGTAATACTGTTATGTACATTGTATTACCAATGAACAGTGCATGTTCAGACACTATGTGTGACACACTCTGTGCCAGAAGGCTGAGCATACCGTGGTGGCAGAGCCATCTTAAGCACTTTTGGGGCCCTGGACACGGACATCTTCGGTGCCTCCCTCCACCAAACCAAAGGAATTACTTTAAAACTTTTAAAAAATTATAAGTGGACATGGTTTTCAAATAGTGTTGCCATTAGAGATTGAAAGAGTAAAGCAGAACTTTAAAACTTTAAAGAGTAGAGCAGACTTTAAAATATGTTTGGCTGAGTCCTGCACCATCTGGTCCACTCCCTTCTGTCTACCACCCTTTCCACTCAAATGGCCTACATTAGAAGAAAGATCAAGTATTGGGCTAAACAATGCCACCAGCATGCAAGGAGGCAAATCTAACAGAAGACAGTAAAGTAATGTATCAGATATTGAAGAGACCAGGATCACAGTATTGTCTGCCGGCAAAGCCAAGATACAAGGTCAAATGCTTTAGTTCCAAATATGGATACTTATTCATCTCTTGGACTAACAGTTTATGCTCATCGTTGGAGGTGATTAGCTAGGTTTTACAACACCCCATCTGAACAAACCAATTTCTAGACCGTCACTATAAGGAGGACACGTTTGTTTTTATCGCAACCCCTATCTGGTGCAGATACATTGCTGATAATAGCAACTGTTGTGCTACAAGACCAAGTACATATGCAGGCAAGGTTATAAACTTCAGACATAGGAAAGGCTCAGTCAGCCTTGCTGGAATGTGCTATTCTAATCTTGCATAGGAACACACATCTCTGCAATGAGTGCTTAGCACACTGAGCTAACTTCTGAACCATTGTGGCACTCAATTTAGCAATATGAATTTCAAAATTGGATATTGCACATGATCAACATAATCCCCAGTATACCACAGAGAGGCCCCCTTGTGGGCCTCCCCTCCCACATTCAATTCAAATTCACATTCAATTACAGTTTCTTTTGCATTCAAATTTTATTTTCTGGCATTTATGATTTGGCATTGATAACACCTCCAGATGTGAATGTAAACGCATTTTACAGAGAGGTACAACTCATCTAGAACTACGCTTTACAACAGGTTCGGATTTTGATGGACAAGGCTAGTTTGCAATGCTTTGTGGCATTGTATGGGTCCTGGAAACAAAATCAGCTTCCAGTCCATGAGTATGCATGGCCAACACAGTCAATATCAGATCTTTGACAAATTCAAAATCCATTTCCTCGTATATTGGCTTGACCACCCATTGTTTACTTCGTTTTGTAAAGGCCTTGTAGTAACGTGGCACACCCAATTTTCCTGAGGTTCTCGCTTGATCCCTACCGACGTTATTGTTATGGGCCAGTACGGCTAATCTCGTTCTCGTCTCCATACCGTCTATGACAAAGTGCAACCTTTTGGGCCCGTACTTTAGGCACATAATATGGAACACCTCCAAATCGCCAGTGTGACAGAAATAGGTCCTTGGAAAGCGTTTTATCGTACACAATCTTCAATTGTACAATTTCAAGTGCTTTGTGTGGTGGTTAACATGGCACCAACCATTTCTTCTTCCGTTCCTCCTCCCTCTCCAACGGCCCATGTGCACATTCCTGGAAATGTTGGTTTTCTGTCCATGAGTATACGTTGGTACAATGGTGCATCAATGAACGCCATTTCTCAAGTAGAATTTCCACAGATTCATCACAAGTTTTGGAGCTCCACCAAAGATGGTTGCTGATCGACTGACACCATTTTATGAGATTTTCAGAAACTTATTTTTACCAGCAGCTGTAATTTTTTTATTGATTTATTTAGCAACGTGCCATACATCATATTGATGCCGAATGTGTGGAAACTGCTCTCGCATAGCCTTCGCTATCGAAACGTGCCTGTCGGTGGCTATCAGGTCTATTTGCATTCCCCTGGATTGCAGAAGTTGAATGGATTTGGTGGAGCCATGTTTCTCCATGGCAACAGGCGATGAACATTCAGACACCTGCACTACGACAGAACTCAACATTTTTTTAATTTCCATGTCTTGAAAGTGGTAAGTGCAGTAGTTTGTGGAAAATCCTTGACTGTCACACTGTCCGTCGCCAGCTAGCCAGAAACATTTGCCAGAGAATGTGCTCTGCATTGACATCTGTTGCACATTCCAAGCATGACTAATAGCAGCGTATAAGAATTCCCTTTGGTATTTGTAGTATTGAGTTTTAGCAAGGAACGCAAGACCCACAAACTGACAAAAACTGGAAATCTTGCTAAAAGTCGGTCCGCTGAACAGTAAAGCTGCTGACCAAAGTAGATTCCCAGCTTTGCACTTTGCCGAGCATCGGCTGAGCAGATCATGTGAATGTATTATGGCGGTGGAAACAGGTTGTTTGGAATTTCAGGTTGGTGCCTTGTAATACGCGAGACACATTCACCAATGGCTCCCTGTATATCTTGGCACTGATTGTATGTTCACATATGAGCAGGTGTACAATCTCTATCAGGCAGCTGTCGGACACAATGTACTTTTGCTCCTTTAGTAGCCAATGGTCCTGCAGTACTGATTTTTGTGAGTCGACGGTGGTGGACAAATCCTCAAGACTTTCCAAACTGAAGTCGAGATTGTCTGCAAGATCATCAGTCAATTCCATTGAAGCTTCAACCTCTGTCAGTTCATGATGTGAAAATTCAACATGAATTGGAGAAACAGCCAAAATTAAGTGTTTTTTTGATAGAACATTTTTAGCGGGTGTAGATTGTGTGAAGGGGTCAGAAAGCAGTTGCAATGCATCATCACTTACTTCATTTTCATGTGTTCGACCTTGCACACTGTGACATTACATTCATTTTCCGGCCACTGGACACATGCATCACTATTCTTCTTGTTGACTATGCCACACTGCACCTGAGATATTAGTTGTTCCAATGTGAAATCGGTTTGGCAAGTAACATCTTTGGTTACAAGCAATGTCTGCGTCTTTTTACCCCTCTTACGTCTTGGCTTCAAAAATAATAAATAGAAGACGATGCTGAATGTATGGCACACATACAGAACATACTATCTTGCAAATATAAACCTAGAAAGACTAAAACATCTGCTCAAAAGCTTGTGAAAAACGAACTGGTACATTATTTACCCTTGGTTTCTTGATTTGCCTCGAAACAGTGGCTTTCACTTTGCGGACAGCAACATCCAGCTGCAAAAAAAAAAGGTTTTATATGGTTTTAATACAGCAAAGTTCATTTCAAAGCAAACAAACCTAAGTACATATCTAAAAATAGAAATCAACTAGACAGACTGGAAAAGATTGAGACATAATTAAAATGTATTCAGAACGCAATGTGATGCACAATCTCACTTCATAAATGTATACCTCGGTTCCATGCGCCTCTTCTAAGTCCATCTCTGGAGCACATTCCTTGAATAGAGTAATATACAAAAAAATACAATGTCAGCCAGAGCACACAATAAAAGTTTACATTCGACAGAGCACCTCCAGGCTAAGTATTTTACATAGACTTTGAACCATATACTGTTATGGTTGCTATCGCAACACAAATAGAACATTAGTATGGATAAAACCTCAAAACAAGTGTACGTGACTTGATCATAACATTCAGTTCATATTTCACCTGATATCCATCCGAGTTAAAACATGGGCTTGATTTGAGGTCACCCTGTAAAAACATAGTGATCACAATCTTGCCCTGCAAAATATTTTGCTTTGTAATGTGTCCTTGGTAACTGTTCTGCATTAGGGGGGAAGTGCAACGTTACTACCAAAATCAGAAAAGTTTTAAACAGTGCACGGTTACATGCATTTATGTCTCAAAGAATATTCAATGTAGGATATACTGTGATTCTTGAAAGTGAAATGTGAATAGAAATACCTCAAGCTATGGACCTGTTCCAAAGGAGGACGAGATAGTAGTTGAAGTTCCACCATCCTCCTATAATACAGCACTTGTTTTAATACGGATTAAAAAGCTAAATGAAACAGAAAAAATGCAATGCAGAAGAAGATACATACTGAACTGAAATGCAGACAATGGTGCACACATTCACAAAACCATACATTCCCAAACCCATACCTGCGACTTTGTACAAATAGCCAGTACTGCACATAATACATTTTGATATGTTTACATTGAAAGCATACCACATGCAAGTATTTCTATTGCACACAAAGAGTAGTGTAATATCATTACTTGGTATGTGTATGAGGTCGATGTTGACTGCTGAACAGAAATTGATGCAGAATCTTGCTCCTTCATTTTTAGCCCAATGGGCCTCATTACGACCCAGGCGGAAAACCATGGTGCTAGTAGCACCATGGTCAATGCCGGTAACTTACCGACTCCGCCATGGAGAAAGGGGGAATTACCACCCCATTACAAGGTTGGCGGGGCGGTAATTCCCCCTTCCTCCATGGCCCTTCCCCATTCCCATTCCCATTTTTGCCCCATAGGGCTCAATGGGAATGGGGAAGGCGCTAAGTACGGTACCGCAATTTGCGGTACCGTACTAAGCACCAAGGTCCCTTTGCGGGTCCCTACTTTAACGGCTGGTGTAGACCAGCCGTTAAGGTCGGATCCCGCAAAGGGACCTCGTAATCAGGCGCTAATGGGTTAACGGCACCGCAGCCTTTTACGGCGCCGTTAGCCCATTAGCGCCAGGGTCGTAATGAGGCCCAATGTCCAAAAATAATACAATGGAAAAGGAAAATTAGTACTTGAAAAGTGGACTTATGCGACAAGATAAAATTACACTGTACCGGACGGAAGGGCTAACCATTGGGATAGAATGCGTGTCAGTGGCTTTGTCGCTTGCGAGGGTCTGTTCTTCCATCAATGCGCTCTAAGTGAAGAAGGATATTTCAACCAAAACATTTCCCAAACATAACTTCTAGGGGGCACTGTCGATGTTTTCATCAAGGATAACATTACTGGTGAGAGGTGAAGGTGCCCACTCCCCGACACAATATCCCAAAATCAGAATAATGGACACACCCCAGTAGGGAATGAGACCAAGAGAGAGATAGCAAGTTGAACATGAACAAAGTTTATATAAAGAAAATTGTGCCCGCAAAGAACTCTGATGCCCGGAGAGCGCTCTGTCAA
The DNA here is from genome assembly GCF_040938575.1 of Ambystoma mexicanum. NCBI lineage: Eukaryota > Metazoa > Chordata > Amphibia > Caudata > Ambystomatidae > Ambystoma > Ambystoma mexicanum. The sequence continues at coordinate 1,243,943,777 of NC_090927.1, read as the reverse complement.
CAGATACACGAGCAGCACATAAAAAAGGCATTCAGCGAAATAAATGACATCACATTACAATATACAATCCCGCTAGATGTAACTCCTGCAGATCGTGGGTCAGCTGGGCTCATCTTTGCGAGGTGAAGGTCAGGCTGGCAAAAATGACACTTTCCCAGACTAGCTCATCTTGCAAAAACAGCTTTTGAGAGCATGAGACAAATGACACTCCTAACATCAGGTAGGAATGTGGGTGCCTTTCAGAGTTCATACACAAGTTATAGGCAGGCCTTGTACCCCTCTGCACCCTAGTAATCATAAACATAGAATCCCCGTCCCAGGTGCCCGCCTTGGAGGTTTTGATCTACCTAATGCCTCATGATACGAGGAGACATGTGTTAGGATTAGAAAGAATACATGGGTTTCTGGGGTCAGGACTCTCTGGGGTGTCTTCGTTAGGTCAGAACAGGGGGCCAGATGTGTATCTGTAGCAAAGAGCAGAGGGGCATGGCCATGGTAGTTCACAGCTTAGCAGGGTGTGGGCCAGAAAGGATTCAAGGAGGTTTAGTGGAGATGGATGGGTTCTCAGACAGAAGTCTGGTCTCACACAGTGCAATGAGCTCATCTGTTCTGGGACAGCATGAGAGGTTGCAACAATGAATAGCTGTGACTTCCGTGAGAACAGTTTGTGTGAAGTGGGCAGGAGGCAGTGGGGGCGGGGGCCTGGGCCGTTGGTGTGAAGTGCGGGGCAGAGAAAGAGGGAGGGACAGGTTTTTAGAGATCATTTTCAGGCCTAGTAAAAGATGGCATCTAGTGAGTTACCTATAAATGGGGTCTTTGTGCGTTAGTAAAGCGCAATTTCCTTGTTAGTAATTAATAAGTAATTAACACAGATTACTGTTGGGCAGAAGGAGGGACGTCTCCCACCTTCAGCACAAGGGAGATCCGTGCATGCAGGAGTCGTGGGAGGGGGGCAGAATAAACCATCTCCCTCCCAACATAGGCTCCAGAAAGCGGGGAAAGATGAAGTATACTGAGATGAAATATTTGACAGCGTTGAATCCGGTTACTATGGAAAATGAAGTAATAGAACAGTGATGTAGATAAACAGATGGAAGATAATACTTATTAATGCAGACCATTCTCCTACATACCAACAAACATAAACTCAACATTTATTACTGACCTCACCAGCCGCTTGTGGAAATTGAGTTGGGATGGCATTTGGAAGCAATTTAGTAAGAACTTGCAGTAGACCTTTTTTTGTGTACCTTGACTGGTCGTACATATCCTGGGTGAAGTGCAGGTTGCAGACGTGGAATCGATTGGCCCTCAAATCGGCCAAGATTTCCTGGGCCCTAATTTCAATCTCATCCACTTTACAACCGCAATTTCTAAGCCATCTTCTTATTAAATCAATATCCTTTGGGAATACATGCAGGATAGTACCCTGATCTTTGACGTTGTTTGCAGAACTGCAAGCGACAACCACACATGATGGCATTCTTGAAAAGTGCGTGAGATCTGTATAAAGAAATATGAACTATTAGCACGAATACCACAGAATGAATATGAATAAAGCAATTTGCACCAGAGATTTCTCTTTAAAGGTTTAATTGGAATAAAGACAGAAAAGCTCTGTGGCCTAGCCCAGTGAACTCTGCGACAACTTTATTATACAATTGTTATACTGCACATTCTACTACAACGCACAGTGAGGAATTGTGGTAGTAATCGAGAAGAAAATACCTGAACTAATCGCTAATGCATAAGTCTTTGAGATACATGAACATTTAAATCCTGGGTATATGTGGTTGAAATCGACACAAACGTTCATAGTAACGTTCGATGAACATAGGGAAGGAATTAGTTGAATTACCCTTACTTTGGCAAACAGATGAGCAGATTCAGCAAGCAGAGGAACAAGTATCCGGTGACCAGGTAGCTCGATGACGATATACCTAGAAGATCTCCCAGATGTTCTAAAGGTAAATCTCAAGGTGTTTATAAAGGCTTACACAAGTGGGTGTGTATGTGAATGGATGACGTCTTCATAGACACCCACTCTGCCTTGTCAGGTGTCTTGACCCATGTTTGAACTATTATGCTACAACATTTGGTGCTGTGGGCTTAGAAAATCCAAGATGGCCGAAAAGCCCACATTTGCTCCAGAACCCAGGAAAACTGCGCAGTTTTGCACACACCAAAATGGTCGCCTGACCTGCCACCCACCAGTGCGAGCGTGAGGGGCCAGAAGCGCCATGAGTGAAACGTGGTGCCAAAGAAAAAACAGCAGTGCCTGCTAGCTCAAAAAAGCGCTTTGAAATCACATTTGTTTCTCTGAAATGCAAGCTCAAAATGCCTATTTCAAACATTGCAAGATATTCAAAAATCTTACTGAACATCAGCAGACGTCTGGTAGAATGAAGTCTTGTGTGCATACCAAATCTGGAAAGATGAGGAGCCTAAAATAATGTTCATAACAAAACTGGCTGAGCTGTGGATGTCAGCAGCTTAAGTGAAATTGGACTTAAAGCCACTAAAATCGAAATGTTTAAAATAAATGAGTGATTTACTTTGGAGTGTCACATAGGTTGCAACTTTTTAAATGTCATAGTTTTGAACTTGGAATCAGCGTTCTAGATGCATGTGTCAAAATTGTAACTTTGATTTGAATGAAGAAAAACTGGAACAAAAGTGACATTTGGCTGAAGCCTGGCTTAAAGAGATTGAATTCTGCCCGGCAACTACCCCCGACAGGAGTTGAAACTTGCCAAGCAACTGCATTCCCAGGCCTGGCCTGTCTTCTCCTGCCCCCACCAAAAGGAGATTATGCCTGTCTGATTGAATTAGGGGAGGGGTACCTGGGGCTGCAGGAAAACAGAACAATGAACTTTCCATGGCTCAGGCAAATGCTAAATCAGGGGTCGTAAATGGCTTCCTCTTGGAAGGAAATGGGAGGGGCACTGACTCTGGGAGCCACCTGAGCTGGAGGCGGGGACAGATAGAAATTCCCCCATGTGCTTTGGAACCTAAACCACACCCATCTGGGCCAAAGCATAATTTTAAAAAGATGGATAATTCATAGTACGGAAGTGACAAAATTATGTAAATAATATCATTATTCCTGTGATTTTTCTGTGCACATTTTAAGAGGTGTTAGGACTCTGTGGTATGTTCTGGGGAGTAGTAGCGGAAAATAGGGTGTTACTCCAAGTGTCAGTATGTTAAAAATCTGACACTTCATCATCTGATGCCCATATTCCTTGCGCACATTTGTGTAAATTCTGGACAGGTTTAGAGGTTGTGTTCTGGATGAAAAGGGCAGAATTCTGTCAGAAGTGGACACAACATCTTACAAAGACAGGGATCGGATGGTTTGGTGCTACAGAAAATATGTTAACTGGACATATAATATTAGAAAAATTGTACATCGATATACGCATTTGGATCAAAAATAGATTTGTGTGCAAAGTGACAAGGGCAGTGTTCTTTCTGTAGGCCATAAAAATGACACCGGATGACTCACAACTCTGTTCTCCAGTGAGAGCACAGAAAATCCTTGAACCTATCAGGATCCTCAGAGGGTTGGGCATAGAAAGTCAGCCTTCCCACCCACTTTCAAAAGGCATAAAAATTCCCCCTGAAACCCAGGTAGGGACTGCTCTTCCATTTTCTTGCGAAGCACTTTGCCAGACGACTTCAAATCCAGAGACCAGAACTTAGAAAACCAGACTCCAGATTCCAGAACTTTGTAGCAGAGAGGCCTGATCCACAAGCTGAATCCTTTTCAGCAGGCCTCAAAATCTTTTGCAACCTAATTAAACTCTTCAACAGCCGGGCTGTGCTGTTTGATTCTGGCTATAACCCTGTGCCAGAGCCCAGAAAGCAGTGCTGTATCTAGAGAGACCCAGATCCGACCGCTGTGCAGTGCCAGAACCTTTGGCAAAACCAGAGACCCAGACCAGATCGCTGTGAGCAGAACCGGTGCCAGAGACCGTCCATGGCGAGAGAAGCCCAAACATGACCAGATCTTGACGGCCTATTTCAAATTTATAGTGCGAGTACCCACAGAACTGTGCAAAACCAATCTCTTAGTCTAAAATAATCTAATTCAAACCATTTCCACCGATTTAGAACTGCATAGAAATCGTGTGTCCTTTCTGTGATTTCAAACCTGTGATAGTGTCATTTGTCATTCTGAGCTTCACTTTAATTTTGAGAATCTACCTCCACTAAATTGTCCGTATCTTTTGAACCATACGTGCTGTCATCTTAAAGCTAAGAATCTAAGCTTTCCAACAAGCCCAGAACCGACTTTCTACTCCTTATAGTTTTTCCGTAATCGCGCTCGACGCACTCAGAAAAAGTGCAGCGAATTGCAATTTGAATCAAATTTCTCCACCTGTCAAAAACCGCTGTCTTTTGCTTGCAACTGCTGAAATCCGTTTTCAACCTGATAATCCCTCATGAATCACTGATAGTGTTGACCTGAACTAAGTCAAAGTAGCTGTCACCTACCCTGAATCTCCTAAAGGGAATTAAAATCATTTTTAGCATATTTCACTTCTTTGCAAATCACATTTAAAGTATTTTTGCCTATGTTTTAAAAGCATTCGGGTTGCTCTAAGCTTGCTAGGGGGGGAACTGAATTGGTATTGCATTTGATTGTACTCCTGAAAATTGTGTGCTCTCCTTCCATCTCCTTATATTGCATAGTGGGGGGGAGTGAATTGTCAAAAGAAAAAGTGATCATGTTATCTCTGGTGGAAACCATCTCCGTTATTTCTGTGCTGCATTCTTTTCCATCATTGCATTTCCTTGAACCCATAAAAGCATTCTCAGCTACTTTATCCTCTCTATACCAACTCATAAGTAATTTAAAAAGTGTGCTAGTGTAATATTATCCATTGTTGATCACTGTCATATTCATAAGTGTGCTATCAAATATTAATTTATTTATAAAAGTGTGATATGTATCTTGTTTATTTGTAAAATAATTCTTTTAATTTGCAAAACAAACCTACTTCTTGGCTCAGTGAGGTCAGGGGGATTCAAAGAGAGGGGCGTTATACCAGGGTTTATCATCCAGATCTATGAACTTGTCATAAAAATCTCTAACTAGGGCTTCCCTTGGGCATCCCAGACTAGGCACTGACTTAGTTGGAGTACTGAATTGAAGTCACTTAACAGAGTGGGGGCTCGATCCGGGACGCCTGGATTAGATCTACCACTTGTGCAGCTTAATACAGTGTGCTAACTGACAGGATACATAAATCCTGTTGGATCACCACGCTGTTTTACACTGTAAAATCACCCCTCAAAAGAAGGACGCTCTAAGGAGACGGTCTGTTTTGCAAAATAAAATACAAACTTCTGTAAGTCAGGAAGGAAATCAATTTCCAGAATGACGACATTGGTAGATATGAAGATAGCTAGAGAGCGCCTCTTACATAAACTGTTTGTGAGAGGTGAATGGTCTGAACAGGACCAGAATGTGTGGCTGCAGGCGATCACACAACAGGTCAATGCGACTGGGTTAGACAGCTGAAAAGATCAGGGTCCCTTACATGTGGCCCTGAGCGAACTATACATGGCCCCTAAGGCTAAAGATGAGCACCACAAGATTGTTAGGATAGCGGCATATTTGTATTTATATATGGGAGCCATACAGGACAAATGTGCTGAAGGCCAAGATCTGGCAAATAGGCAACAGACATCATTAGAGAAGGCCCGATCTGACCTGGTCTCTTCTGAGCAGAGGCTGCACAGGAGCCAGGAGTCAGAAAATGAGAGTAGACAGTATCTCATTAAAATCAAAGAGGATATGGGTATCCTGCACCAGGAAACGTCTGACCAGGATACCAGATTTCTGGCCTTGCAGAAGGAGTACAAAGAAGGTTTGGACTCCCTACTGCAGAGCCAGAAAAAGCTGGAGCAACAACTGGACTTCAATAGGGCATGAGCAGAGCAGGTAGTCACCCTGCAAAGCCACCTAGATAGGGAGAAGGCAGAGAGCAACAAACTGATTCTGAAAGACCTGGATACCCAGACAGAATTTGAGGAAGAGCGCCAGAAAGCTGGTGCCCTTAAAAGGCAGAGGGACGACCTGGCGGCACAGATGCAGGCTCTTAGTCAAGAAAGGGACACCTTAGGCCAGGAAGTCTGCCAATTAAAAGAAAAAAATGAAGAAAATCACTTGGCCCTCCAGGGACTGGGTGACCTCCAAAAAGAGCATCAGAACTTGTTAGAGCACACCAGGAGGGTGGAAGATGCTCTGGCAAGAAAGGAACAGGCCAGTAGGGATGTGACTCAGGAGGTAACGCTCCTGCAGCAAAGACTGGCCCAGTACTCCAGGACCAACCAGGAGGCACAGAGAGAAAATGAGGCTCTCTGTCAGCACAATGATAGGCTCCAGCAACAGGTAGCCATGCATGAGAGACTGATAGAGTCTAGTAAGGCCTTAACTGAGGAACTGAAAGCACAGGCTCTTGCATGGCAACAGGGAGCAGGGGCTGATAGAGATTAGGTTCGCTGGGAAAGGGAAACACCTGAGCATAACCTCAGGAGCCCTAGTACCAGAGGCCTTCATCTCTCCCAATCCCTGGCCTCTGCCACCCCCATGTTCCCTGGCGCACATGAGCACAAGGCCACAGGGATGGCAGATTACTATCCAACCAAAAGTATGGGGCTCATAGGCCAGTACCACCCAGGAATGGATGGGGGGGTAAGTACAATGCAATTTAGTGGGGAATCCCGGGAGAGTAGGCCCTCTAAGGGCATTCTGAAAACCTCTGCCCAGTTAGGTCAGTGGGGGGGGTATCCATCAAATCCGGCCAGCAAGGAGGAATCTGAAGACTCCTCCGCGCGCCCCAGGACACAAGAGACTAGGTCCCCACATTCTGCCGCCCATTCCCAGGCTTGAAGAATTCGGGAAAACCTGGAAGATCAGACAGGAACCTCTGGGAGCAGTGCCTCTGAGTCAGAGGATGAATGAACTAGGGTTACCCGAACCAAAAAGGCCAATAAGGCAAAAAGGGCCTTGCTTAAGGACCCCTTAAAACAGATTAAGGCAAAAAGGAGTGTCATCACCCCTTATCACAAGAACGCCAAGTATTCTGTTTGGGAACACTTGGAGCTTTACGAGCAAATGATGGAGACTTTCCATTTGAAGGACAGCAGTAGCTGCATCCAGTATGTAAAATGGACATTCTCCCCAGAATACTCCAGTTTCTTTGCGGGGCTGGAGGACCAAAACCATTCAAGATGGTCCACATATAGGGCGGCCATCTTGAAACATTTTTCTGTTCACAGAAATCCCCAAGAGGCTCGCAAGGCAGCCTACAATTTGCAATGTGGGGAGGATCAGGCACCACAAGAATTTGTGCAGGAATTGAAGCGTGCCTTTGCGCAGACTACCAAAAGGGTACGCACGGACAGTAAAGAGTTTGTAAATACTTTTTTCCATGCCTTACCCAAATACATAATGACCCAGCTAGTGAGAGATTTTCACGAGAAAAGGTCACTAGACTGGGTCATTGAACAGGCTACCCAGATCTATGAGGTGCAGAAGCCCATAGAAAATAAAAATAACGCTCCGAAAATCCCCAAATCGACCAGCACCCCTGCTGCTGCCAAGGTGGCAGAGGTAAAGGTTGCCCCCATTTTAGATTTGGAGATGGGGGGCCTAAAAACCTGCCTTCACCGAATAATTCTTAGCCCAGAAGGCCCTCGGGCCAGTCACAGACAGGGAGTCAAGGAGGTAGTCCCACAAATGGGGTCCCTCGCTTCCCTGACTATGTAAGTCCTTGTTACAAGGGAAACCGACCAATCCTGGGGTATGTGTGGACTCCACCAGCCCAAGGGGGGATCCAACCAGGCACCCAACCCAGGGAACTTCCCTCCTAACTTCCCACAGGAGGGCAGAAATTCACCAAACCCTGTGCAGAACTTTTTCCCCAGGTATTCACCGAATTTCCAGCCCCAAAATCATCCATCCTTCTTTCCCCAATTCCCTGAGCCCAGACCACCTCATCCGGGAGAGGGGAGGCCAAGGGTGGAGGGGTACCCAAATCTTCCCAACCCGGGGTACTACCAGAGAAGGGATAGCTACCCTTCCTGGGATCAGCCCAGGGAAGAAAACCGAACCCTGTATCAGCCTCAGCGGGTCTCACAGTTAGAGCGCCAGGTCCAAAATATGGCACGGGATCTGGGTCACATGCTGAGGGCTCAACAGAACCCTCAGATGAGCATGCCGGCGCAGAATGCCCCAAACTCTGGGCCTGGCGCTCCAAAACAATGACGGGGGCAGCACCCCAATAACCCACCGGTTCCTAGGGAGGAGGCACAAGGGGAAGGGGCGTGTAAAGCCTTGGAGGAAGCTTCCTTCCCCACTTGTAAACAGCCCCTGGAAACCCAGGAACCGGAAAGAAAATCTCCTACCCCTGAAAGTCTGCCACCCAAGGAGCAGAGAGGAGGTAGGAGAAACAAAGGACCCACACAGACCCAGTTTGTGGAGGAAGTACATATCTTCCAATTTGAGGGAGATGGATCCCCAGAGGATCCTGGGAAAAGGATCTTCTCCTTCAGAGATGGGGGAACTCCTCCCAAAGAAAAATGGGTCCCATGGGATTCAAATCTAGACTGGGTAGATATGGAGACTGAGCTAGTGCCGCCCATCATCTCATCCCAGAACCAACAGCATCAAAATCCCCTGGTTCAAACCCATTCTGGTGACTGCCTCCAAAAAGGGGGGGGTGGCCCAGGGCCGGAACCAGGGGAACTCGAATATCCTATTTCAAGTTGCCAACTTTTTCTTGTAGATTCCCATGACTCTCCCCAGAATTCTGTCCAAATCTCTTCTCTCTCAATGTCCAAAACAAAGAAATTAGCCCACCAGTTGTCCAAAAATATGCATTATCTGTGCCCCCTTGAGGAGAAGGAGGGAAGATACTATGCCCGCTACAAGTGCAGGGGCAGGGTACAATTTTGGCACTGGTGGACACTGGATCCCAAGCTACCCTTCTGTCCAAAAGGGCCTTTGATGAACTAAATGCAGGAAGGGGGGAGAATTACCGAATTCCTCTCACCTCTCTTCCTGGACAACTTCAGAACTTTGACAGTAAGGAAATTCCCGTCGAGGGGACTGCAGATTTGGACATAAAAATTGGGCGACACAAGGTGAAATACCCGGTCATAGTAGTGACTCCAGAGGGCACCACTTGTTTACTAGGGAATGACCTCCTGAGAAGGTTGTCACCTCTAATAGATTGCGTAAACAAGGTCCTCTGGACCCAGAGTAGCCGACCAATAAAATTAAAACAGAGTGTCAACCATGTTAGTTTAAACGGCACATGCCACATGGTTGAACAAAAATCTGACCAAGTAGAATTTCACTTCCAGAACAACCAAATTCCAGACGTGACAGTAATAGCAGTAGGACAACAGACTGGTGACGGGGGTCCTCTCTATTTCTGAAAATCAACTTTCCTTCCAGTTTAAGGTGGTACTCCACACTGGAAGGAAACACTCTGAAATTCTTTACTAATCCACAATCCGACATTCCCACTCCAATAGTCCAGAAAGATGTGAAATCAGCTCAGAGCTTGGCTGATATTCAGCATATTGGAGAGCAGTTGTTCATCCCTGTTCAGTTAAATGATGGGAAGGACTCTGTTCTCGCCCGAGTATGTGTGAAAAGTGGTAAGAGCTTCATCAGCGAAGCCATGTTCCGCCAACTCCCAAAAGATCCAGCCATTCCAACATTCAAACTGACAGACAAATGGGAAATGGATCTGGAAACACCCAATTCCAAACATCTCCTGTCAAGCAGTTGTATGCTCAAAATCTCCATTGGCAACAAGAGCATAGCCCATAATTGTTGGGTCGTGCGATACGTCACTGCTGCCTTTTACTTAGGCAGTGATATTCTCAATCGCTTTGCCATTAGTTTGGACCTAATAAACTTCAAAGCTTGGTCCCGATTAGCGGATAATCCCATGGGCTTTGATGATCCAGAAAAAGCATTTAGGTCGGCTCAATTGCTACCTTTTGCAGTTGAAATTCAGATTAAAGAGGAAGTCACCATCCCAGAAAGGACCCGACAATTCTCCCTGGAAGTGAAAGTTAAAAGAGGACAAAAATTGAAAAACCCCTGATGCTTATATTCATCTAAATGCTTCTCTCCAACAGCAAGGGTTGGCGGTAAACCCAACACCATTAGTCAACATAGAACATGACACCATTCCAATAGAGGTGGATAACAGCGACTTAAAGAGTAGTACTCTAGCCGCAGGCACCATTATTGGGATGGCGGTTGATGACCGACATTTTTCCATTGATTTAGGAAATTAACTGTTAGGACCAATCCCCAAGGACTGTTTTGACAGTGACAGTGATGGCGATACAACACCACACAGGATCTTTACCCGGCATGGGGGGAACTTCCTGGTGTACACTTCCTGCCCTTATGTTAAGGAAGATGTGACTTGTGACTTCAGAGGGGATGAGGTGATTTTCCAGGTCCATGAGGGCTGCCTTTCTTACCTGAAGCCTCCAGTCCAAATCAGCACCCTGACCAGGGACTTCTCCACCCAGCTGGAGGAGGCCGCTGGGATAGCAAAACCAGAAGTCTTTCCAGGCTTCAGGCAGATGGCGGAAGAGAGAGTCAACCTAGCTGATGCCTGTGTGACTCTGGTACAGAAGCAAAAGTTGAAACAAGTTTTCTTGGATTTCCAAGATCTCTTTGCGGTAGACTCATATGACTGTGGTTGCACCGACATCCACACAACAACAATTCCCACGGACCCTGGCATGACTCCAGTGTTTGTGAAGCAATATCGCTTGCCTCTCGCATCCATGGAGTCCCTTAGTGAAATAATTAAGAACCTTGAGTCCCGGGGAATAATCCGTCCAGTCCACAGCACCTTCAATAATCCGGTGCTGGGAATATTGAAGCCAAACGGCCAGTGGAGACTGTGCGCCGACCTTAGGGAGCTCAACAAACGGGTCCATACTTCCCGATGGCCTCTTCCCTACATTGACCAAGGGCTGGCCCAGATCCAGGGGTCATAGGTATTCACTGCAATAGACCTGACCAATGGATACTGTACCGTGCCTGTCAGTAGGGAGGACCAATACAAACTGGCTTTTACCTTTGGGGGCCAGCAGTACACATGGACCCGGACTCCCTTCGGATATCTCAACTCCGGCAATCAATTCAACATTTTCCTACACAAGGCCATGCCCGACCTGGGTGCAAGGGGTAACCTGGCTTATGTAGATGATGTTCTCATCAAAAGTTCATCTGTGGAGGAACACATAGCAGAGATCTGTTATGTTCTGACACAGTTGAGGGCCGCCAGAGAAAAAATTTCCTTTCAGAAAGCACAGTGGTGTAGAACCCGTGTTAATTTCTTGGGTTATGAGATTACTCCTCAGGGTCTCTGTCCCCAGGAAAAGAAAGTGGAGCACTTCATAAACTGAAAGACCCCACAACTCTGCGGGAACTAAGGAGCCTCCTTGAACTGACTAATTGCAGCAGAAAGTTCATTGAGGGCTACACAGAGATCACCAGACCCCTGATTCATCTCTTGAAGGGGGGGTCAAGTGGGAATGGGGTCCAGAACAATCTGAGGCAGTAAGACAGCTCAAAAGACACCTTGCCTAGCTTACCCTGTCAGAAACAAGGAGTTTTTCTTGGAGACAGGCTTCTCTAATACATGCTTAACTGCAGTATTATATCAAAAGCATGACAAGGTCAATAAAGTAATCTCCTATGTGAGCAAAACGTTATCCTCTGTGAAGGAAAAATTCAACGATTGTGAGAAGGCACTCCTTGCAACGGTGTGGGCATTGAAAAATGACCGCCCGTTTATCCAGGAGGAACACATCATAGTGGAGACTCCACACCAGCCTCTGCAATATCTCCAAAGTGACAGAATCCGGGCCGGAAATGTGAGTAATTCCCGAATTACTTCCTGGATTCTGTCAATGCAAGGCTTTCCTGTGGAGGTCAGATATGGCCAAAACAAGAAGAGTCCCCTCGCGCAAGGACTGGCTGTCTTGCATGATTGTGCCAGAGAAAACTGTCTCGAGGACGAAAGTCTAACAATCAAGGACAACATGGAGGCATACCTTAATTCCCCCACCAAAGTCTTTGAAGAAGACAAGTGTGAGGGAATGCCCACTGTCTATATGGATGGATGCTCTTACCATGTTGACAACAACGGGGAAAAAGAACTGGTGGCCGGCGTAGGGAATGCATGGGTGAATGAGTCCCCAGAACACTCCGCTGGGTACAAAATTGGTCCCTGAAGTAGTCAGGTGGCAGAGTTGATGGCTGTGCATCAAGCCATCCTCACTGCTGTCCAACATCAACTCCACAAACTGGTCATAATCACAGATTCGGAATATGTACAGAATGGGTTCATGGAGCACCTGGTGAATTGGAAAACCAGAGGCATGTTATGTGCTAATAACAAACCCTTGAAACATGGGAGGTTAATCCAAAATATTGATGATCTGTTCACCGTGAATGGGATGACCATCTACTGGAAGAAGATCAAGGGTCATTCCAAAGTAGAGGTACCAGACAAAACTGGAAATGACTTAGCTGATCAGCTGGCCAAAACTGGGGCCATCCAAAGGGATCTAATAGAGATTGAGTCCCTGTTGGGAGAAATCCAGGTCACTGCTATCACTAGGTCCCAGACAAATGCTCACAATGATCTTTCAACTGCACAATGGAGTAAGGAGACCCCAGATGCTGATTTGATTACGGCTAAGAAGGGGGATCCAATAATTGGTAAGTTTTACCAACACATTGAGGACCCTGAGAACTTTCCCCTGACAGATACCGATTACATTGGGAAAGAGGACCTTAGAGTGTTGATAAAATGTCCAAAAATGTTCAGAATCCAAGACGGTTTGTTGGTAAGGAAATCCCAAGCTGGCCATGATCAGTGGGTGGTCCCTATCTCATTCCTGATGTTAAGTCACGCCCATGATGCGGCCACCACCGGTCATAGGGGGTTTCATACAACACTTGAGATCTTAAGAGAGGTTGCATACTGGCCACACATGGGGCAGGACCTCGACCAATACTTGAAGGGGTGTCTTGTGTGTGCACAATTTCAGCCAACATCCCTCACACACCGTGCGCCTCTCCAAAAGAGGGGGATGACACTCCCATGGTCAGATTTACAAGTCGACTACATAGGGCCCATGATTCGCTCCTCTAGGGGGAGTAAGTACATGTTGACGGTGACATGCTTATTTACTAAATGGGTGGAATGTCTCCCGGCCCCAAACTGCAAGGCAGAAAAAGCAGCTGCCCTGATGATCAACCACATCTTTTCCTGTTTTGGTCTACCCCAAAGGATTGAGTCAGACAGAGGTAGCCATTTTACCAGCGAATTAATGACCAAGATGTAGGAGATACTGGGGGTTAAAAGGAAGTTACACATTGCTTACCGGCCAGCTTCTTCTGGGGCAGAAGAACGTTAAAACCGAACCATGTGAGCATCTTAAAAAAGTTTGTGGGAGATTCTGGGCCAAGTTGGGATATCCGATTACCTCTTGTCCTAATGGCCATCAGATCTACCCTTCATCTGCAACAAAAATCTCACCGTTTGAGCTGATGACTGGACGCAGGATGGTGCTTCCCCAGCATTTGCTCTACAGGACCCAAGAGCAAACGCTGATCAATGCCTCCACAATGCACGAGTATGTTGAAAATTTAAGGAAACACCTCCAACATGCTTTTGCCTATGCTCAGCAGAATCTAGAAAGATCAGCCGAGAGTATGAAGACTCACTATGACCTGAAGACTATTAGGAAAGAATACAATGTAGGAGACCGGGTCTATCTATACGATTTCCAAAGGAATCAGGCCAAACAGCTGAAATTTCTGCCTACATGGAAGGGACCTTTTGAAATTGTAGACAAGATCTCCCCAGTCGCCTACAAGATCCGCATCTCCAAAGGTAGTTTGGCGGAAGGGGAAGACAAGTGGGTCCATATAAATCAGCTAAAGTGTTGCCATCCCGGGCTCACTCTGCAGCAACTGGAGGAGTCCTCTGCAATCCCAGAGGGGGCCGCTCCAGAGTAATACAAGTCCAACCGTAAAATATTCCACATATAGCCTATAAAATTCTATGATTCTTGAATGCAAATGTCTCCTGATGTATAAAATATATATGTTCGCCCCACCATTAATAGTGGTGAGGAAATGTCTATGAATATGTTTCTGCTGCTTTTGCTTTGTCATCCTAGGAGAGATGAAACCATGGAGACTGACCAAGGAGGACGACCCGCGGACCGGGAGCAAAAATCCGAGGGGCCCGGGGTACCGCCTGAAACTCCCATCAAGACCGGCGAGGAGAACCGATCGATCCACCCTGATGGAGGAAAAGATGCTGAACTGTGCCATCTGAGGAATCAGAAGAAGATGATGCGGACATCACAGCGCGTGGATCAAAACATCCTTTGCACCTGACTCCCCCTCGACTCAAAATCAAAGTGCAGTCGGGCGGGGGGACTTGACCCACGTTTGAACTATTATGCTACAACATTTGGTGCTGTGGGCTTAGAAAATCCAAGATGGCCGAAAAGCCCACATTTGCGCCAGAACCCAGGAAAACCGCGCAGTGTTGCACACACCAAAATGGTCGCCTGTCCTGCAACCCACCAGTGCGAGGGTGAGGGGCCAGAAGCGCCATGAGTGAAACGTGGTGCCAAAGGAAAAACAGCAGTGCCTGTTAGCTCAAAAAGCGCTTTGAAATCACATTTGTTTCTCTGAAATGCAAGCTCATAATGCCTATTTCAAACATTGCAAGCTATTCAAAAATCTTACTGAACACCAGCAGACGTCTGGTAGAATGAAGTCTTGTGTGTATACCAAATCTGGAAAGATGAGGAGTCTAAAATAATGTTCATAACAAAACTGGCTGAGCTGTGGATGTCAGCAGCTTAAGTGAAAGTCACTAAAATCGAAATGTTTAAAATAAATGAGTGATTTACTTTGGAGTGTCACATAGGTTGCAACTGTTTAAATGTCATAGTTTTGAACTTAGAATCAGCGTTCTAGCTGCATGTGCCAAAAGTGTAAGTTTGATTTGAATGAAGAAAAACTGGAACAAAAGTGACATTTGGCTGAAGCCTGGCTTAAAGAGATTGAATTCTGCCTGGCAACTACCCCCGACAGGAGTTGAAACTTGCCCAGCAACTGCATTCCCAGGCCTGGCCTGTCTTCTCCTGCCCCCACCAAAAGGAGATTACACCTCTCTGATTGAATTAGGGGAGGGGTACCTGGGGCTGCAGGAAAACAGAACAATGAACTTTCCTTGGTTCAGGCAAAGGCTTAATCAGGGGTCGTAAATGGCTTCCTCTTGGAAGGAAATGGGAGGGGCACTGCCTCTGGGAGCCACCTGAGCTGGAGGCGTGGACAGACAGAAATTCCCCCATGTGCTTTGGAACCTAAACCACACCCATATGGGCCAGAGCATAATTTTAAAAAGATGGATAATTCATAGTACGGAAGTGTCAAAATTATGTAAATAATATCATTATTCCTGTGATTTTTCTGTGCACATTTTAAGAGGTGTTAGGACTCTGTGGTATGTTCTGGGGAGTATTAGTGGAAAATAGGGTGTTACTCCAAGTGCCTGTATGTTAAAAATCTGACACTTCATCATCTGATGCCCATATTCCTTGTGCACATTTGTGTAAATTCTGAAAAAGTTTAGAGGTTGTGTTCTGGATGAAAAGGGCAGAATTCTGTCAGAAGTGGACACAACATCTTACAAAGACAGGGATCGGATGGTTTGGTGCTACAGAAAATATGTTAACTGGATATATAATATTAGAAAAATTGTACATAGATAAATACGCATTTGGATCAAAAATAGATTTGTGTGCAAAGTGACAAGGGCAGTGTTCTTTCTGTAGGCCATAAAAATGACACCGGATGACTCACAACTCTGTTCTCCAGTGAGAGCACAGAAAATCCTTGAACCTATCAGGATCCTCAGAGGGTTGGGCATAAAAAGACCCCCTGAAACCCAGGTAGGGACTGCTCTTCCATTTTCTTGTGGAGCACTTTGCCGGACGACTTCCAATCCAGACAATATCCAGAGATCAGAACTTAGAAAACCAGACTCCAGATTCCAGAATTTTGTAGCAGAGAGGCCTGATCCACAAGCTGAATCCCTTTCAGCAGGCCTCAAAATCTTTTGCAACCTAATTAAACTCTCCAACAGCCGGGCTGTGCTGTTTGATTCTGGCTAGAACCCTGTGCCAGAACCCAGAAAGCAGTGCTGTATCCAGAGAGACCCAGACCCGACCGCTGTGCAGTGCCAGAAATTTTGGCAAAACCAGAGACCCAGACCAGATAGCTGTGAGCACAACCGGTACCAGAGACCGTCCGTGGCGAGTGAAGCCCAAACATGACCAGATCTTGACGGCCTATTTCAAATTTATAGTGTGAGTACCCACAGAACTGTGCAAAACCAATCTCTTAGTCTAAATAATCTAATTCAAACAATTTCACTGATTTTGAACTGCATAGAAATCGTGTGTCCATTCTGTGATTTCAAACCTGTGAAAGTGTCATTTGTCATTCTGAGCTTCACTTTAATTTTGAGAATCTACCTCCACTAAATTGTCCGTATCTTTTGAACCATCCGTGCTGTCATCTTAAAGCTAAGAATCTAAGCTTTCCAACAAGCCCAGAACCGACTTTCTACTCCTTATAGTTTTGCCGTAATCGCGCTCGACACACTCGGAAAAAGTGCCGCGAATTGCAATTTGAATTAAATTTCTCCACCTGTCAAAAACCGCTGTCTTTTGGTTGCAACTGCTGAAATCCATTTTCAACTTGATAATCCCTCATGAATCACTGATAGTGTTGACCTGAACTAATTCAAAGTAGCTGTCACCTACCCTGAATCTCCTAAAGAGAATTAAAATCAGTTTTAGCATATTTCACTTCTTTGCAAATCACATTTAAAGTATTTTTGCCTATGTTTTAAAAGCATACCGGTTGCTCTAAGCTTGCTAGGGCGGAACTGAATTGGTATTGCATTTGATTGTACTCCTGAAAATTGTGTGCTTTCCTTCCATCTCCTTATATTGCATAGGGGGGGGAGTGAATTTTCAAAAGAAAAAGTGATCATATTATCTCTGGTGGAAACCATCTCCGTTATTCTGTGCTGCATTCTTTTCCATCATTGCATTTCCTTGAACCCATAAAAGCATTCTCAGCTACTTTATCTTCTCTATACCAACTCATAAGTAATTTAAAAAGTGTGCTAGTGTAATATTATCCATTGTTGATCACTGTCATATTCATAAGTGTGCTATCAAATATTAATTTATTTATAAAAGTGTGATATATATCTGGTTTAATTTCTAAAATAAATCTTTTAATTTGCAAAACAAACCTACTTCTTGGCTCAGTGAGGTCAGGGGATTCAAAGAGAGGGGCGTTATACCAGGGTTTATCATCCAGATCTATGAACTTGTCATAAAAATATCTAAATAAGGGATTCCCTTGGGCATCCCAGACTAGGCACTGACTTAGTTGGAGTACTGAATTGAAGTAACTTAGCCTCCATCCCAATGGTTCCCATCTGCCATATGAACCCACCCTGCCGCCTTTCCAGCGCACATGCATAGACCTACAAACGTCAAAGGTGCAAAATGACATTGATACTGGAAGGGTGGGTGGATGGGCATGAGGCAAGCAAGAAAAGACAGGAACAATGCTGAAGGGACGCAAACGTTTGTTGATTGCAGGGCCAGGGCTTTGAAGAGGGGAGTCTGGAGACACAGGGTCTGGGGAGGCCATGTGGACAATGGTCACTATGCGTAAGATCCCTTTGAAGTGTACATGCTGTTTGACAACTTGAGCAGTCACACCCACCAGGCCCCTGGGGAGAGCACGGTCATAGGTGCGAAATGACATTCATACTGGAAGGGGGTGGATGGGAACACGGTGAGCGCAAAAGTGCACCAACCAGGGCTGGACTGGGCTACTGGGTACTGTGGAGATTTGCCGGTGTGGCTCTGTACACTTTGCCAATTTTGTATTTTATTTGCAGTTTATATCATAGGAAAAGGTTGAAGCTAGATCAGAACGCCTAATTTGGGACCACTTTGCAAATTATTTCCAGTGCCTCCATTCGTTCACAGTTCACCCGGGCAACAACCATTCTAGCATGACACTTATAGACGATTGCGCGTGTTCTTGACTCACTGAAAAACTCAAAAAATATCCTTATTTACTCAGTTGTATTTTATTTAATTGGTTGATGTTGATGGCACCAACAAACTATAAATGGTATACTTAAGGTTGAAGTACAGTATTAGAAAATCCCTTCTACTCTCCGCTGTCACTGGGGAATTTGTGGCGATTGGCTCGAACGACACAGGTGGGTATTACTCGTCGATTGCGGTATCCAAGCCTCCCATAAAGCCACCATGTAAACAAATGATAGGCCATCAGCCTGTACCACCTGAGAAAGAGAAACATACATATTTAAATCGAATGAACCTGATAAGTGTAGCAGCCAACTTCAAATAGTGCATACGAAATACGATGGCATAGTTAGAAAAATGAAGGCTGGAACCCTTACAGCACAAGACTGCACTATATGCTAAAAGAAATAATTATAACACACCACAGAGGTTTGATCTACCATCTGCCTTTCTTGGATCGTAGTGATATAGGCGGACGTGTGTTGCTTTGGGAGAATATACTGATGCACGGCATTATGGCTTTGGTGGGTGTACTTGAATGTTCAGTGGAAGGGGGTTAGATATGTATTGTAACATCGGCAGGGCAGGACCTTTGTAAGCACAGTGCTCGTGCAGAGCTGACAGGGGGAGGCGATGGTGTGTTTGTCTGTGTGGGCTTGCTGTGCGAGGCACTGGGGAAGGTAGAGCTGCATTTCTACAGAGAGATGGATCACAATTCGGAGAAAGTAGGAGAAAAACATGAAATTCAAATTGTCTCAGTAGTCAAAATTACATCAGATCTAGAGTACACTTACTCGTTACTTGGACTGCATGGCCGAACTGCTCTGCGAAGTTCATGCATAAGCTATGCAGGCCGAGCATCCAGAGTTTTCCCAGCAGCAGCAGTTCTCCACCTCAGTTGGCATGACCTTGCAACGATTGCAGGTACACCACGTTGAAACGTCTTCCAGGTAACTCAGCTGCGGCTCATGCTCGGGTGATTGATCTTGCAAACTATGATTCCCCATTGTTTCGGCAGCCTTCTCTTTCCATCAGTTCCTCCTCTGAATACTCAGGCTCATACTGGTAGGGCTGTATTGTTGACATTGTACGACAAAGATTTAACCAAAACGGAAGTAACGAGTGAAAACGGTTCTGCTACTGTAAGTAACAGTTTGCAGGGGCATCATACTAGTAAAACAGCTCAACCGAGCAGAAACGAGACACAGGGGGATCTAAACTAAATATAGTGAAACTGTTGACTAAGAAACTAAGGTGTTGCCTGACCGAAAGGGTCAATTTATACTTATTGAGGAAAGCGGCATCCTGCCATTTCCATGGAGACACGTCAATATATTGCGGACAGAGAACGTTGAAATGAGACGTGCTTTGGCGTTGTGGAAAGGGCCGAACGCGTCCAGTGATGTCAGCATCAGGGGCAGGTGTTTTGATTTATTGTCCTGAGCGCACTTGAACTCAAGGCGATCGATCCACGGATAAGATTAGCACAAGATGGCCACGCCCAACACGTTGATTTGCATGTGTAAAAGTGAGAAAAACTAAGGTAAGAAGCATAGGAAATGTTTTCACGATCGATCAATGTATGCTTATAACGACTTGCCTGAACGATATGGACAATAACATTTTTGAGTGCACTATTCCTTTAATTGCCATTTGAGTTTGTTGGTGAGTGTGCTAGTGTACAATATGCACAGCTTTATGCTGCGTTATGATATATGTTTTCAACAGTATGTGCCAGTTATACCATTTGAGGATTTGGAGCATTTAAGTTGCCCAAGCAACATGGACTTACAGCTTAACATGTTTATATGTGAAAGTTAAGTTTAAGAATGCTAGTATAACATTTGTGGAGGATTTTCAGCATTTTCTTAGGATGCGCAAAATAGCAACATGGATTTTCAGAACAGCATGCTATTTGGACTGTTCTGTCTATATGTGAAATCGAAAGCACCATGAAAAGTGGATGGAGATTATTCATTTTGATGTTTTGACAGCTGGTGTTGGTTGAGGCCTGCCCACATCCTGAGTTGTGCATATAATTGTGCAGATATTTGTTCTCACACCAGAGTGTGTCATGGAGTATCCAGTGGAAAAAGGCGACTGCAGCGCTTGCTGGATGCTGTAAGGTTGTAATGGATGATGTTTTTTTTTTCCTGTGTTTGACACAGTGTGACCAGTGGTAAAAGGCTACAATTGTGGTTTGCTGGTCGAGAATGGCTCCAGTTTGTGGTACCAGCATCCTGTAGCGAAGGCTGTCACTGGACGGAAGCCTTCTCCGAAGTTTGATTCCACACGTTGATGGGGTTGAATTATTTTTCTGTGTTGAAAAGAAATAGGAGTTGATGGTTTTGTCATGTTAAGACCCATCTTGGATTGCATCATTTCGTCTCCAAATATTTTGCAATTTTTGGGGTTTTCCGGGAATCATCCTGAACCCCTTTCAGGTGATTCTCAAGGACTTGGCAATTCTTTCCATCTCCTTCTGCTGGTCCTCAGCTGGTCCTGTCGTAGGCAGACTTCTCAGCAGAGTTCGACATTGGAGGCTCAGGGTGTCTGGCCAATAGTCTGGGGTTTTGGCTTGGTTGGGCATTTGTTGACCAAGTTGATTCTCGCTATGCAGATCAGGTGCCGGAATGTGTGAATGCTGAGTGTGTGACAGGTGAGAATGTTTGTCTGGTATAGGTGTGCTTAAGTTGGCATCCAGCTCGTGTGTCACCTGGTTGGAATCATCTGTAATGATGGTTAGCACTGTTTTGTAGAGGTGTAGCGGGCCACCTGCCAGCCCATATAGGGGCAGTTTGTGCTTGGGGTGGCAGCCCTGAGGTTCGCCAGTGGCAGTGGTGGACAGGAGGCGTTATTGGATCTTCATGGTGGTTTGCATGTAAGTTTGTTGGCCCAATGTGTGGCAGGTAGCGCTCCAGTGTGGCAGGCTGGTAACCCGCCAGTGGCAGTGGTGGGTAGAAGGTGTTTGTGTGATATTTGTGGTGGGTGTGGTTTGTTGTAATGTTGGTGTGGTGCATCTACCTGTGAGTTAGTTAAGCCTGGTTGGACAGTCATCTCCCTGCCGGCTAAGGGGATCTGCCTGTCAGGTGTGCAGGTGTATGTTGTGTGTGTGTGTGTGTGGTGCTGCCTGGTTGCAAGGTGTGCACCTTTTATGGTGTAACAGAAGGAGGTGCATTATGACTGGTTTTCCTGCTTGGTCCCTGTTCCCTGAATGCATAGTGTGTGAATGCAGGGTGTGATGTCATGAATGGAAAGTCATGTGAGTGTCTGGAATGTTTGAGGTTGAATGTGATTCCACCCAGGACAGTTGGAAGATGTAGCCTGGGTGGTGGGAGTCAGTGGGCGCCACTCTGTACTTCCCTTCTCCTGATGTCACCTGATGAACCTTGTAACTTGATTAAAGTATCACGATGAATATACCTGTGGCCTACCCGAGTATCCTTTTGAGTATCCCTCATACCCAAATATAACAGGGGGTTAGGATGACCCAGCATAAATTAGCTAATTCAACGCTACACAATTGCCAGTAATGAGTGAATGGATATGCAATAGATGATGGAACAATACTGGCTGTTAGTGGAAAAGGCAATGGCAGGTACATACATTTGGAAACAGCTATGGTTATCCAAGGGAGACGGGTGCACAATTATTTATGTCAATCCTGTCAATAAACTATGGGTTAAGTATGCACACACAAAAATCACAGCCTTTGCCTCATCTTTTACACCTCTCCTTTATAGCCCAGCATGCATGCCAAGTATGGATGCAGATAGATTTACTAGATGCCTTCATTGAGCCCTGCCATTGTCTCAAAGCCGCGTCATTGCCCGAGGCAGCAACAAGCCGGCAGAGTCTGCCTCCAAAGGCCGAATGGTAAGGCCCTGCACCCGTGTCTGGGATCCTCAATCATCACTTCATAAGGAGGAGCAGTGAGGGCTGGCACTTTCATCTCTGGTCGAATGCCTGCCATGGCATCCTTCAGTGTGTGGTAGCAGGAGTTCCACACTAACATGGCCGCTGGTGCGTCCCCCGGTTTGCCAGGAGACCTACCCCACCAGCATGCCTCCATCAAGCCCTACCATTGGCTCATAATCGCCTCATTGCCAGAGGTAGTATCAAGCCGGCAGAGTCTGCCTCCAAAGGCCGACTCAAAACCCTGCACCACTGTCTGGCCCTGTCGGACCGCTTACAGCGCATCAGATCAAAATTCTCATCTGCACACAATTGTTTTCTACTACCGTATCTTTCATCAACATGAGGACTCTATCCTGAAATGCTGCCTCTATCGATGTGCCAACCACTACAATGGAAGGTAAGGAGATTGATAGCTCTGCCTCGTTCGCCTTGCACTTTTCTTGGTCAAGACCATGTTTGTCTCACCAAACCTCTTTGTTACTTTTGCAGCCTTCAAACCAGCCGTTCAAGTCCCAGGCCCACCTCCACTTCGCTCTCGCTACTTGTCATTCTCCCCCCATTTCGCTGCATACTGGAAAATGCTACTAGACTGTACAGCCCTGCATGCAGCAAAATGGGTCTGTCCACACTTACCACTGTTACCGAAGGCCATCTGCGTAATCCTGTCTGGTCCCATCCTTCACTTCCAGCGGCAGGCGCCCAATCTGTAACGTATGCGCCTCATCTTTGCATCCATTAAAACTTCTAAACTTAGGGACAGTAAATTACTATCAAAACTATCCTACCATTATGAAATGTTCATACCTTATGACCAGAGTTTTTGCCCGGGGATGCCCTAAGTTCCTAGCGCCTTGTCCCACGAGGTGAGGCTTTACCAGAGGGTGCTCTCACGATCTACCCTTATGGTTTAACTTTTATGTGTGGTCCTCCACTTGGTAGACTGTGCTATCGCACTTGTACTGTAACTAATGCCTAGATGCTTATGGGGTTTGTGCGCTGCTATAAATGTAAAAATAAATAAATAAATCGATGGAAAAAGGAGGGTTACCATAAACTATGTGATCTTTTTTTGCAATGGTAACATGAAAGGCTGACTGGAGTGTAAATGTGATTTTGTCTTTAAAAAAGGAGGATAGATTTCAATATGTACAGTTTTGACATTGGGCACTTCACCAAACTATTAATAAGGGTGGGTCACGGTAGTCTGCCGTACTCTAAAAATGCTTCAGACAGCTACCTTGACTAAGGGCCTAATATCTGTGTTGTATAAAATCCTAACCTCTGTTAGACATTGAGGCCTTCATACGTGTATGTTAGCATGGCAAAGAGACCTGGCACCAGAATGCCCGAACCCATAACGCAAAATGATAGTGTGCGACAGTTTTTGGGCCAATGTAGGCCAGGTTGATGAGTTACTTCACCATGCAGCTAGTAGTTTTGATCATTGCTACTGAATAAATATTCTATAAAATGTGCACGGGTACTACTTAAACAGTGTGTCACAAAAGGAATGAATTGCCATTTGCAACTGTGGGCCATATTTTAATTGGTGTCCGAGTCAATGTTATGCCCCAGTCCGACCCTGCCTTGCACTTGACCTAAATGTACGAGACTGGGAGGGACCCTGGGGGACCAGCCGTACGATAGTGATGCCTGTTCAAGCACTAGATGTTCAGTTAAAACGTACATAAAGATGTTACGGTTCTTCAATCAATGCCCAAATAGATCTGAAATATGGTGGAGGGTTTGTAGAAATTAAAGATCTTACTACCACATACTTTTGTGTTTGTCTGGCGCTTTGCAATTACTGGCATGAATGAGATCCAGTATCATGGACATGCTGTGTTACCCCATGCCTGAAGACACAACCTTCTTTCTTTTGGGCTACCAACCTGAGGCTACCACTGCACCAGATATCGCTGACTCATTTGGCTCTCAAACTACTGACAGCAGCAGGGTAGTGTATACCTCAACCATGGGGTGAAGAGAGAACACCCGCTGTGGTTTGACAGAGCATCAACTTTTTATAATGGAGAAGATAACTAGTTCCCTACATAACACAAGTCATTTCTATGCCATCTGGTCACACTTTCTAAGATTACCCTCAAAGGGCTTACATGACCCAATAGAACCAGATATCGATGTTTCCTAATATTCTATGTTCCACACTTTAAGGACGCTGTTTGGTCATTGTAAAACCCAACGGGGTGTGGTGGGGTAGTGGAGGATGTGAGAATAGAATGGGAGGCAATGGAGGGTTTAAATGCACATAGTGTTGCTTATATATACTGAACACTGTGTGTGGGGTTTTATATTATCACTTATGTGATTTCAGAAAATGTACAATGGAAACAAATCCTTGGGAGTCAGAGCAAATCTGTCCTATAATTCACTCACAATTTATACAATACTCCCATAAAAAATGAATACATTAAAGTAAAGATTAGTATAACAAGTTAACATCTATGACTGTTGGGAAATCCAAGTTTAGGAATTACATATTTTTACATTCTGAAAAATAAAAATATGTTTTGTGCATTAACTCATCCTCAAAGATGACAAGTAAAAAAGTAACATCAGCACAAATGAACATAACATGAATACCTTAGCAATGTTCAGCAACAACAAACCAACATAAATGGCAATCATACAAAATGTTCTAAAAGCACAAAATATTACCATTTAAATAAAAAGGAATTATATACACCTTAAATTAAATGATTTAAAAACATACACCTCTCTAATAGAAATGACTAGCTCACTTCACTTTCTACTCTTACTACCATCTTCATACTAGTAGGAAGGCTGAACAAAGACACACTTCACACTTTATTAGTGTGATTGTAATAATGCCTTTATTTATATATTGCTTAAGGGAAAGCAGATGGACAAAAAACCTACAGGACCAATGGGTTTAATCGATTACCAGGAGTATAACTAATTTAAAGAGAGTCAGGAATTGGTCAGCACATATTGGAGTTTGTGACGAAATGGCATAGTGAGGAGCAGTCATTTTAGACCTCACAGCCAGCCCTAAACTACTACTAAACCAGCAGTGATATCAGCCCTAAAGATGAAAAAGGCACAACATGAATGGGAGACCTCCTTTCGCCTCTTAGGGTAGCTTGTGGCGATGGCACTCTTCAAGGGGGTGTGTGTGTGCCAAGCACCCAAACAACAAGTTTACTGTGGTGTTAAAATAAGAGAAATGTCCAAGTACGTTTCTATGAAAAATACAAGACTTAACTCAAACTAAAAGGGCAAACTGGTTAAAAACGCTAAAAAACACACTCCTGTAATAGAATGCACATAATATTCTGACTTTTGACTGTAAGGGGCCCACTTGCTATGAACACATGGGTATGCAAGCAATTGTCTTTGCACCAATGTTCAATTTTAAGTACATGTCTATTTAAAATGTAAGGTGTATCGTCTTAATTCTCACTCTGAGCCATAGAAAAAGGGTAGGGAGACAGAACTACTGTGGAGCCTTAATATATTTGTTCAGGGAATTTGACAGCAATGTGCCTGGCTTCTGGTTGCTTTCCGGTCGGTCTAATCGGGTTCAAGCGTTCAAGCTGGTGCTACGGAATTCAACTATGTGGTGCAATTCAACAAGCGCCAACAACACATGGCTCGAAGAAGTCTGCAGGCAGGTGATGCTAGGGTGGACGTAGTTCATAAGCACTCAAAGCTATTAAAAATTGCAGCGAGCTCATGGGAGCTTCTACCGTTTCTGGGCTGTGAAGACCCGTCCATGGTCTATAAGGAAAAGTTAGTCCTTATACTGCCCTTCCGAGATACGAAGGTTGCGAGAGAAACTTGAAGGTTTTGCCACTTCAGGAGGCAGAGTCCTGCGCATCAGCATCCAAGCAGCAGGCTGATTCTTTCCCAACAAAAGGTCACATGAAATGTTCCTCTGAACAGGTTGAGGGGGGATATGGCTCCCTTATTAGAAAACTTTACCACCACCCCCATTAGGTGAGGACCTGGGCAATTTATAATCCATGTTTTACCCCAATAGGTTGCAGTGAAACCCTCCTTCTTTTTGAGTTCAAAGTTAATCCAACGTGGTAAAGTGAGGCGGGTTCACCTCTTTGTGTACTAATATGCAATAGCAAATTGGTCCATTACAAGTTCAAAGGGCTCAATCTCACATTGATTGTAACATGGGTTCTGCCTTCTAATGTCAGCTACCAGAGCGCCTTCCTTGTAGGAAGTAGGGAGGGGGCAGAGGAAAAATGTGTGGCCTAGAAATTTTCAAGATGGTGGAAGCCCTCTCCTGGTGTAACTTCTCTCCTGGGCTACTCTAAACTTCTCCCTCTCACTGTCTGCCTTATATCAAAGAGAATCCATTCATTACCTCTCTGGTGTGATTTCTCCATTGTGCTAGCAACGTTTCCTGTGAAAGCACTGGTCCCCTCCTTACCTCAGGGGTGGAGATCAGGGGCAAATCCTGTCCTATTAGGAAGGTGTCAAGCTTTCCCAGCAGAGAACAAAGGAAGCTTCTAGTGCTGGAGCCAACAGTTTGTTGAGACAGTAACAGAGGTCACTAGAAAACCAGTTGAAGAAATATAAATCAAATGCGCTTTGGCAGTTTATAACTGTATCCCCTCAGCGGCCACTATAACAAATTAAATATAGCTTTATATTGATCTTTTCCATACATTTGCCACTAGCCCTTTGGGATGTGCATGTTTATAATTAAAACCAAGTTGCAGACCTTCAAAGAAATTCTTATATTTATTTTAAAAAAAGAAAGATTTGAATAACTCTTGTTCTGGATATGCCCGCAAGAAATCCTTTGAAAAGACCTTCCTTATATCGTCAAGACTGTACCTAGCACATTTGTAGCTGTTTTGCTAACAGAAAACGGGTTTACAATTTTTAGTGAACTAAATCGGTTGAGACACTAAATGTGTCACCCCAATGTTGATGGCATCCAAAAAACGGATGCCCAGCAGCAAGTATAAATGGTGTGTCTCATATATGGATGTTGTTAAATCGGTACGACATTCATTCATCGCCCGGATTTTTTCACGGCACTTTTTGCCAGGAAAAAACATTGACAAAAAGGGGGGGGGCTATAAGGGGTAGAGTGGGATAATCCCACCAATGCCAGTTTTTGAAACCGAGAGCAATGTCTGGAAAGTGAGAGTATTTCGCAGATCTGAATTTATTAACAAAAGCAACAAACATTTCTAAAATTCTGGGTGATTCCACCTAGTAAATGGAAATCTGCACAGGATTCTTTTAGTTAACCACACCAGGTAACCTACTCATGTAAGTCCTTGCGCCTCTTTGGGACACCCTATTCTGAAAAGGACTATTCAATGTGGCCAACAGAAAGTTCACAGCTTGCAATTAACGAGTCCTTAGCCTCTTGGCTACTTTAGACTGATACGACAACATGTTCCAAGGACTGCCAAAGCAAAGAGCTCCAAACCTACTCTTCGGAATTCTGCCCCTAACAAAACAGAAACATTCCTCTGTGAAGGGTTTTGCGGCTCTTACAGTCTGTTCTCTCCTTCAATACTCTCTGTTTTCACCTTTTCCTCACAGTCTTCTTCCAGAATGTGTGCTGTACCAGTCTCTTGCTTTCAGGCTTTCCTCAGCCTTAACACAATTATTGGTTTAATTCTCCCAGCCATTGGATTTCTCACTGCATTCTGGAGGTCTCTCACCAACTTAATTTATTTCCAACTTCTCATTAGGAGCCTCCTGGAACTTGGCTCTCTCACAATGTACAATAGCACCCTTGTGGACTTTGGCCTTCTTTCTGGATTCTCAGTACGTCCTGCATGGACCTCGCCTTTTCTTCAGGATTCAAAATGGGTCCCTCGTGGACCTCTCACTCTCTCTTAGGGTTCACATAAAATCCCTCCTTGACTGTGAATTGATCTCACATTTCACACTGGTGACAATAGGCATTTCTACCCCCCCCGTTAGGATCCTTGTTAGGCAGTCAATATTACGGTACCCTCCTGTCATGGGTACATTATTAATTCCAATTGGGTATTCTCTGGTGACTTTCTAACTTCCCTCAAACTATTATGGAAGTTTTCATTTTGTTCAAATATGTAATACTGGTTATGAAGGTCTGCAACACTTTAAAGATGTTTGATGCATGCAGTACCATCTTGGAATCTTTATCCTCACAGAAAGCAGCACCTGCGATTATCAGCATCCTGTTTGGAAGCAGACTGCGCCAAGTGCTCCAACCTTCTGGGTAATCGGGACCTTGTTCACATATTTTCCTGCTGGGAAGACTAGGCTTCAGTTTCAGTGTAACTAACAAACACAGCATCTTCGTGGATTACCTGTTCTCTCTGCGACAACTTAAATGTGCCTCTAGTCTTCACCCTACCACTGCCTCTTAAATGGCTTTCTGGGCATTGTAGTCCTGCGGGTTAGACTCCTGTGAAGGGGCACCCACTTGCTCACGGTTGCTGCAAGGATCAAATTCAAGACACTTTGCATCATCCATAAGGCTGTGTGGGGCCTGGGACCACGCTATTGGCAGCTCTCTCATTCACTTAATATTCTCTTTCCAGATCCCTTCGATCTTCTTGCTCCAACTCTCTGCTGTCAAATGTTTCTCCAAGCAGAGAGTTGGGGGCAGATTGCTCTCCTCTGCTGGCTCCCTCCTCTGGAACAGTCTCCCTCTCTTTCTCCGTCTTGAACCGGTTCACCTCAAGTTCTGCAAACAACTCTCTTCTCCTCCTACTTCCCTCTCTCCCTCCTGTACTAGCCATCCCAACCATCTCTGTGATTGACGGCAAGGCCTCTCAAAAGTCCAAATAGGATCCTTGCCTTCTGCCCAATCGCCCCCAGCATCCGCAGCCCATCTGCACTGGCCTCTGTGACCACGTCTGCCTGTTGGGTGGCTTGCGTCAGGTGCACACTTACTAGTTGGGTGTTAGACCCCCAATAACTTGGGATGTCTCTGTGAGTGCACTTTCATGCTGCCTGCAGCAGGCACCTCTGGCACTTCCCCCTCGGGTACCCTCTAGCACACACCCTCAGTCCCCTCCCCCCTTCTATTTTGCTGCAGTTGCACGCTCCGAATGTCACAAGGCCTAGTAGGACCACTTTTTGTCTTTTATTTATTGTCATTTCTATTGTTTATCTGTTCCCTTGTTCCCTTCCTTTTTGCCTCGCGGTGCTTTGAAACACTGTATGGCTGTATAAGCGCCTTATAAATGTCCAATAAAAATAAATAAATAAATGTGCCGGAGGGGATAAGCCAGACAGGATCTTTCCTCATCCACACTCTGGGAGGCACAGCAGGTAGCAGCTTGACCAGCTCACAAAAAAGGATTGGGATTTCGAACAACTTACCACAACCACATTTCAAACCAAACAACTAACATTAACATGCAAAGCAGATCAGTATAGCACATCAACACATCCAGAGACTTAACACATGGTCCGGATGCCTACATTCATCAATATTGCAGAAAGCACGAAGCAGATCAAGTATAAGGGACAGAATATTCAATGTGCCCTTAATCTTATAAAAATATACTAAAATGTATTTTAACTTCATATGTTTAAGAACACACAAGAAAAGACACAGGAAAAAAATTACAATTAATACTTCGCAATCAAATGTAATGATCTAAATTCGTATCAGGACATAAAAGGTACAAATACATACATTGTGTTATACCATCACTGGAAAATATGAGACAATGACACATATAAGCAAAAATTCAACAAGCTAAACATGCTCAAATTCATAGGGTATACTAAATATGGCACCTCAACACCCAACATGTTTCATTCTCAATCAATTGTTATTAAATACAAAAAAGGGAAATTCTTCAGGGGATTTTATTCAATGAATTTCTGTGTAACCACCGGTATTTAGAAAGCGGTGTAACTTGCTCTCAACTGTTTTGTGGTAGTCTATCCTTTTAATTTTGAATACGAGTGTTGGTAGGGGTCTCAATCTGCCTATCTGTTAGCTACTTCGAGGTTAGCGAGATCAGGAGTAACCATCTTAAAATCGAATGCTGTTGTTTTGCATGTGCAGAACACCGGAACAGTCTGATAACGGTTGCGCCAACAGGCTTGCTCGAACTTCTGTGTCTCCAGAACCCTTCTCAAGGTGGTCTCACCAGTTTCCTCTTTCCCAATAGAAATAAGTTAAGATTGAAACAAAGGCGAACTTGTCTTGACTCTTCACTTTTCCCCTACATTCGTAGAAAAGTGTAAATGCATCAGCAAACAACAATTTCGGGAGGCATTTGCAATCGATTCTTATGGAATCTGCCTACTTTTAGTAGATGGTAATTACAGGCATATTCCATAGGATCCCATTGCATTAGCGCCAGCATGAAAATAATTGCTGGCACTAATGCAGAGGCATTGGTCTGCCAGACCTGGGGTTATATTTGATTTTACCAATGGAAAATTCAGAGTGGTACATTTCATGGCGATCGAAATACTGAAAAACACCTATTATGTTTTTCAATTTGGGGGGTGCCCTCAGCCTCCCAATTGTCTACCCTTATAATGCCACCACAACCCCATCCTGACTCATTTTAACCCCTTACCCCACTACCCTATATATATTTATTTAATATTTTTGGTGTTTGTCGCTGTTATGGTTTTCAGTGAAATGTATACCACTCTGAATTATTTTTGGTAAATTGACTGGGTACCCAGACCTGGTACAGCATGTGAACACATAATGACCGGCCACCCCAAACACCATCTAACAAACTGGGGAACCCTGTGAATCTGTAAACATTTAGTGTCATTTTTACCAATCCACATGACGACCGCAGGGTCCTCACCCACACAGTTTCTTTGATAATGAGACTTAGTAAACTATTTGATTCTGTTAACATGGGTAAATCCCCTTAGTCCTACAATTAGTTTTGTTGACTTGCTCTCAATTTTCTCATCTCATAACGGATTTTCTTATTTGTAGTGACCCAAACGTAATGTGGGATGTGCGCCTTACAAATACCCTGGGAAATGGAAGGCTCACTTTTCTATTTCTATTTATGATTCCACCATTAAAAAAACCTAGTGCAGTAGTTGCTTTTGCTCTAGCACACAGATCCTTCTTGGAGTTACTGTGCTCCAGTAATTTATTATTTTGCACCGACATTGTGTAACAATGCCACCTGTGTGCATTACAATTTACATCAGAGTTAAATTTTGTCCCATGAAAACCATGGCGGCTGTCTACATTAGTGACAACGCATCCTAAGGAGAATTGTGATTAAAACTCAAAAAGTCTTTCAGAGCATGAGTGCAACTGCGGGACAACTGATCAAAGGAATTGGTACTGAAACAAAGGTGGTTCATTTGTTTCGGGAAAAAAAACTGCAGTTCATTGATTTGCAATTACGAAGATCATTGTTTTAATCCATGGAAGGGATAAAGCACCCCATTATCCCTATGCCTGTTCTTCGATACATACATACGAGTTACGCCAAAATAGCAACTAGGTAAAATGACAACGTACCTTTTCCAGTTCCCAGTAGGACCGCATAAATGTGTTGACGGACTGACCGATATATAATTGCCTGTCCCAGGAGCTCGTGATCGGCTTCATCCTCCAATGTGTTACTGCATTCAACCTCTCCGTTGCATAGGACATTGCAGATCATGCTATTGTCTCCGCGTCGGTGCTGCTCATTCGCTATCTGCACCAATAATAAACAAACAGGATGATTTCTGATTAACACACATTGCAAAAAAAGTACACTTTAAAAAATGATCTTTTGTGGCGTATGCATTTATGACAGGCACGTCATAGCAAGTGTGAAAACACGAGTTTGTTTCTATTTGTGCAGTGACATTTCATGATTCAGCAGTTGGTTTATTTCTGTGTTATACTATACTGAGCTTGGCTTCAATTTTCGGTTAGGGCCTTTCAGGCACATTCATGGGTAAGTGTTTTTAAACTCAAAGCGCTAGTGGTGTGGAAACTATTGTTGACAAAGACTTTTTTGCAACTGGCTGCCCATTTTGTGAATGCACTGACATACAGGCATGTGATTCTTTTCACTCATTTCTTTCAAACAAAAAGTGCAATTTTTTGTTTAAATAGATAGAGCTACAACCAGCCAGTTGTGTCAATGCATTGTACAGCAAATAAGGATAGTGAAACTAGTAACTCAGTACACTTTAGTCGGCCCCCAAAATATTTGCACTTGCTACGTGGTAATTGACCCTTGGGATTCAGAAATTGTGTGCTGTTTATGTGAAGAACTGAGGGAGCATGGACTTTTTATGACTTGCTAGTAGTTTGAACCTTCACAATTTTACCTATCTATCTTGGTATAGACAATAAAAGGTGATGACTGTGCACAGTAGTTTACCAACTCGCCTGTGTGCCCCCAAACCTCCTTGTGGCGATGCAGCTGTGACAGGGATCTTCTAAGAAGGAAATGAAAAACATCCTACTTCGGAGGCAGTAGTGAAATCCATTCAATGCTTCATCAGCCAGCCTTTATGTGCCGTGGCTGCATGGGGTAAAGAAGTAGCCAAATGAAGGGGAGGTCTAGTGTGCAGAGGCAAGCGTGTCGGGAGGGGCCAGAAACTAGTTGCACAACTCCAGAGTCCTTCAAGAAATGTCTACCGATGGGTATGTGTGTGGTGCAGTGGAGTGTCCACCTCTTTCTTAGTCCGGGGGGTTTCTCTGTGAATCATCTGCATAGACTAGCCCTGTTCTGCCTTTCCTTGCTCCATTTACTGGGAGATGTGTTAACTCAGATTTAGCACAGCATACTCAGAAAACTGCTCATTTCTTAAGGGTTTGGTTAGGCAGAAAAAGCCTTGTGACTTTGAAAGGGAATAAAGAACTCCAGTAGAGACAAAAAATGATGACCCAAGAGTAAGGTAAGAACATACTAAGTGATTGAGCAATTATCATTGTCCATCTCACATGGGAACTGATCAATCTCCAGGGGTAGCTCCAGGGGGAGATCGGGTGAAATGTTACATAAAACAAACTTGTCACCCCCAGGATTCTGAATCAACAATGTGTCTATTTTAACCTGACTGTAGGAGACTAAATTGATTTTTTATGTCAAACAAGTGTCAAACGAACCGGTTTAAAATATTAGACATAGTAAACGTGTTAAATCTTGTTTCACATGAGTCTTTTTCTGGTAGGTTCCTCACTGCAAAACACCCTTGGAATTACATAAACAGGTCTTCCATATACGCCCTGTAAACTATGGGTCCTAACAGGCATCCCGACAGTGCATTGAAACTTCTTTTAACGAAGGTGCCTCAACAAAGGAAAACGACAGCATCCTAAAAGCATACAGTCTGCGGATATTAGAAGACATTTAATTAAACTAATAGCTTAAAAGGAGGGCCGCACTGCTGCTCAACTTAAGTTTACATTCTGGTACCGATTCGCAAAGCATTTTTCAGCAGTAAAAAATGGCTTACATTCATGTAGTGCACGATACGGATGTGTATAGTTTGCATGCGTGAATTACCAATTACAATGAAAAAGTGAGCTTTTCTAGGGAAGTCATTGTAAAGGATAGTGTAACCCAAACGAGGTTCAGGTTTTCTAAATCACAAAACAGGAGCACAGCATTTGCACCAGATTTCTCAGAGAGTGACATTTTCATAATTCTATCAGCCACAATATGGAATTTTATCTGGGCAAAAATAAACAAATAAATTTGGTTTATTTTACTATTTTCCTCTAGATGTAGCCAATTTTTCTATTGAAGAAATGTGCATGAATGGTTTTCCTTTGCGTGCACTTTTGAATTATGGCCATGTGTAAATACACTGCCAAGGAAATTGGGCATGTGGCCCAAAGCGCTTGCTTTGGTGAATCGCACACATTTGCATGAGCAATTTACACACAGGAGGCCATTTTGCAAACGTGTAAATTCCATGCAAGGAAATACTAACGTTAGCACTATGTGCTGTGGGGTCCCTGCATGGGATTTCCAATTCTTGCAAATCAGAGTCCAAAATAAAATAGTAAAAACATGAGAAATTGCATTTACTCTTTCATTTTACTCTCTGTTTTGTAAAAAAGTAAATGAAGCCTGAACCACAGATTTCTATGGAATCAGTCTGCTTTTAGCAGGTACTTAATAGATTCCTTTGGAATCTATTTGTTTATGCGTGCATGAAAATTTCATGCAGGCATAAAAACATGAGTCATTTCAAGGAGGAGGAATGCGCAGCGGGCATGCAAAATCCATTTAGTACCCCTACTCCTCCTTCAAATGCATTCAAATTCCCCAGGAATGTAAAAGTACTCCTGGCATTTACGGGCTAGTTTTGTAATCCACCACTTATAAAATGACCACCAAAGCGTCTGAAATGATGTATATGATTTATTTGACATGTGAATGTGTAAATTACACAAATACAGCCTCAGTTTGGATGGGACAGACCGTTAAATGGAGGCGTCATAGCGAGGCGTAATCCTTTCACGCCCCCATTTTACGCTTTGCCCCATTTTGGTGCTCTGGCAAGACAGAGAGGGACAAAGCATAGATTAGATCTCCGCTGTGCTCACCTCGTCCGTTTCGTAAGTACCCCTTGCCGTACCCCTGCATGCGATTTTCATGCATGTGTACAACAAGTGGATTCTTATGGAATCCACCTCACATTAGCCTCTGCTAATGAAGAGGTCGATTCCATTACAGATTTATTAGTAAACATCGCCTGCAGAGCGTATTTGCAGGCACTGTTTACATTTCTGCAAAACAAGATTGTAAAAATGAAAGAGTTATGGGGGGCGTGGCCATGCGGCAACAGAGATGGTTGCATAGCTGCGGAACTCCCGGAGCGGAGTGTAGATTTCATTATTATGAAAATGTAATTTGGCTTATATTTCATTCAGAATCCTTTATTTACTGTGTGGTCGGCAGCAAAACATTACCCTTCAAGCCTTCCCGCGACCGCGCTGCAGTAAACTCTCTTATCTTATCGCCGCCGACTCGGAGGTGGATCAAAGCGGGGCCCGCGTCTCCTCAGAGGCGTTTCTCTTCGATGCTTCCCGTTTCTTAATGTAGTGTACGGCGGCAAGACAATCTTTGGAGGGGGCATCAAGGCGTTTTAATTCATGACATTTGTGGTGTTTTCTCTCGTTGAGTGCACAGTATCTTGTATTGTGCGTATTACTTTCACTGTGGCATTATCATACGGTGTCTAGCTATATGCTTCCGGAGAGGCATTCTCCTTGTTCCCTTTGGCGCTGAAGCTCTCCTCACGTAGCCCGGCCCATATATCACGTCACCTCCTGGCTTCATTGACGCCGCAAGGCCTACTCGCTACTGACTCCCAGTGGCTAAATTGAAAACTACACCTTGTATTTATATGTAAACCGTGGCATTATCTGACAATACAACATTTAATGCCTAACTGGAATTTTTTTTTACAGGAACTTCGCAATATCCAGTCCCCTATATCTATGCTGGATTCCCAATCCTCCTCCATACAAGAAGAGCTTAAAGGTTTTAAAAATGAAATTAAAACTTTCTCTGGCAGACTTGATGAAGCGGAAGAAAGTCGGTATTGTGGAAGACAGGGTGGCAGGCCTTGAAAACATGCAAAGGAGACTTGCACAGTTGGAATGTGAAATTACGGAATTGGAAGACAGAAACTGAAGGGACAACCTTCGCTTCTATGGTATTGCTGAAAAAATTGAAGGAGATGATCCCATCAACTTCCTCACCAAATGGATCCACTCTGCCCTATGGATCACCTTTTCACCCCCACTGGAACTGCAGCATGCTCACAGGATTAGACCTCACTTCTCCAGCAACAATCCTTCGCCAAGACCCTTTATCGCTTGCTTCTTGAGACATCAGCAAGCGCGCCAAATTCTACTAACTGCCAGGAAGAATTCCCCCATCCTTTTTCAGGTTAACAAAGTCTTTATTTCCCCAGACTTTTCCAACATTAGACAAACCAAGAGGAAACAATTCCTGGATATGAGACCTCTCCTGAAATCCCTTTACATTAGATATGGATGGACCTGCCAAAGAATTCACAGACCCAAATGATCGATACAACTTACTTCAAGAGCTTCAAACATCACTGATGGATACAACCTCACAGAACCCCTCGGTCAACACAGAAAAGCCAGATCCTCTACTTCTTTCACCCATGTTCAGAAAAGCTAAGAATCAACACATTAAATACACACCTAAGCGCAGCAGATCAACTTCCTCAATCCCATTTGATGCTCTGTCTACCTCAACTCATCTGAGAGACAAATCGAGATCTCCCATCAAGTCCACTGATCCTTCTCTTTCAACTTTACAAACTTGACCGACTCCACACGTGGGCTGCGCTTCAACATTGCTTTATCCGATCTACAACTTAACCTTTGTTTAACCGTACAGTTCGTTACATAATAGCTCCATTGTCCGTTCTACTTGTTCATACTCAACAACATTTGACGTTATGCTCATCTCTTGCTCCTTGCTTTTCTTCGCCTATGCTTATTCCGTCTCTGTACTCTGGTATTCCCCATGATACTCTTGCTTACTTACTTTCTTACTATTTTACTCTCGCTTACTTTTCTAACTATTTGTATTTGTATTTATTGCGTTTTATATAGCGCCTTTGTCCAAAGCGCTTTTCATAGGACAGTCAACAATATAATGAATCAGAGTGCAAATCAGCGTTCATAAACAGTAACATTCAAACTGTGTTCATAAATAGTAACAATCAATTAGCATTCCTAATCAGTCAATCAGTGTTCAAAAACAGTAACAATCAATTAGCGTTCATAAGAGTAAGTGAATCAGTGTTCATAAGCAGATTAAATCAATTAGAGGAATGCAGCAGGTGGGTTTTTAGAGAGGAATGGAACAGAGGATAGGAAGTAATTGAGCGAAGAGACAGGGGAAGCATGTTCCATTGAAGAGGGGCTAGGAGCTGGAACTAGCGAAAACGGGATTGGGCACAAGGGGGACATGGGACATTGAGTCTAAAAAGATTAGTAAAGCGGAGGGAGCGAGATAGAGGGTAAAAAGAAAGGAGAGATGCAAGGTACTCAGGAGCAAGGCCATAGTGACATTTGAACACAAGATAGAGAAAGTTGTATTTAAGTTGAGAATAGAAGGGCAACCAGCCAAGAGAGGCCAGGGAAGGTGTTACGCTCACATGGTCTCTGCTGATGCATTGA
Organism: Ambystoma mexicanum; assembly: GCF_040938575.1. Taxonomy (NCBI): domain Eukaryota; kingdom Metazoa; phylum Chordata; class Amphibia; order Caudata; family Ambystomatidae; genus Ambystoma; species Ambystoma mexicanum. The sequence goes on along the minus strand of NC_090927.1, from coordinate 1,243,906,477 downwards.
GGCATGGTTGCAGCCCTCCCGGGGGTGAGGTCGCTCGGGTCTGACTTTGCCTTCTGCAGTGATTGGTGGTAATAGGTGATGCTGCTCGGGACTCCTCCTGTTTATTAGTTCTGGCAGAGACGCTTGTATGATCTGGACTGAGTTCCTTCACTGGTTCCTTGCACGTGGTAGTCCAGTCCTGCTGCGCCTAAGCCACTATACTTGTCATGATCTCTGCTTCCAAAAGGTCAGGGTTTTCCCAACTCCCTTGGAAGCAGATCCATAACCCAGGTTCCGAGTGCCAACCAGTCCCAATTGGGACCTTTTGGACCCAGTCCTGGCGCCAGTGGCACCAGGCTCATAAATATGCCCAGTCCCAGCGCTGGAAGCGCCGGGCTCATAATGCTTGGGTGGACTTACCTGCAGCTTACTTGCCTGCCAGTTGTGCCTCTGATCCTCTTCTGTTTGGAACTACTTTTCCTGTTGGGTGGGGCAGGAGCCACTCCCTAGATTCAGAACACTGGAACTCTTCTGGAAAGCAGGAACTCTTTTCTTGCCTAGGCGTGGCTGTGGAAGGAGACACCTAAGCACTACAGGAGGCTATTTAAACCACACCCGATGGATAAATCTTGCTTTGCGTTATTCTGCATCCTCTGCAGCAGAACGCTCATCGTGTCTTCTGCATCTGATCCTGGGCCTAAGGAAAAAGGCTTACCATCCTGAATCCAGTCTTCAGCAACACCTATAAAGACAAGAAAGAACAGGTTAGCATTACGGTCTTCAGTGACAGCTCTTCACTTACCTGGTCCATCGTTTGTCACCAACGCCTCGCGCTGCATTCCGGCATCTGAAAGACAAAGGCTTACCTACTCTTCGTGCGCTCCGGAGGTCTTCACACTGCATTCCGGCATCTGAAAGACAAAAGCTTACCAACTCTTCGCACGCTCCGGAGGCCTTCGGCGCTGCATCCCGCATCTGAAAGACAAAACAAGGTGCGTTTAAAGACATTGGGGAACTTTAATACTCACGTGCCATTACTCCTTTCCACATCTAACCCAGTGGGTATTCCGGCACCCTGCAGCCGCTCCGAACTTGTACCTGCAAAATAAAAAGACAGTTAGAGCGCATCGTGAAGCAGGCAACAAGCGCTTACTTACGTGCTTCCAGGCGCTTCTATTCATCACACGGGCTCCATCTTCAACTCACTTCAGCCCGTCATCCGCCATCGCCGGAACCCTGCAAAACAAGAAACATCATTACTAAAGACTTTAAAGACATTAGAATTACTCGAAACTTACCGTTCGTGCAGTAAACGAGGGACAGCAGTCCTCTGAAGTCAAGAGGCCTGCTCCCCTTATCCAGTGAAGAAACTGGTTACAGCACCCTGCCCCGAGGCAGATGGAGAGCACGGCGTTCACTTACCTAAGGTGAGAGCGTTAACCTTTGGGGTTCTACAGGAGAAGAGAAAGGGAAGAAGAGAGAGACATTCAATAACCCAGTTCCTTAATCCCATATTTTCTATCTGCAGACATCTTACCCTTCAAGTCAGACATACAGTGCACAGAGGTCCAACCCAAAGAGCCAGCCGTGTGTTACATATCACCTTTGAAGATACGGTATACGCCCAGTCAAGACCGGCGCCTCTACGGGAATCAGGTGAGCGTTACAATACTTCAGGTAAGTGTTCATGTTTGCCTTTGTCTTTCCTCGTCTGTTTCTGTTGTATTGTAAAGTTTGTTGTCTTGCATTGCTGTCCGTTACACTTTTGATGTTTGCTCTTTTGCTTTCTTCCCTTGCAGGTGATGTTGCCGGCCCGGCAGAAGCAGTGGAGCTCGAGGCGGCAGCCGGCAGGAATGAGGAACGAAGCTGCAGTGGTACAGTAGCTGGTAAGTTTTTAACTAAGGGGCCCGCAGTGTTCAAATGCGGCGCGGCCCTGGAGTGCGGTGCTGCGGTGTTGGGATCAAGATCACTGGATGTCAGGAGATGAGTCTGCAGAGGAAGGGATGAAGCACTGGTTTCCTGGAGTTGAGTATGCAGGAGAACGCCTGGTTTCAAAAGTAAGTAAACTGGTCCAAGCAGTGGTGAGCGCCACGTTGCACGCGAGTGCACACTAACGCGAAGCACCGGCTTTAAGGATGGAGCAGCTTATATAGCTGAGCTCATGAAGCCACGCCGACCAGGTTCAGCCTGCTTGCCACATCCTGCCACACCTGATGAGTCAGCACATGAAGACCAGCCCTAGGGAGCCACACCCAATGAGTCAGCACATGAGGATGTTCTCTGGAATAAAGGCTTTCAGCTCCTGGAAAGTTCTTGTAAAATAAAAGCACTCCTGCACTGAAATAAAGTAAAAGCACTCCTTCAGTTAAATACAGTGTTCCTGCTCACATCTCTATATGAGCCTAGCGCCGCCAGGGCACCTGTGTTTATGGGTCCGAAAGGGACGTAAGTGAGTCAAGTGACCCATTGCCCCATCACAAGATGGTGTGGTTTGTGTGTTCTGGGTCCTGTGGCCATGACAGAAGGAAAAATTGGGTCATGGTAGGAGAGAAGACAGAGTGAGCGAATTGAAGCATGATAGATTTAAGAGGAGCAAGGCGTGAGTGGGGAAAACCAAAGAACAGAACAATAGGATAGTCAGGAGAAGACTAGTAAGGAGATGAGGAGTTTTGTCGTGTGGAAAGTGAGAAATGGGCAGACTTTGTGAATATTGTAGAGATGAAATCGACAGGCGGGGGATGTAAGTGGTGGTCAAAGGAGAGATTAGAATCAAAGTAAATGCCATGATTGCTGGCGGAGGGAGAGATTGAGAGACAGGAGGGAGGAAAAGAGATGGAAGAGGGAGGAGATTGCGAGATGAGAGTGTTAGCGGTAAAGAATAGGACCTTTTTGGCATTGAGAGTGAGGAAGTGAGAGGTCATCCAAGACTTGATGGCGGTGAGGCAGGATGAGAGAGTCTGATGAATGTCCGAGGAGAAGGACGAGAAGGATAGAAAGAGCTGGGTATCATCAGCGTAGAAGTGGTGTGACACTCCAAAGGATGAGATAATGCAGGCAAGAAAGGAAGTATATTAAGAAAAAAAGAAAGGGACCAAGGACTGAACCTTGAGGAACGTCATGGACCAGAGGAACGTGACGCGAAGTGTTGCCGCCCCAAGAGACAGCAAAGGTATGGTTGGATAAGTAAGATGAAAACCATGATAGAACAGACCTGCACAGACCTAGGGAGGAGAGAGAGTCGAGGAACAAAGAATGATCTAGTGTCAAAGGCAGCAGACAGATCAAGTAAAATAAGAATAGATGAGTGTTTGGAGTAGCGAGCAGTGAGAAGAGAATTAGTACGTAGGTAAGGGCTGTTTTAGTTGAATAGTGGGGGTGGAAGCCAGACTGAGTGGGAGGAAGGAGAGATAGGCTAGACACGAATGATGAGATTCGTGAATAAACATGGCGCTCAAGGAGTTTGGATAGAAAAGGTAAGAGGGATATAGGACAGAAATTAGAAGGGGTTTAGCTGTAGGTTTCTTTATGATAGGTATGATTATTGCATATTTAAAGGCAGTAGGAAAGGTAGAGGTGGTGAGACAAATGTCAAAGAAGGAAGTGAGAAAGGTAACCAGAGGTGGGAAGATTTTGAGGATAAGTAAAGAGGGGATGGGGTCAGTGGGGGCTGCTGTAGGGTGAGCTTTGGCCAGGAGGAGAGCCATCTCAGAGTTTGTTACAGGTGGAAATGTAGAGATAGTGCTGGAGGGGGTACCTTCCCTACCGCAGGGGGAGGAGTTATAGGAAGGTTAAGATAGTATGTCCTGGCGTAGGGGATGCACTTTGGAAGAGAAGAAATTGGCAAGGTCAGACACTGATAGGGATGAGTTGATGGACGGGTCAGGTGTAGGAGGAGAGAGAAGTAGGGTTAGGGTTTGGAAGAAACGTTGAGGATGAGTGGATAGACTGTGAAGAAGGTCAGAGAAGTAGGTACGTTTGGCAGACTTAATACAGTTGTTGTATAGAACGTGATAAGAGAAATAGGTTGCATGGTTAGTAGTAGAACAGTGTTTGTGCAGCTCCTTTCAAGGCAGCGAAGGAGGCGGCGCATAGAAGAGAGATGAGGAGAGAGCCAGGGTTTGGCACGTTTGCGAGTAGCCCGAAAGGAAGAAAGAGGGTAAAGTTGATCAAGGCTAGATGTCAGACATGAAGAGAGAGTGGACGCAGCTTCATCTGCAGAGAGAGAGGAGAAGTGTGTGAGAGATGGTAGAGAATGTATGCAGGTTTCATGGAAGAACGAGGAGTTAAAATTTGCTTAGATGGCGCCTATAGAAAGTCTTAGTGGAGGAGAGGGAAGAGATGCTAGAGGAAGTAGGTGGGAGAAAGGAAACTGAGATTAGGGTGTGATCTGGAAAGTAGATGGGGAGAGTAGATATGGAGGAGGCAGTAAACGATGAGGTGAAGATCACGTCGAGGGTAGAACCATAGGAATGAGTGTGAGGAGTGGGAAGTGGGGAAAGTAGGTGAGAGTCAAGTATTGATAGGAAGGGGGATGATAGATGAGTAGAGGAAAGATGAAGATTAAAGTCTCTGAGCAAGACAAGAGGTGTAGGACTAGGTAGAATTTGACCAAGAAGGTGGTCAATGTCTTTGCAGAATGAGCCAGGTGGGTGGTAGATAATGAGAAGAGAAATGGCATGAGGAGCAGTGAAGATTGTATACATAAATTCAAATGAGGAATATTCTGGTAAGGGTACAGGTGATGGAATAGATTAACATTTAGGACTGTAGAGTAGGCCGCCGCCGCGTCTAATGGCATGAGAGACATGTGCAAAAGAGGATAGAGAAGTAGTAAGAGAAGTAATAAGTAGTACTAGAAGTAGTAGTAGTAAGCAGTAATCCCACCAGTACCCTTTTGCCATTACTTATTCTGAATTCATCTCTTCTATCCATCTTGTCCATTCTTACATATCTCGCCCTCTATTATCGAGTCCCTTTCCTTATGTTTTTCCCCTTGTACTCAGTGTTATCACAAGATTTAGTAATTAATACTCCTGTGATGTATTACAGTTCTTTAAATCACAATAATTGCACTATGTAACTGTTTTATTTCTTACTGCATTTTTCTTTGCTTTGACCATTATCTTTCTTATCATTGCAAATGTCTATTAAGTGTGTAACTTGGAATGTCTAAGGGCTGAATCATCCCATCAAACATAGTAAAATAATCTCCCAATTTACTAAGCTAAAACCTGACAATTTTTTGTCTCCAAGAGACTCATTTATGTTCAGATAGTGAACACCTCAAATTCAAAGCCTCATGGGTCAGTCATACACTTTTTACCAATGCTTTGGACAAGAAAGGTGGAGTTTCTATATTGGTCAGTAAACATTTAAACTTTTCTTTAATTAATGAAGAAAATGAACTCTGAGGCCTGGTGGATCATTGTAGAAGCAATTATTAACAACTTAGCTGTTAGTATAATTAATATTTATGGCCCTAACGCCCCTAAACCCCTCTTTTAGTTTAATTTCATCTAAAAAATCTCACAGAAGCATCCAGACAAACTCATTCTTTGTGGCGATATGAACCAAATCCTCGACTTTACCCTTGACCGTAAATCTTCCTCAATTTTTATCAACACCAAATCCCGAAATAGTTTCCTAAACTTATTACAAAACCTCGGCCTATATGACTCCTGGTGCTTATGTCATCCAGATACAAAAGAGTATTCTATTCCCCTACCCATTAATCCTTTTCCACACTAGACTATATTTTTGTTAATTCTTCACTAACTTCTACCATTTTGAACTCCGAAATTGGCCCCATAACTATTTCAGATCATGCACCCGTTTCCACCACTCTAGAATGGATGGTGGTCAGTCATAATTTTGGAAAACAATAAAATCGAAAGACAAAGTCGAAATAATAATACTTCTTTTTTTTAAATTTATTTATTTTGGGGTCCGGGAATTAAAAAAAATGGGTGAAACAAAAAAACATTTAAAAAAGAGGGGTTGGGGGGAACCCCCCATTTCGAATAAAAAACATAATATAAAAAAAATTCGACTTTTTTTTCGATATTTTGACTTTCGAAATGTTGGTTTTCGAAATTATCACTATAAACCAGAATGGATATCTACCTATAAACTTTCTCCAAGATGGAGATTCAATTTGATTCTCCTTAAAGACAAATCCTTCATTGACAAAACAAAGTCTTTCATTGAAGACTTCTTTCTTAATAACCGTCCTGAGCCCACCTCCATGAATAATAACTGGGACGCTTTCAAAGCCACCCTTCGTGGATTCATAATTCAATTTGTCACCATTAAAATCTGAACTCACTCATAACGCTCTGTTGGCCTCAATCAAAGTTCTTGAACAATCCTACTACTCTAACTCGGTTCCTTATACTATGAAAGCTCTCATGACCAAACAAATTGAATGTACAAAATTTGCACCGACAGAGCTGCTAACTCCATACTTAACTTTACAGTGGATACAATAAAGCTGGTAGAATGCTAGCTTCTTATTTAAACATGAAAAAAGAAAAATCCCTTATTACCCATATTCTCTCTTCTGATGGTAACAGACTAACCAAACCAAAAGATATAAATGATGCCTTTCTTGTTTTTTACTCCAACCTCTAGTTCTCTGACCCTTCTATTAACACTTCTGAAATCCATTCTTTCTTCAAAAAAAACAAAAAAGATCCCTCCAACCAGATTGACCTTTCTCCTCGTAACACACCTATTTCCCTAACAGAAATCAAACAAGCCATTCTTGACCTCAAACCCAATAAACCTGATGGGTTTACCTCAGATTTTTACAAAAGTTTCATCAACTTCATTGGACCAAAACTTCTAGAATTATACTCCCACTTTGTTGAAATCGGTCAAAGCCCTGGTTCCTTTGGTGAGGCCCTTCATGAACTTTGTCCCAAACCTGATAAAGATCCCTCTCTAATTAAAAACTACAGACCCATTTCTCTTATCAATTCTGATTAAAACATGTTTGCCAAAATCCTTGCAAAACGCCTACAGCTATATCTTCCCAAACGTATTGTTACGCTCACCTGGTATCCACAGGGACGCCACCCAGCTGGGTTACTCGCTGGTATGCTTCTCAGCTTTGCCATGATGTGTTCTGAAGGGAAGGTTCTGCCTGAAAACACAGGAGGACTGTGTTCAAGACTGACCGACTGGGGTAAGTATCCTCCCTCCACCCCCGTATGCTTTCAGTCCCTCTGGTGCCCTCTCCTCACCTTGTGGTAGAATTAGGCGTGCTCTCCGTCCTGCCTTCTTTGCAGGGGCACGTTGTCTTTCATGGGCGAGTGCGGTCCAGTTACTTCACTGACGCAGACCCGTTTGATATTGTTCAGGTAGGTCTTATTGCTGTTCTTTAGTTTTGTTGCTAGCCTGCATGCCTTTCGTTGTTTAAAATGTCTCTTTTTTTCTCCCTTAGGTATGCAGAGCTTCAGCGCAGCAAACTGGCTTGGTTGAGCCCCGCTGATAAATGATGGCGCATTAAGAGCGCTATGATGTGGTAAGTACGCGCTATGCGCAGCGCTGCAAAGTCTTTCCTTTGCTAACCTGTGTTTTGCTTCCTTGTAGGTCGCGGTGTTCTTCAGCGCGAGTGGAAAGTCTGGAGTGGTGCCAGCCGAGAGGCGACCAGCCACGTAAGCCTTTTGAGCAGTTCCTAATTTGTAAATGTCTCTACAGCTTTCTTTAATTTTGCCTCTATCTTCCTCTTTCAGGTCGTTCTGTCCGGGAGGCGTGCAGATTCGAGGAAGCTGTTCTCAGTACCTGCAAGTGTTTAAAGATGAAGACTGCAGGTAAGATGCTGCTGCTAATGATGTTCCTTTTGTCTCCTTGCAGGTTCTGCTTCTCCGAGGTTCGAGGGAATAGCTGGACATTGCAAGCTGCAAAGTAACACAAAGCATGTTCTGCAGTCAGGGTGTGGTTTATATAGTCCAGGTAAAGTAGTACCAGGGAAAGTAGCTCCAAGCCTGCCACACCCAAAACACTAGACTGCATAGCTTGGTTCTTAGGAACCAAGCTATGTGGATGCCTCCATGTTGGCTGACAATACAATAAAGTAGTTCCCAAGCACATTGTTGTTCATGGTGTATGAGCCTGGCGCTATAGGCGCCAGGACTGGCCCCATGAGGGCTTTTGAAGAGGATGCCAGGCTCTAGAGGCCCGAGTCCCGACTCCTCCTGGCCAATGGGTTTGCCAGAGGGGGTTTTGGGCAAGGGTCGTGACAGCACTCCCCCCTAAGGCCCCTCCCATGGTGTTACTTCTGTCTAGCCCAGGTTTGGTTGGGAAGTTCCGATGGCATTTCCTGATTAAACGTGGTGCGTGGATATTCTCACTGGGCTCCCAGGATCTATCTTGTGGTCCAAATCCTTTCCAATCGACAAGATAATATAGCTTGGTCCTAGAGTATTTAGAGTCCAAGATATCTTTGACTTCGAATTCTGGTTCTCCGTCAACAAGTATGGGCTTAGCTGGTTTCCCAATCCATGTGCCGGGTTGCATTGGTTTCAGGAGGGACACATGGAATACCGGGTGATGTGTAGATTAGGTGGTAAATCCAGTTTCACGGCTGCTGGGTTGATATTTGCCTTAATTGTATAGGGTCCTAAGAATCTGGGATGAAAGGTCCGGGTTCCCTTGATGGGTACGAATTTAGCGGCTAACTAAACTTTGTCTCCTACTTGATAATTAGGGGCCTTTTCCGGTGTTGGTCAGCAAATCTCTTTTGTTTTTCTTTGGCATGAATAAGGTGTTTGTTTGCCCTTTTGAAAGCCTGAGTAATGGTTGTGTGTAGAGTCTTTACCGCTGGCATTTCCAAGCTGGCTGGAAGGTCTAGTTCAGAGGTACGTGGATGTCTGCCATGAAGGGTATAGAAGGGCGTTTGTCCCGTGACTGAATGCAAACAATTGTTATATGCATATTCGGCTATCCATAGTAGGTCTTTCCAATTCCTTTGTTCGTGGTGCAGCATGCACCATAAATATTGCTCGAGTGTCTGATTGGTTCTCTCGGTTTGGCCGTCCGTTTGGGGATGGTGACTGGTAGATAGCCGAACGTCGATCTGCGCCATTGCACAACATTTTTTCCAGAAGTTTGAAACAAACTGGCTGCCTCGATCAGAGACCAGAACCGAAGGGAAGCCATGTAGCTTAACCACGCCCTCCAGGAACACTTTTGCTAAAGTGGCTGCGTCTGGGAGGCCTTTGAGAGGAATAAAATGGGCCATCTTCGAGAATAAGTCCACAACTACGAGGATGGTGTTGAACCCTTGGCTTGGAGGTAGATCAGTGATGAAGTCAAGGGAAAGAGTGTTCCATGGAACTGGAGGAATGTCCAATGGTTGTAGGAGACCAGATGGTTTTTGTTTTTGTGATTTATTTTGTGCGCAGACACCGCAGGACTGAATATACTGAATGATGTCCTTACGCCAGGTAGGCCACCAAAAGTTCTCTTTCACCCTAGCTAGGGTTTTGGCGATCCCAGGATGCCCTTTGATCAGTGAATCGCGATAGTTTGAAATAATATGCTGTTGTAATTCCTTCTTGGGTACATATAGGCGATCCTTAAAAAAGGGTAGGTGGTCCTTGATGGTATATTGTTCTCCTTGAGTTTGCCATGCGAGGTAGGCATCAGGATTCATTGTCCCTTGGATTTCTTTTCGTAGTTCTGCTTCTGTTAAGGCTGTTGTGATACCCAAGAGTTTGTCTTCAGGTATAATAGGTACTGGGTCTGGAGTTGTATATACCATTTCATCTATGCCCATGCGAGATAAGGCATCCGCCGTTACGTTTCTGACTCCTGGTCGAAATGTGATTACATAATCATATTCGGCTTAGAAAAGGGCCCACCGTAATTGGCGCGAGGACTGGGTCTTGGCTGTTTTGAGATATTGCAGGTTTCGGTGGTCTGTGATGACTGTAATGGTGTGTCTGGCCCCCAGAAGGTAGTGCCTCCAGACTTTAAAGGCGGGTTTGATAGCCAGGAGTCCCTTGTCCGTTATGGCATAATTAATCTCTGGAGATGAGTACTTTTTCGACCAGAAGGCCACAGGATGTAGCTGGCCGGTTTCCGGGTCTCTCTGTGAAAGGACAGCTCCCATTGCGAGACTGGACACATCAGTTTCAACGACATAAAGGAGGTCTGGACAAGGATGTTGCAGGATTGCAGTGGAGGTAAACCTTTGTTTAAGTTCCTGAAAGGCTTCTTCTACTTCTTCGGTCCAAGCAAACTTTTTATTGTTTTTTCGTAATAGTACTGTGATTGGGTGCACAACCTGAGAGAAGTCTGGGATGAACCGGCGGTAGAAGTTCGCAAAGCCCAGCATGCTTTGTACCCCTTTCAGAGACGTCGGTGAAGGTCATTTCAGAATGGCATCTACCTTGTGCACGTCCATTCTGATGCGTCCTGGAGTAAGGATAAAACCAAGAAATTCTACTTCGGTGACGTGAAAAAAGCATTTTTCAAGCTTTGCAAACAAGCGATGTTGACGGAGCTTGGTGAGGACTGAACGAACGTGCCTGAACTGATCTTGTTCCGAGGCTGAGTATACTAAGATGTTGTCTATGTACACTAAGGCGTACACATCAATTAACTCCCTTAAGACGTCATTCATGAAATATTGGAATGCCGCAGGAGCGTTGCATAACCCGAAGGGCATGACTTGATATTCAAACAAGCCGTACTTAGTACGGAAGGCGGTTTTCCATTCATCTCCTTTTCTGACTCGGACCAGGTGGTACGCTCCTCGCAGGTCCAATTTGGTATAAATCTGGGCATCTTTAACTTGGTCTAGCATTTCAGGGATAAGTGGCAAGGGGTAGCGGTTCTTCACGGGGATCTGGTTCAATGCGCGGTAGTCAATACAGGTTCTCAAGTCTCCTTTCTTTTTCGGTACGAAGAACAAAGGACTGGCTGCGGGGGTCTTCGAAGGACGGATAAATCCGTTTGTAAGGTACTGGTCTAAATAGGATTTCAAATGAATGTTTTCTGGTTCTGTGAGAGCGTAGATCCTGCCACAAGGGATTTGTGCACCAGGAACAAGGTCGATCTGACAGTCATAGGGCCTGTACGGCGGCAATGTATTGGCTTGGTCCTTTCGGAAAACATCCTGGAAATCAAGGCATTCACTTGGCAAGGTATTAGTTGCTCCCAGGGTTGATACTGTCGCTCCGGGAGTCATGGGGATACAGACGTCGGGTTTCTCCTCTTGGTAATAGCAGGCAGGGGAGCAGTCACCGGGGAAGGTTAATTTTCATGCCCGCCAGTCTATCAAAGGGTTGTGAGCAACCAACCATGGCATCCCTAGTATTAGCCTGAACTGAGGTGCTTTGATGAGATCGAATGAAATAGACTCCCGATGTCCGTCCTGACACAGCAAGGTTACCTTGACTGTGCACTGGGTTACTGGTCCAGAAGCGATTTCTGTCCCATCCACGGTGGTTACCTTGTCCATAGTTGGCTTAGAACACAAAGGAAGCCCCATCTCTGCTGCCAGTTCTTGATCAATATAATTTCCAACTGCTCCGCTATCGATGTATGCTTCAACAGCATGCATTCTTGACGACTGTTGGTTGTTAATTAAGATCACTGGTATTGCAAAGTGCGAGGTCAGCAACTCTTTCTTCTCACTCGACAAACTGACCTCTACGTTTGTCGAGCTTGGTAGTTTCCCCGATTCCTTAGCTTCATCCTTCTCTGTGGCCCAACTGTTCTTCTTGGGGGTTTTACTGGACAGTCCTTCAGGAAATGTCCAGGTTTCCCACAATACAAACAAAGCTGTTGTTGTCTTCTTTTGTCCTGCTCTTGTTTTGCTAATGGAGGCCTTATCCCTCCAATCTGCATGGGTTCTACAGCATTTTCAGGTACACGGGTTGTGTTTTCCCTTGGTCGAACAAACACGGTCCGAGGGTCCATCTTAGACCGGTCTGCCTTTCGGTCCTGCAACCGGTGGTCTAGCTGCACGACCAGATTTATGAATTCTGCACAGTCTCTGGGTGGATCAACCACCTGGGCTAAGACGTCCTTTAATTCGCCTTGCAAGCCTCGATGAAATAACGTGGTTCTTTTGTTTTCTGGCCACCTAGCTTCGGCAACCAGTCTATTGAAGGTAGCAATGTACGTTAACAAGTCCGGATTCCCCTGTTGGAGGGACAAGAGTTCATTCTCTACTGCTTGTTCCTGGGTATGGCGAGCAAAATGTTTTTCCATTTCTCTCTGGACCCCCCCAAAGTCATGTAATAGAGGATCGTCATGGGTTACCAATGGCACCGACCAATCTGCTGCACTACCATTCAGGTATGATAAAACAAAAGCTACCCGAGCTTGGTCGTTTGGAAATGCTCCAGGCCTACAAAGCAAATGAAGGTGGCACTGATTGATGAATGCTGCATACTTCCGTGGGTCGCCTGAGAACCTTCCTGGTGGTGCCAGGGGCACTGTTCCAGGTAACGTGATCTGTACCGGAGTGGGCGGTATGGCGGGGTTTTGCAATAAATTAAGACTTTCTAAATCTTTAGGGGGAGTTCAATTCCATAATTTCCAATTATATCATAAAATGTTTGTTCTAAAACCTACCTACCTTTAAACATTACGAATCTCTCCTTGAAAATGCTCCTCTCTGGGTTAATATGGAAGCTAATTTTATTTACCAGCTATCCCTTTCCCACTTCTTAATGACTTATTATTGGCCCAATATTACTTCATTACCTTCTCTTCACCTCTTTAAAACTATTTGGATCAAACTCCCCACCAATTCTTTCTCTAAAACCAATTCAGACGACATCTTTCTCTGGTTCAATAAACAAAACTCTACCAAATCCAATCGCATTACCATTTACAGATGGTACTCATCAGGCATCAAATTTGTTAAGCAACTTTTCCACAATTCTGAAGAAATCCCCTGAACACAGATTTGTCTACAATGCAATATCCCTGATTCATCCCTCATCAATTCAATAACTACATTCCTGCCCACATTGACCCAAAAATCTCCTTCACCTTTTCTAACCTTTTTTAACTAGCAATCCCTCTATTAAGGCTGCCAAGCTATATGCATTCCTAAACGATCCCTCCACTCCCAACTCATTTAATCTAGAACTTTCAACCTACCCATGATATTTGGATCCAAATTTGGAAAATGTGTCATTCTACATCGGTTGCTGCCAATCTTACCCAAACCTACTTTTTCATTTTTTACTGTGCTTTTCTTACTCCCCTGCGTATTGTTAAAGTTGTAGACAACGCATCCAATAACTGTTGGTCATGTCATGAACCAATTGCAGATTTTCCTCATTTCATTTTTAAATGTAAATATGTGTATGCTTTTTGGACTAATCTAGCAGAACCTTTAACACTCTCTACCCTTATGATTGGTTCCACTGTTAATCCAGCTATAAGACAGATTGAATCCCCTACTCTGTTTAATTTGTTTATAAGTATTGCGTTTCATAATATTACGTGTAACTGGAAGAATGCAACTAACCTATCCTACAATACCTGGTGGAATTCTATTTGCTCCACCCACTGGATTGAAAAATGCCATGCTTATTCTCTTGACTGTTTACACAAATTTAGTTCATTCATTACCTCAACACTCCTGACTAAATATGATACTTTCTTCAATCACTGTTTCCCCTGCCCTATCCTTCCCTTCTGTTTTCTGGCTTGTATTTTTGTTTCAGCCTCCCCCTTGTTTGTCCTTATTGTTAACCAGCATACAAAGTTCATTGAACCTATTCTTGCGCTACTTGTTTTTCATCAATTATAATAGTTTTGATAATTGAGAGTATATAATTGTTATAAAAATGATGTACCTGTTCTTGTACTATTTGCTTATATGCTTATCTAATAAACATTTCTAAACAATACAAAAAATAAAGAGTTACAGCAGGTTCTTGCTTTTACTCTTTCCTTGTACATTCTGCCTCATGGACTTTTAAAATTATACATAGGGACCACACCACACAGCACGTAAGTGCTAATGTTAGTAGTCCCCAGCATGTAATTTACAAATTATGTAAAATAAGGCTGATAATGTACTGATTTATGTACCTTTGCTAATTTAATGCCCATTTTAAACTCTGAGGACTCTGAATTAATTAAGAATACATTGTTGGGAACTACTCTAAACTGGTTTGGCTGATTTTGCAAACAGATATTTGCCTGTCAAATGAACTTATTGGTGAGGCACATATCAGCTTCCTAGAATAACTAAAGGCTTTTAGGTAAAAGATAGATACTAAATGGTACATTAAACTATACAGGGTTTGTTAAGGCGGTCCCAAAAGTCCCAAACAGACCCAGAGGATTTGGAGTCAGTCCAAATCAGACTCAAAGATGGAGTAGACAAAGTGCTACACCAAAATCCAACTTTGTCACCAAAACAAAGCCGGGACAGCATACAAGCATTCAAATCGTGTCACTCTCAACATGTTCATAAGAAACAATTGCTTAAGTGCTTGAAAAGTGTCATCAATTATGTTATACTATAATCTCAGATACAAAACCTACCTGGATCGGGAATAGGTTAGTGGGTTTAGCTACACATAGATTATATAGGTGTTAAACATACTTAATGGTTCCACCTATTTTGATAAAGGTAAAAATACATAATTTTTATGACAAATAATTGGGTGGCATACTATTTGATGGGCGGCATGACACTAAGGGCATTGATAGGTAAGACCTGTGTATGTTTCAGAACTTTTAAAATTATGGGATGGGATCACAATGCAGTGCTGGCAGTGCATTTTGTTTTGCATCTGGAGAAGAAAGTGCCTAGAGTAAAAAAACAAATACGTTATTTGCTTCTTGTATTTTTTGATTCACTATACTTTGCTAAAGAGTTGTTGGTATGACCGTCGCCAAGTATATAAGGAAGTGTGAGATCAATCAACTACTTAATGTGCCCAAGATCACACATTCATCATGTTTGAAAGCCCCACCAATAGCTTTTACCTGTAGCTTAGTGCTCTGTGCCATTTATGCAATGGCAGCATAGGTTTTTCAAAAACATTTCAAGAAGGAATTTACAAAGATTGTTTAAACATGAAGAGCTTTTGTTGGGGAAAAATGCTTGAATGAGGGACTAAAAGCTGAGTAAGATCATGTATTATTTTATTTATTTTGCATTGGCAAATATATGCCAAAAAGCTCCAGGTTAATTTTAGAACTACTCATTGATTCCTGTTTTTAATTTGCATTATGGAGCTTGTCGCCCAGTATTTATAATGGAAAAAGCTTATTTCCCAGAATGTAAAAAAGGACTTAATGAGCATCTCCCAAATTACATGGGCTTGTCAGGCTGCATTCTGATGTCTACTAACGACAAGCATTGACAAAGCCAACATGTTTGGCTTTTGTGTAGACATGATCTCTGTATTTTTCAGGCATTGACATAATATTACTACCTGGCCATAAGAAGGCAACAGCTGAACATGATGCTAGCACTTGGGCATATAATGGAAGTACCTTACACGTGCTTATTTAATGAATGCCTATACAAGAGTCACAACTCTGGGTTTTCAATTGTTTATTGAAACAGGAATTAAGTGCAAGGGACAGCTGCAAGGACACAGTTACTGCTTACAAATCAAGTGGCTGATGGTACACTTGGTTAAGACAGTTTTATTACATGAAGGGCTGGGTTATAGCTGTAATTATGCAATTGCCTTTTACAGTGATGATCAGAAAGCACATAACTAGACTTTGCGATCCCAGGTACATGGGCCTTGGGCAGGAAGGGGAATATAGTCAGTGCGAATGGCCAGCGGGACTACCATGGGCATGGTGTTGTCATTATTCAAGCAATGCCCACAGAAAGAGTGTTCTTCCTTGCATTTCATCTCTCTCCTGTCTGTGTTTCCCGTGACAATAGTTTTGGCTTATAGGCAGCACTTCTAGTGCCACCCAATAGCCAAACAAAAAACTACCAATTTATTTAGCAGGTCCATAATCCGCCATGTAAACTCTACAGTTCCTTGCCACAATACATTTTAACACACTGCAAAAGGATTGCATAACAAAATATATTGATGTAACGTTCAACTTCCCCAAGTACCTACTGTATCCTTACAATACGCAGAGGTAGTTGTAAGCTTGGGGTTTATGTCATTTGAAATTAATTGCAGTATTGCAATGCCACAGAGAATGCATACATTAGTTTATTCCAGAGTAAAAGTAAAATTCTAATAAAACATATCTTGGTACAAATACCCATGCTCATCACCGTCCCAGTAGCTCTCGCACATTGTCTCTGAACTAAAAGTAGCTCTCGATAAGGCAAAGGTTGGAGACCCCTGCGTTAGCTCCTTGCTAACCAACCTTGGACATTTAACAGGTCATCAAGATATGAGCCAGATGAAGAGTAAGGGGAGAGAAGCCCATGGACTGTCCTTTGTTCAATTAAAGAAGTTATCATCCCTCATTATCAGGCCATGACACTGGGCAAGCCCTTTGTATTTGGACTTGCGTCTCTGTGTGCTTTTAGGGAGTACTGCAGGTGTCCTATCTATGTTGGCTTCTAATAAATAGTCAGTGTTCTCCAATTATAGGTCACATGTTAGAAGACCATGTATGAAATTTAATTACCTTCTATTTATTTGGGCTTTAGCTAACATTAATGTGTGCATTGTGTTTTCTGTTTACAGCAGGGACACTCTTGAGTCTTTTGGTTGCTGTTTTTACTGCACCTGGCTTACAAAGATTGGTTGTATTATTATAAAAGTTTAAGTAATCTGGGAACTGCTATCTCGTGCCTTTGTTCTGCCTTTCCCATCCTCCCTTATTTCACTCTAACCTTGGCACTAATTGTCAGCTACCATCTGAGCTCTGCAAGGATTGGTATGTCTGTGGATTCAGCTATTTGAGTTTTCACAAGGCCCTGAGGCCCTTGCTCATCTAAAAGCATACTGCAGCTTCCATTTTTAAGAAGGTGGATGCTCAATTACTCTCTTCTTTCTATGTTAGTGCAGTCAACATATACATTGGTCATGTTAATGTTCTTCATTTCTGTGGATGCTATGTTAATATTCTTCATTTATAAATGCATATATTACCTAGTGTACATGTTCTACTTGTGGAATGCATGTTTGATTTGTGTCTAATGCATGTGCTTGTTACTGTTACAACGTTAGATTGACTGCTTTTGCCATCTTCAGCTTAAATTGTCTCCACGTCCTTCTGTATCTGACTGAGATAAGGGCGGTGCGTAACGTTTATCCCATGTGTGGTATTGGGCCTGGGGAGTGGCAGAAGCTATTGATGACGTATTCATCTGCCACCCCCCTGTGGTCGAGTCCTCAACCACACTCTTCTTTCTGCTCTCCCCCAGATAGGGCTCTTTCGGTATCCATATTTTACTCACCCCCCTCTTCCCGCAAGCTACCACCACATCTCAGATGTTCATCTGGACTCCACGTCATGTAGCAGCATTCCCCATTGGATGGGATTCCACCCACTGCTCAGTGTAATTGTAAGGGTCCGAAGGATATATACAGTTTGACCCACGGTGCGATGGGGCTCTGCACTGTTTGGGTACGGGGGAAGACATCCATTCATGTATACTCACACACATGAGTATCCATGTTTATTACTACCGAAAAGTGCACTTGCGCCTATACTACTTTGTGCCAACGTAGGTGAAAGAATGATTCTGATTCAAAATTGCTGGTTTTATCCGTTTTTATTTTGTTAAAAGTTTTAGCCCTTTTTGGATGACACGTGTTTCGGCATCTACACTTCGCCTTTTTCAAATCCAGGCCTTTACGAAATTACGATTTGCCCTCTATTGGGTATGGTTCTAACAAGTCCTGGGTTAAATCCCACCTGCAAATTATATTGTACCTGCTCCAAGCGTGGTGTTCCTCTTCTCCCGAGGGTCCCTGAACACGACGCCTGAAAGCAAGTGCGCTTTTTGGTAAGGATTACGGACGGAGTAGAGGAACTCAGTGTCTCCGTATTGGCCTACACTTGTGCGACAAATAATTAATTAACAAAGAAACATAATAAGAATAATCGAAAACTACAAGGAGCATTTGGAAAACAGGTCGCGAAGGTTACAAATATATGATATCTGCACAAAAAGTTCCTAAAAACTAAAGCATGTTTATTACTATTTTCATTCCTACTGCCTTTTTGGCAGTCTTTTTACATTGGTGTATTGCTATTCTTAGGACAGAAAGCTAGTAGTACTAGTACCAGTATGTGCACAAGTATTTTGAATGCGTTAGCCAACCAGGTGGGTATCCATGAGAACAGGTAGGTAAAAACCAGTCATCTGCAATATCGTCTACCGCTTTTGCCATGTTTGTGTGCAGTTGCTTTAAGGTGTCTATTCCCTCTGTCAGGGTCCAATTTTCCTTATTGTGAGCAGGTGTTTATGTGCAGCAAGACGAGCCAATTGTTGCTCACACGTCTCCCTCCATGGCCGTTATCAGATAGAGGAGGTATCTGTTTTGGAGGGTCATGAGCCTGATTGCTCTCAGCTCTTCCCTTGTGGAATTAAAGCTTTTACAGTTGCATTTATGGTCTGCAACAGTTCCCAGCAGGTTCTTTGTAACCATTTGGCATTCGTATTGGCCTGCAACAAGAGAGTAAAGAGGGATGTAAAGAACAATTCTGTTCTACTGAACAATTTATGCTCATCTGGTATGTCGTCATCCGCATTTGCCATCTTTGCTGAGTTACAGTTATCCCTTTTAGTGCGTTAAGGTATGGGAACCTGTTAAGTCTTAGGTGTGTGTTTATCGGGGGGAAATCACCAATTTGCACCTCACTCAGGGGTACTACTATGGATGGTGCACTTATTACCACCAGGGAGCACAAACCTCCCAAATTTGGGGGAAGCTGCATGTAGGCATTTGAACCATAAGCCCAATAGTGGTCCATTATCACTGCCGTACCTGCTTTCATGCCTGGTATATCATAAATGCGCCTACTCAATGTGTTCATTCCTGCCTACACTGTGTCCTCATTTCGGAAGCATAGGGTTGTGTTTTTAAGTAGTCTTATCGGCACTGGTCCCCCTCATCTTCTACCCAGGTAATCCATTTTGTATATTTCGGCCATTCTTTAAGGCACTGGTCGTTTGCATGCTGTGCCACCTTTTTAGGCTGTCTAGGAGTGCTTGGGTTCTGTATTTTTGGACAGCGGGGTCTCACCACTATATAGTTTGACATCGCTGAGATGGATCCATGCTCTCCTTCCTTCAATCTTTACCGAAGATGGAGTGACAGCTTCCACAATAGAAGGTCCGTGAAAACAGGGCTTGTGCCATTTCGAAAAGAAATAACGGCACAGCACCTTGGCCGCCTAGCTAGGGTAAAAGAGGTTTCAAGAAATTGTCCAGGTCAGTTTGTACATGGGTTTCATTTGTGTTTTTCGAACCCCCTGTCACGTCTGTACCTGTCGAGAGATACATTTAAGAGATTCTGTCATATCTGTCAAATAATCGTGCATTTCCTTTCCTAACACAGTCGCAGTGTTTCCAGCATCAGTATGAGCCTGTGTGGGAGGAGCAATAGGAGTTCATGTGGAGTCAGGTGATGGCCTGATCCTGGATGATTGTGTAATGCAAATAGTACTAAAGGAAGGCAATGTAAGCAACTTTTTAAAAGTCTCTTTTAGCTTGGCAATTTGTTCTTTTACGTGGCTGTTTAGGCACTCACAAATGCTGTTTGCTTGTTGGTGATGGATTGATGAGAATGGGTGCTTGATCTCCCATAGGATAGTGATATATTCAAACACCTCATTTACAAAGACCGGTCTGTTTTTGGAACGTAGCACGTTGCACACTCCCTATCATGGAAATACCTCACTTTTCAGCACATGTGGCTTCTGGATGTGTGCATGGACCGGCTTCGATCCAGTGGGAAAAGGGACATACGACTACTATCATATACCTGTAGCCGTAACATATTTGGAGCACATCCACATAGTCAATATGTAAATGTTGAAATGGTCCCGTAGGTTGGGGTATTGCAATTCTCACCATTCTCAGGGTATGGCCAGTAGTGAATTTCTGACATATCAACAGTGAATACCAAGATGTGCAACATGCTCAATCAAATTAGAGACAAAGTCGTCCAAAATCAGTACTGCGTAACATTGGCCTTCATTACAGGGTTGCCGGTAAAACCCACCGGTACGCGGCAGGGTATCGCAACCGCGTAACACTGTTTCCGCCGCCTGACTTCCCGGTGCCACTGGGATATTATGGCAGGCGGCAGAAATGGTAAATCCCCATTCCTGTGGAGTCCCATAGGACCCCTTCGTCATCTATTCCATATGAAATTACTCTGTCCTCTTACAGTTTTGACCCATGATATCAAAATAGGGAGTTCCCAATGTCTTTATTCTCCCTCTTACTAATGTTACTTCTAGCTTAATTGGAATTATCTGCCCTTCTGGCACGTCCACTGGTACTTCTGGGCGAAACAAATACTCTTCGGGTAACCTCAATATTTTGTTCTGTATTCTTGTAAGACATGCTAGCAATATGTATATGTCACAAAGGAATACCTCTGGGTTTAGTGGCCTCCTCTCAATGCTTTCTGAACATAAAGGGATTTTATGAATTCTTGTGCATTCACATAATGGATCCCTGGAGCAGAACATATCTCCTCTTCAGTAAATTATATTGTCATGTTAAATGTACTCATCAAGTCTCTTCCCAATATGTTAACTGGCATTTTGTGGAAAATAACAATGGCATAGCCATGTCGTATTCTCCTATGGTTATGCATAATTTTCCGTCTCTAACACAGGATCGGGTAGCTACTAAAAAGGAAAATGTTTTACCTATTGTACTCCGACCCTTGGTTGCTCTTGTGGGTCTGATGTAATCGATAGGATGGGACACATCAAGTCTTTATGTGGGCTGTCCTATTGTGGGTACATATTCAGTCCTGTACCTGTGAAAGGATCCCCTCCCACTACTGTCACACCCCCTATTCTAGGTATAGATGCCCGTGGCAATATGTTTGCGTTCCATGGTATCACTGTGTTCTGTTGTGCTGGTATTGGTGCTTGCTGTGTTTGCATTGGTGCCTGCTGTGTTTGGGGTGGCATCCCCTGTTGCGTCTGCTGTATACGTGACACTTGTGCCTGATACTGTGTGTGATCATGGGCATAATGTGCTAGTGGTTCTGCACTATATGGTGGGGAGTATGTTGCCCCTCCTTGTGTCTACTGATTGCCAATTCAGTTGTATGCCTCCCCTACCTCTGTATGCATGTAAAATGTGTCCAATTTTCCCATATGTTCAACTCTGTTGTTGTGGTCCTTCAAATGGTTGTTGCCCTCCATGAAACCCTCTTCCTGCCTGAGCTTGAAATCCAAACCCTCTGCCTCTAGGTGCAAACCATCATCACCAGCGGATAATACTCCCTGCAAAGTTTCCATTTGTGTCTGTTGAGCCTCCTGCACAGCATTGTTTTCTCACACTTTTGGTAACATAGCTCCTTCCATTGTCAAGTTCAATCATTTCTTTTGCACTAACTTTGCTTCCTCTCTCTTTCTATCCTCAACTTTCTTGCTGTCCTTCTCTTGTTTCAATCTACAATGATGAACAATCTCGGGCCATGGGTTTGCCTCTATTCCAACAATGTTCTTTAATTGCCTCTGTACCTCTTCGTAAAGTCCCTGGGGGTCATTACAAGTTTGGAGGTAAGTAACTATCCTTACCGGCACAGAGCAAATACTGTGTCCGTGTAGGGAAGAGCCTACTAATAGAGGGCTATTACGACTTCGCGGTCACAAGCTTTGCGCCATGCCGGTAACGACATTACCGGCATGCCGCTAAAGTCCAAAAATGGCCCTTAGTGGCATCATGTAAAGCGCAGATAGTACTACCGGCATGAATCAAGACGACATTAGCGGTCACCGTTAATAATGGTCACCGCTAATAAGGAGAACCGAAGTAGCGTCATCGCACAGGAACGGTAAAGAGCACGGCAGCCATCAATAAAAACACAATCCATTGCCATCCTTCGCACCCAGGACCTGGAATATATTGTTGTGTACCCACATCAATCCACAACAGCTATATAATGCCCAAGGCAGTGAAAAAAGGCGCCTCCCGCCTGCGCAAGGAGAGCTTCAATGAAAAAGAGCTCACCATGCTGGCCGAGACCCTGGCTGAGAATGCGGACGTTGTATTTGCTCAGAGCCTCAAGAGGGAGGCAGTCATCAGGAAGAAGGAGATCCGGGCACTAGTTGCGCAAAGAGTCAGCGCGGTAGGCAACACCCCACGCACAAATAAGGATGTCAGGAAGAGGTGGGATGACCTGCGCATACGCGTCAGGAATATACTGGCCGCAAACAGGAGCCAGGCCATGGCAACTGGCGGAGGAGCAAGTTCTCGGAAAATGCTGTCCCGGTGGGAGGAAATATGTGCCAGCACGATTGGCATAGAGGCCATTGAAGGCGTGGGTGACATGGAGTGTGGCGCAACCTCATCGGCGGAAGGAGGCGAGTTTCCTAAAACAACACTGTAATGCAGAGTCTGATGATAGTCCACCAATATGTCTGTCTAAAGAGGCAAGCCATGCCCCAATACACACACATTCCCAGACTAGTTTTCGTCCGCAGCACAGACACATGCAGATGCCTGCAGCAAGGCAATGCCAGACTTTACACAAACCACACTAAGATGTGAATGGCATAAGTCGCACTGCATGCAGGCCACAACAGACATGCACGTCACATAGCATACGTCCGCCCCAACATGAGTGACCCCGACGGATGCCTGCATCACCCACCCATATAGCAAGATACGTGATCATCCAAACTCCACTGCCTATTCCCCTCTAATGTGTAGATGAGCAATTATACAAATGTATGCATGATGCTTCACAAACAATCACTCATGCCATACCTCTCTTCGACCCCCACAGGCTCAGATCCTGACAGCGAGGCCCGGGACTCACCCTCAAAGCCGACCACACTCCGAAAGAGGACCCGGGATGTAGGCAACAGGCATTCCACCTCCAAAGCCCCACAAAAGCCACGGCAGGCACCAAAGAGCAAACCGCCTCAGGATGCCACGGCACTGGTGCCGCCAAGGCCCGTCAACACTGTACCCACAACTCCAGTGACACCGGCGCAGGAGTCAGTAAAAGGTGCACTCTCTGCAGAGAACAGTTCTGTCAGGGAGGCGGCAGCAACAGCACCCTTGACTGATGACGAGGTGCAGGGACAGGTGTGGGTGCCCATGGAGGACGACTCCTCCGACCTGCCTGGCACACCAAGTCTGGCACCATCACCCCAGCTCACATCGGTCGGCTCCAACCACGGCACCACCCCGGAGTAGTCTGGGGTGGGAGAACAACCAAGGGTGCACGAGTCCCATCGGGGACCCAATTGAAATTGAGCATAACACGCAAGCACCCACCACCTCCACTGGTGTACCAGCGGGGTGGCAACAGGCAGGGCACGCTTCGCAGCAGCAGGAGGAGCTAACTGCCCTGGTGAGACAATGTGTTACTGACAATGCCGAAGCAAGGCAGGAGTGGCGTGAGAACACCACCACTCTGGGGAAGATAGCACCAGTACACTGTACGAGGAGGTATCAGCCCTGCGACAGGTCCTCAGCTGCATTGCTGATGCAATGGAGGCTGCGCGTCCGGACCCCCAAATGGAGTAGGCGGCCACCCCATCGTCCTCGAGCTCCACGCAGACCAGCCCACTACGCAGGTCGGCACGCACCCTGCGCCGACCGGACATGCCGCCACCAGGTGCAGGGAGTGGCAGGATGTAGACTAGCCAGCCTGATGAAGGCAATGAAACAATTGTTTGGATACCATGTGTGAGGGAGTTGTGGGGGGACGGGGGGAGAGGGTGTGTGGGAGTTGTTGGGGGAGGGGGAGAAGGGTGAGGGTGTGTGGGGAAGATGTGGGGAAAGGGGGAGGGGGGCGTGTGTGGTGGAGTGTTAGTGCCCTTTCATCTTTATTGGACATTTAAATACACCCGTTGTGGGAAAAAAATATCTTGAGTGGATATTCATCATTGCGCATGTGTCATTTATTCATGTACAGTGCATAGTGTACATGTACTCCCACACCCAGTGCCCTCTGTCCAACTATCATGTCAGCCTCTGCAGCCATGCGTGTCAGGAATATTGTGCAATCACTGACTGACGCACAGCACGTCCCTCCTGTGCATCGGCACCGCGATGATGTGCAGCAACATCTTCTTCATCCCCTTCATCATCACCAGGTGGTAGCAGTGCAATATCAGGGGGCAGGGCACGTTACGTCGGATAGACATGTTGTGCAGCATGACACATGCCATGATGATCTTGGCCACCTTCTCATGCCTGTAGAGGAGTGCCCCACCCGACCGGCTAAGGCAGCGAACTGTGCCATCAACAGGCCAAAGGTCTGCTCAATGGCCACACGGGTATGGGTGTGTGAACAATTGTAGTCCTTCTCGTGCCTGTTCTGTGGGTTTCGGACAGGGGTGAGGAGCCATGGCTTTAAGGGATAGCCACTATCACCTGCATGGGAGGCAAAAAAAGGTATATGTCAGTCGATTCATGATGGACAGCTGTACTAGTCACACATGCCTGCAGATTATGGTTGGTCACATGCACATGTCCCTGGTTATATGCACGCCATTTTTATGCCCTCAATGTGTCCTGTGCCATGGACTAATGGTGTGGGTTGCATCTTCAAGATGATACACGGTGTGCTCTGCCTTCAAGTTGCTCATGCATTGTGGACGCATAAAGCTGTGTTTTTGTCAAATTTGTGATGTGTTGTGTTCCGTGAGATTTTCTGACTGGGAGCATTGGCAGCAGGCTCTGGGCTGATTTTTCCCATGGTGACATGCTGTGCTTGTGGCGGCCCTGTGACAGACAGTGGATTCCCTTGGTGGTTTTGTTCAATGCACTCCCATGGATGCTTGACCGGTGTGGTGATTTGCTGGAGACAGCAACATAGTGCATATTCACAGCATGTTGCTGGATGGTGTTACGAAGGGTAAGGTCCGCTGTTGAGTGGTGCACGTGTTGTGGGATGGTTTACTGTTTGGCATGTTGTGATAGATGTCGGCCTTACTTCATTCCTATGGGATTTGGTTGTCATGTTCTGTTTGGGATGCTTTGGGGCACAGTGTTTAGTGATGTGCACATCGTGCTGTCACATTAACATTGACACCATGGTGGTGTGTGCATCTTTCCCCCCATTTCAGTGCCATGTGCCTGTCATGCAACTTACCAAGCAGCCAGGCACGTCGTCCTGCATGTGTCGCCCCATGTAGCGTGGAGTTCCGCAGGACCATTGAGTCATGAGTTGATCCGGAATACCGGGCACAACAATGTGTGATGATCTTGCTGGTGTCACATACCATCTGCACATTGATGGAGTGGTATTGCTTGTGGTTGCGGTACACCACGTCCATGGCATGCAGGATCACCAACTCCACGTGGGTGCAGTTGGGGGCACCTATACAATTTGGCACGCCTGCCAGTTCATGGAAGCCAACCTTTGTATCAGAGATCTCCTGAGGAGTCCGTGGTAGGGATATGTAGTCCTTGTGTGCTTGAGAAGAGCACCCAGCACTTGGTTCAGAATGCGAGAAAATACGGGTTGTGATATGCCATGCATGTGCCCCACTGTGTGCTGGTAGGTGCCTGTGGCAAGGAAGTGGAGCACCAACACTATCTTCAGTAGAGGGGGGATGGTGGTGCATATGTCAATGAGACTGACAATGTTGTTGTGCATCATGTCCACGATGGTGGTGATGGTGTCCCGGTCCAGACGGTACAGGGTGTGGATCTGCTCAGGGGTTAGGTTGAATGGACTGGCTCTGATGCGAGGGATTGGAGGCTGTCTGCGTGGTAGTACTGGCTGCACTGGTGGGGCATGCTGGACCTGTCTCAACCTCCTCCTCCTCCTTTGTCTCCTCTGTGGTGCCTGCTGTTGCTGTTGTTGTTGTTGCTGGTGTAGCAATGCAAGCATGTTCTCCATCCCCAGTATTGCTACTACTATTGGAATCATTTTGGTGTGGGAAGGGGTGTGGTGTGTGGGTGTGCTCCTTTTGTACTGGCCCAGACTCCATTGCCTCTACCTGTGCTGATTGTGTGCATCTGTGGCAGTTGGGAACACTGCACATAGCATTTTACGGTTGATTCACATTGCCGGCATGCCGGTATCCCCTATTAGTGCCTTCATGTTGCCGGTATTTGCATGTCTGCCTGACTTGTGATGTCCTCCCATTAGCGGCATGCCGGTATTGCCCGCATGATGGGCCGCATGCCTGCGCCCTTGCCGCTATTAGAGGCACTGTTGTTAACGGTGCCTCTAATACCGGGGTCTTAGGTCGGAATAGCCCGGAGCGGTATGCGATGCTGGTAATCCTTTACCGGCATCGTTTTTCCCTTACCTCCAACCTCGTAATGAGCCCCCTGACTTAAAATGTGATAAAGAATTTGTGATATTTTGGTCCCATAATTCCCTAGTCTCTAGTCTCCATTTCTCTTGAATGTCCTGTAGATATGCAGCGAGGTCTTCATCTGGCCCCATTTTCCGTGTCATGATTGCACCCATATCTGATGTGTCTAGGTATTGTATTCCAAGTGCCCTCCAAACATCTGTTCTTCAATTATTAAAAGGTGCCACATCATGTCTTGTGTTTTGGGCTGTCACCTGGCATACCGTGCCCATTTCCAAATGTCCTCTGATTGTTTGCCCAATATGGCAGCGAACAGGCTTTTTATGTCGTCTACTGCTATAGCGTCATCCCAGCTGTCATGCTTTCCAACTCATAAATCTACTTCCCTGCCCCTGCTGTGAGCAATGGTAATTTATAAATCAAGTTATGTTTATTGGTCTGTGACCATGGTATACATGGTGCTAGTCCTCCCCTTTCTCTAATACAGGGAATTGTTTTAGCCCAACAGCGGCAGCACCCTTTGTCTTTGTCACCACATCTGCCATGCTAACTCTCTCCCGCCCTGATACATTTCTCAGTCTATTCACATATGGAGTCCTCCCTTCCAAACAGTTTGTACGTACCTTCGGGTGTTTTGAATATTCAACGGGTTCTGGCCTCACTGCTGGCTCCTCTAAATCTGACCAAACTACGTCGCTCCTTACACACGTGCCCTTAGACAGTGCCTGAGTAGCTTCCTCTTCCCACTCTCATCGTCATATTCCTCGTCTGTTGATATTTCATACCATTCATCACTTATTCTACTTCTTACAGTATGTCCATGCCTTTCTCTTGCTGGTCTGTTCTCCAAATTCCTAATGTCGCCCTTTCTGTTCCTGTCTAGATGGTAACTACTTCTTTGCATAAAACGGTCTTCATCTTTATCTGATACTGCATGTCTGCTCAAAATGTCATCAATTTCCTTGCGGCGCCTCTCTAAGCTCCGTTCTCTTTCCTTTTCTTCATTTTGCTGGTTCTCTCCTTATTTCTCTTCACCTCTTCTCTTTGCACTTTCTTTTCCCTTTCTCTTTCTTCCTCTCGTCAGTCCTCCCTTTCCTTATTTTCCATTTGCCTCTCCCTTTTTCTCCTTTCTCTTCTTCGCTCGCTTTCTCTCTCCTGGTCCACTCTTTTCTCTTCTTTTTTTTCCTGTCTTTCTGTAACTACCCTTTCCTTCTCTCTGTACTCGCCCTTTAGATCCAATTTAAGCATTATTTGTTCTCCTACTCATTAATTTAGTGCTATTGCTGTCTCACCCCGGTCGCCTTGCCTACTTCTTGGTCTCTCTGATTCGCTTCCTCAGCTCCCATAAACTTTGCTTGCAAGTTGCGACGCTTGTCGTATTCTAAATGTGCGGACATGGGTCATTGTTTACTTATTTTCTCTCCACTTATGTTTTCACTGCTGTATGCGGGATGTGCATATGTGAGATTGGTATATCCTGCAGCTGCTTTTAATAATGTAATGGATATAATCCCTGTGCAGTCGAGGAATGTTCCTTGCTCTGAGGACGAGGAGAAGGAGCCGTAGATGCCTTACACCCTTCGTCATGCTGATTAAGCATCCATTAACATCCTGACCACAACTTAGTTACATGTTGCTGTCCTAAGGAAGCTGTTTTGATTTGCCCTTATAAGACACCCTTGCAAATAATTGTTAAGACAACACATTTTTGTATGGCGTAGGTATGAGAAAACTCAGCATTATGGAACTCACTTCTGAGTAACACGCTTATCGATAGGCATTTCAAAACACCTTTTACTTTAATAAACATATTAAACAAAATTTTCGTGACTGTGTGTTCTGGAGTACCACTGTGTGACATTTCCCTATTCCTGCAGCATTAGATTCGTCTGACAAAATCATAGCAATACATCAGGTAGGTCAGAAAAACCTTCAACTAAAGAAACCTGTACGCACTTTGCAGCCCATAAGAGGAGATCGGCCCCAACAATGCAGTACACAATCAACTGTGGCTGAACACGGAGCACATTCAAACTTCACCCTGTCAATGGAGGCTGAAGGCTCAGTTTGAGTGTACTTTTAGTATCCTGAAGATTGTTTGGCCATAAAATACGAGGTTCCTCGAGCTTTCAAATGTCGTTTCTCAAACATGATTGTCTGATGCATCACAGAACATTATCCTAGCTCACACAGCATACAACTATGCCTGTAGGATAGCATATCCTTGATTTCATACACAGGGGGCCCAGGTTGCAATATTTTATCAATTGGAAAGCAAAAGGGCCAGAAGAGTGATCGTAGGCAGACAATACCAACATCACTTCCAAGATAAGTGTGCCAGTTCCACAACAGATGCCAAAGTAAACCTGGACCTTTTGTGAAGGGGGTACTGTGAGCCGACTCATATCCAGTACTCCTCAAACCCTAAAAACTCTCTCCCTGCACAAACCCAAAGGGTTAATTTCATCCCCATCTCCCACTCAGTTCTGCCTGTTGATGATGGGATACAGAGGTTAAGCATGCCTTAACTAGGCTGCTAGTCCATCCAGCGTGTGGATCCCTTGCAGAGTGGTACTCTTTTGGTACATGGCCTGCATTACATCATCAAGTCTTTGCTCCATCCTGCTTTATGCCTACTCTCACTTTCGCACCCTTTATTCCCACAAAGTCCTCAGGTCCAAACTTCCTGTTCCTCTCTTCCTCTGTTACTGTGATACAATTATCTGAACTCTGGCACCCCCCGCTGGAATATTCAGAGTGTATTCACTCTCCTATGATCTGAGCGCCATTAACTCGAATCACATGGTTCTTCGTTGGCTCCTCTCTTAATTTTCTATTTATGCTTGTTCCTGATCTTTCCTTCAACTTCTTTCACCATAGTACATTTCTCACCCCTGCAGGGGAACCCAAATCTGCAGTAAGCTTTTCATGGAAACCCTCTAATTGTGGTTGCATACACTTAGGATTGAATCGGGTGCCAATCTTATCCTTCCTCGTCCAATAGATTCCTAGGTTCTTCAGAAGAAGTCCCTTGGGTTCATCAGAATAATGTTCACATTGACTCCAATCTGCCATATCCTTACTGAATTATGCAACGAACCAGGAAATTGCTTGTGGTCCTGGTCAGCGAGCTTGTGGTTTTGCTGTTTCAAAGAGGGGTACAGCAGTCCTGTTAGGTTTGGTTCCGCTCCCTGCTTAGACCACCTGCTGCTGCGTTTGGTCAAGATGTCACAAGTCAAGCAGATTTCCGGAACAGGCCATAAACCTCGCACAAAAAATATTGATGATTATGTGAATTGCTGCTTCATAAATTAGCAAACAATAATGTTTGCTTTCCACCCTCCTATACCAACACATAGCTGGCCAAACCTGTCAGCAAACTTAACATGTTGCAAACATATGGACTATCAAGATTATTTTAAAAACCTCTGCAATTTAAATGTTGCATTCATTCTTGCTCAAACTAAAAACAATGTGGCCCACCTGTGAACACACAAATGATTCATAAAGCATACAAACACATATGCAGCATATCCGTAGCATAAACTCCAACAAGAAAACCTTCAGTGTAACCTTTCCCTTTAGGTATTCTACTCACTATAAATCCTACTGGGCGGTTACACCTGTAAACACCTGAGTGGCATTCTCAACACTTGAGAGTTTTATAGGCTGTCAACTCATTTAAATGACGTCACGCTTGGAAGTCTCACAAAACACATTATTAAAACATTTCAAAATGATAAAGATAATTTATGACCCGTTTACTTGTTGGAGGCACTTAGTGGGGAAAAACGAGAAACGTGTAGTCATAATAAAGAGCTTCTTCGTATTGGCACTAAGGAAGCCTCGAGCTGACCTACTCAAACTGACATTAGGAAAACTTCCTAAAACACTACAAGAGTTCCAGATAAATATTTTTATTAAAACAAACGTCTTCACTGTCCAGCCCGAGTGATACACCTCGGCCCTCGAAGGTGTTTGCACGTGTTATTTCTTTGTTTGGGCTGCACAATAGACAAACCAGACGCCATGTTAACACCAGACAAAAACTGAAAAACAAATAACCTTCTATGTTTTGTTGGGAGACCAAGATGAAATGGCCTTCATACAGATATTTCAAAATGCCCACAAATTGCACTATTCACAAAAGTACCCTGCATGCTCAGCAATGAGCTGAAAAGTTGATATTATGCAAGATAAACTGGTCAGTGTGATTCTACGCATTCGTAGAATCTCCAAATGTTTTACCATTTGTCAATATGTCAAGTTAATGTAATTTATAATGCCCACTAACAAAACCAAGGTGGCTTTTTGGCGCAAGTACCTATCCCTGTAGAGACTCGTCCACTGCCTTACCAAAAAGGTTGTTGCCGTCGAACGGCATGTCCAACACTCTGGTCTGGACGTCCTGGCGAAAGTCTGTCACCTTGAGCCATCCTCGTTGTCGGAGGCAAACTCCGTTGCCCAGTTGGCGAAATCCGGTATCGGCAATGTCCGTTGCCACCGTTATGGCGTGATCCGACGCCACCTCTACTTCCTGCAGAATTTCTAGGGCCTCTGCCCTCTTGTCGTCAGGTAGGAAGTCTAGCAGGGGAGCAATCTTGAACCAGAGCTCCCTGTCGTAGCGGGCCACGATTGCTAAGGCATTGGCCGCCTTAATCGTCGTTGCCGCTGACGAGATGACTCGTCGTCCCATGGAGTCCAACTTCTTGCCCTCGCTGTCCGGCGGGGAAGTGGAAGTTGAAGCCGCCGCACCCGCTGCCTTCTTCTTAGCCGCTGCTGAGACGACAGAGTCCGGTGTGGGCTGGGCCCTGAGGCACAAGGGGGCGGCATCGGGGACTCGGTACTTCTTCTCGTACCTGTTCCTCTTGGCGGGTGTCGTGGAAGGGTTCTTGAGGATAGTAAGCCGCTCGTCCCAGATGTCGTCCAGCAAGGGCACCGTGAGGACCGTCTTCGTCGTTGGTACAGAAACCCTTGCTTTTTGTGTTCTTCAGGCCAGAGCTGGAAGAGCTCGGATGCCCTGGTTATCATGGCGTGGAAAGAGCCAATTTCGTCGGCTGGAGAAGCCCGCGGGGGGGGTGATGATGGGATGTCAGCTGTGTCATCACCGCCGTCATCGTCCGTCCCCGTATCCGTCGCCGTATCCTCTCTAGGGTCCAGCGAGGGGGATGAGGGGTCCACAGGTCTCGCAGGCACGAAGGGCGGAGTGGGGTGGACTCTCCTCCGCTTGTTTGGAGGGCTTCCCGACGGGCCTGGTTCTGGATCCTCAGTCGGGGTCCGTGGTAATCTCGTCCTTATCTCGGTACATAAGGATTGGATTGCCAACAAAATGGCCGCCGAGCTATCCTGGGGTTCGGGTAATGGCTGCGACGGACGGAATGGCCGCTCCACTGGGTCCTCTTCGTCGCCATCGTCGCTATCTTCGATCACGTCAGCAGGTACTGCCCCCTGGAATCGAACCTTCTCGAACCTCTCGTTGAGGCCTATGCACCTCTCGTTGAGGCCCTTCTCGGTTTCCACCAGCTCCTCCTCAGAGGCTGATTCCGAGTCTGTAATGGCCACCACCCCCCCCCTCTTTTTCCGCCGGGGACTTCACAGGGGTCTTAATGATGGGCTGGAAAGAGGATTCCCTCCGCGGTGGCAGGGATACTCTGGGCCCAGAGGCCGTTTCCACTGGCGTAGTCTCAGCCGGCTTCGCCAGGGTTGCAGCGGTCCACTTCGATAGAGGCCTTTGCCAGCTGGATCAAAGCCCTCACCACCTCAGGTCCGTTCTGGGCCTTTGCCTTGGGGGGAGGGTCAGCGCCTCGCTCCCCCTTCAAGATCGACCGGGTCCGCCCCAGCGGCCTACCCGGGTTCTCGGACTTCCTCTTCCCCGAACCAGAGCGCTTGCACATGGTCGAACGTGCCGGGGAAGTAGCACCCTGCCTGGCAGGCGAAGAGCCCGACCTTTCGGCACTACCGGTGACTGCAGACTCGCAGTGCTGGGCCTTCTGTTGGGCCCCCGTCGCCGGGGCGCCCTCACAGGATTTAGAAGCCCGCTCAGACTTTTTCTTCGCCTTCTCACCTGCTGTGCCCTTCTCCAGCCAGACGGCGAGGCGGGAACGACGATCCTGTTTGGTCCGTTCCGAAAGGTTCTTGCAGAACGTACAGTCCTTCTCCACGTGCGTCTTGTTCTCATGAAGGCAGTAGAGACATCGCAAATGCTCGTCCTCCTTGAAAATGTTTTGCAATCCGCATCCAGGGCAGCACCTGAACAGCTTGGATCCGGGCGTCGAGCTTCCCTTGTGTTGGGCCATGTCCGTTGAGGTAGGCCGCAGATCTTCCAGAATCCTCCAAGAAGTGCAAACTCGACGAGAATTTCACCCTTGAGGGGCGTAGAAGAATTCCGAAACGGGTCCCCGTTGTCGGAAGTAGAAACGGTGAAGCTTGAGGCTCGATTAAACGGAAAAAATGAGAAAATCTCCTGAAAAGCGTGAAAACGCAGCAAAAAACTTGACAGCTAAAGCACGAGGACTCCCAACACTTGAGCGTGCAGTAAAAATCTAAGGATGGCTGCCAGAGGCGGGGCTTAGGGAGAGGGCAGTCATTGGCTGGGGGCAGTATGACCCAGAGATCAGTGATTGGTTACTACTAAGAAAGACAGATCAGAAACGAAACTGATACTGATTTTTTCTTTACCGAGGATTCCCAGCCTGACGACGGGGAATATTCATGAGCATGTGAATCCATGCCAGACCCCATGCTGGAGAATCCTGAATATTCCTCAACTGAGCGAGAGGAGCTTCCCAGTGGGAAGTTACCTGGAGTGAGAAAGCTGCACTAGCCAAACAATTTAAACATACTTTTGCCATAACCAGGATGATCAGAGTATCATCGACATAAATATACAAGGAAAACCCAAGGACATGCTAATGGACAAAGATCGACATTAAAACGACTGCGAGACAGTATACTGCAACACACGTTTAGATTTTAAAAGTCTCCATCCAAGAACTATACATGTAATGGGAGATTTGACGCTAGTACGCTACATTTTGTGTAGATGCTGTCTGATGACACACGCATATTCCTTTAGATACGCATATTCCTTTAGATACGCATATTCCTTTAGACGTTTTTGACGTAGCACACCAAACAATAGAATTTAAATTGCCTTAAATGTGTTTTATGGAATTGACAGCTCGGGAAGCCACAATAAAGAAATGCAGTTTTGCCCTTCTACAAATCACACGACTAATACACTGTTGTGTACTGGGATGGAGCTATTGAGGCCAGGGTGGTAGACGGTGGCAGCCATTTAGCACCCTGGTCAGCTAGGAACCAGAACACATATCGGGGAGTGGAAGCGGGAAAGCACCACAAGACAGCATGGGCAAAACAATCAGAATGCTGAAGTAGAAGGCTGCCTGCCACTGTGGTGACCTGTCAAGCACCTAGCTAACAGCATGGCCCCACCGAGATCAAACATGTAGGGAGGGAGGAGGCAGCCGGGCTGATTTAGTAGTAAAGGGGGACCAATGCTAGAATAAAAACAAAGTGTGAATTGTCACTGCGTGCAGAACGACCACACTGTCTATCTTCCCCCGCCCCCTCCTCTTCTTCCTCGTGACAACAGCCCTAGCCGCCCAGAGGGTTGGACCCAAGCTGACACGACAAGCAGAGTGTTGCCTCCTAAGCCTGTTTCAGAATTGCTGCGGTCCGCGGAATCAAGACTCAATAGCAGTGGGGGCAATGTGTGTGCCAGCTTCCCCACACTAACCAGCCGTCAGAGAGATGGTACACAGGCCTTCGAGAACAGCTGCCACCCACGAAACATTGCACTCCAGTGACCAGCCATAGTCCACTCAAACACTAGGCATGTGTGGGTAACCACGTGGGTAAAGAAGACAGTGACCCAATGCTTCTTCAGGTAGATTTATTCCATGCTCTGGATGGAATACGAGGTAAATGGGAACAGGTAAGTCAATATCCTGACAGACACTAGCACATCCAACACTCTCCAGCATCCAGATCTAACTGGCTTTCTCAGAACACTCAGCGACACTCATACCATCACATTCCACATGAACCCACAACATTCCACAAACAGTGCAATGCATCACAAGGGAAAGCCTACAACACACCTCCCCCGTTACACAACAGAAACAGTTGAGTACAACGAAAAATCCACAAGACCCCACCTAAACCAGAAAGCAATTCCACTACTCAGCATACATGTGGCCAGCTCGCAAACCAAATAGAAGAACACAGCTCCACAGGACCGCAAATACT
This sequence comes from Ambystoma mexicanum, assembly GCF_040938575.1. Taxonomy (NCBI): domain Eukaryota; kingdom Metazoa; phylum Chordata; class Amphibia; order Caudata; family Ambystomatidae; genus Ambystoma; species Ambystoma mexicanum. Next base: position 1,243,871,818 of record NC_090927.1, on the reverse strand, counting down.
ATAGCATTCACAACTCATGAAACTTCTACCATCAGAACTCCTTCAAATAGACCCCACTCGACTCCTACCTCCAACCAGAATGTCAAAGGCAAAATGGTGAAGACAAGCACCAACACCTTCAGAGAGGGCTTATGGAAGATTGAGAATGAGGGTATAGGAGAAGTGATGCCTTCGTCAGCCCGGTTAGCAGAGAGGTTACGACTAGAAGAAAAGAAGAGGGATCTGCCCCAAAGAGGCTTCCGGATAAGTCTGATTGAAAAGAATGGCATGGGGATATGCCATAATGCCACCGACCAAAGGGTTAGACGAAAGACTAAGACCAGAAGATTGGAGACGGTCAATGTTCTCAATGGGTAGGACCGAATGAAGCTTAGCAACTGGTCACTGCAGACGGAGATGCCATTCGCGGCTGGATACAATTCCCACTATCATTTACTGAGACGTGCGGTCCAGATTCCCATGATGATTCAAACTCGTGGTTACTGCCCTAACCCTAAAGGTTTGGTGACGGTTTTGGCTTAATTTTTTGGACTCTGTCCAACCACAAAGGGTTTTCCCACCTGCTAAATAAGCACGGGACTGGCCACCACTCAACAAGACACAATACACACATGTTGGTGTAATTGAAAACGATATCATCGTCCTCATGTAGGCTGCATATTTGACACACCTCAGCTGATGACGAGACCGCCAAAACACACTGTGTCGACTTTTTCATATAGCAACCACCAGCACTTCTCTATCAAGATAGGTCACATGCAACTAAGGAAATTAACTGTACTATGATACTGTAATCCAATTGTGTCTGTTATTCTTGTGTCTAGAACAATGTTGTTTTAACTTGTTTGTATACAGTGTTATGTTGAAGGCCTATGTCTTGTTTGGTCATATGAATGTGTAAGAATGAATTGTCTAGAAATAAGTTCCTTATAAAAGAAAGATCCATACAGAATTGGTTTGTACCGAAACAATAAAACAGATATTTTCTTCATGAAATAATCATCTACACTGTTTGGGTACTTACTACATAGTAGAAGAGAGGAGAGTGTGACCAAACAAAGCCTTGAGAAAGGTTTGTTTGCTTATATTCATGACTCCTGGATGTCCAAGTCTTACCAGGAACCCTTATGTTTGACAGAGGACTGGAAGGGCCTTCGACACCCAGAATAGAAGATTGGTTGAGAAGGGAACTTGAAAACCAGAGGTGAAGAGATTGGGACGAAACAGAGCAACGAAGAGAGGTGGAGGTACTGGGACTACAACAGTAAGGCAGGGAAGAAGGGAAAAGACAAGAAGGAGAGGTTGGATTGGAGAAATGGAGGTACAGGCAAGTACTTAAGACTGGATAAATCTTCCATCGAAGATGTTCAGGTACACTTTGATGAGAATAGTGCTGCTTTAGGTCTAGGACTTGAACAAGAAGGAAGAGAGTGGGATGCAGCAATAGAGGAGCAGAGCAAGTTACTTACCCCTGGTAACATTCTTTCGACTGGATGTTCATCCCACATACTCCTCATCTTTGATATTCAATATCCAGCTCAGCTGCTTTGGAATTTTGTTTTGGCAGAGGGCAGAGGGCACTGTGCGTCGATGCAGTTGACTCTATGTCCCTCGAGGGCCTCCGTCTCGAGGACAACATCAACGAATGTATATATCGCACGCGCAGCGCCCCGTTGGCTTTATTTCAGTTTTTTTGTGCCATTCTCAAGTAGAACTACCCGCATCAACACAGGTTTCACCGTACTAGGCTCTGAAGAAGCGAAAGCTGTAATAGCATGGGAAATTCTACTGTAGTGTAGGCTGGGAGGGCGATGAGAAAGAACTGGGAGGAACATCCAGTCGAAAGAACGTTACCAGGGGTAAGTAACTTGTTCTTCGAATGGATGGTGTCCTCCCATGTATTCCTCATCTTTGATAGACTCACAAAACAGTGTTAGTTTTGGTGGAGGGAGTAAGAATTTTGTCATCAATGGTTTCCATAAAACTTGCATCCACTAGTTAAGAGATACGAGCAAGATGCAGCCCACTGGCAAGCACTGCCACTGACATTGCTTGGCAGGGCGGCGCTATTTAAGATGCTGGCCCTACCCCGGTTCTTATACATCCTTCAAAATGCCCCTCTCCATGTCCCCACCGAAGAGTTCCGTAGAATAGGTGGAACAACACGTAAACTCCTTTGGGGTGGGAAACACCCAAGAATTGCCCTCAAAACTCTCCAACGCTCAGTCTGGGAGGGGGGGAATAGGACTTCCAAACATCCAGATCTACTACTGGGCGACACAGATGGCGACAGTCAATGATATATTGCACGGAGACCCGTCCATTCCCCATATAAAAGCTGAATTAGCTGCACGACACGGCATGTCCCCGATTGAAAACCTCTACTGTAAACAGACTCGCCCTCCTGAACGCACGATAGTAGCACATACAGCCCTGGTGTGGAAGGAAGTACACAAACACTTAGGATGGGACAACAAAATGACCCCAGTCCAACCCATCTGGAACAATGCGCACCTCTCGAGCCTCTGCAATCTCCCGAAATGGCCAAACTGGGTAACAGCCGGCATACTGACCATTCAGCAGGTATTCGTGAACGATCAGTTGATGCAGTTCCCCGAACTCATGGCATCATATGGTCTCCCAGACACTGAACACTTTCACTATGGACAATTACAACATGCTCTCACCATACATAGGGCCCAAATGGTGGACATGCAGGAATTTACGCCTATGGAAAGGAATATAGTCATAGACAGTGTGAATAACAAGGTCACGTCTACTATGTACAACGCTATCTCCTCATTTGCCACAAAAGGGCTGCTGAACCTGAAGATGAAATGGGAATGCGATGTGGGCCCAATATTACCCGAAGACTGGATCTCGACTCTGATGTATCCTAGAGACTCTGCCATCTCCGCAAGGATCAGACTCGTTCAATTGAAGATGGATGTCAGATGTGGACGCCATCATCCTAATGGAACGCCGAGTCTACCAAGCTAGAGGCTGTCCGGGCAAAGCAGATAGAATCTGGGGTAAATGGGAACAGACATTATAACTCAGATCCAGAATGGACAACGAGCTTTGTTGCGCAATTCTGCCAAGGCCACGAACGATAACATCACTTTTTGAGGCTGCTTGAGAAAGACTAATACGTAAACGGCCATTTGCTGACTTGTTTGGATTTATTTCTCACAGCAACTGTGTCTCCACGTCTGCTCATATCCAGATCATATCAGATTGTACTACTCTGCCTTTGTATGCAAAGTTATATGGTTACGTTTTGTATGTTTTTGTATTATCGCACAAAATGCAATAAAATGTGTTATTAAAAAAAATCAATGGTTTCCATGAACAGAATGGAGGACAGCTTTTCCAAAGCTTCCATCCTGACTTAGGTTAGAATAAAATAAAGGCAATAATGCTTAGTGAAAGTGTGCATTGTGGACCACGTAGCGGCCTCACAAATATTTTTAATAGGAACACCTCTTTGCAGAGCAGAGGAAGCAGCCATGCCCCTAGTGGAATGGGTCCTCAAACCTTCTGGAGGATAGTTGCCCGCCAGCCTGTAGCATTCTGAAATAGCTAGTATAATCCATCTGGATAAGGTCTGCTTTGTTACAGCCTGACCCAGTCTATGACCTTATGAATAGTTGGTCATCCAGACGAAATTTTGACAACCTTGAAATGTAGAAGCTCAGAACCTTACATGGATAGAGCCTGTGCAACCTCTCCTCCTTATTGCCAGGATGAGGTGGAGAATGGAAAGTGGGTAACACAATCCTTTGCCCTAAATGAAAGTCTGAAATGACCTTAGGTAAAAAATAAAGGTTTAACCCTCAGGACAACCTTGTCCTTGTGAAACACTGTAAATGGTGGTTTAGAGGATAGTGCCTGCAACTCACTCACTCACTCTACAGGCTGAAGTTAGTGCTACTAAAAAGATGTTCTTGAAAGTTAGTAACCTTACGAGACATGAGTGGAGAGGTTCAAAAGGTGCACACAAGACATTTTAACACCAGATTGAGGTCCCAAACGGGAACCTGAAAGGAAGATTGATGGAACACATCAGTGAATCCCTTCAGAAATTGCATCACTAAAGATATCTTAAAATATGAAGTTTCCTCATACGAGCGCTTGAAGATGGATACAGCTGCCAAATAACTGTTAATGGTCCCAACCTGGAGCCCAAGATTGGCTAGGTACAGTGGAAAGGATAACAATCCTTGTATCTCAGCCTCTCAGAAATCAAGTGTGAAGGCTGAGTATCTTGACTTCTGGATGGAGAACCCGACCCTCCTCTCGCGAGAGAAGCTCCTCTCTTTGTGGAAGATGTATTGGAGTACTCCGGGTCCAATCTGGTGCAATTAGGACAATGGATTTTCCTACCGTTCTCAACCTCCTGATCATGTGAGGAATGACGAGGACTGGTGGAAAGGTATACAGGAGTGGAAACTCCCAGTCCACCACGAACGCGTCTCCTAGAGCTCCTCTTGGGGGAAATTCCCTGGAGCAGTACAGTTTGCACTTCCGGTTGACACTGGTCACAAACAGACCCACTTGAGGGGTTCCCCACAGGGTGAAGATCTCTTGAAGGACTTCCTGAGCTAGTTCCCACTCGTGGGAGACTGTGCTCTGCCTGCTCATAGTGTCAACACCGTGTTCTCCTCTCTGGCTAGGTGAACTGCTGATAGAGAGATTACTTGTTGAGGTAGCACATGGCCACTGTGTAGTCTGTCATTACCAGGTCATTCTTTCCCCATACAGAGGGCAGAAAAGCCTCCACTGCAAATCTGATTGCTCTCGACTCCAAAGGATTGATGTGAAGTTTGGACTCTGATGGAGACAACAACTGCTGATTGTCAGATCATTGGCATGGGCTAGACACCCCGTGAGTGAGGCGTCCGTCACTACTGTTATCTCCGGCCATGGTTGCCAAAAATGTTCTCCCTTCAAAATGTTGTCTTTGCAGGCCCATCGCATGAGATCCTGCTTGGAACCTGAAATAGATATGACATGGTCCCCGAAAATTGGGACCAATGTGTCCTGAGAGCCCATTGAAGGGATCTCATTCTCAGCAAGCTCCTGGTATCAGAAAAATGCAGGATGCCATGAGGCTGTGAAACCTCAAAAAGTCAAAGGCCGGGAGATGCTGGGCACTCCGAAACTTGGAGACCATCTGCAGAATGTCTTCAGCCCTCACCTCACGCTCTTTCCCAAAAAATGTATCCAGTACAGCCCCGATGAACTGGAGCTTTTGAGTTGGTGTCATTTGGGACTTCTTGTAATTGAGGGAGAAGCCCAGTCGGTGAACAGAGTGGCTGCTCCTTTCTCCCTCCTACCATCTGATGCCTCGCAGTGCACTGGGTGCACTCCATGCTGCAGGCATGCATCCCCTGGTCCTCGGCGAGTGGCACACGTCCCGTGCAGAAAAACGAAATGAAGGTACACAATTGCAGTAATGGACCTGATGCTCAGCAACATTTGACTTTGTGCTACTTTTGGAGCCTGTTAACGCTCCGCTTTGTCGCCGTTTTGGTGCGCTATTTCGTTTTCTTGCTTACTTGCCATTTCAAGATGGCTCTGTGCGCCTGCTATGCACCGGAGTGCTAGGGCTGGTGTGTGCATGGGGCCCAGGATTGGCCATGGCCCTCTACATCTTGGCCAATGAGGCCGGCAGGCTTGGCCGGCCCTCCCCCAAAGGCCCGATCCTAAGGCCCTGCCTACCGCTGTCCACCGTGGTACGCCGGATCGCAGGAGCAGGCCCCCCGTGAGTGCCTGTGTGCCCCCCTGACCCTCTGTGAGTGCCTGTGTGCCCCCCTGCCCCTCTGAGTGCCTGTGTGCCCCCCTGCCCCTCTGAGTGCCTGTGTGCCCCCCTGCCCCTCTGTGAGTGCCTGTTTGCCCCCCTGACCCTCCGTGTGTGCCTGTCTGCCCCCCTGCCCCTCCGTGAGTGCCTGTGTGCCCCCCTGCCCTTCCGTGAGTGCCTGTGTGCCCCCCTGACCCTACGTGAGTGCCTGTGTGCCCCCCTGACCCTCTGTGAGTGCCTGTGTGCCCCCCTGCCCTCCCGTGAGTGCCTGTGTGTCCCCCTGCCCCTCCGTGAGTGTCTCTGCGCCCTCTCCCTGCTTGCTCCACCCTCTTTTGCTCTGCGTTCCACTCCCCCCTTCCTGCCTCCTTCCCTTCCCACCTCCTCACTTCCATCCTCTTCTACTACCTTCCTACTCCCCCCTTCTTTCTCCCTCCTCTCAGACTTCCCCCTCCTAGCACTTACTCCTATCATCTGTTCCGTGACTCTTGATAGCAGCTTGTCTGTCCCCCCTCCTCCCCTTGTTCTCTCCCCCCCCTACTTTTCAAATTTGTCACCGACATTTTTGCTCAGTATCGTGCCTTGTTCTCCTTCCCCCTCCTTATACCCTTGCCCCCCCCTCCCACCCCTCCTCTTGTTACCACCTGCACTGCGTAAATTGTCGTCAAACATAGTAATGTTACTGCTTGCTTTGTCCTCCTTCTATCCATTACCTCTTGCCTTACTTGTTCTATGCACTTGCACTATCAGAAATGTCGACAGGCCTATTATGATAGTTATTTTCACATTCTGTACTGTTTCAAGGACTTTTGCTGAATGTAACTGTATTTTCCTTTGTTCCCCTCCCTCCTTGAAGCGCTTTGAAACACATTGTGTATAGGCGCTATATAAATAAACTATCATATCATATCATATCAGGTGACATTGAGATATAATCCAACCCTTCGGGCAGAGGTCAGCCCGAATGGCAGAACTGATAATGAGAACTGCCAACGTCTCAGGTACTTTCTTTGCTTCAGATGGATTGGCACATGAAAATAAGCATCCTGAAGCATCCTGAAGATCCAATGGCACCATCCAATCCTGGAGTTGGATGGCCTGAAGGATCTGGGAAAGTGTGACCATCTTGAACTTGTCCTTACTGAGGAACTTGTTCAAGTATCTCAAGTCCAAGATGTGTCTCAGTCCTCTGTCTTTCTTGGGTATTAAGAAAAATGGAGAATACCATCCTTTGTTCCTCTCCGCTATAGGTACCGACTCTATAGCACCTTTCTGTAGCAGGGTCAATATTTTCTGCACAAGAAACAGGAGTGGAAACTCCCAGTCCACCACGAACGCGTCTCCTAGAGCTCCTCTTGGGGGAAATTCCCTGGAGCAGTACAGTTTGCACTTCCGGTTGACACTGGTCACAAACAGACCCACTTGAGGGGTTCCCCACAGGGTGAAGATCTCTTGAAGGACTTCCTGAGCTAGTTCCCACTCGTGGGAGACTGTGCTCTGCCTGCTCATAGTGTCAACACCGTGTTCTCCTCTCTGGCTAGGTGAACTGCTGATAGAGAGATTACTTGTTGAGGTAGCACATGGCCACTGTGTAGTCTGTCATTACCAGGTCATTCTTTCCCCATACAGAGGGCAGAAAAGCCTCCACTGCAAATCTGATTGCTCTCGACTCCAAAGGATTGATGTGAAGTTTGGACTCTGATGGAGACAACAACTGCTGATTGTCAGATCATTGGCATGGGCTAGACACCCCGTGAGTGAGTCGTCCGTCACTACTGTTATCTCCGGCCATGGTTGCCAAAAATGTTCTCCCTTCAAAATGTTGTCTTTGCAGGCCCATCGCATGAGATCCTGCTTGGAACCTGAAATAGATATGACATGGTCCCCGAAAATTGGGACCAATGTGTCCTGAGAGCCCATTGAAGGGATCTCATTCTCAGCAAGCTCCTGGTATCAGAAAAATGCAGGATGCCATGAGGCTGTGAAACCTCAAAAAGTCAAAGGCCGGGAGATGCTGGGCACTCCGAAACTTGGAGACCATCTGCAGAATGTCTTCAGCCCTCACCTCACGCTCTTTCCCAAAAAATGTATCCAGTACAGCCCCGATGAACTGGAGCTTTTGAGTTGGTGTCATTTGGGACTTCTTGTAATTGAGGGAGAAGCCCAGTCGGTGAACAGAGTGGCTGCTCCTTTCTCCCTCCTACCATCTGATGCCTCGCAGTGCACTGGGTGCACTCCATGCTGCAGGCATGCATCCCCTGGTCCTCGGCGAGTGGCACACGTCCCGTGCAGAAAAACGAAATGAAGGTACACAATTGCAGTAATGGACCTGATGCTCAGCAACATTTGACTTTGTGCTACTTTTGGAGCCTGTTAACGCTCCGCTTTGTCGCCGTTTTGGTGCGCTATTTCGTTTTCTTGCTTACTTGCCATTTCAAGATGGCTCTGTGCGCCTGCTATGCACCGGAGTGCTAGGGCTGGTGTGTGCATGGGGCCCAGGATTGGCCATGGCCCTCTACATCTTGGCCAATGAGGCCGGCAGGCTTGGCCGGCCCTCCCCCAAAGGCCCGATCCTAAGGCCCTGCCTACCGCTGTCCACCGTGGTACGCCGGATCGCAGGAGCAGGCCCCCCGTGAGTGCCTGTGTGCCCCCCTGACCCTCTGTGAGTGCCTGTGTGCCCCCCTGCCCCTCTGAGTGCTTGTGTGCCCCCCTGCCCCTCTGAGTGCCTGTGTGCCCCCCCTGCCCCTCTGTGAGTGCCTGTTTGCCCCCCTGACCCTCCGTGTGTGCCTGTCTGCCCCCCTGCCCCTCCGTGAGTGCCTGTGTGCCCCCCTGCCCTTCCGTGAGTGCCTGTGTGCCCCCCTGACCCTACGTGAGTGCCTGTGTGCCCCCCTGACCCTCTGTGAGTGCCTGTGTGCCCCCCTGCCCTCCCGTGAGTGCCTGTGTGTCCCCCTGCCCCTCCGTGAGTGTCTCTGCGCCCTCTCCCTGCTTGCTCCACCCTCTTTTGCTCTGCGTTCCACTCCCCCCTTCCTGCCTCCTTCCCTTCCCACCTCCTCACTTCCATCCTCTTCTACTACCTTCCTACTCCCCCCTTCTTTCTCCCTCCTCTCAGACTTCCCCCTCCTAGCACTTACTCCTATCATCTGTTCCGTGACTCTTGATAGCAGCTTGTCTGTCCCCCCTCCTCCCCTTGTTCTCTCCCCCCCCTACTTTTCAAATTTGTCACCGACATTTTTGCTCAGTATCGTGCCTTGTTCTCCTTCCCCCTCCTTATACCCTTGCCCCCCCCCTCCCACCCCTCCTCTTGTTACCACCTGCACTGCGTAAATTGTCGTCAAACATAGTAATGTTACTGCTTGCTTTGTCCTCCTTCTATCCATTACCTCTTGCCTTACTTGTTCTATGCACTTGCACTATCAGAAATGTCGACAGGCCTATTATGATAGTTATTTTCACATTCTGTACTGTTTCAAGGACTTTTGCTGAATGTAACTGTATTTTCCTTTGTTCCCCTCCCTCCTTGAAGCGCTTTGAAACACATTGTGTATAGGCGCTATATAAATAAACTATCATATCATATCATATCAGGTGACATTGAGATATAATCCAACCCTTCGGGCAGAGGTCAGCCCGAATGGCAGAACTGATAATGAGAACTGCCAACGTCTCAGGTACTTTCTTTGCTTCAGATGGATTGGCACATGAAAATAAGCATCCTGAAGCATCCTGAAGATCCAATGGCACCATCCAATCCTGGAGTTGGATGGCCTGAAGGATCTGGGAAAGTGTGACCATCTTGAACTTGTCCTTACTGAGGAACTTGTTCAAGTATCTCAAGTCCAAGATGTGTCTCAGTCCTCTGTCTTTCTTGGGTATTAAGAAAAATGGAGAATACCATCCTTTGTTCCTCTCCGCTATAGGTACCGACTCTATAGCACCTTTCTGTAGCAGGGTCAATATTTTCTGCACAAGAAACGGATCTGGAACCTTCAAAGAATGGCTCCCCGGTGGATGGTTCTGAGGTCTCTGAATGAAGGGAAGGCAGTACCCTTGAGCTATGGTTTGTAATTACCAAGCATCGGAAGTAATGTCTCACCATTCTTTCAGATGGTGAGACAGTCTAACTCCCACTGGGGTGTCGTGACTCAAGACCTCAGAGAGGTTTTGAGGCAGCTGAAGCAGTGGCTGTTGGTAAAGATGTCGCTGCTTGAGCGGGCTTTGCACCTCTCCCTTAACATTGGCCAAGAAACCGTCTCTTTCCTCCCCTTCGGGAATATGCTCAGCCGCCAAAGAAATGAAATAGAGTGTATCAAAACTTTGCCAAGGCACATGTGTAGTTGACTGATTTAAGAGCCATGCACCCAGCAGAGAAAGTGTTTCTTGACTAGGCATCTACTCTTATCATCCCTAATCGGTGGGATGGTCAGATAGGCTGCCTGTTTTAATGTAGTGGTTGCCGCCTGCACCACCAGACTTTCTGCGGTAGGATTTTTCGATAAGTAGCTGGGGTCACTACTTGGACGGTATTTTCTTGTCAGGTCCTTATTTACTGCAAGACTAGACTCTGGTGCTCCCTAATTGGCACTTAGTCTCTTCTGAACAGCAATGTGAAAAGGCAAAATTGGATGCTTTTGAGGACCTTTATCAAGGATGTCGGTTAGGTTTTCCTGTTCTAAAGGGAGGGCAGGTCTGCTCCATTCAGCGTAATCCACTACCCTGGTCATCAATGGCCTTTAAGAGGCATCTGCATGCTCATCTGATTCTTAATTCCGGTGAAGTGTCCACTCCACTGGCAGTCTGCAGATTTTCATATAGATCCTTCCGTCTGGACTCCTGTGAAATGAAGCTATCAGGGACATTTGGTGTGCCATACTGCAAACCAAAGGGCGCATCATTCTCAGATGGCTCGTTGTCCTCATAAATAGAGGTCAGAGATTTAAAAAAAATCCTTTCTTGGTAAATGAGTGAAGCTTTTTTCAGGTAAAGGCGTGGAAGGATTTGAAAGTTTCAAGCCCGATGCCCGAGGAGTCGTTGATGTCTTTGAGGAAGATGTTTTGGAATCCGATGGCACCAAAGGTTTCGATGGCAACGATGGTGCCACTGGTGTCAATGGGGCCACTGGAGTCAATGGCAGAGCTGGGGTTGATGGCATCAACAAACTCGACTTGTCTTTCGACTTATGACTCGAAGGATGCCTCGATGTGGATCTGGCCTTCGCCCGGGCTCAAGGGCGCGCAGGATATGGCTCCAGCCCTTTCTTTACTGGCTTTAGAAGGCGCAGTTGGAGCATGGCTTGTTGAGGGTTTTTGGCACGCAAATATTTTAAGCATTTCTTGCCTGAATGCTACCCATTCTGCAGGTGTGGAGGCCTTAGTGGGACAGGATGAAATGAACTACTTACCGTAATAGCATTTCTGATGATTGTATCTGCTTAGATTCACATGAGTCCGACATCTAGTGGTAACCGCAGAGTATTGCATCTTGTCTTTTGAGGATCGAAAGGGGACGTCGACATGGGCGTGCCTGTGACACTATCCCGAATGGGATAGTGTAGTGTACCCTAAATCGCTCACACATCGAGGTCGCTACGATTGTATTTTTTCTGCCGTGAGGGAGCCTTATGACTATCGTGAGGGAGTACAGAAAAGAGAGAAAAAGTAGTAAGAGGTCTATGTTCCTTCCATCCGAGCGGGGGCGCATGTGAATCTAAGCAGATACAATCTTCAGAAATGCTATTACGGTAAGTAATGCATGTCTTCTGATGCTTGTTAATCTGCTTAGAATCACATGCTGGGCATAGACTAGCGTACCCGGAGTACTGCTTGCTTATCCCTACCTACCGTGGGCGATGGTCTTGAGCACCCACTGGTCTGATGTAATCCCCTCCCATGCTTGCAGGAATTATGCTAAACGTCTCCCAACCGGGGAGGCATGGGAGAGGACCCGGATCTGGAATTCATTTTTGATTGGAGGCTGGGGAGCATACGGGGGTGTATTTATGGCCCCTTCCCTTTCCACAGCATTGTTCCCTAGGTGGGTACGTGGTGGTGGAGGTAGATCCCTGACCGGAGGACCAATTGTTTCCAGAATTGCACTAGTTGTGAGGAGAGCGAGAGTAGGACTGCCCACGAAAGGAGCAACATGAACCTACACCTCTCCGCTGAAAAGGCTTCTGAGTAATTTGGTTCAAACTTTTAAGAGTCTCGTGTACCTTTTCTGCTGTCTACAGTGCCTCGCCAACAGCCTTGCCGAAAAAGTTGGCTTCCTCCACTGGCTTGTTGATTAAAGATGCCTGGGTTTCTGGCTTGAACCTGGAGTTCTTCAACCAGGCGTGCCGTTTTAGTAGGGTGCCCTGGGCTAAAGTCCTTCCCGCTTTTTCAGCAGCATCCAAAGTATTCTTTAGCAATGGGATAGCCTGGCTGGCAGGAGGCTTTTCTTTGAGAATGTCCTCAACAAAGTCTGAATCTGGCACTGCCTCATGTGTGGCAATTTGGAAGTGCTGCCTTCTTTAAGATAGCATTAAACGCCATCTGGTCGTCAACAGGTGATGCCTGACGGACTGGTGGGGAGGGAAGGGAGTCACAAGGGCTCAGGTTCCGGAGTATGGGTAGGAGACGCCTAAGGTTGATTATCAACTGGATATTCATCATCATAGCCCTGATTGGGATCAGAAGGATCATCAGCAGGATCATCAAAGGGGGCATCATCCTGTACATATGGATCAACATGGAATTCATCATCAGTGATGTCCAAAATATCTTGTACATGATGTGGATCAAAAGTCCTTTGAAATTTGGCCACAGGCGTATAAGGGCTCTCCTCATGAGGCCTCTTTGGAGCAAACTTTTCAGAAAATTCAACAAACTTTTCTAGTCTGTTCATGCACCCCTCAAACCTCTCTGGTCCATGATGAGGAACCAGGGGGGCCCAGAGGAGGAAAGGGCTCTTCTGGATGATCCTCTTCCCTAGAATGTTGAGATTACTCAACTAGAGCCTTGGATAAAGATACAGGGCTCTCCGAGTAATCTTTTCGTCCCTCCTGGCCTTTCAAAGTGTCCTTTGACGCGTCCTTTGCCTGTTCCTTGTGTTTCACCACCTCACCGATCTTGGCGATACTATCGCAGATGCTCGGCATCACAGGGAGGTGTACGGACTGTGTAGGCGGTTGCACAGTGGATTTTGCCGCAACCGGACCCTTGTGTGGCATCGACGCACTCTTCTGAGGCGTTTCCACGGCCGCATGGCTTTTGGTGCTGGCGCCCTTACTCTTGGACTGCCCGGAAGCATGCCGCTGACGCGGTTGCGGGGAGGGCTGCCGAACATGGTGTAATGTCTAATTTCAAATCTTGTACTATTCATCAAACTCAAGCGTCAACATACAAGATATTACCCAACTCGAGACATGATTGTTCCCTGGAGCTTGAAATTGTTCTATTGAAGGCTATGAGGTTCCTCCTAGGGATCCTTCATCTCCCGCTCCAAGAGCCAGGACGCAAAGGAGCCCCCAGGGAAAACCCCCAACGGGGGAAAAGACCCTGTGTTGGGCTGCTAGGGTCCGTAGAATCCTGAGGACAGCTAGGGTGATGTTCCTCAGCCACAGGGTAGTTGGTGATCGTCAGTGCAACAGGAAACTGGGTGTAATAATACAAAAGGTAACAGGCTAGTAAATACTTGAGAGTAGAAAGGATACGGAAATGAGAATAGAGTGGAAACAAGGATTACCTGGGTGTTATTCTGTCAATCCTAAATGTAAGAAAAAAGACGGGAAGAGGCTCACTCCTAATCTAAATTAGCTAAAGAAGGATAAGGTTATTAATCTTCAAGTCTTGTGCAAGTGGCTTTGCCTTGAAACACAAAATGATTCCCTTACCGCCTGGGCCAATAAACCGAAGGAAAATCCCTTTCCTGTACTTCTGGGTAGGATCTCCTACTTCTTCTGGTGCAGTGGCTAGAATCAGAAGTGCTACGGGGAAAATAGGATTAGAACAATAATAAAGAATCTCCAGAGAATGATTGACAAAAGTAAAGGGCCGTAAGAATAAGTACGTAGTAACGCACCTGATAGAGTCGCTGAAGAGACTAGCAGAACCCGTAAGGATGGAAAGACCAATGGCTGGAAGCCCAGTGGGTTTCACTAAGAAGAAAATAAAGAACGTCACAGCTATTAAAGATAACAGCGTAATAAAGTGAGGAAAGTAAGAAGTAGGAGCAGATTGAAATCTACACGAATTTACGGAGCGTACAGCTACTCAGAAGGAGAGAAGCAACGCGCCTTGCCACAGGTTGTGTCCGGATATACTGTGCGGAAGTCTGGGGGCGTGGCCAACCTTCGGTTGAGATCCGGTAAAAACGCTAGAGCGTTACAGCTCGTTCCGCAAACACCCGGAACAGCTCGCGCAGCGTACGAGAGTCAGGATATAGAACCGACAACCATATTAGGTGTAACACACGGGAACCAGCGGGTACTGTCGAACTGGCCAACGTACCCCTTGGTGCCATGGAGTGCTTCGACAGAACTGTGGAAGCAGAACCGAGGGTTGTGTCGGGATCGTGTGCGTCCCTGTGGCCGGGATGTATATTCCCCACAGCAGGACATTCGTTGCGCCTATCGGGGCCGGGGACGGACAGTGTGGAGCGAGAACACTCCTGCGTAAGGTCAATGGCGACAAAAGTGGAGCCTTGGTCGTTACTTGTATCCTCGTCACACCCAGCGGCAGTGGCGGCAGGGGAGTTACTCTCAGAACGCGATATCGCGTAGACTGCCCACCGCTTTAGTTGATGCTTCTTCAAAGTCTTAGGACGTAGGAGTTTACAGGCCTCACAGGACGCTTCATTGTGATCGAGGGGAAGACACCAATTGCACCGGCGGTGCTGGTCTTTACACAGGAATGTTGCCTTACAGGAAGGCCAAAATCTAAATGGTGTTCTGTCCACAGATCAGAATCGCAAAAGTGATAACAAAACCAAAACGAACAAAGAGAAGGGAGAAGGAAAGACATTCTCGAAAGAATATAACACCCCCAGGCCCCACTCTCCCTAATGTCTAGGCCGGCCAGGAGGCCCGTCCACGTGGTCGGCAGCGCCGACCACAGCCCCAGCCGTCGGAGTTCAGTCCTCAGCGGTGGTACCGGAATCAGCCGTCGAAAGGGGTGAGGATGATAGAAAGAAACAACCGGGGGTTTGGAAGTAAAACAATATTGCAATTTTTTGGACGAGCTCCGCATAAGGCGACCAGCTAGCTGGGCGGAAAAAAACTATCTGAGGGACCTCGACGTGTGAGGGATTTTGGGTACACTACACGTCACGTTAGAGATGTCTTACAGGCAAGCCAGTGTCGATGTCCCCTTTCGATCCTCGAAAGACAAGATGCTATACTCTGTGGTTACCACTAGATGTCAGACTATATGCACAGCATGTGATTCTAAGCGCGTTAAAGTAGGTGATTTATGGAGCCTGTTCTTCGACTTCCTCGATGACGAGGAGTGGTGGGAGCACACTTTGACCTGGAATAGTTTGCCTTGTTTCTTCGAGGAGAGTCGCCTCTCGCTTCGTCAGAAGAAGGTTTCTTCTATGCAGTAGTCGATGGGGATTTCTTAGGGAATCTACCTACCACCAATTTCCCCTTATGCTCCTTTACAAACTTTTCGGGTCATCGATTGACACTTTGAGCAGGACGAGGTCTTGTGTTCCACACTGAGACAACACGAGCCTTCTCGATGCGGATCGGTCAGCGACATCTTGGCATCGCAGTCTTGACACTTCTTACACACGGTCTTCAGGGTTGTCAGTGTCGAAGACTAAGACATTTTCGTATATATTTTGTAAATTTTGTTTATTTCGCAAAGAAATATTGAAGCGCAACGTAGTTCTTGAAGCGTAAGCTCACTCGGAAAAATGGAACTGAAGCCAACGGGCGATGTGCGTGGTAAGACGGAGGCCCTCAAGGGTCATCGAGTCGACAGCACTGACGCACAGCACCCTCTGCCGAAATGATTTTCCAAAGCAGCTGAAGCTGGAAATTGAATATCATAGATGAGGAATATGTGGGAGGTGTGAGAAACTTGAAGGTGCCTCACCTGCTAGTCCCTTGCTAGTCCCCATCTGTCATCCAGGTGGCCAGGACACAGCCATTGCTATTGGACCCAGTTCCTGGGGGTGGACCAGTGGGGGAGGATCACCTGGGCGAGGGGTCTTCAGGGAGTTTAAGTGAGACACAGAGGGTTGAGACGCGGTATCCCCTTCCCTTAACACCTTTTCCCCCATCCTACCTGGTAGGATATTTAGAAGCTCTATCCCCCCTTTCCCACACAAACACTTTCTCACAATATAACAGACGACGGACTAACACCAGAGCTGTTTACCTGACATGTCCGAACAGATGGGTCAGACAGAGCAGGCAATTGAAAATAAGCATGGACACTTAACGTCCCTTTACCTTCACCACAGGAATAAAAGGCGTAGCACGGAAGCACACTTCAAGCAAGGCCAAACGCACAATGAGACAGCTACACGGAACCGGCAGTTCAAATGGACAAAGAAAGGCAGTGAGACCTGGAAGGACGACAAAGGGGGAGTTGCCCTTGCTCTTATCAACTCAGACCCGCGAAGCCTCCGAAAAGGAAATCATAAGACCGGGAGTTGCAGCTGGTGTGTTAAGCAGCAGACAACAGTGGTACACGGGGCTTCACGCATTGATAACACAGGCGGAGAGGCAAACTGGCTACCGTGGTACTATGCACGACTCCAGAGAACAAAGAAGCAAACGGGTTCAGCACAGCCGGTGAGTCAGAGGAAGCTGATAGCAAACCGAACTGTGCTGAACCCAAAGTAGCTACATTTGGAATGCAAGAGAAAGAAGTTGTGTATGTATTTGAACTTTAATAAAAAGCCCAATTGAGGTCCAAGTACAGAGGGATACGGCTATTTACAATAAAGAATATAGAGGCAAAACTGTTCAAGGGAAGAGAAACTGAAAGTGGGACTTGCTTTCAGTAGTTAAAAACCAATTTATTCTTCATAAATTTCAAGGGTAAACATAGTACATTTTTACAAAACACAATTCTTATTCTAAACAAAACTTTTATTAAAAAAACAAAGTATAAGTTGGAAACTCATTGGTCAAATACACTTACAAGTACAAAACGACCCTATTGTGGCAAGGGTATTAACAAAAACATTTACTTAGAAAACACTGTTTGACTGTGGTTAGTCATTTCTTTTCACAAACAAACGGTTCTACATCACACTTATGTCATCAAATGCATCAATTTGGTAACTGTATTTAGTTTAGACAGTATGAAATCTCAACATGTTTCAGTTCATCATGGTAGTAAATCCAGAACATTCTTTGGGAGTAAACCCTCGTATTTGTACAAGCGCCTGGCCTGTGCTAGTGTGTTGGCGAAGGGATTTTTATGCAGTGGTGTCCTTCCCCTAACAGACAAAAACAGAACATAAAACGCTGGATTGAGTTATTAGTTCTCAGTATTCCAGTCATTCTCAACAAATAGTTGGAAACTCCTACCCAAGTTACCTGTGTTTGAGTTTATAGAGGGCAACCTTGTTCACTGTAACAGGAGGAATGTGCTAGTGGTGTTCTTCCTATGGCCTAGTGAATAGAAAAGCATTTATAAATGATGCTTAGGTTGTCATTAGGGTTCATATGGTTTACAATTAGACCCCTACTAACGCACCCGGTGTCACAGTAGTTCTCACCTAGTATGGTGCGATTGTATTTGGCGTCGTTGTGGTACAGATATCGGCCTTCCTGCTGAAAATACTTAGTAATGGTTGGTACGCTGGATTAAATCTGTAGGAGACAATATACTGGTATGAAGGGGCTGGACTGGGTTGGTTGAGAGATTGTCAGAGTTATAAGGGAGGCATAGTATCACAAGTACGACACTGACACAGGAGCTACAAGTTTCTAAACCTTTATTAAATTCTTGGGGTTTGGAAAAACACCTACTTTGCCCTATAGCTACGATGGGAGTAGTCTCTACCATCAAATAATAAAGAAAACACAGTTCTAGTCAGTCTATGTCAAATCAAAATGGCCTGTACTAAAAAAATCTAATGCCTGCCCTATCTCTTATACATAAATTGTGTAAAGTGGAATGTGTATGCAAGGGAAAGTCATTGTTATAACAAAGGATTAAGGTGGCCGAGTCGGCTTTCCTCCCCACGCTGGACAGCACGGAGGAAGGTGGCCCCCGTAGACAGGATGACACACTCTGGCTCAGGTTATCAAAAAAGGCAGTTTAAATGGGAAATGTGGGTTGAGTCCCACTTGGCCTTCCTTGTTAAAGGCACTTGTTTACAGTTCACCAGAAGTTCAACAAATGTTCACATAAGTCTCCCTCTGTCAGGCTCGGACCTTTCAATGCATCAATAGTTCACATGGGTCTCCCTCAGCGGGGCTCAGACCTCGCAATCACAGCACTTGCAGGGGTTCCCTTCCCCAAGCTTCCTTCACATTCATTAGGGGCTCACTTCCGTTTCCCATTCCAGGTCTCCCTCAGTCGGGTTTGGACCTTTCACTGATGTCGAAGACTTTCGAGTGTGCAAGATTCTTCCCATGGACCACGAGAGGACCACTTCAACTCTCCCTTATGTTATTTGCCTAAGTGTCTTTTGGACTTGGATATTCCATAACAAAATCAGAAAAGTTCAAAGAAATCCTTCTCTTAAAGCATTCACCTTTGAACATCCCCTTTCGTCAGGATTAATCTTGACCACTGCGCATTTCAGAGTTTGTTCACTTTTTTTGTTTTATTACAAGACATCAAACATTTTGTGGAGATTTTTGAGTGGGCTATTTCCTTTTGCTGGGACACTCCGCTACTTTGTATCACTGGCTTCACAGTTATCAGTAAGTTTTAAAGTTCACTAGTGGTTTGCTTTCTTTTGCGTCTCAGCAGCACATGCACAACCTTCAACTGTGAGATACACTGTTGCGGCTTCAATCTGTCCTTGACACATACCGGCCTTTCATGTCTTTCTCAAACTGGTTATGTGCATTCCTTTCTTTTCTCTGCGTTTTGATTCACGAGTCAAGGTTGATACCACAGGCTTGGCCTCACCTCCCCAACTTTGCTGTTCACCCGGGCGGGTCGCTGGCGCCCTTGAAACACAATGAAGTCTTCTTCTTGTCTGGCATTTGGCTTTCTCCGCGTATCCTTAGGATTTACCTACCCCTCGCTCTCATCACTTGATCGGTCATCCTGCTCCAGTGGGTTCGCCTTCACCCTGGAAGATCAGCTCCTTCTCGTGTCTCACCTTGCTCACACAGTGTGTCTCAATGTTCCGCCTTGCGTTGGGGGAGCTAACTGTTATCAGCGTAGGTAATTACGGTTAAGTGGCTGACTTTTCCTGACCTTATGAACGGAACATGTCCGCTGAGATATGCAAGCGTTAGCCTCTTTACTCTCAGTCCTCCTCTTCCTCGGCCCAGTGTTAGTGTAGAAAGGTGTGGGTGTTGGAACGATGGATAATCCTATAAAATAGGATGGGGTATTGGCAAGGGAAAGTGGGGATACCGTGTCTCACCATCGGTTGCCTCATCCCCACTCCCTGAAGATCCCTCACCAAGGTGATCCTTCCGCACTGGTCCACCCCCACGGTCTGGATCCAAAGGCAATGGCCATGCCCTGACCACCTGAGAGAGAGATCCCAGGGGACTAGCAAGTGAGACACCCTTCGGTTTCTCACAGAGCAGACCTCTGTATTTTTTCGATCCACGTGCTAATACAGGGGGACTTGCTGGTAGATTTCCATACAGTCCTTCACAACAGATGCAGCCCTCAACCATGCTATGCCCCAAGGTCTGTACAACCACAGCAGGATTGGGTTGGTCAGAACCCAGTCACTGACGTTGCACTGAACTATATACTTCAGTCGGTCATGCCAGCACAGGAATCGGTGCAGACATGGGATAAGAATAATTTACCTAAAGGAGCAATGGCGCATTACTCTGGAGCAAGTGTTTTGGGAGGGAATCTTTTCCCTCTCCCCGGTGCCAATGTGTATCCAGATTAGGAAGGCCCACAGAAATCTCTAGTGTGTCCAGTCCTGTCAGTTACTGCTGATCCAGACGAACATCAGGGTTGGCTCCACCTAAGCGACGTGAAGCGAGACACTGGAATCCCTCCACCGACACAGGAGAAGGATACAAATTTACGTATGGCCTAAGACATTTATTTTCACTCCAGTTGACCAGCAGAAGATGGATGAAAATTCTGAGTATATCCCCTCATAAGTGTTAAGAGACATATCAAGTGTAAAATGAATACTAGGATGTTTTGTTGTGTAGGTTTTCTTTTTTCTTTAGTTTTCTGTTTTAACGGATCAGGAAGTACAAATGTAAACAGTCATGCGTTGACTAGGGATATAGTGTTTAATTAAGTATTGTTACGGTCGCCAAGAGACCTAGAAACAGAATCTGTGAAAATGTATGATGAACCAAATTTTGATAAGATTGTAAACATGCATGGGTTCGCTGCTGAGAATGTTTGGTATGGGCACATGAAGGAGCTGGGGAGAGAGACATCTGCAGGATCTTGTTATAACTACTACTCATTCCCCACGCTTCTGGCATACCTAGGTTATTTATATCAAATGAGAGAGAATCTAGAGTTGCACCTTGTTTGGTGTATCTAGCCTTAGGCTCAGAGGGCAGTTTCAAGAGCAGTCTGTTACAGCTTCAGCAGTTCCTGTCGATGAAAATGAATGCATCAGAAATGATGTTAAAGAGCAGGAAAATAATGTACGTTGTACCAGAAGGGTGCAACTGAATCTCAAAAGCTCTATTGTCATAGATAGCCAATGGGACCAAGGGAGAGACATCTGCAGGATCTTGTTATAACTACTACTCATTCCCTACGCTTCTGGCATACCTAGGTTATTTATATCAAATGAGAGAGAATCTAGAGTTGCACCTTGTTTGGTGTATCTAGCCTTAGGCTCAGAGGGCAGTTTCAAGAGCAGTCTGTTACAGCTTCAGCAGTTCCTGTCGATGAAAATGAATGCATCAGAAATGATGTTAAGGAGCAGGAAAATAATGTACGTTGTACCAGAAGGGTGCAACTGAATCTCAAAAGCTCTATTGTCATAGATAGCCAATGGGACCAAGGGGTGCAGAGTTGTAGAGATGGTGGAATGAGGAGCTATACCGATGAAATGGTAGCACAGATGAATGAAGATTTTGGAAATATCTGGAACCATCATAAAAATGTCTGACATGGCTTAAGAAGCCAGAGTAACCTGTTAAGAATCAGCTACTTACACATTTTTCTCTTTGTTTTAAGGATGATGGCACAATGCCTGTGGGCACAAATGGAAACGGCAGTTGCATAATACGCCATGTTGACTTGGCTGGATGAGCATCTATATTGTTGAACACAGCTTGGACTTGTGAAGCAAATTCCTATAGGAAATTTCCTCCAGCCTGGCTGGGTGTGTGCAGCTTGACTGTACAGCATATTCCCATTTATGTGGTTCTAGAAAAGCACTTGACGTTTGGAAGTATGGTATCAAAAACGGTATCTGTGCCTACCTTTCCTCCTGTGCCCTTGAATCCTTTGGGTTTCTGGATGAGAACAGCACATCAGACTTTTCTGAGCCAATGAAGATGGAACTTCCTAGTGCGGTCAAATGCTCAAATTATGTCTGAGCAGTAACAGTATAGCATTTTTAGCAAGGCTGAGATGATGTTTGCCTCATTCCTGGCCCTGGGTATTCAAGTCATAGCAAATGCAAAAAGGCTCCAGATTACATGGATCTGCTTTTGTTGAACTCTTCAGGGTTAGCATTTAGTGCCATCAATGAAGAAATGCGTGCTTTGAGGCTTATGACATTACATAATCGCTACATCCTCAACCTCCTCACTGCTAAGTAGGATGATGTTTGTAGCAAATTTGGTAGTTCATGCTGCACCTTCACGCCTGCGTACGATGGTGAGAATGAGACACCTGCACAGACTATTGCTGCATTGCACAAACAGAAACAGGCCATGGAAAGTGACGCTGGCATTAAATAAGATGTGTGGATTGACTCTCGGTTTGCGTGGATTCCGTCATGGATGGGGCTTGCAATGAAGATCTTAATGCCAATTATCATTTTTTTTTTTTTAAACATGTTTGTTTTTGATCGACACACCAGAGAAAAGTACATTACAACATATTCTTTCATGACACTCTGTGCAGCTCATTGATCATCTCCTCCTCCATCAACCCCATTCCTGTCCCCCCTTAGTTAACGTCCAAATCTTGCTCTTCTGTCCATTGTATCATCTCCGTGCTCCTTGCCGTTAGAGCGTTTAAAAGTTAGTGCTGGATAGCTCTGGTCATAGTCTATTACAGGGGACCAGATGTTCGTGAAGCGGTGAAGGAGGCCTCTGTTTGCCGCCGTGATCTTTTCTGCGACAAAGATGTCCCAAAGTTTCAGCCACCATAGGATCATCAGGGGTCCCTCAGGCGATTTCCAGGTTCGTGCCACTGAGATTTTAGCGGCCAGAAGGAGGTGAGTAAGGAGGGTGGCACTTCTACCCGACCTTGGGTATATGCCTGGAAGCGGGGCTCCTAGTAGGATTGATTCTGGCTCCAAGGACAGCTTTATCCCAGTTATGTCTGCTATGGTGGCGATGCATTGGGCCCAGAAGTTTTCCACCACTGGGCAGGACCACCACATATGGATGAACAATCCCTGTAGGCTGCATCGACGCCAGCATCGAGGGTCCAAGGCTGGGTTGATACGGTATAGTCTAAGTGGCGGGTAGTACCATCTTAGAAGTAGTTTATGGGCACACTCCCGATTAGTGATGCAGAAGGAGGAGGCCCGCGTGCAAGACCAAATGTCTGACCAGACCTGATCTTCTATTGGGTGTCCTAGGTCTGTTTCCCATTGGTTCATGTAGGTTTCTCTAGCGACCAGGAGATTTGTCTGCAACAGCTTGTACATCGTTGAGATTCGCCCTCGGTGTGGGGGATCTGCTATTGTCAGCTATGTAGGGTCTAGATCTCGGGTCGCTGCCTCGCGTGTTGTTGGATGGGAACACCAATGCCGCAGTTGCACATATGTGAATCTGTCTGTTTCCGCCAGGTCAAAGGTGTTTTTGCATTGTTCAAAGGTGAGTGGCTGATTCCTCTCAAAGAGCTGGCTTAGGAAGCTGAGGCCGCTGGCGATCCAATTCTTAAAGTTCACTAGGTGGGTTCCTGGGGAGAACGCTGGGTTATGAAATACCGGGGAAGCTGGGCCTAGGCCCCTAGGGATTCCCCTCTGTTTACGAGTCCATTCCCAAGCTTTTACAGTCTGTCTAGTGGAGAGAGGATGTTCGGCCACGTTCTTTGGAGGACGGGGGAAAGGTGCAGGAGGAAGTGGAGAGGGAGGGGTAAGCGGGATTGTTCAATCTCGACCCATCTAGGTCTGTTTGAAGTTATCGTCCAGCCCACCGTGTGAGCCAGCTGGGCTGCGATCTGGTATTTCTGGAGGTCTGGGACTCCTAGGCCTCCCAAGTTCGGATTGCTCAGCATCGTCTTGAGCGGGATCCTTGACTTTTTACCTTTCTAGATGAAGCGTAGTACCTTCCTTTGGAAGCGCAATAGTGGGGGCCGGGTGATCAAAACTGGAATGGCCGAGCAGGTGTAAAGCAGGCCTACAAGGAGCTTCATTTTACATGCTGCTATATGGCCCAGTAGTGAGATCTCTTGCGAGAGCCAGCGAGTGAGGTCCTTCTCCAAGGTCTTGAACAGTGGTTGAAAGTTCGCTTGGTAGGTATCCTCCGGTCGGGCTGTAATCTGTACTCCTAGGTAGGGGATGTACTTTTCGCTGAGCTGGATCGGGCAGAGGGCTCTGAAAGAATCCTTATTTTCTTGCTCCAGTCTCACCCCAAGGGCCGATGATTTTGCGAAGTTTATCGCAAATCCTGAAACTTTACAAAAGCGATGAATTTCTGCCATGGAGGACCTGAGCGATTGGGTGTTGTCCGATATGGTTAATAACACATCATCCGCATATAGTGCTATTTTATGTTGAGTGGGGCCTACTTGGAGGCCTTTGATTCTGGGGTTCAGTCGGATCCTTTGGGCCAGTGGCTCCATAACCAGGGCGAAGAGCAGGGGAGACAAGGGGCATCCTTGTCTGGTGCCGCATGATAAGGGGATCGGGTTAGATAGGAAGCTGTTAACGTGGAGCAAGGTCTTCGGTGATTGGTAGTTCGCTAAGACGAGTTTCTGAAATGTGGGTCTAAAGTAAAAGGACTCTAGGATGAATCGGAGGAATGACCAATCTACCTTGTCAAAGGCTTTAGTCGCATCTAAAGCTAGCACAGCCAATTTACGTGCATCTCGTTGAGTGACTTTGACCAGGTTTAGGACCCTGCGGATGTTGTCTGCAGCGGATCTATTCAGTAAGAATCCCATCTGGTCTGGGTCGATGATGTCCAGGAGCACTCTCGCTAATCGGTTGGCCTAGACCTTTGAGTAAATGTTAGCATCCAGGTTTAGTAGAGAGATGGGTCTATACGCTGTGATGTCTCTGGGGTCTTTCCCGGCTTCAGGGCGAGAACCGTGATCAATTCCTGCATGGATGAGGTGATGGACCCCGAGGTAGCGAAGGAGTTAAGGAGCGATGTGAGGGGGGTCACCAGCTGCGAGCGAAAGACTTTGTAAAAGAGGGTCAAGAATCCGTCTGGACCCGGGGCCCTTGGTTTGAGACTTTTGATGACTTTGTCGACCTCTTCGCTCGTGATCGGGGTCTCCAGCTCGTCTCGCACCGTAGGGGCGATCCGGGGAAGCGCTGCGTCTCGCAGGTACGAGAGCTGCTCTTCAGGTGATCTCGGGGAGGCTGTCATCGTGTCTGTGAGGTGAGTGACTGCGATGTGTTGCTTGTCTCCCTCCGCGAACTGGACTCTGCCCTGGGAATAGCGGAGGCCTAGGATGGAATTTCTCTTTCTGGTCTTTGCCAGTTTTTCCACCAGAAATTTGTTGGCCTTGTTCCCTTTAGCGTAGTAGCTCTGCTTAGTTCTGGCAAGAATCTGCGCTGTGTCTTCAGCGTAATGTGTTTCTAGCTTCTTTCGAGCTATCTGCAGGGATCGATGGGTTCTGGGCGTCCAGTCTTTTGCTTTACATATAGCTTCTGCTCTCTCTACGTCCTCCTGTAAGATCTGGCGAGTCTGGCGCTTCTTTTTGTGGTAAGCCGCTCCTTGGGAGATTAGGACCCCTCTCACAACCGCTTTCATTGCGTCCCACGTGTTGGCCGGTGAGGTGTCCTCGCACTTATTTTCTTTGAAGTAGTCCTTGATGGCTTTCGCTACCACATCCCTTAATGACATGTCATTCAAGATCGGGTTGTATAGAGACCACTTGTGTTTTGGGAGCAGATCAGGGTCATGGGCTCTCAATGTTAGCATGACCGGGGCATGATCCGATAAGATTCTGGGACCTATTGTCACCTCATCGGTGTAAGCCAGGACTTGGGGGTAAGCCAGCAGCAGGTTGATGCGAGAGTAAGTTCTGTGTACATAAGAATAGAATGAGTAGAAATCAACAAGGGCTCTGTATCCTCCTGGAGCACATTATGGGAAGCCATGAAGGTGGTGACCAGAGGAGAAATTATATCAAAGGCCGGCAGAATTCGCAGGCAATTAAAGACAACACTCGAAGCTCAAGAAGCAGAGATCTCTCGACTAGAGTCCACCCTCGACAACTCCACAGAGGTCGAGAGCAAATTGAAGGAAGCTTGCGTAGAATGTCAGCAAGCATGGGAAAGACTGGAGAAATTCGATTTCACCACATACACTACCAGATCCCACAAGGAATCGGACAAACCGGGGAGATTACTGGCTTGGCTCTGCAAGCGAGAACACCCCAAGCACCTCCCAACGGAGATACGGGACGCCGACGGGACATCCCACACGACAACTGGGGATCAACAACGCATTTGCCAAATTCTATTCCAAATTGTACACCCACAAGGCCCAAATTCCCATGGAGGACATTATAGAAACACTTGAGGAGATAGATCTCCCCCGAATATCAGCCGAGCAGAGAGATGAACTGGAGATGGAGATCACTCTTGAAGACGTGCAAGGGGCAATCAGGTCGCTCTCCACCAGCAAGGCCCCCGGCAGCGACGGCCTTCCACCTGAGTTCTTCAAAACGTACAAGCCCATCCTCACCCCAGTTGTCCACGAAGTCTACCAGGAGGCATACACAAACGGGGTCTTACCCAACACCATGAAAGAGACCATAATCATTCCCATGCTCAAGCCACACAAATCACCCACCGACTGTGAATCCTATCGCCCTCTGGCCATGCTAAATTACGATGCTAAGATTCTCACATCCATACTGGCCAGCAAGCTGGCCAGAGTAGTGGGATCCATAATCCATGAAGATCAGAACGGATTTGTGCCTGTGCGCAACACCACAGCTAACCTAAGAAGGCTACAACACATAATGGCCGAAACTTACGAAAGAGATGAAGACCTGGCGGTATTGTCGCTTGACGCTATCAAGGCCTTCGACTCCATATATTGGGAATGGATTAGGGAGGTCTTGAGGAGATTCGGCTTCGGAGGGGGCTTCATCAGGTGGATCAAGGTTCTCTATAATTCCCCAATGGCAAGAGTAAAAACGGGAAGAATGGTATCAGCAGCCTGGGAAATACAAAGGGGAACGAGACAGGGGTGCCCGCTATCGCCCATGCTGTAAATACTGGGCCTGGAGCCGATCGCATTATACTTTAGGCAACAGCTCTTCGACGCTGACATCAAGGTGGGCAATGTACACCACATAATATCCCTATACGCGGACGATGTTCTTCTATACCTGAGGAACCCCGAGGTCAACGCACCAACAGCGCTAGAGGTACTCGACAATTTTGCAAAATACTCCGGGATCAGATTCAGCAGAAGTAAGTCCTCCGCGTTCCCCCTGGCGGGCTTACGCGGCACACCAGAAATCGATCTCCCGTTTGTAGGAATAGAGTGGCAACCGGTCAAGTTTCGGTACCTAGGGATCAACGTGAGCCACACCCCGCTACTTACGCATGAACACAACACAGAAGTTGCAACCACAAGTCTTCGACGCTCTATAAAATTCTGGTCAAAGCTCCCGCTGGCAACGGTAGGCAGAGCTGCGATTGTCAAGATGATCATACTCCCCAGATTCCTGTATTTTTTCGTGAACATTTGTCACTATGCCCGACAGTTCTTCTTCAAGAAACTGGAGGCAATCATCAAGAACTTCCTGTGGGGACCTCACAGACACAAACTGTCGCTATCCATCCTATCCCTGCCACATAAAGAGGGAGGAATAAAGCTACCAGATCTCCAGTTATACTACCTGGCTGCCCAGCTAAGCCACATAACGAAATGGCTCTCGGACGAACCTTCGGCTGAATCGGAATTACTGAGGCAATCCTCGACCAACGTAATCCCCAAGGAAACCCTATGGCACCCCATACGACAATCACCGGTTACCCCACTGGTAATTGAGCTAGGCAGAAAGATATGGCCTAGGTCCTGCTACATCAAGCGAGTGAAACACCCGTACTCCGGATAATCCCATCTTGGCAGACACTTGTAGAATGGAGGCAGACCTATCTACAGCAAGGAGGTGGGAAGAAGCCGGCATATACACATGGGGTGACATGTTTGAGGAGGGGGAATTCAGGGACTTCGAATCAATAAAGGCCACCGAAGGAATACCTCCGGGCCAGTTTCTCTGGTACCACCGCCACAAGCAGACCGCCAAGAAACAATGGAACAGCTGGCCAGAGGAGCCCACCCCAGACGCTAGACTACAAGAGATGCATGACCTTACGGATGGTTGGAGAACAGTCGCCAGGCTCTACAACAGACTATGCGACAAACCCAACCCTAAAGGCGAAGCTCTGAGGGCAAGATGGGAAGCAGACCTCGAGACCCCAATCACGGACAAAGAATGGGAAAGAGTGTTAATATTCCCCAAAAAAGTGTCAAGGAATGCTAGATTCGGCCAGATTCAGTTAAACGTCCTGTACCGGACATACATGACCCCACACAGGGTCGTCGCTTCCTTCAACAAGACATCCTCCCCAGCATGCCCATGGTGTGGGAACGATAATGCGGATATGATCCACATGTTCTGGACCTGTACTAGGGCGATGACACTATGGTCCAAAGCTAAACAGACTTGCATGGACGCCGGAATGCGGAGGTACGAATGGACTCCCGGCGAGTGCCTACTGGGAAATTACCCCAGACCCAGCAAATTCAAACATGTTGTTAGATTAATGGACATCTCATGCATCCTGGTTAAGAGAACCATCGCGATGGCTTGGAATACGCCATCGGGCCCCAGACATGAACGCTGGTTAAAAGAGATGGAGAGATGGACGGCAGCTGAAACTAGAGCCTGGCAAGATGGAACCACATCATGCGGCGACACAGAGAGCGGCACCTTGGACTCTTGGAAGGCCCTCCTGAGAGACACATGCTTCAGCGCAGACTACAAACCTCCCTGATAACCCATAGCATCACACTGCATCAAACTCCCTGCACCTGGCCTGAATTGACGGACCTTGTATGCGACCCCCCCTGCTTCCTGAAGCACTAGAACTTGGCCTCCACCCACCCATCCACCGAAACGTTCGCTACCACATGAAGACTGTTGTTGTTTTTGTTGTTCTTTCCTTCTTTTCTCTGTTTTCCCCTCCTCATTTTTCTCTCTTCTGTTCACCTCACTGTTCAATTTTCATGTTTGTACAGCACACATTTTCTCACCAAACACCAATAAAATAAGTTTGAAAAAAAAAAGAATAGAATGAGTAGTCGCGGACCTCTGGGTGTAAGACTCTCCATGTGTCGACCACATCTAAGGTGCGGAAAAGTTTAAGTAGAGCTGTTGCCACACTGAAGTCTTTACGAGCAGGGGGGTGAGATGTATCTTTGATTGGGTCAGGGGCTCCGTTGAAGTCTCCCCCTATTATCATTTGACCCTCCACGAATGGCCGGAGGGCATCTTCCAGAGCTGAGTAAAACTCTTCCTGTTTATCATTCGGGGCGTATATCGAGATAAGGGAGTATAGCTGGCCGTAGATCCGGCATTTAATTGCTACGAAGCAACCATCTGGGCAAAGCAAAGTGTCTAAAATTTGTGGTCTAAGTGTCTTAGCGATGAGTAAAGCTGCTCCACCTTTTTTGGTGCCGTTCGATGCCAGGAATTGTAACGGGAATTGTCTGTCGCGGAGCCTAGTGAAATCTGCTGGAATCAGGTGAGTTTCTTGAAGGAATATGACTGAGGCCTCTTCATTCTGTAGACGCCGTTGCATAGATTTCCTCTTCTGCGGCCCGTTTAAGCCTCTGACGTTGAGGGTTAGGAACTTCACTTTCAGGTGTGGTTGAGGGTCATCGTGGGCTTTCCTCGACGGCTGGGGTGGGCTCTGTGGGGGAGAGTCATGAGTTTCAGGCATCATCCAAGAGCTTGGTGACGATGCGGTTCTCTGGTGGTCTTGTTTTATCTCCTCTCCAACGGGAGGGCAAACTGAACCGGGAGGGTGAATATGGATGTGTGTGGGGGGCCGGGGTTTTCTGTGCTGCCTTCTCCACGGCCATGGCGTTTGTTTAATACAAACAAGACCTGCTGCTGCTGCTGCTGCACTAACCGGCCTACTGGAGACAACGAGGCTACAGGGCCAACCACTTCAAAGCGTGGAGATTTTTCGTTCCCTGGAGGGGGCGGAGACCACTCGCGATCACGTGATAGGTCACGTGAGGGAAATCTAGCTGAAAACGCACCCGCGTTCACCCTCGCGGCGTTGAGCCCGGTAGGAGTAGAGGGCGAAGGCTGTTGTGCGGCTGTTCGGCGCTGGAAACTCGACCGGAGACTAAGGAAGACTAAGGAACGGGAGACTGCGGAGGTAATCCCTCTTTGATCCCGATACGGAGTTAAAGGTAAGTTCAATTAACACTATAAGTCTCATACGGTGCTTGCTGGGCGCTCCAAGAATTGAACTGTTAGATAATGTCAGCAGCAATGAGGGGGACTACGAACAAAGCTAACACACGTGCTCAAGCTAAGCGAGGGGTGAACACGACGACCACTACTAAAGAGAATTTTATTGACATGGAGAGAGCTCCCAATCTGCCCTATGTCACTTCTAATGCCCAGGTAGCCGCTATTATGCCTAGTAAGAATGTATCCTCCCAAGCTAATAGTTCCAGGATGACATCTAACACTGTCACCACTGGACAGCAGCAGCACTCCAGTACTGAGGCAACAAGGTCTATTAGCCCTTACGAACATATGGGAATCGAGCGGCCAAGAAGAGAAGGATCCATTAATGACTCGATGGATATTCACGAGTTAGGAAGTGACGAAGATCAAGAGCGGGATGAAGCTATCGAGAAGGAAAACAAAGATAAGCTTGAGACTGATAAAGAGGTTCGATCTGAGAACACCAGGGAGTTGCAAGGGGAAAAGTACATCGGATACCCAGAATCGCATGGAATGAAACCCAGAACATCCACGGAAACAGAAAAAGAGATGCAGATGGTCGAAACACAGGGAAGGAACAGCGAATCTGAGGGAACCCAATTAGGAACAAAGAGTGCCGAGGTCTGCACTGTTATGATACATCAGGCCCTGGGTGACCAACCATCTCCAGGGACCCCCTTCTTTGGGGAAAGGCCTGAGGACCAAATACGAGACCTAGCTCAATTGATTCAAGAGAAGAACACAAGCCTAATGGAGATACAAAGAGAGCCAAGGTTGAGCTCTTAAAATCGAGTTCATCATTAAAACTACTGGCTTGGACAAAGGTAGCTGAAATGCATAAACCAGAGTTAAACAAAATAGAAATGACAGCAAACATGAGCAAAGGAGATGAACAAACGATCAAACCTTTACAAGACACAAGGTGTTCACTTGGTAAACTAAATACAAAAGAACACCCAACTGTATTAGAGAAAACGATGGATACTGGGGTAATGTGGTCACCACACAATGAATGGATGGAAAGTTCTACACTACCAACGACGCTAGCACAAGATAATTTAAATTCAGGAGAAAAAAGGATCTCAGTTGGGATTGTGGATCAAGTGATAAAAGATCTAGCAAAAATGAATGCAAAACTGCTGCAAACTCGAAGGATATCTCAAATAAGCGCCAACGAGGGAAATCCACTATCTGCAGAGCTATACTATCCTAAGCACAGGAGTATACACGAAGTAATGACCCTAGAAACAAACTCGCCAGTATTTGAATCTCGAAACGAGGATATTATAGTGTCTCAAAAAAGAAGCCGTAGAAGAGAAAGTTCCGAAAGTGAGGATCGAAGCCTGAGGAAAAGACTAAAAGGTCAAAGAGAAGAGAAAAGTATGGGAAGAAATACATCTGTGGAGACTCACCTACCGAAAAGGTCCAAACGTCGTGACACCTTAATTCCATCTATGGAATCAGATGATGAAGATGGTACAACAACTATGAGAAAAGAAAACTGGCGGAAACACACGGAGACACCCCTGAAGGGAATAAACAACACAGATGAAACATCGACCTGTGTTGAAACAATAATCTCAAAGCTAAGTCCAATTCTGATGTCTGCCGCAACAATAGCTAGCGCGCCTCTGATGAAGCTGTATGAGAACCTAAATGAGAACTACAGAGATCAAACAACTCTGATCGCTCTACTAAACTCTAA
Source organism: Ambystoma mexicanum (assembly GCF_040938575.1). Classification (NCBI taxonomy): domain Eukaryota; kingdom Metazoa; phylum Chordata; class Amphibia; order Caudata; family Ambystomatidae; genus Ambystoma; species Ambystoma mexicanum. The sequence continues at coordinate 1,243,840,341 of NC_090927.1, read as the reverse complement.
AATGATCAAACTAGAGACAGATCTTAAGGAAATGACCTCTGAGATTGTGGGAGCCAAACGAGGGAATGACATTTCACTAACGGCTCTAAAAGAATCCCTAAGAAATAATTCTGAAGATAAGAAACTCCTAGCAGAAGTGACAAGGCAAGCCCTTACGCTACTACAGAACGAAAGAGAAAGAAGGAGAGACTCAAATACTACGCAGGTTCCAAAAACAGTTCAAACAAGTCAGACTTCAGTGATCGACCTAGAGACATTAGAGATACCCGAGAAATGTGGTGTAACTAAGCAACCGTTGGAAAAAAAAAAAAGAAAGAAGCGGAGATAAGGGCACCTCAACAGAACTGCTGTTATGATGAGGAGCTCGTAATTAGACATGATGACAGTGAGTGCGGAAGGACGGAATGTAATGGTGCAGAGATCGCACAGAAAACCAGGCCTTGCTCCTTGACTGTCTCTATGAAACCTATAGAAAAAGAAGCTGAGAAAAGTAAACAGCTAAACGAAAAAGAAGTAGATAAGGAGCAAGCTCTCCCACCACTCAATCCACCTGAAACGTCTAAATCCACTGATACAAACACAAAGAATCTGGGATGTAAGTCTGCAACTGAATCTGGAAAAAAGAATGAGAGAGAGTGGTATGATATATTTGAAAACCCGAAAATCTGTTCAGGAGCAAGTAACGGGAAGGGATTAAAAACAGTTAAGCTAAACTCTAATGATTGCAACAAAAAATCTAAGAACCAACAAATAAAAAAGAACAGGAACTCTCGTAGTTCAGCCAATTTCTTCAGAAACATTAAAGCACTGAACATAACTGTAAATAACGCCGAGGAACCGGTATTGAAGGAGAAAAAGAAAAAAAAAGACGATGAGACCCAAATTATGGACAACAACGTTCAGTCAAAAAATCTAACTGAAGATATTAGGTCACCAACAGGGAGTACAACTGAGTTAGATGTGGAAGACATGGAAGGTGACGAGGAGGAACTGCTGAACATGTCAACTTACAGCGTGTCTGACGCCGAAGAAAATAAGGATGATAATAGGGTAGTGAAAACTATCGAAAATGGAAGTAACACTGGACAAGATGATTGTGAGTCCGAGGCAAGCCCGCAGAAATCATCGATGGAGGGGGATGAACAAGAGAAAAAAGACGAAACGTCAAGCAAAAGAGTGATTTCGTGGCCGGAAACACCAAAAAAAATTCAATCTACAGCAAAGAAAAATATAAAAAAGGTGGAAGACTCACAAACCTTTCTCACCTTAGAAGAGAAAAGGTTGAAGAGTATGTTGAAGCAGGGAAACCCATCTAAGACTAAGGAAGTTACAAAAAACCCCACACTGGATGAGCAGGAGAACAATACACACGGCACTGAGTGCCCGAAAGGAAATCCACAACAACCTGCAAGAGAAGAAGGAGTGCCCAGAAGGAATACCGAAGAGTCTGCTAAATTAAGAAATCCTAACCCGATTGTAGATAATAAAAAGACACGAAAAAATCACCAGTATAGACTACTGGTTGAGAAAATCGACAGAAGAAAAGGAGAGACCCCACTAAACCGGTACACCATTTTACAGATATTCAAAACAATCCCGGTATTAAGAGCAATAAAAAGTGCTCGGATTGATCGTGTGGAAATCATGGCTGAGACGAACCAGAAATCTGTACTATTACACATCGATGACAAAAAAGATGTAGAACTGATCATGATGAGCGAGAGACAACTTCTGGAAGCTGGATATCAAGTGTACGAAGTAGACAACACCTTAAGGGGAAGCGATGAAGAAAAAACGAAAGATCCAAAAGTACAAAAAACAAACGAGAAAGATCTAGTGGAAACTAAAACAATTGAAAAAAGTGAAAAAAAGGAATACGTGGCCAACGTTAAGTCTAAAGATACTGAAATGGAGACTGAAGTAGTAGGTCCTCCAGATGACATAAAGATGAAGAAAATCAAAATAACAGTACAGAATCGCGAAAAGCTAGATCCAGTGAACTCTCACTACCCGGAAGCAAATAACGAAGAGGATGAAATGAAAAAATGGTCTTGGTTGGCAAAATCATTGAACTCAACAATGAGGAGCTAATGCTATGACGAGATAGGGACATTGGTGATAGCCTCATGGAACACCAGAGGATTCTCGCATCTCCTAGGATCTCCGCCTGAATCAATACAAAAGGCAGATTTGATATGCTTGCAAGAGACATGGATCAGTAATTTACCATGTGTAGACGGTTACGAATTGGCGATAAATCCAGCTATAAAACAGAAAAAAGGACGGCCTATGTCAGGTCAATTGACCTTAATCAAAAGAACGTGTGGACTAAAAATAAAAGCGGCCCGTAACTTGTCACCTTTCCTTCAGGTGGTTTGCATAGAACAAACAGAGCCCATTGAGAAGTTGATGGACCAACTATATATATTAAATATATACTGGAACACGACTCCAAAATGCAACCAAAAGCTTGAAGACGATATTATTGAAGCCATAGACACAATTAAAATAGAAGATTCAAAGGCATTAATTATCCTATGTGGAGACTTCAATAGGAAATTTATTGACCTAGACCAACGAAAAACAACGAAGACCAACGGGGAAAGACTTAAAAATGAATGTTGGCTAGAAGAGATGGCAAATAGAAACTTAGCAATGCTTAATGGAACAACAAAAGGGGATATTCCAGCAAAACCAACTTGGGAAAGAGGAACTCAGCAATCTATTTTAGACTACATCTTTGTCTCGGAGAAAATATTACATGAAATAGTCTCCTTCACAGTCACTAAAAACACCCAAAGTGATCATAACATTACATCAATGGAATGGAAATGGAGAAAAGCAGAAAAAAGGGAACAATGGAGATGTGATATCACAGTGGAACCTGGGCGGAACAGACTAAGGATAAAGAAACCAAACATTAAGGTAATATCTGAACAATTGCAAAGATCCCAGGAGCAAGGTTTGATTGAGGCAATTGAATACCAGCATTTACTGGAAATTTATAAATCCAAAAAATCAAAGGCTTTGAGGAACCAAAACTTCTTCAAACATAAGTACGATCCAGAAGTGGCGAAAAAAAAGAGGGATCTGAGGAAAATATTAAGATCGATTAAAGCGACTAAAGGAGTTGCAAATCAAAACCTGTCTAAAAAAGCGAGAAACCAATACAACAACTGGCACAAGCTATATAGAGCTAAGATGGAGCAAAATGACGCTGAGACAATCCTGAAAGCGCTGAACCAAAGGAACTCTAGGGGATTCTGGGCCTTAATAAATGAATCGTCTAACTCAGAAAAAGCGATTATAACAAATATGGTAACGGAAAAGAATTGGGAGTGCTACTATAAAAATTTGTTTAAAAGAAGGAAAGGTCCAAGCACAGTGGAGATCCACACAAAAGTACCATGGGACTTACAAATAGACAGAATGGACATCCGAAACTCAATTGTAAACAGCAGCAGATCCAGAGCCGCTGGACCTGATGGCCTCTCGAATGCTGACTTAAAAGAAAACATCGAAGAATGGTCGGAATTTTGTGACATCTTGTTTAAGGCGATAATAAAAGAAGGAAGGATTCCAACAACCTGGAAATCGGGAATCATTGTCCCGATATTGAAGAAAGGCTTACGGTCTGAACCAGCAAATTACCGCCCCATCGCTCTCCTTGACGTAATAGGTAAAGTGTTTGCAACTCAGCTCTGTAAACAACTCACATTGTGGATTAATCAAGAAAAAATCTATGATGAACGACAGTCCGGGTTCGTAAAGGGAGTGGGATGCAGCACAAACCTCCTAATACTAAATCTACTAAAAATAGACGCCATTCGATCGGGCCAGAAAATTTATCTGGCATTCATTGATATGGCAAACGCGTTTGATGGAGTAAACAGGGAAATCCTATGGTGTAATCTAAAGAAGAGAGGATGTGATGAGAGTTTAATTGCTGCAATTAAAGAACTTTACTCCGACACGCACATCCAAATAAGGCTTGACAAGGAAGGAAATCTGTCTAATCCAATTCCCACTGAAAGGGGAGTAAAGCAGGGTTGCCCTTTAGGGGCAACCCTGTTTAACTTCTACATCTCGGAAGTGGGAAAAGCCTTGGCAAACGTGACCTCATTTCCGCCATCTATCAATGGAGTCCAACTGCATCATATCTTATATGCAGATGATATGGTGATCTTAGATCGTACACCAATCGGGCTACAGAGAAAATTGTCTGCATTGAAGACTTATTCAGAAGAACTTGGGCTAGAGATAAACGCAGCCAAATCAGAAATCCTAGTCCTGGAGAATAAAAGAGGAAGGAAATCTCGCAAATATAGATCAAGTTGGTTTGTGGGATCAAAGAAACTGGAAAAAGTGCAATTCACAAAATACCTGGGCACAATAATCAACTCCAGTATAAATGACGAACCAATGGTAAAAAAAATTCTAAATAGCTGCAGACAATTAACCTCACAAGGAATCGTAATGCAGAAGAAATTTGGGAAATTCACGTGTGAGCCAGTGAGAAAATTTTACCAAAATAAAATCACACCGATCTTGATCTATGGAGCAGAGAACATGTTTGGCTGTGACCACAAGATATGGTCCAGGTGTGAAGGATTCTTCTGGAAAAAAGTTCTTCAAATACCACAAAGCACACCGACTGCGTGTGTTCTATACGAAGTAGGAATATCCACTCTGAATGTAAGGATTACATGGAACAAGTTACTGCTCTTCAGGAAAATGCATGAGGAAGCATGCCTACCACCGTTCAAAATCCTGTTGGGAAACAAAATAGGTGAAAACAAGTCGGCCCTAAGAGACTGGAAACAGCAATGTAGAGAAATCCTCAAACAGTTAGGGACGGATGAGACAACATTATGGAATAATCCAGATTTTGTAAAGAGAAAATTGCTGGACCATGACTGGATCTCAATTGGGGAGAGAAGAGCCTGTCAAAAATCCATGATAAATCAACCAAAAGAAGTAAAAAAACGGAATACTCTCCAGAAATATCTGGCATTGGCCCTGTGCAAGCACCTTAGAAAACATTATTTGATGTTTCGCCTAAATATTATTGAAACAAAAGAAATTCTGGGAAACAGGCGTGTGATATCAAAGGAAAACACTCTATGTCGACTCTGTGGAGAGAAAGATGAAACTCTAAAACATCTCATTCTAAGCTGTACTGAATTAAACGACCAACGGGACAGTTGCATGGGAAAGATGATGACAGATTACCAGACGTTGTCTGAAGAAGAATGGTGGAGACAACTACACTTGACCGAAAGCAAGCCACTGATGATTGCAGTAATGCGATTTTTAGAGCATCTTCAGAAGTGCCTAAAATCAAATCCGGTAGTTGCCTAAAAACAGCGTCAGGTGCAACTACAGGTCAGGAGACCAACCGCACTGAAAAGACTGATAAGATGGATCTGTTGAGGTAAAGGTAGAGGAATTGGGGTTAGAAAAAACCTCGAGAAGTAGCTCAATGAGGTGATTAGTGAAAAAAAACTAAGGACGATAGAGGGAATGTTGACTTTATGTCCAAAGATAAAGTTTTTCAAAAGTTTGTATAAACTAAATGAAAATAAAAAAAAAAAAAAGCTGCTCCACCTTTTTTGGTGCCGTTCGATGCCAGGAATTGTAACGGGAATTGTCTGTCGCGGAGCCTAGTGAAATCTGCTGGAATCAGGTGAGTTTCTTGAAGGAATATGACTGAGGCCTCTTCATTCTGTAGACGCCGTTGCATAGATTTCCTCTTCTGCGGCCCGTTTAAGCCTCTGACGTTGAGGGTTAGGAACTTCACTTTCAGGTGTGGTTGAGGGTCATCGTGGGCTTTCCTCGACGGCTGGGGTGGGCTCTGTGGGGGAGAGTCATGAGTTTCAGGCATCATCCAAGAGCTTGGTGACGATGCGGTTCTCTGGTGGTCTTGTTTTATCTCCTCTCCAACGGGAGGGCAAACTGAACCGGGAGGGTGAACATGGATGTGTGTGGGGGGCCGGGGTTTTCTGTGCTGCCTTCTCCACGGCCAACAGGGCCAAAACTGATTTCCTCGCCAACAGGGCCAGGGTAGAACCATTGGACTTGGTTCGCCTCCAAGGGTGAGTTGGTGACATACTCCTCGGAGTGGGGTGTGGGCCGCTCTGGGCCCGCGGCATAGTTATGTTCCGCTTTAGTTTCGGGATCGGCTAGATCACGATAGAAGGATATGGCTGGATCATCGTATCCTCTGGCGTCTCTGTGCTTTAGACCAGGATTGTTGTTGCTGTCTTTGGGGTGATTGGTCCGGTTCTTCTGGCGGGAGATGAGGACTGGAGGAGAGCGAGGCCTCCGGGGAGTTTGGATGCAAGATGGATTTCGCGTCCTCAAGATGGCTGATTTTGCGCAGGGTTCCCTGGTATGTGAATTGGAGAGTGGAAGGGAACAGCCATCGGTAGCGGATCTGCTGGCTTTGGAGGAACAGAGTCAAGGGCTTGAGGGCTCTTCTTTTCTTTTTTTTTTTTTTTTTTTTTTTTTTAAAACTTTTATTTATTCATTCAGCTTGGTAACACAGATACAGGTGAGTATCAATAGAGCTTTCAGAGCAAACAGAGCAATCGGCACATTTCTTATAATACATGCAAACGGGGTACATAAAGAAAAGGGTATCAACATATGCACCCGGGGGGCCCATAGAAGATCGGTATGGGGGTATTTGAGAGACAGCTCAGGGGCCACCCGAGGCTGGATTAGGGGAGGGAGCTGGGGATGCGTGATCTGAGTCGGTGTCAATGGAGGACATGAATGAGCGGAACTTCTGCCATATATCCCTAGGCCTGGAGCAGGCGGGTTGTTGAGCCGCCCATGATTCTTCAGTGTCGGAGGCCCACGTAACCGCTCTGAGCCATTGCGCGTGGGTAGGGGGAGTAGGCCGTAGCCAGGAAAGTAGAATTGAACGCACCGCTAGTAGCATGCAGAGGCCAGCCAGTTTCCTGGAGTCGCAGTGGAGTTCAGGGAAATCGTGGAATAGGCATTTCGTTGGGGATGGTAGAAAGGAGGATTCGAGGATAGTCGATGTGGTGGAGCAGACCGAGGTCCAGAATTGAAGGAGGCGAGGGCATGACCAAATCATGTGGATATAATCGGCATCCTCATGGGCGCATCTAGGGCATCTAGGGGAGGCGTCACTAGAGATGCGGTGTAGCCTGGTCGGGGTGTAGTGGTACCTATGGAGCACCTTAAATTGGATCAGTTTGAACCGGGAGTTGAAAGACACCCCGTGGATCCGTGCACACATGTGGGACCAACGCTCATCGGTTACCTCGAGACCGAGGTCTGATTCCCAGGAGCGCCGTAGTTTGGAGAATGTAGGGGGTGCCCTGGTTTGGAGTAAGGTGTATAGTCTGGAGATTTTGCCCCTCATTGGGTCAGGTGAGGACAATTCAGTGATTGCAGGTTCATCAGGTGGCAGAGTTGGGAAACATGTGTACTTGTGCTTGAGTACTCTACGTAGAGATGAATACTGAAGCCAGACGGAGGGTTCTTCTTTTCTGAAGGGTCATTAGGGAGAGATCCTGGAATATCTGAAGTGGGGTACCCATGAATGAGAGCTTGTCCTTGGTGCGGCTTATCGCCGAGATGGGCTCTTTGGTGGCGTAGAAATGGACTCTAGTGATTACATCCGGGGGGCCATCTGAGTCTACTCCTCGCCTCGGGCGAGATCTGTGGGTTCGGTCCAGGACGAGTTGAGCTTTGTCCGTGAGAGGGAGAAGGGCCTGGAAAAAATTGCTTATATATTCTGGTAGTTCTCAGATGCGCAGGTTATTCCGTCGTGACCTATTCTCCAGGTCCTCCTGCTTAAATTCAAGCACTTTGCTTCTAGTCTAGAGCGCTTGAATTTCGCGTCGCATTTCTATTAGCGTTGCGTCATGGCTCTGGGTTAAGTCCTCGACTTCTCCTAGCCTCTGTTCGGCTTCTGTGAGTCGTTGGTCTGTCTGTTCTAGACGTGTGGTGAGTTCGGTCATGCAGGACCTAAACTCAGCTTTGATGTCCCGCATGAAGGCCACAATGTCATCTTTGGTGGCCAGCTTAGCTTGTTCTTCTGGGGCCTTCTGTGGGGTGAGCATAGGGGGAAGGTCCGGCTTATTTGCCTTATCCGGCGCTAGGAGCATGGTGGAAATGTCCGAGGACTTGGGTGTTTTAGCGGGCTTTGACATCTTGCCAGTACAATGATCCTGGGTTTTCTTTTCCGGATGGGTCGCAAAGGGTAGGGGACTGCCCGCCAGGGAGCTGATGTTTCAGGCTCTACACAGGGCTGAGATCCGGGATATCAGGGTGACGGTGGGCAGGGGCGCCCCAGGAATTCGCCAGGTGGCTGGGCCAGCGGAGGATTGAGGTTCAGGCTTCTATGGCTGCGTGTCCGGGTCCCTCTGTCGTAGCTGGAATGGAGTTGGGGGAGCCGGAGTTCAGCTACTCATCAGGGACTCAAGTGATTCACCCCCGTTGGGCCGAGTTTAGAGCAAGGCCTCAGGGCCCTCAATTAGTGAGTGCCTCGGGGGGCGAGCGCTTCGCTCACTCGGCAGGGCCGATGCTTATGGGGGATGGGCTCACCTCTCTTTTGTCGCCGCTCACGGATGCCGCAGTTCTTCCAGTCCTCGGTTCGGATCTGGCTCCGACGCTACTCGCTAGTCAGCCACGGAGAAGGGACCCTTTGTTTTCACGGCTCCGTCCGCGTCAGGACCCTGGAAATCTTCGGAGCGAGCCGCCGGTGATGGGGCGAGGAATCTCTCCTCTCAGCTCCACCTCCTCAGCAGGTCCCGTCCGCCATCTTGAAAACGTCGCTGCTGGACTGAGAGCGCGGGGGAGTTCGATCCATTTCAGTGCTTAATCGTGGAATAATGGAGCCTTACTGCACATCGGCGAGTGCCCCAGCATATCAGCTTGCCATAGCTCCATCAGTCAATTCGATCCGTTCGATAGGGGTTGATTAAATGCTAAATGCCGCGGGTCTCAGGCAGAGGCCCTCAGGGAAGCAGCCGCATCGCTGGCGCTCCAGGCCGCGCCCCCGCCAATCATCATTTTTATACTATGTATTTTTTTTTACTTTCTCAAGTTTTGTCTTGATGCTGTTCCTTTAACATGCCAAGAACTTAATGTCTAACAACCCGTCACAGGCTAAGGCCACCGACATTTCATGTCATGTGGGTACTCAAACTGTAAATTGGGAATTAATTGGGGGTTAAGCTTTGGGACGAGGAAATGTATTATTTAATGAATTAACTAAAGAGGGGGAATGTTGGGGTAGATGTATTTCAAGGCATAAAATAAGCGATATTGCATCGCAATTTGCGATATAAAACTGCTGTTTTGCTGTGTATTTAAACAACCATGCTGCACCAACTGCGAAATGATTTCCACAGCTCATTAAAATAAAGATTGTGTCTTTAAACTCTACTCAGTGCACAGCGTGCACTGCAGGCCACGCAGAAGCACCCGGGCTAGGCCAAAAACATTGTATCAATGTTATGAGCCCAGCCCGGATGCAGCGTCATCATGTGGAGTGGAGGACATCAGCCCCACTCTCTCACTTTGCTCTGGCTTCTTCCAAGGTAAGGTGGAGCGCTTAGGAGAGGTTTGGGTTGGGCAGCCCTTCTGCAAGCAAATTTGTTTGTTGGGGCGCTGCGTGTTAGCAAGTGGCCCTGCTGGGAAAAAATATGTATCCCGCCTGTTTGGGTGGGAGAAATATTAATTCCAGCCACACTTGCTATTACCCAGCTCCTCAGAAATAACACAGCATGCCTCTAGAAAGCTATCAAATATTCTTTCCTTCTCGTAACAAGCGCACATTTTATCACAACAATGAAAGAATATTTAAAGCCTTCTGCGAGCAGGCTGTGTTATTACTGGGGGTGCTGGGTGTTAGCAAGTGTCTGCCAATAATATTTCTCCCGCCCGTTCGGGAGAAATATTATTGCCAGCCACTTTCTAACAGTGAGCAGCAACATGCCCGGCTGAAGATGTGTGGCCCCCGGCCACCCATTGCTGAGGGTCAAGACAGTGGTGCTGGGTCAGACTGGGGCATACAACTGTCTCGAGCGCCAACAAACAAAAAAGTGGCACACAGTTGCAAATGGGAATTCATTTATTTTGTGCTGCTGTTTGAATAGTACCCAAGGAGGAGGCTTCTGATAAAATGTGATGCAAATTGAACATTTTAAAGAATATTTATCCAGCAACACTGGTCAAAACTATTAGTCGCATAGTCCAGTAACTGATCAAACTGTCCCACATTGGCAAAAAAAGTGCCCCACTTTGACACAAAAAAATGGGCCCACACAAGTATTTTGTGTTTTTGGTTCAGCCATGGGCCTATTGCCATATAAGCCAGTCTGAGCCGGCAGTGGTGCATGGAGGGTAGCTGCCAGATTTATCACAATGCAGGCAGCCAGAGCCAGCAGGAAGCTTTACGCTGGCTATAACTTTAATGTGAGCACTGCAACGCGCATATTAAAAGCCCCAGAACGGAAATTGAGACTTTGTTGTGCTTTGCGGACTGGAAACATGGGGGCAGTTGCTTGGCCCCCAGCCCCCAGAGGCTCGAGGCCTATTTTGTTTGTAAGGGTAGAAAGGCCCTGATGCAGTCCCTGAATGCAGGGATGGATGTTAGCAAGTGGCTGGGTTGGAGGAATATTATTTCCAACCACTTTCTAACACCAAAGCCCTGCAGGAATAACACTGCCTGCTGCTTTCAGAAAGCCTTTCAAAAGGGCTTCTGCAAGCAGGCTGTTATGTACAAACAGGCCGGGCAGAAGACGCGTGTCCCACAATCACCCGAGTGAGAGCGAAAACAGTGCAAGGCTCCAGTGCGGTGCATGGAGGTTAATAGAGTCTGGTGTCGCAGACGATGACTTAAGGCCTAGCTCCCTCAAAAAGAACTGATGCACACAAAGCATGTCTCAAGACACAGATTCTTAGTTATACACATTCCTATTAAAATGTTTTTCCAAATTTTGAAGCAAGCAGTACATTTGCGTGTGACCGTTTATGCCAAACACTAGCTTATATGTAACTTGATATAATAAAATATAAATTGCACATGCACACACTATTGAGTCTTAATTGATGCCTTATTAAAACTATGAAGGACACAGCACTGTGCTGGAACACTGACTGCATGACCCAGCCACACATCCTTGAACTGAAAAATGTTTTTAGAGCTTTCTTTATCATTTATTTGTTTGGCCATTCATGCAGCAAACCTTTACATTTTACGGCAATTGCACTAATGTTATACTTCAGAGGTACATAGAAATCATTTTTGCATGCTTGCTAATTCTGTCTTGGGGTAGAACTAATTCTGGTGACATTAAATATCAGTACAAAATTGCTAATCAAATAAGTTCATTTGCGGATCAAAAAGCCTCTAATTAGCACATTCTGCTAATCAATTTTTCAAAACTAATTTATGCCTTAGGAAAGGAGAGATTTACGTTGCACGCACCATATTAATGTTAAGAATGGATGTAAAACTGTTACAACATTGTAGTTTTACATGTAGCTAGAATAGTCAATTAAGGGTTGTTGAAGGTTACTTTTAGTATTAATTTGTGTCTGGTGTCATACATTTTAGATTTGCATACATGTAACAACATAATGAAGATTGTGGGAACAGAAGATGGGAGCACATTGTGCAACTTAACGCAATGTGATTTAAGCGCAGAGCTTCATACAAAGTCGAAAAGGGCTTTTGGATGGGAAACCCATAACGAGGGGATGCAGTAGTTCTGAACACATGTGCATTCGGAAAACTGGCTGTCCAAAGGGAAAGGTATCGGTTGGAATAGGAGCAGCTGCAACCACATGGGAGCAGCTATTCAGAGCAGAAATAGAATGAAGGGCAGTGGGCCCAGGATTTTGAGCGTAGAAATGGTTATGAGTGGCCCAAGAAGTATCTGCCACCTGGCTGGATCAATCTGGGGTTAGTGGCTAAAACTGTAGCAGGGTAATTGGAAGCTAAGATGACCATTGGGCTACGAGAGGGTCAAGTACATTAGCAGGAACAAGAGTATAATGGGACCGCAGGCCAGATTAATTGAAATGGTGGTCGCACATAATGAAGGGGCATAAAAAGGCACCAAGAATAAGTATCCAGAGTCTGAGTGTTTGGAAAAACAAGTTAGTACCCGAGCAAAGGAGCCTTTTGTTAGCTCTCTATAGCCTGTAAGGAACTCATGGTGGGAACAGTAAAGACAGACACAAGTGATCATAGTTCAAGGGTGTTTATTAAACTGTAAATGCAGGGTGGAAAAAAGCCTAAACTAAACCTAAATCTAAGAAGGGAGCAAGTGTCGACTATGAAATGAAAATAAGGCAGTCCTAGTGGCGTTGTCTCAAACTAAAAAGACCCTATACTAAGAAAAACCTATTGCCAATCCTTACGCTAAATACAAAAGAGTGTGGGATAGGGTTTCAATTAAGACAAAGTGTTCTCAAATAATAAGTCAGGATGTGATTGCCAGGGGTCACTCTTCCCCACATTTTCGGCACAGGACAAGGTGGATTTCTTGAGCAGAGCACACATTCAAGCTTTCTCCAGCACAAGCCAACAGTTCCGCTCCAGCTATCAGGTTCTCCGATGGTTAAAGTCTCTTTCAAACAAAGGTTCCTTGCCTTTTAAGGTCTGATACTCTCAACAAACAACACAAACGTTCTGTATCACTTATGGTTTTGGGTGACAGTTCTCTCACAGTTGTATTCGACCAATCAAACAGTTCCATTTTCAATGAACTTGGGGTGACAACTTTTCACCCCTGGATCTACCTTGGCCGGGCTCGGATCCCCAATGACACGCGGGACAGTCCTTCTCATTGTCTTGCAATACTTCTTGTTTCACAAATCTTAATGTCCTTTTCAACAAATATCCAGGGCTATTCCTGCTAATTGGCCTCCCTTTTCTGGGTTCACTCTGGCCACCTTTTGCACAACGTTTCACTGTAGGTGTCCCTCGGTAGGTTCACTCCTATCAGTACACCGTTCACAAGGACATCAGGCCTTGCCCATTTTCATTAGCATCCATCTGTCGGATTCACTCTAGTTCATGCATTCACTTCCCTTTCGCTTCACAATCATCTGTTGATCAAAGACTTTCGACAGTACAGAGGATTTTGCATGACCCCTGTATGACCACTTTAAACCCTCTTCTCGCCTTTCTCCCAAGGCTTTCTGGAACTGTTGTTCCACAATAAGGTAATCACCATGCGCACGCACCCACCTGGTGTCAGAACTGTTCGCTGCTGGTTTTCCCCTGTTCTTTGAACAGTTCTTTGAATTCAAAGTTCATTTAGTCTCTCTCTATTTCTGTTCAGCACAATTCGGTTTCTTTATCGGTTCTCCCCTTTGACTCACCGATTGTGATGAACTGCGTTGGTTTCTTGCCTAGAGTCAAGGCCGGTACCATGGGGCCATGCGTCTCTCCCCGGCTTGGCTGTCAGCGGAGGAGGTGCCCGGGTACTGTTAACATCTGGTGCAACACACGCAGGCCATTGTCCCTGGCCTTACAATTCCTTCTCTAGAGGCTTTACAGGTCTCTGTCGATAAGGCTAAGTTCCCTTATCCACCTGGTCTCCTCTGGACTTTCGCTGTCTTTCAGTTTCTCTTGAACTGCCGGACGGAACTGGCGGTAATGTCAGACTGTCTGCCTTGCTCGTCCTGTGCTGTCGTGCTCCACCTTTTATCCCTGTAGGGAAGGGGAAGGGCTGTCAGGTGTGTACGATTATGGACTATTGCCGGACTTTGCCTGACCCTTGTATTGGGACATGTCAGGTAAACGACTCTGGTGTTGGTCCGTTGTATTTCGAGTTGTACAAAAGTGTTTTTGTCAGGAAAGGAGGGGCAGTGTTTTGGAATATCCTACGCAGTAGAATGGGAAAAGGTGCTTAAGGGGGGGGGGGGGTTACCGCGTCTAAACCGTCAGTGTCCCACTCCCACTTCCCAAGGATCCCCCATCCAGGTGATCCTCCCGCACTGGTCCACTCCCAGGAACTGGATGCAAAAGCAATCCTGGGGACTAGACAGGGAGGCACGTTTAGGTTTCTCACAGTGGTCCCTGCTATACAGACCCCTAGAATGTAGGTTTGGGATTTTTGCCTTTCAAACATTCACACTCCATTTGATCTTACATTTGCATGCCCAAATGTTCATCTTCCTATGTCTAGCTGCCACTCCCCTTTATCTCCTCCTACTCTCCTCTCTTTCCCTGACAATTCCTCTTCTGACCCTGTGATGTTCATCTCCCTCTTATCTATCTCCACCCCTATATTACTTCCTGCTACTCTCCCTCTCTGCTATCCAGTATGCCTACTCTCACCTCTCTTCTCTACTGTTACTCCCCTCTCCACACTACTACTACTCCCCCACACTACTACTGTTCCTCTCTCCACACTACCACTACTGCTCCTCCATTCTCCACACCACTACTCTCACTTCAGCCACACCTTTTCCCTCAGTCACCCTCCTTACACTTCCCCGGTCATCTTTTCTTTCACTCCCTACTCTCCCTCTGTCAATCTCACTCAGACCTTTTTGACACACACTGAAATTCAAGTACCCCTCTCTATCACCAACCAATACCTTCCCTTGCACACTCCTTCACTTAACTAATTAATCTCAATTCTCCTGTGCTTTTTCCTTCCTCTGCCTTGTCTCTTGGTCCTCCTGCTCCTCCCTTGACCTCACAGGAACAACCCACAACTTCCTGCTTCCTGTACTCCCTTTTATCTTCCTTTTTGCACCTCTGTTGGCTCTCCCTCTGTGCTGGTTTCTCGGGCCAACCTCTGACTGTCCTGTTCCACAGGAAGGTGTTACAATCATCCAAAAGACACCTTAAACATGTCACTTTTCCATCCACGGGACTGCTGGTCTTTCGCAACGGCAGCCTGCAACAGTTAATGTCCCAGTTTATGTGAGGGACTGCTGACTGATTGAGGATGCTTGGTGAGGGTGACACACTTACACCACCTGCTTGTGAGCATAATGTCTTTGATCATACGAGTCCCGCTGTGTGCTCTGTGCCCTGGCTCGCATAGGTGTTATGCTGGATTTCTCAGGTGATTGGATTTAGCTAGTCCGCTCCATGCTCTGAGTTGCTTCTATATTCTAATTGAGGTGGGACGCGTAGCAACTTGCTTGGTTTGGGCTGCTGCATGGTTTGTTCTGCCTCTGGCTCACTTGTCTTGGTCTTTCTCTGGATTCTCGCTAGCAGCCCCATTAAGGCTGTTGATGTTGTAGATCCAAAGACACTGAGCAGAATGGTGCTGTGCAGGCATGGGATGATAGTGGTACATTTGTCACTCTGCCGGGCACATGGGGAAGGGTTGGGGCTCTTCCAACTCCCACACCCCGCCTCTAGGGTAGGACTGGCTCCTGCTAAACCCTGGTAGTCCTCCCACAACTAGCTGAGCAGGGTCCCTATCCCCACCTGACAGGGACAACTCTGGCCCTGTCACATCTTCTATTAATCATCATCCATGAACAGTCATGGTTCATTCGCAACATAAAGACCAATTGGTATGGTGGTTGATATTATCTCAAGAATTAGCTGTGAAGATCATGACACAGTGGTATATGACTTCTGCCCAACTTCATTGCTGCAACCCTAGTATTTCAGGGGAGTGTTGGAGGAGATGCGGGAAACGGGGCATTTAGCTACATTTCTTGTGGGGATTTCCGGCACTTCAAGATTTTTGGCTGGGAGTGAGGTCACGTATTGAGGCTGTGCTTGAGATTGATGTTCCTGATGATCCTTTGGTGTGTATTTTAGGCTTGACTTCCCCCAATGGATTGGACTGCACAGCAGAATTCAAAGTATTACTACATATATTGCTGGCAGTTAAATTGTCGATTCTTAGGCTCTGGAAGAAAAGGGAACCTCCGACAGCAGATATGTGACTGGACAAACTGTAAACTATTTTTGCTATGGAAAAAATGACAGCCGCAATCCGGAATTCCTTGATAGCCTTTAAGGCTACGTGGTCCTGTTTTCTGCAGTACCTGCAGAAAGATTTTAATGGCCTTACACGGCCAACCTGTTTTAGGTTGTTTATTTGATAGAACCACCTTGAGTTAACTGTGTACGTTTGGAATAGTAACGTCTACTACGGTAAAGTGTGCCTATATATATTCGTCTGATTGCTAATCACATCCGGCCTAGTTTCACACATAGCCTTCCAGACTGAAACACCTGACGTACCACAACACCTCTGCCACTAGCATATAGTGACCACCACCCGAAAGAACCCGGTACAGCTGGCCTCACATAGACTCTCTAAACAACAGCAATCTATCTCTAACCTCAAGAGCATGCACCCACGTGTCTGACCTCTACTGGGCTGCTTAGTCTAGCCTTGCCAGCCACCCAAGTCTTAGAAGGGCAAACATGCACACACGCATCTAAGCGAATCCCCTAGAATCTCTAACCACATCGACTACGGTCACCAATGGCGTTCATCCAAGGAAAAAGTGCATTGAGGCCACACAAGTGGGGAAATACAATTGCTCCTGTGGGGGGGAAGGTGGGAGAGAGGAAGGGGATCTAAGCTTTATGCTTCAGCAATACGTTTCATGGATGTACCACTGTGTGGCCGTAATCTATGTTAACAGTTTTTTGAAGAACTCAAAAGAGAAAAATCAATACAATTTTGATTAAAAAACAACAAAAAGAAGTAGCTATGCAGCTTGGTGAAGGTTTTCATCTGGAATGATAGTCCATAGACTAAATGCATGCCTCAGACATGTGGCCCTCTTGCATTTCACAAATTCGAATGCCACCAGGTGTGACTCTTCAGCCTTCCAAGGTTGATTTACTGAGTTACATTCAATTGGCTAGTGACCATTTATTAGTATGCTTAAGGGACATAGTATTGTCAAGGTCAAGAAATCTCAACTATCTGTCATGGCTATATGGCTGTCATTTGTATTATTTTCATCATCACGGAACATACTTGTTTATTTTGGAATGGGAGGTCAATTAGGTATGATGTAGATGTTTATATATTTCCTCAAAAAGTGGCTATTCAGATCATGACATAACCACTTTATTTTAAGTTTAGTTAGGGTTACACTTGTAACTCAAAGGTGAAGCACTTGCCTCAGGGATGAGCCCACTAGCATTTCATAAATTCAAATGCCAGCAGGGCTAACTCTGAAATTTTTCCTTCCAGGGTTAAGTGTAACATTTCGGGCCCCGCGCTGTAGTCGCACGGCTCGTTTAAATACATTCAGGCGGTGTGCGTCTCCATTCCTTCAATGTTGGAGGTTGCTGTGGAGACGCGGGGCTCGCCTCCCTCACCTCGGCGTCGAGTCACGTGTAAGTCAGCTGACGGCGACACACCGAGGCCGCGCCCCTCCAGCAAGGCATTCATAAATGCCAACCGCGCATCAGAACGCTGCTTCTAATTAGCGTTCCTCACTTTTTTCTAATACAAACCTTCATTCCTGTTTACCAGACTTCGGACCTCGACCCGACCTTGCTGCTCGTCTACTCCCTTGGATTTGTCGAACTGGTTCCAGTTTCCGTACCGGTCTTTTGGAGGTATTTCCTCCTTAAGTCTTCCCTGCCTACTGCAGCGTTCAGGACTTTCCTTTTTTGCATGCTGCCTCTTCCGCTGTTAAGAAGTTCCGCTCGGAGCGACAGTACGCTTCATTCATTCTCACCTCCCGCGGCAACAGGCAACCTAACATCACCTCCAATACTTCTCTCATGGAATTCATGACACAGCCCTGTCAGCCTCAAGGTGAGATCTCAATCCTGTTTTGTCAACGCTGTATTACCCCTGTATTACCCCTGCAATACATTCATACTACTGCTTAGCAAACCAAAGGGTGGATTGCCTTTGTTTCTTGACACTCTTTTTGAAATCAACCCCCCTGCTTCCAAGTGGACCTTTTGATATCATCGCCTAGTAGTGACACTTTCTGTGTGGAACTTTACGCCTTGGAACCCTTGTGCACTGTCACCTAAGGGGTTAACTGGTTCCTTCTTGTTTTTGTCTCCTTTTTTCCAGTTGTTGGCTATTTGGTAGAGATCCATTCCTATTGAATCCCAAGTTTCTGTTTAGGGGGATACAGGTAGATTAACATTCAACCCCCAATTGTTCTGAAGGTAGTTCCTTTTCATCTCACTAACATGTTTTCGTTTATTCCTTACAGTCTTGGCGTAGCGGGGTGGGTATCTCCGCTCTTTTGAGTAAACCACCATTCTGTCTGTCATCCTACAGAGCAGAAGGGTATATTGCTAAAAAGAGTTCCTCAAGTTGAGGTGGCCTGGTTCTGGGTGTATTCCCTTTTGGGAAAAACACCACAGCTTGGGCTGAACTATTATCCGGAGCAGCTCCCTCTCATCTGTGCATTGAGGTCGAGGAACGCCCCGGCCTCTTCAGCTAACGGTGAGTTACAGAATTAGAAGCCATGGATCCTTCGGAGACGATGGGACAGATACTGCAGATAGTTGCAGATCTGAGGGCTGAAATGTCTTCCATGAAGGATAATTTCCAACAGCGTATCAACGCTATCCATTCGCTGGTGACCTCCAGTCAACAGGGAGCGGAAGCATCAGGAGCTACTGCATCTGACTCTGGTTTTCCTCCATCCAGACAGGAGGCTACGCCAATAGTGCTTTCAGCACAATTCCGTTAGCCCCACCTGAGCGATTTATGGGCGACCTGAAGCATTACCGGACATTTGTCAATCAGTGCAAATTACACTTCTTGTGTCGGCCCACTTCATTCCCCACCTCTACCACCAAAGCTGCATTTATATTGTCCCATTTTGGAGGTACTGCTGCTGCATGGGCTAATCCTCTGCTGGAAGCCAACAGTCATGTACTGTATAATTGTGACGCAGTACTAACTGCCATGAGCAGGGTTTTCGATACTAGGTATACTTCCCAAGCCTCTGATCTGGAACTGCTCAAGCTTAGGCAAGGTTCCTCTTCGCTACTCACTTACCTAGCCCGTTTCAATCAGTTAGCAGCCGAAACTGATTGGCCCGAAGAAAAGAAATCGGACGTTTTTTATCAGGGCCTTTCTGACGAATTGAAAGATACTCTATCCACATTACCTATTGTGGCAACCGTGTTCGGGGAACTACTGGACATGGTACTTCAGATTGATGCCCGTAGGGCAGAGCGGAAGAGTGAGAAACGTTTCAACATCCTTCCTCTGCTTCCAGAGGCCCCTACGGCAGTCGTCTCTGTACCTGAGCCTATGCAAATAGGAGCCGTGAGAAGACCTTTAACTCCGGCACAACGGGAATACCGCCGTAGTCACAATCTTTGTATGTATTGTGGTTCTTCTGAGCATCTTCTTCCTGATTGTACCAAAAAACCCAAGAAGAAGGCGGGAAATGCAAGATCCCGACAGTAGACAGAGTCCATACGTCGGGAAGGCTAGCTTTGGACTCTCGCCTTCACAATCAGACAACGTTAGTCTATCTATCTGTTACATTTACAGCGGCTAATTGTCTTTAATTTCCGGTGTCAGTGGTCATCGACTCGGGTGCCACTCGAAACTATATCGACCAGCATTTTGCCATGAGTTCAGGGATCGAGCTGGTCGAAAAGTCAAAACCCGAATCCGTCAGTGCGGTGGACGGTTCTGCATTAGTATCCGGTCTAGTCACTCAACAGACCGTTCCTATTTCCATGTGCACGTCGGAGGGACATTCCGAAGACATTGTTTTTGATGTTATCATGGCCCCTGCATACAAAGTTATACTTGGCATTCCATGGCTTTGGCTACATAACCCTGCTATGGACTGGGCTTTGGGTTTAATCCAGTTTCATTCCTTGTTCTGCAACAGTATGTGTCTTTCCACTCTTGCGATCACGTCTGGGGTCCCTTGTCAAGCCTTACCTACCATACCTGCATGCATCGGGGCAGTCACACACGTTCCAACTCCGGCTGTCCCCGCCGAATTTGCCAAGTACCTTGATGTATTTGATAAAGGGAAAGCTGAGTCGCTGCCCCCCCACCGAATATACGTCTGCCCTATTGATCTCATCCCTGGGGCTAAAATTCCATCTGGTCGTGTTTATTCCTTAACTTTGAAGGAAGACCAAGTATTAAAGGATTATCTGGATAAGGCCCTTGCTATGGGGTTCATACACCCCTCCAAATCATCTGCTGCCTCTCCATTATTCTTTGTGCCCAAAAAAGAGGGCGACCTACGTCCCTGCATCGATTACCAAGCACTGAACGAGGTGACCGTCAAGAACCAGTACCCGCTACCCCTGATTTCAGTCTTGGTTGACCAGTTGGGTACTTCCAAAATCTTCTCTAAGCTCGACTTGCGTGGTGCATACAATCTTGTTCGTATTCAAAGCGGCGATTCATGGAAAACGGCATTCAAGACACGTTTTGGCCTTTATGAATATCTGGTCATGCCGTTCGGCCTCTGCAAAGCCCCTGCCACCTTCCAGGCGTTCATGAACGACGTATTTCATGACATCCAAGACCAATACGTCGTAATTTATCTTGACGATATCCTCATCTATTCAAAGTCCTTGTAGGATCATGTACAACACGTGTCTAATGTTCTACAAAGGTTGAAAGACAACCATCTGTACGTAAAGGCCAAAAAGTGTGTTTTTCATGCCACAGAAGTGGAATTCCTGGGCTTTGACATCACTAATCAGGGAATTTGGATGATTTCCTCCAAGATGAAGGCAGTGTTAGAATGGCCCATTCCTAAAACGGTGAAAGCGTTACAATCCTTCATAGGGTTCGCTAATTATTATCGCCGTATTATCCAATCCTTTTCGGCCATATCAGCACCACTTACTGCTCTTACCAGTTCTAAAGCCGCATTCATGTGGACGCCTGCAGCTCAAACAGCTTTTGATCAGTTAAAGGAGGCTTTTACTACGGCTCCGGTTTTGCAGCATCCCAATCCTGATCTGCCCTTCTTAGTGGAAGCTGATGCCTCGGGTTACGCTATAGGAGCAGTACTGTCCCAGTCCTGTCCACAATCAGGGGAAACTCACCCGGTTGCTTTCTACTCTCACAAACTATCCAATTATGAGAGAAACTATTCCATCATGGAACGGGAACTTTTGGCCATTAAGGACGCCTACATGGAATGGAGACACCATCTTCTGGAGGCCAGACATGTAGTCACCGTCTATTCTGATCACAGAAGTCTCCTCGCTTTCAAATCCATGAAGTGTCTCACTGCTCACCAAGCCCGTCGGCATTTGTTCTTTTCACAGTTTCAGTTCATTATCACGTACCGACCAGCACGTTTGCATGTCCCTGCAGATGCATTGTCAAGACAGACTGATATGGTCCAATCCCAAGTAAAGAATCCTGTTGCTCTTCTACCTGAATAAGTCATTTGTGGCTGTTCTGTGCAGCCTTCATTGCGTTCCATTATTGAGGACTGGGTATTATCAAGTCCAGCAGAACTGGATTCTTTTAACCTCGTCATCCAAGACGGTTTACCCTTTATTCAAGGTCGTATCTTTGTACCTCCAGGCCAGGCGTGCTTGCATGCTTTACAATGGGCACACAAATCTGTTGTCGCAGCACATCCCGGTCATCAGAAGACATTAGAGTCACTCCGGCGTTGGTCTTGGTGGCCTTCGATGTCCCGAGATGTTATGGACTACTTGTCAAGAAAGGTACCTCGAAACAACAGGGTACAACCAGGGGCACACACAATAACTAACAAGTTATACACTTTCATTCGACAATTATGTCTGTAGTGATATTTAAAAAACAATTTTCCACTTCAATATATCATTTCTGTTCAGACATTACATCACACAAAGTTGGTGCGGATCTGTCTTCAAATTCTTTTAATTATTCACAGAAAAACAACATACGTGAAGAATTCCACAACTTTGGGAACACTTAGATGAATGATTCATACATTTTTTTGGAAAATTCAAACATAAAAGAATGATAATTTCAGGTAACAAAAAGTGGAGTATTTGGGTTCATTTGCCAGATTTACTGCAATCCTTTCATGTTGCGAGGGGGTTGCCCTGGCCTTTGGGGGCAGATGCTGTAACATTTCGGGCCCCGCGCTGTAGGCGCACGGCTCGTTTAAATACATTCAGGCGGTGTGCGTCTCCATTCCTCCAATGTTGGAGGTTGCCGTGGAGACGCGGGGCTCGCCTCCCTCACCTCAGCACCGAGTCACGTCTAAGTCAGCTGACGGCGACACACCGAGGCCGCGCCCCTCCAGCAAGGCATTCATAAACGCCAACCGCGCATCAGAACGCTGCTTCTAATTAGCGTTCCTCACTTTTTTCTAATACAAACCTTGATTCCTGTTTACCAGACTTCGGACCTCAACCCGACCTTGTTGCTTGTCTACTCCCTTGGATTTGTCGAACTGGTTCTGGTTTCCGTACCGGTCTTTTGGAGGTATTTTCTCCTTAAGTCTTCCCTGCCTACTGCAGCGTTCAGGACTTTCCTTTTTTTCATGCTGCCTCTTCCGCTGTTAAGAAGTTCTGCTCGGAGCGTCAGTACGCTTCATTCATTCTCACCTCCTGTGGCAACAGGCAACCTAACATCACCTCCAATACGTCTCTCCTGGAATTCATGACACAGCCCTGTCAGCCTCAAGGTGAGAGCTCAACCCTGTTTTGTCAACGCTGTATTATCCCTGTATTACCCCTGCAATACATTCATACTACTGCTTAGCAAACCAAAGGGTGGATTGCCTTTGTTTCTTGACACTCTTTTTGAAACTGTGGACGCTATCCTATTGTTAGTGCACGATCCAGGCTCTAGTTTGCGTTCTGCTTGTCGTCCGGGGTACTTCCCGCTACTAACCTTCCTATTTGTTATTTTCTCCTGTCGTTGTTTCTCAACCACTTTGCCCTTCCTGCCTCGCCAAGGGTAAGAACTCAATAGGAACTCAATAGGGTACTTATTTAGGCATTATCCTATCACCTAATGGGTTAACTGGTTCCTTCTTGTTTTTGTCTCCTTTTTTCCAGTTGTTGGCTATTTGGTAGAGAACCATTCCTATTGAATCCCAAGTTTCTGTTTAGGGGGATACAGGTAGATTAACATTAAACTCCCAATTGTTCTGAAGGTAGTTCCTTTTCATCTGACTAACCTGTTGTCGTTTTTTCCTTACAGTCTTGGCATAGCGGTGTGGGTATCTCCGCTCTTTTGAGTAAACCACCATTCTGTCTGCCATCCTACACAGCAGAATGGTATATTGCTAAAAAGAGTTCCTCAAGTTGAGGTGGCCTGGTTCTGGGTGTATTCCCTTTTGGGAAAAACACCACAGCTTGGGCTGAACTATTATCCGGAGCAGCTCCCTCTCATCTGTGCATTGAGGTTGAGCAACGCCCCGGCCTGTTCAGCTATCAGTGAGTTACATAAGAGAATAACATTAATTTAGGTAATGTCATATGCTATTATTACAGCATTTAAAAGCAGGACAACTATGGCATATTGATCAATCTTGCAATTACAACTAATGTAAATCTTCTGTAGCCTTTACATCTGCCACAAAAAAACAACATTCAGATTTATTAAAAGGTGGGAAGAAAACAAAACTGCATTCAATAATGTGAAGCAGGAGCTGGCAGCCCTGGCATGGAAGAATGCAGTTCTCGTTGTTAGCTCCAAAGGATCCTGCAAATGTTGGCAACAAATAACACAGGTAATTAATCCTGCATTTAATGATTTCATTGAACAAACATGCCTTCCCTGGCTTGGATAACTCATTTCAGCAAGATACATCAAGGTGACTGCAGAAATTGTTCCTGATTAATATCCCAATTAAAGGATCCACTAACTTGATGGATTAACCACACGTTTTTATTATCCGGGATGCTAGCAGTATTAGTCAATCAAGAATCCAGAAGGAGCTCAGGACCATATTTGTTTCTGGTCTAGCCATTTAATTTTAACATCCACTTCCGTGCCCCATTATTTTTTGAACATCTTTAATGCTGTTGCTGCATCTGATACAATTCCTGCAAACAAGCCAAGAGCAGTAAATGAACCCGTTTATACGTGTCAGGGCTGACTCGGATATCTGCACTCTACAATAACCCACCTCTGAGGAAGAGAATGCACATTGTCATTAAAACAAGTTTATTTCATAAATGCCGCTGGGGAGAGGCTAGACAACTCCTAGGAGATTAACTAATCTGAGTCTACCTGAACCACATAACAGATACAGTATATATACATTTCCAGATCAGTTAACACACTTGCACATTTCCCTCATGTTCCCTTGCAGAGTCATCACCCAAAATACAAATGGTTTAGCCCTGTACAAGGAAATCTAATCCCCACAATCTCATTGGCTGCCTTCGCCTGTGGAACCCAAATAAATCACAAGCATGACTCATAATATCAGGATATGAGTCATTGTTGGAACCTGTATCTAAATTTGTGAGCAAAACTATACAGCCACTAGTGGAATGTACTACCTCCTTCCTAAAAGACATTAGAGAGGTAATAACATTAATTGGAAGCCCTGACTTTGACATAGTGGAGGATAACTCAGTAATATTTTATATTACTGCATTTAAAACATTCCTCAGTTACGAGCAGTAGAATAATCTGAATAAGCACTTCAGACAGTGGCTGCTCATGAAAACGTCATAGGCTTTTGGAAAGTGGCCATTGCTAATAATAACAAACAAAGAGACAATGTGAAAGAGGAAGTGGCAAACTCATGTTGTGTTATACAGCCTCTCGTGTCCCAAAAAGGCAGAAACTCCAACACCAACTGCAGAACGAGATAGGAGTGAAAAATGGAGGGAAATACTGTGTGGGGTCAGTAATGCGAGGCAGACAACTACTTGTATTTGACATTTTATTAATAAAAAGAAAATGGAACGAAAACCTAACTAGGCCAACTCTATCATGGAGTTCCCTACCTAGTCTAATTTCTAAAGGACAATCTCCTAGCATATACAAAACTGGCCCTCACATTAAACAATAAAATATTCAACATAAATCATAGACAACATAAATAAATGATTACCAAATAACCAGTGGCTTCGATAACTTCCCAAGAATGTCCAAAGTCAATCTCTCCCAAAGAAAAGAAAAGTCTTGAATGAGTTCTTGAAAATTCCAAAAGAAAAAAGTTCACCCAAACAAAAGTCCACTGGTAAAAGTTCTTTCTCTGTTTGTTGAAAAGTTCCCTTTACAATTTCCACAAAGAAAACAGCACTAATGGTAATCCTGGATCACCTCCTTACAGGATAAGCTTGACAAAGGTCAAACAAAAGTACCACTTCTGCTTCAACAACTGTCCTCTGCAGCGTCTTTGATGCAATTTGTCAGGATGCTTCTTCTAAGGTGGTTGCTTTCCTCACGCCAACTCCCTTCTGCTAATGGTACTGTGAAAGCAGGCTCCATTGCTTCACACTGCACTACTGCTTCAACCACCTTCAATATAATATTCTCTGACAATTGTATAGACAACCACAGTTGTGTAAATTCTGCAGCAACTTAGAACTTTAAGAATTTAGTAGGCAACTTACAGACAAGACTCTTCAACCTCCACAGGTAGGCAAGGCACTCTTTCTTTCTAGGCAATAAGAAAGGGGCAGCCCCTTTGCCTTTTATGCCTGTCTTACAGCTATCACTAGAATCTGCCTTGGCTTCTAGGCTGCTTCTTTCTCTCTGCTTCAACAGTCTCAACTCTACAGGTAGTTGATTAGTTATTTTAATATGCACCCAGCTTTATATACACCTTCTAGCTTCCAGCAGTTACCCCAAAGCTGTATTGCCACTCTTCCAGCCTTGGATATGTTGTCACACTTGTATCAGAGGACGCTGGATTTCTAACAACTTTGACAACTGCAAAATACAGGTGGTTTGTTCTTAGTAAGGCTTTCACATTATAAGGGAGTTTGCCTACTGGCCTGGGCAATGCTTGTTCTTCTTGCTACTTAAGCAACTTCTACAATTAAAAAGTACTTTGTTCTAGATGTTACAAGATTCCGGCTTCTTAAGGGAAACAGAATTAGGTACACACACCCACTCTTTGATGGAGAATTACACTTCAAAGGACTATATAGACTTGTGTCCCATTTATTCTCATAGAATGCTGCTTGAACGTTGATCAGAATCACAACCTATTCATATGCAAGCTTTCTTTGACGTTATGTTCTTGTAACAGTTCGGGAAAGTCAGCTGCTAGCGTTTGAGTGATCATCAACAACATTCACCCTCTTAATTGGAGACACACGTCCGCTCTGGTATACTTATTTAATGTAACAATGGAAAATAAAAGGTTTGTCACGCGAGCACTTTGACTTGTGTTAAACGTGCGCGTGATACATTTCCTTTGTTATATCGACTTCCCACAGTAATGAACGTTTACTCACTTCTACTGCTAAGCGAGTTCAATGAGAGCTGGTTACAGTTACCAGCAAAAAGTTCTTAGTGCATTTGAGCACAGTGCTTCACTCACCGGCTCCAAAACACTGCGGTTGAGGGTGGCTTCCACTTCCTGACTTTTCTTCCTGCTACTACTTCTTTCAGGCACTCTTGGGACCCACACCCCTCTGCAGAACAGGTGTTATTGATTAGGCCTCGACCACAGAGAGTCTTTTTCTCTCCTACTTCCCTCAGTTTGCTTCTGCACACGGGCCTCGGTATCTGCACGACCTCAGCTCTGCACTTTTATATATTGGACGCAGTCTCTTCCTGTGCAGCCACAGCCAGACAGGGTTTGTGAGCACAGGACCAACTCAGAACCTGCAGGTGAAATCTGATCCTCTCTCGTTCTGGCGTCCCTTAAGTGGTCGCACTTCCTTGTGAACTGCTGCTCTTCTCCTTCTGCTACTACTACCAACCTTCCAGCTCTTGCTCCAGCTCCTTCCTACTGCTCCGTCCTGCAGTAGCCTTTTATGCCTCTCAGGTGAGGCAATTGACGTCAGGTGCAGGCCCTAAGTGTTAATTGCCTGCCCATGGCAAAGGCGGCTAGGCCTACTTGCCTGTCCTTTCCTTCTGCATGCCTCCTCAATCCTCTTCTGCATCACAATCCCTGAGGGATTCTGGGACACGTAGTTCAAATTAAGGAAATTATTTTTTCCACTTCTTTATCACTTTTACGGGTGGTTTTAATTCCCTTCATATTTTTAGAAGAGGGAGTGTGGAGTTTAACCTTACTAGAGATGGAAAATGCACAGAAAGCAACCTTCTCACTGTTCCTTGTAGTGTACCCTTGATATTGAAGAGGACATTTAAGCTCAGGAATAAAAAAGCCATGCGGTTTCATTACCAGGTTGCCGCTAGGCCGGCCGTGCTATCGGCAGCCTACCGACAACCTCTTTTTACCATTTCCGCCGCCTGACATCCCGGTGCTACTGGCATATCACAGGCAGCGGAGCAACATTAAATCCCCATTGCCGTCCATGGGAATGGGAACCCTGCAACACCGGCACCATTAGTAACAGAGTCAGTGCTTCAGTGAATAATCTGCGG
Organism: Ambystoma mexicanum; assembly: GCF_040938575.1. NCBI lineage: Eukaryota > Metazoa > Chordata > Amphibia > Caudata > Ambystomatidae > Ambystoma > Ambystoma mexicanum. The sequence goes on along the minus strand of NC_090927.1, from coordinate 1,243,812,895 downwards.
CTAGGGGCATGAGGTACCGGCAAGTCAGGCCTGCCGGTAGTTCAAAGTCCCTACCGGCAGACTCGAAGTGAGTCGGTCCAGAAAAGGTGCCGGTACCGTTGTTGCCAGCACCTTTATTTCGGGACCAGCTCACTTATAATGAGGCCCATGTTCTTTTAATGAAATATCTTTAGATATCAAACTTAGGTTTTTGCGCCTTAGTTTTTTAACTGTAGGCTGAAAACTATTAGAATGACAACAGACATAACTTCTTCTGGAATGGAAAAAAAGTGAATTAGAGGAAAAATACCATGTCTCAATCCCTGGAATCTCCTCAATACCCTGGGCCTTGTCTTCACACAGGTGATCCTCCCGCAGTACGCCACCCCCAGGATTGGGACTAGGTAGCGTCTGCCCTCTCCTGGCCACCTGGGAGGAGAGTTTAGGCAGGGTTTTGGTGAGAGATGCACAGGAATCCCCACAAAAACCTCTGACAGGATATATGGATCCTCATGTCTCAAAATGGTGCAGTGACCAAAACATGACTCCCAATTCCTGTAACTTCTGGGGAAACTCCTGGCCACTTTTATAGAAAACATCTGTTTTTTTCAATTCAAGTTTGGACTTCTCTTTGATTTATTGCTTCCTTTTTTAGATGTCCTGTGTCCAGCCATATTAATTGGAAGGAAAACAATAGCCATTGCGTACATAAAATTAATGTGAGAAATTAACATAGGACAACAATTATAAATATAAATAGAGCAATTGAACAGCTTTCTACTACATTTAGGGATCTAGAAGCTGTGCAATATGAAATCAATACTATAGGAATTATACAAACAAGATTCAAGTTTGATTATTATATGTAACATGACACCACTGCAATTGTACCTTTGAATTGTACTACAATCGAAATCTACTTTTGTATCTGTAGTCGTAACATGTGAAATACTAACATCAAACATACATCTGAACACTCATCTAAAAATGGGATATCGGTCACAGCACAAGCCAATGCAAATATCTTAGTATTAGATACAGAGGTCCAAGATTGATACAGAGACCCAAACATAGATAGACCTGAAAACATTTAGATAAACTCAAAGACAGAAAGCTAGATAAATAGATAGACCCAAAGACAGAGACCAAATACAGACAGACAGTTCGATAGACCCAAAGATGGGTAGATAATACTGCCATGGAAGCAGCATTGTAGTTAAGGTTACAGCGAACCTTACATATGTAAATGGGAAATTGCTTTCCCCTACCTAACAGGTGGATGGAATTTCACCAAATTTCACAAGCAAGTGATCACGACCGAACCGATCATGCATGTCAAACTAACAATATTAACGTGAAAACAATACATCCGAATTTATATATTTTTGCTTGCGCACAACATGTTAGTGCATGTCTATTGTAATGCGCAACATGATACAACATATGCCTAAAGACTCTTCTAAAAATAGAAATTTGTCTCAGTACAAACGCAAGTAACTGAATTGTCACATCAGAACTCTCCTATATGTGCATTCCTAACTTGATAAGAAAATACATTTAAAAACACATCTTAAAATAGGCTATCCGGTCTCAGCACAAAGGCATGTAGTTTATACTGTGGATAAATTCTAAAATAAATCTGAAAACTCACCTAAAAATAGAACATTCTGTCTCAGCTAAAACAAAGTGTACCTATGAAAAGCAGAACATCTAAACATATGTTGAAAGGTTTTATAAAAATGGAACATTCTATCTTAGAAGAAAATATCATTCACACCCTGTCCCCATCAGCGTCCACCAACATCCAAGCCATATGACACTATCCACACAAAGCCATAACATGACACATTTCACCACTGCATACACCCTCCATCATATCACTACTGCACAAAATTCACTTTAAATGTAAGGCAATTAGGAGTACACTATGGTTAAAGTGTTTTGATGTAGTGTTGTGAGTTAAGGTTTCCTTCTTAGTGCGAGAGACTATGTGTAGGTCTATATATATATAATTTACATTGAGTGTTAATGTTGGTATTTCCAATGTTTGTAAACTTTACACTTTACAGATGGTAACATTAACTTATTTTTTTTTTTCATTCAACGTGTACATATATCTATGTAGGGGTCAAATGAAAAGTTGGACGGCTATAGCCGATAGAAAATGTCACTCCTTAGTTCTCCACATACACACATCAGATCATTTCTTACTCACCAGGAGTCAATTATAAGATGCCCATGGCTGGTAGAAAAGCTCAATATTGAGCCCTGTATACAATATATAATTATATACCAGAGGAAAGCTTATTCGATAAGTAACAAACTGATTGGACTGCTTTCCATTGATGTTCATCTGCCATTAAATGTAATTAGCAAAAATGAAACTGAAAAACTGATTAAAGTTTCAAAATAAAGTTTCTGTAGAATTACAAATATAATACGAAATGGATATGTCTAATGACCATAATTTTGTGTTTTTGCTTAGGTATTACTTCAGTGTCACGTACTTGATAAATAACTGAAAATGAAGTAACCACACATACATTTTCAAAGGGCCCTGAAGAAGAAAGAATGTTAAACGGAAGGAGGTCACCAAAAAACCAGCTCGCCCTTGCTTAACTCACATGTGAGTGTCAAAGAATCACATATTCATTTCCTCCAGTGGATGATGCTGGAATATGGTATACAGTGTTTATATCGATTTCCTTATATTGAATGGCCATATATCATTTTTTTTATATTGAAAACCTTTATAGTGAATGCATTTAGGGGTGCAGTAAAGTTAAATATTTTTGGGAAACGGTCAGGGTGGGTTCACAATAACTGTTTTCAATATAAAATATTCGAGATACGTGCATTCAATATACAATATTTTGATATAAAGACATACAACCCTGGAAAATATTTGGTTGTTTATGTGTTGGTACTGATTCTTTTCCGTAATTTAATTTATGTTTGTCATTTAATGTTAACTGAGTTGTTTACAAAACTAATAAATAGTCTTATATTTAAATGTAATTTTCTGAGAAGTGTGTTAATTGTATTAAAGTGAGAGGATTTGTAAAGTTCACGCCGATTTTAATGAATGATCTTTTGTGAGTGAATTTACAATGCTTTGAAATTTTCTACTGAAATATAAAAATATATGTAAAGATCAATGATTGAAATCATATAATACAAGCCTTCGAAAGTAAAGGGAAGTTTAATGTAAAAATATAAAATTTGAATTACCCCATGAACTTCTTGGAGAGAGTTGTCCCGAACTCCTTATCAAGTGGATTTATGGGTTGGCAGTAGCATCTCCGCTTTGAAGTTGCAGTGATTAAAATATAGAGATTATTCTGTAGTCCTCTCTTCTGTGCCGTATGTACTATGCTGGGGGCAGGACGGTCTGTGCACCAACCTCTATCAATGTATATTGAAGCTGTGGGCAACAGCACCTCTCCTTCATCACTTTCCTCAGAAAGCCTATGAGAGGATATCCTATGATACTATTTGTAGTATCCTGCATATGGGGTTAGTTCAGCCACTTATCTACGTTTACACTTCTTTTAAACATTTCTCAATTATAAAATATTGTCACAGCAAATGCAATAAATATAAATTATTTGACAAAGTACCCTTCCTAACCATAGCGGCCAACACTAGGGCGGTCAAAGGACTGGGATGTGTTCCATGCTAGAGGATGTGTACCCAGAGTTGGTGTTCAGGGGATCTCTGAACCACCTTCACTGGGTCCCTGCACCAAGGCAGAGGGCAATCACAGGAGCACTCACACACCAATAGCCCTCAGAGACACCCACTGCAAGGGAGGGAGTCAGAGACAGACAAATGAATGGCAGTCCAAAACATAAAAATAGCAGCTGTACTTAGAAGGTTATTCCAATCCTGAATCACTGGCAAGTGTTTTGATACAATTTTTTCTTCCGTGCAACCACTAGGGAAATCATTCTGCAAAGTAAACCACATCTATCTAGAAAGCATGAGTCCAACGAATACAAAGTGTCACTTACTGAACACGATTAATGAAAAGAAGCATACATGTGCGTCCAACTGGGACGTCAAAACAAATACTCATAGGATTACACCAAACAGGTCCCATAGCTTGCCGGAGGATTTATTGGCTTCAGATTCACACACTAAGGAGACACAGCAACCCAATTTAGAGAAAGCAAAACACAGCAAAGCTCACAAGGGATGCACAAAAATCAGCCACATGTCAAAGTAGCACTAAAAACCATAATGGCAGCAGGACTTCATATAACTTTGATGCCTTTGATACGGTCAATCATGCCACCCTTATAAATCAGCTGTGTGATACACTTGGCGTCACAGACCTGGCTCTGGACTGCCGGACCTCCTTCCTCTCTGAACAACCTTTCCAGGTTCAACTGGGCCTTTTTGCTCCTGCATCTCACTCTCCACCTGTGGTGTCTCTCAGGGCTCTATTCTCTTACCTTGGCTTTTCAACATCTACCTTGCCCCCTAGCCCATTTGATCTCTGCCTTCTCTCCTAACTTCCAGTGTTATGCGGACGACACACAACTCTTACTCTTCTTCAAGCTTTCCTCCTCTGCCACCGCCTCTTTTTTTTCGTAAACAATTTTTACTGGTTTTTATACAACAATAGAACATACTGACGTCAATAAGCCATAACATTGTGCATCAAAAGTGTCTGTCTACCTAACTTCCCCAACTCCTCCCACCCCACCCCAAGGCTTTAGCCCTGCAATATTGGGTTCCATTCAACCATCTGTCTCAAACCCACATTTGTATAAACCTTTCACTTTATAGGGGAAACTCCCGCCTCCCGAGCAACCCTGTGACCTGTTATTAACAATTCTTGTACCAATTGCTTCCAGGAATCTAGGGATGCACTTTGTTCACCTAGGCCTCTCTGGGGCGCTTCTTGCCATACAACGGTTTCTGCTTTCTACCATTTCTGGAGATCGACCCACTATAGGCGCACCACCGGTCCCTTGCATGGTTTCCATCCCATTGCTATCCTATGCTTCGCCAACATATATGTTAGCACTTTGAGTTTGCTCACATGTCTTGCTTCCTTAACGCGTGCAAAAATACCCAGCATGCAAGCCGTTGGGGTACTAACGTCTAGTGTTATATCCATCCTGGCCAAGGCCTGAACTATCCCCTCCCAAAAAAGTCTAATCTCTGTACACGCCCAAAACATGTGTATCAAATCCCCATCTTTCGTTACTCATTTTGGGCAAACCTGCTCCGTCGCCCTACTAAATTTGGCAATCTTTTCCAGCGTCAGATACGCCCTATGCGTGACATACAACTGGCTGCCTCCTCCTCTCTCTCTCTCTCATACCTGACTGTCTGTCTGCTAATCAGGCATGGTGCACTGCTAATGATCTCTGACTTAATGCCAGTAAGACTAAGATCCTTCTCATTGGCACTCAATCTCCCTCCTTTCTCTCTTCACTTTGGCTGCTCTCCATGGGCCCCCTCCCCTCACCATCCTGTGAGGCAAAGAACCTTGGTATCATCTTTCGACTCCTCTCTCTCCTTCCCTCCTCACATCACAGATCTTGCCAAGAAGGCCCACTTTCATGTCCTCAGATGCATTCTTCCTTTCCTCACCTTCCCTCAGAAGCTCAATGTCTCCAGAGCTCTGGTCCTCTGCAGGCTGGACTACTCCAATAGGCTCTCCCTCAACACTACCTAACCCCTCCCTTCGCCCCCTTGAACTAATACAGAATAGGACTGCAAGATTTATCCTTGGCCTCAAGCCCAGGGACCGCATCTCTCCAGCCCTAAAATCTCTCCACGAGCACTATGAAAGTTTCAAAACATAATATAACCTATGACATTGTTAAATAGTTGGTTGTCTAAAGAGGTATGTGCTGTAATATTTCCTAGATCTGCTGGAAATGTTGGTTCTTGTAATCCTGAAAGCCTGACTTATTCATTTTATTTTATATTTTTCAATAGCACGAACATGGCTAGCTAGAGCATCAGAGCGCTTTACAAAACACATATGCAATATAGTACATAAAATAACAAAAACAACTATACAATACCTAACAACATCTTATACCCTATCGTTTAGTTAAAAACAATCTCATAAAACATTTATATAACCTATCCAAAATGTATAATAGAGCAATTCATGAATACATAAACTACAGCCCTACACATCTAAAAAGCCTGTACCCGGCACCATGCTTTTACTTTCTTCCTGAACGTGAGGTCATTTTCAGTCTGTCGAGTATTTTTGGAACTGAGCTCCAGAGTTTAATGTCCGATTTTCACCCAGAAAATTATATTTTCTGGGTGAACAATCGCTTGAAGCTTGGGACCTCCAATTACACTCCTGGCTCAAAAGCCCTTTTAGGACCCCAGGGATTTTTTGTTTTCTTGCCAAATACTCGGGGGATCGATCATAAAGTACTTTGTTTACAGTGTATAACAGTTTAAAATGTATCCTAAAAATCAATGGGTAGCCAGTGCAGTTTAATTAAAATGGGGGAATATGCGATCATATCTTCGAGCCCCACAGATTAACCGGGCAGCTGCATTATAAACTGATTTTATTGGAAGCAAGGGATTTGTAGGGCCCAAGAAAAGCAAGGATGCATAAGGAAGGCCACAGGATCATAAGAACCTTTTTTTCCCCACAGGTCTGTGTAATACTGTTATTAACACATAGGCAGAGATGCAGTTATGGTGTTGACAGACAGAAAATAAATTGCTAATGGGCGCCGAGCAGCGTGCTTAGCGACTGTGCAGTTGAAGTGCTTTCTCAATATCTGCGCTGTCTGTGGCAGTCCACTCTACAGTTTGCAGTCTTTCTACAGTTTTTTTTGTTCTGCTTTGAGGGTTGGACTTAAAAACCCCACCACACCGCGGAGCGGCCGCGGAGTTGGCCGCTGAGTTGCAGTCTGTGGCAGTCCGTGTGCAGGAGGTGGCAGGAGCCCCTCAACCCAATATGGAAGTAAGGCAAACGGAAAATCAAAATTCGCCATCATCATCAGGAGGAGACGAGAGGAGGCGCGGTGGATGAGAATTTCAAGCCAGAGCATAAGCCAGAGTTCAAGGCTAGCTCCTCTTCGCTTGGACCCTCGATGTCCATCGGTGGGGCGCCCCCCATCAAGAACAAAGAACCCACAAAAACCGAGACTTCTAAGTGACATTTCCCTAAAACCTCTAGATCTTGCCGCACCACCAAAACGCGCAAACTCTGTGTTGGGCAAGGGGGACTCACAAAGCGCATTTGTATCTCTTACTTCAACCCAGGGCCAAAGCCCAAATGCCTTGCCCTAAGACGACGCCCGCGGAAAAGAAGCAAGCCAGTTTGGATCTATGACAGCAAAAACAACAAAAACAGGCACATTAATAACGGAGGAGGGGAAACCGCATGTTTTTACGTTCCCAGTGCTGCCGACCGAAGGGTGGGCAGCGAGGGAACTTCCTGCGGCCCCCCCTCTCCGACTGCCGAATACAGCCCAGGAGGGCTTACTCCAAATCGCCCCATACACAGGCCCCAAACTTGCCTCGAGGTCGGGCTCTCCGGTGGCTGGGCAGGCGCTGGGAGGTGCGCCCCGCACCGATGAAAGCTTTTCCGGCAGCATTCCGGACGCGCCGCAGACGCTGGTGAAGGCTTCACGTGTCCCGCGAGCGAGGGAGTACGAGGCGTCATCCGAACAGACGGAGGCTCCCACAGAGATAGGCCCGGACGAAAATAAGGCTCCACTTCCTCAAGGGAGTGGAGCCAACGACAAATCACAAGCAACGGAGGAAAAAAAACAGTGAACCAAACAGCGATCTATGGAGTCCACACCCACAAGACTCTATTGAAATCTCGCCCGCAGATCAGCGGTTAATATTCAACTTCCCCAAAACAACAGGGAAAAATATTTATTCTACAAAGCAAAAGCAAAAAAACCAGAATAAAAAGAAAAACCATCTGGCAATATTCCGCAGCAAAAAAATAAAACTAATAAATGCAATTCACTAAAAACGTATTTTGCCAGCCAAGGCAAACGAAAATACGATGTTCTGCTCGAACTGACAGATGCAGAAATGCTGGATGCAACACTAGACGTGACTGGAGGCCCAAAAGCATCCAAGTTTCCCTACACACCAAAAGAGAGCACAACAGATTTGGATGACAAAGAATGTAATCAGAGGGATTTTCCGTTGACTGGAAGCGTAGGAGGAGCCCAAACAGGACCATCGGAAAGTTGCAGACCTATATCAGCTAACCGGTCTCCAGCGAACCTGTCTTCCCCTCTTCCAGAGAACACAGGGACAAGTAGCGCAAAGGAGTCCCAGCACCTTTTATCCATTCTTCAAACCAAAGAAATACAGCCATTGGGAAAGGCTACAAAAGGGGTCGGGAAGAGGCCACTCACTGAGAACCAACCATCATTTTATTCTCCGTCTCCGGTTAAAACAAATTGCCAGCAGCCTCTTCCAACTGTTTCATTGGAACCAAAGTCCCCGGAACCCTCATCTCAAACATCACCCTCTATTCAACATGGTCGTGCTCATACTCCATCCCGAAAGACAAGCACGGGGGCTGGTTTAACAGAAGAAGGGCCAAAGGAGACTTCACCAAGAAAGCGAGACTTGACAACATTGATGTCAGCATTGACTATCGCGCTCGCCCCATTTGGAAAGTTATACGAAGCAATAAATGACACATTAAAAGACCGGACTACATTGATTGCCATGACTCACACTAAAATGACCTTTCTCGAAGGCTATATTACTGCAAAAGAAAAAGCCGACAGTGTAACACACGACAAAATCATAAATGACCTCAAGCGTCCCAATTCAATAATCCCAACTTCCTCATCACTGCCTATTGTCATAAAAGACTGTAGAGACAGTGCATCGCAAACTGTCCAAAGTGCTAAAAAAGTGAAAGAAGCGTGCACGCAGACTCAGTTAGCCGACAAACAACTTGTAAACAAAATCAGTTTCAATTTTGGGAAAAAGCCTCTGAGCAACCAAAAACCAAAAGAAAAAACAGAACCATCGAGACTTTTCCTATTTGAAGGCATGACAAAGAAAACGGCTAAACCTTGTCTGAGAGAAACGGCCTTGAAGCCACCACAATTGCCATCCCAAAATTGTTCATCAAAATCGTTGATAAAAGCCATATCCTCTGACTCTGCCAACTTAAAGAAAATAAGCAAAACACCTAACATTGAACCTACGACAGCAGGTCCCACGTCCCGACCCTCAGTTGTTCCGTCACGCGGACTTACCCACTTATCCCAAGGGGAATGCAGAGAGTTGGCGCCAAAGCCAAATAGAGCTACAAGCTCCTCAAAATCCCCAATCCAGATTTGCCATTTTGCCATTTTGTCAGGAGCCCATCAGAACCCTCACAGACCCATTCTCCTGTTACAGTCGTCGACTTCTTAAGAGACGAAATGATGATGAACATTTCTACTTATTCGTCTCCTGTAAGTGAAATTTCATCTTATACTGAAAAGCAAGCAGGAACAAGCTCTCCTATAAGCCACAAGTATGCAACCTCTCCAACGTCCAAAAAACGAAGGACGTTCCGTGATCAAACAAAGGAGGAGCTCAGTCTAAATCAAAGATATCCTAGAGGACCGGACTACATACGGAAAAAAAATCGGTGGCAATTAAAAGAAACTATGCAGATCTAAACTTACCAAAAGAAAACGATAATAATCGAAAGGAATGTCTCATCCAGCTAAATAAATCAAGTTCACCCACCGAGTCGAAAGGAGACACCCAGCAATCGAAACCAAAAAACGGTAAAACAACAAAGACTGACTCTTGCGACCGTTCTCAAATTAAAACAGATTCCGGCAAACTTTGAAAAGATTACCCTAAATAGGGGTACAGTTCTGAAAATTTTGAAACCTGTCAAAAATTTCGAAAACCTTAAGTCAAACAATTTGCTACTGGTAGAACCCTACCACAAAGACAAAAAAGCAAAGATATTTCTACACGTAAGTGCAGAAGCAAAAGGCAGACTATCTAAAGAAGGCAAGGAAGATCTCCGGAGAAAGGGGTACTTGATCTCAGAGACAAAAAGAGGGCAATCCGGCATGTATGCAGAGGCAAACAATCCCTTGCAACAACATGAAAACAATCATTACAGGTCTAAAATTGAGCTTAATGACCGAAATTGGCTATCAACCCAAAGAAAAATCTCTCCTCATCGATTGGTCAACAGAGAAAGGACAAAAAATCGACCCTCAACTACCAGGAAATCTGCAGAAAGAGTCTCATACAGAACCAGAGACAGAGAGGAAGACAGAGTGTACACAAAGAATAGAACTTTGTCGACCTCGGAAAAAATATCGGAACAAAAATTGTCTGACAGAAGTCAGAAACTCTCAGAGTGACGAAACCATCAGCACCTAAAACCAATCTATCAACTTTTGCACCGATCAAACATCTACTGGCATGGCTACCGAAAACGTCCTCTGGTCAAATAAAGAAATAGCAACAAACTCCGTCTAGCATCAAGGCGGACTTCAACAATGTAGATGCGAAAGAACAAAGACCGCCACATGACTGCCAGCCACGAACACTCAAAATGATGTCCTGGAATACAAGGGGTTTCAACCATCTGACTAAACCTGGAGCAACAAACCTTAGAGACTTTGACATTATCACCCTTCAAGAGACATGGCTTGTGACCCCCCCGACCATCGATGGCTTCACAGTCGTCATCTCCCCGGCCAAGAAAGGTCGTTTGGGCCGTCCGTCTTCTGGGCTTCTTGTGGCAGTCAGATCTGGCTCAGGCCTCTCAATTCAAAAGAAGTTGGCGGCAACCCAATCCTATTTAGCAGTCTCATTAAAATGGGATCAACTAGACAGGAAGAGTCAAACCTCAACCTCCTTGGTAATAACTGTTATTACAGACTACTGGAACCCTCAAACCATCTCAGACAAGCTCTTCATTGAACCAATTGAAAGTGAGATAGACAACATAATAACAACCCAAAATAGCCCACTAATAATCCTAAGTGGAGACTTAAATGCAAAATGCCCGATTGACCACTCAAGAAGCACTTCATTGCGCCCGTTAAGCCAGGTGGAATCTCGTGGACAGAAATGGGAATCACTTATGGCTTCAAGAAATCTTCGCAACATTGATCATTCACTCCCGCAGAAGGTCTATGTCCCAACGTGGGAAAGGGGAGCCCAGGAAGGGACGATAGACTATATATATGTCTCAGAGGCGATGCTCCGTCAAATCACATCCTTTCAGGTCCTAAGGGCGGAGGAGAATGATCATAATATCCTGCAAATCGCATGACCAACGGAAGGCGAGGACAAAATGACAATGTCAGAAAAAACGGAACCAAATAACAAAGGAAATCGCCTAAGGCTTACTGCCGACCGAATAAAGGAATTGTCCAGAAACTATGAAAGCCACTGCAAACCGGGCAACAATGAGTCACCAAACTCTACTGACTACCAGCCCCTACTGATCCCCTTCATGATCCCCAGGAGGCTAACCCAAAAGTCTACTCAACAACCGCTTCATACCTATGACAAGGATTTGGTAGCAAAACGTTCCACCCTGAGGAAGCTAAAGAAACTGGCTGCACAATCTACCTCAGAAGAACCCAGAAACCTCTATCTGAAGAAACAAAAAAAGTATAAATCTTGGCTACGCTTCCGCAGAATTTTTCTTTATCAACAAGATTCTGAAGACATGCTCAGAAAATTGGCCAATAAAAATTCAGGAGCCTTCTGGCAAGTAATAAGAAGACTCGAAGAAGGAGCAATCGCAAAAGGTTTAAACAACGTTCCAGAAGAAGAATGGAAAACACATTTCGCCAAAACCTTTCAAATTCCGAGCCAAACGAGAGAAGAACTAAAGACGGAGGCTAGACAAACTACCTGGGAAGACTTTTCGGATGAAGACAACATCATACTGGCCATTAAGCGTCTGAAATCGTCCAGAGCTCCAGGGCCAGACGGAATAACCAATATTGATCTGAAAAACTATCCAGAGGAGTGGGCAAACTTCATAGGGCAGGTATTTAAAAACTGCAGCACCACAAGATCGATTCCCAACTCCTGGCTCACCACAGTGATTGCCCCAATTTACAAAAAAGGAGACAGAACTGACCCGAGAAATTATCGTCCAATAGCACTCCTGGACACAATCGGGAAACTTTACGGATCATTTCTTTTAAGGAGATTCCAAACATGGACAAAAACAGCCCCGTGCAGAGACCCATCCAAACAGGGTTTATGAAAAACTCGGGGACCACAACGAACATCATGGCGTTGAGCACAATAAAAGCTAGACTTACGCAAAGACCCGGAAAGGTATACGTGGCTTTTATAGATCTAAGCCAAGCCTTTGATCAAATAGATAGAAATCTGCTCTGGTCAAAATTAGAAAAATGGAAGTGTCCATCCAACATTCTTGACCCAATAAAGGCGTTCCACGACAAGACAGCGATTAGGGTCAAGCTGGACCAAGCAGAAAAGCTTTCCGAAGAAATTCCGACCCTTAGAGGGGTGAAACAGGGCTGTCCATTGGCCCCGGCCTTATTCATTTCCTTTTTGGGCGATCTTAAAGAATATTCGGAAGAGATAAGATCCTTCCCTCCGAAAATTGGAACCACATCTGTGACCCGCGTATTATACGCTGACGACATCATCCTCTTGGATCAAACTGAAATTGGCCTCCAAAGGCAACTTGACAACCTGGTTAACTACATATCGAACAACAACTTAGAAATTAACAAGCAAAAAACAAAAATCTTAATACTGGGCCAGCCATCTAAGTCGAATTTAAAACCTTTCAAATGGCACATCGAAAACTCGCCAGTGGAAGTGGTAAAACTCATCAAATATTTGGGGGTGACATTGGAAAATTCAAAAACAGAAACTTCAATGCAACAGTTTCTATGGGATAAGACCCGAAAATTAACCACACAGGCAAGAATAATCAACCGAAAATACGGGAGGTTCTCGCTTCTCCCTGTTATTAAATTCTACAAAGGCAAAGTAATACCAAGTTTGACATATGGTTGTGAGGCAATACCAGCAATTTCTCCGACGATTTGTCCTAAACTGGAAGCCTATTTTTGGCGTAAAGTCCTTCAACTCCAGAACTCCACAGGAATTTCGATAATCAGAAGAGAACTGGGAACTCTCTCCTTAAAAGCAACAATTGAAGCAGGTGAAATGGCGCTTTACAGGAAAATAATAATGCAGGACTCTCCTCCCCTATACAAAATAATTAACTCTGAAATCGTCGAAGGAAGATGTAAGGCCCTTTCAAGTTGGGCAGCTAAACAGCGAGCATCTCTGGCCAATAATGGCTGCAGCGAAGCAGATCTAATTCAAAACCCCACGAGAATAAAACGCAAGATGGACCAACTGGATTGGATTGAGACTAACATTGGCAGGAAAAAATAAACTTCTCACTCATGTGAACTTTGAGCCAAAAAAATTACACTCGCCGAATGAAGTTTTGAAGAGATTTCCAGACAAACTGTTAAAATCCACCTTCTTGCGCTCTCGCCTTAACTTACTTCTGACAAACGAAATAAGGGCTATCAGAGGTCAATCGCAAACAAACCTCTGCCGATTGTGTGGATCTGAGAGAGAGCCAGAAACAATAAAACACCTTCTTCTGCATTGCACCGAAACAATAAAGTGGAGAAGAGCTTACTTGAGACCGCTGATCGACCCTAACTCCTTGTATGAAGAGAAGGTCTGGTGGAATCGACTGATGAGCGGATCGAGGACAACTTGGGCCCTGGCAACTGCCAAAATACTAAAGAACGCCCTAGAGACTTGTTTACGCAAATCAGAGGGGCCAGACGTAGCCATTTCCAGTTTACCGAAAGTCTCAAACTGAATGTGAAATCCACTCAGACTTTTAAGTCTTAGAGTGAAACTTCAAAGTCCAAACTTCTAACTTCAAGTTGAACTAAGCTTGGGAAGAAAGAACAGAAAAGAAACATGGAATGATCTGATCATTTCGCTTTTGCAAAATCATTGAATTGATAGAAGCAAATAAAAAAATAAAAATATCTGCGCTATGAGGTGGAGTCAGGGAAAAGGACGAGCTGCAGGGGAGACTTGGAGGAAGAGTTGGTCAACCGAGAGGGGCAGGCTAGGCACTGATAAGTGTCCGGTGGCCAGCTTACAGGGGGGAAAATAGTCAAGACGCAGAAAATGGATTCCTGTGGGACATCAGAAGCATTGCCATACCAGCAATGATTGCCCGGAGCCTCTTGTTCCTGGTAGACCTCGGAGAATTCCATGTTATAGTCTGGGTGCTAAGACAGCCGGATGCCAAAATGGGCAAACTTTTTAACTTTTACCAGTTAAACGATTTTAATTCACAGTACCAAGCAGTAGTGTTTTCAGTTGCATATTCACATGGTATGCTCGGTTATGCTACCCCATGTCACGTTAAGCTGCTTGGACTTTCTACGCAATGTTGGTCTCTTAGGATCTATGCTTTTTTCTCCCAAGTGCATCTTTGTCGGAAATGTTCTGCTTTTTTGAAAGTGTTCCCTCGTCCCTCTTACACTCCAGTGGACTCACACTTTCTGTGTCACTGCCTCTATACCTAAACCTGCTCCTCACATTTCCCCCCCCCCCTTTTCAATTCTTCCTTCCCAATTTTAATTTTGCACACAAATTGCATTTTTTGGTTTTGGAGTATGCCTAATTTGTGTTTATTTATTTGTTCAAATATGTATATCTATCTCTCTCTTCATATTTTAGACACAATACTGGTTTTGCTATAGTAGGTTGTTATGTCATGTTATATACATCGTATATTGTGTCATGTGTCATGTTTTGTTATGTCATTTAACGTTCATGTCATTTTGCTTTGTACGAGGCCGGCATGAGCTTTGAAGCAGCTGAAAGGTGACATGTAGCACACCACGAAACACATACAATAATAAATACATGTAAGCAGCATTCAGCTCATTAATAAGTCCATAAAGGGCCAAAGTTGATCTGCAATTGTATGCTGTTAAGCAGACATTACACTCCTGTTAGACCCAAAGAGCCTAGGACTGCCTTCTTAAAAGGGAAGGTTAACTGCATTCCAAGTCAAGAAGTACCAGGCTGGGATATATAGATTAACTTGCAGACGAGTGAAGCTCTAGAGGAAACCAGTCTCCCAAGAAACCATACCCACTCCCAGAAGCTCTTTGCAGGCCTCAAGAACTTCCACGCAGTCTGGTCAAGGGCATAAAAACCTAACTGTTCTTAGCCTAAGAAGTAAGTAGGATATTTGCTCTACTGTTCCCTTGTGTATTTTATTTTAAACACCCTCGCTAACAATAGCAGAGGTTGCAGGAGACCTCAATGTCTGACTACCAATGAACCAGAGACATACTCAAATCATATGCTTGGGAGTTAACACTGCTGCTTTCTCCCCACTGTGGAAACCTTCCCTGAGGGCAACCCACCCCTATAGAAACAATCCCTCAACTCCATGGCATTTGTCAGCAGGGAGATGCCATATGAATAGTGAACATTGCATTTTGTAAATATACTTAACAAAAAATTAGTATGAAATAAATAAATCTGCACACTTCCCTGCATAGACAAATGTCCAGAGACACAACACATCTTTATGCATTAGCATTCTCCTATTAAAAATAGTATACCAAACAAACACACAAAACGTTTCAGTAATATTCCTATGACTCACAAGACCTGTGCCATTACAATCCTACAACACATTCAAATGCATCTACTGATGAAAAGAGCAGGGCTCTGTACAAGCGTACATTTATCCCTTAGGGACTCATGCAGGGTTCATCATTCTGACAACTTCAATGTAAGGAGGTATTTGCAGGAAGTATACAGGAAGGGATTCAGGGAGCTGTTCACCCAACTGGGAGTTACAAATCAGGAAAGTTACAAATGAAATTCACCCTGAGGCCTGCGGACGTGTTGACGCTATAAAGGAATTACATAGAAAAGAATTCTAAGAGTATGAACCTGTGAGGATAAGCATATGTCCTTTAATATTTGGGTTCACACTGCAGTTAAACCATACCAATCAAATAAAAACCTCTGTATTTATTTGCTGGCCACTCCCTCCCCTATTTAAGCCATTCTACATATATAGGATCTTTGCTTGGTCTAGTAGCATGTAAATTGAGCTACTCCAAGGTAATAGATTGCAGATTCATTACCACCACTTCAAGTCATCAATCACAGTCACTTGACCCGCCACTCTCTATGTGACCAAGAAGGTATGGTACATGGATTGATGGTACTGCCTCCTCAGTCTTTATTGAAACTCGAGCAGAAGAAACTCAAGCAGTGAACGTTAAACAAAAAACAACTAAAATGTTCTCAAACTACATTTCCCATCAAACGGGGAGATGCACGGAAAGACATGGTGTAGAGCGTAATCTGGTGTGAGTTCACAGGACCTCTCGCGAGAAGATGGAATGAAAAGAAAAAGTGTGGGCGTGAGAAAAGCTGCGCGAGCAAAACAGGGACAGCACTGCAGCCCTAGCGCTCTGACCAGTAGGTCAGGCCCCATCTCCTGCCAGCCTACCACCCCTGTCATAACTCCTCTTAACCAATCCAGAATAAGCCATAGACTAGAATTACCAGAGTGAAGCAACTGTGTGTAAGCAGTATTACTTTATTGGCAATAAAGGCAGTGTCACACTAGAAAGTGTCATCATTGGCAGGGCACAACATAATTGCCAACGAGGACAGAAGTGACGAACCACAGCGTACATCATGAAAGGCGCCACACCACCAGCGTTTCTCCAGTCCCCAGGTAGGCCAACCATACCATGGCTGCAGTGAGAACCCATGTCTGTGATGTATGTGGAAGCATTGGGTGGCACGAACTTCGCAGCAGCAAGGAAGTGGGCCATGCTGCTGAACGCACTAGGGGTGGAAGACCAGAGATTCTTTGCAGGATTGAAACCCGAACAGCAGAAGGTGATGACGACAACATCTATAAAGAGGCGGTGAGGCAGATCGTGAAGAGGTTTTCATCTAGTGAGAATGTTGTACTGCACATAATTAGGTTCTACAGTAAGAAACAAGAGCCAGCTGAGTCAGTAGATGATTATGTTACGAAACCGAGAGAACTGGCTGCGTTGTGTGCCTTTGGAGATACGTCAGAGAAAGGAATATGCAACATGTTGACCCTGCACACCAATATCTGTAAGATACAGGATAGGTTCCATCCAGGAAAAAACTCTGCAGCTGGATAAGGCGATACAAATAGCCAGAGCGGTGGAGGAGTCCTCCAGGAGGCGGAAAGAATTTGGGGGGAGCTGCCTCGAGTCGGAAGTATAAGCACTACAGTTCAAAGGGAGCCAGGAGAGATGGCAGCCGGACACCAAGGACAGCAGATCAGGGAGAAGAGAACCAACCAAATGCTACAGGTGTGCCAGCACCAGTCACCTTGCCAATGACAAGAAGTGTCTAGCCTGGAACAAATAGCGTTCAAAGTGCCGCAGATTTGGACACGTGGCCGCCGCCTGCACGTGCAGAGGTAGGAAAATGGCCACAGTGATACTCAGCAACACAGCTGGGATGGAAGAGTCCTCGGAAGACGAGGGATGTCCCACCGTAATCATGGTCAACAGCATCACTGCTCACAGGAGAAAGCTGCACTGCGTCATCAAAGTTCGACCCCAATGAAACAAGGGTCATGGCCGACTCTGGATCTGATTGAACCATACTATCCCTTGCCGTGTACAATGAAATGGTAGGGAAAGACCGAGTGGAAGTACGCACGATCAAGCACAGACCAAACATCTTTGGCAGAGCCACAGTAAACGTGCTGGGCTACATATGAAGCACCGTTGAATTTAAAGGGAAAGTAACAGAGAGCAAAGTATACCTTTCTGAAAGAGGACCAGCCGTGCTAGTTTGGGACGGTCAAGCAAAATTGCAGATGCAACTAGATGCCAGCGTGGAAGGACAAGTGCTATCACTCACCTCAGAGGGCTCACCAGTATCCCAAGAAGATTTTCACAAGCTGTTGTCTGACGAACCAGGAAAAATAAGGAATTATGTACATAAAATAAAGCTAAAGCATTGAGCCATCCCAGTCAAACATAAAGTAAGGCCGGTCGCTGCCATGGCAAGAGAAGCACTACAGGAACAGCTAGGCAGGATGCTCAAAGACGAGACGATAGAAATTGTTGAGCCGTCCAAGTGGGTGAGCCCGGTGGTTCTGATGAAGAAACAACACTTGAACGACCTGCGCATATGCATAGATCTCCACAGCCTGAACATCGAGGTGGTAAGGGATAACTACCCACTGCCCAGTATTAATGAATTACTCCTCCTAATGAAAATGGCCAAAGTTTTCTCAAAACTTGACATGAGGGACGCATAACACCAAATTGGCCTACACTAAGAGTCGAGATCCCTGACGGCATTTATAACCCCATTTGGCACATACCAATTCACCCGCATGCGGTTTGGTCTGTCGTCGGCCGCTTCAGATTTCCAACGCATGATGGACTTGCTACTGAGGACAATTGGCAATGTAGTGTACTTCCAGCACGACCTTCTGATATATTTAGCTGACGTCCAAACGCACGATAGGGTGCTTTGTGAAGTGCTGACACGTCTACAAGAAGCGGGAGTCCGCCTACTATTCGACAAGTGGGTCTTAAGGGCAGATGAATTTGAGTACTTAGGCTACAAAATCTCAAAAGCGGCAATCAGCCCTAAGAAGGACCTGCTCCAGGCTATTGTGAAAGCACCTGATCCGTCCAACAGAGACGAACTGAGATTGTTTCTGGGAATGGCCGAATACTAAGCTAAGTTTGTACAGAACTTTTCAGAAACCGCAGCTCCAATGCGTGAATTAATGAAAAAGGGGTCTGAGTTCAAGTGGGGAGCAGAGCAGCAGGAGGCGTTTAAAAAAGTGAAGGATTGCATCACACATGCCCCCTGCCTACAGCCTTTCAATCCACAACGGAAGACCACCATAACCACAGATGCAGTTGCTACGGCCTAAGAGCGACATTGACCCAAAGGAAGGGCAACGTGGAGCAGGTAGCAGTGTTTGTCTCAAAGGCACTGTCACAAGCAGAGATGAACTACTCGAACATTAAAAAAGAAATGCTGGTTTGCGCATGGGCAGCCAATTATTTCCTGACATCTGTCTGGGTCACAAAATTCCAACTGGTGACGGACGATAAGCTGTTGTTACACATGCTTAGCCCTGTAGGGACGATAACGGCCACCCCTCGCCTTGCCGACATAATAGCAAAACTGCAAGAATATACATACAAAGTGTTACATAACCCGGTATGGCGAAATGCACCGGCAGACTGCATGTCCAGAATGCCAAAGCGGAACAGCTTAAACAAGAACTTCCTGAAGGATGAGTGCTTCGTAGCTTCATTGGGAGATCTCCGAAGCAAAGAATACCGATGAGTGAGAAAGACTGGAGAGAGGAAGCAGCCAATGACACCACCACTGCAGAATTCACACAATGGGGGTCATTACGAGGTCCAGAAACAACGGTATTGGTAAGCTTGCCGGTACCGTTGTTTCCAGACCGGCAAACTATGAGTTCTGCGAGTGGGTGCCTTTCAGCCCGCCAGGTCTAACCTGGCGGGCTGAAAGGCACCCACTCGGGTGACCTACACGGATGCACCGGCACCATTCATGAATGGTGCCGGTGCATCCGTCCTCCCCATTCCCATTGAGTCCAATGGGGAGTAATATTGTCCTGCGCCCAGCAATGAGGAATAACCGGTCCGGCGGGGCTGTAATGCCCCAGTAGGTCCTCTTCGCTGGGCGCTGAAAAAAAAAATTACTCCGGCAGCAGCCGTGCCGTTTTTACCGGCATGGCTGCCGCCGGACTCATAATGAGGCCCAATGGGTTTGAAGCGGCTGGCCGGATGAAAGAATGATCCCAGAAGGCATGCAGTCTTATTGGAAAGTATCAGATGAGATATTTGAGGACCAAGGCATGCTGATGAGAGGTGACCAAGCCATCCCACCAATTGCGTTGAGAAGAATTATCATGGGCAGTGCCCACGCAGGGCACTTGGGGAGCAACATGACGAGGAGAAGAGCAAGAGAATCGTACTGGTGGCCAGGCATGGACACTGACATAAGAATGATGACTGAAAGGAGCCACAAGTGTCTCAAATAGCGACAAGAGGTTGAAAGTGAGGCAAGCGCCTCGCCATCCAACAGAGATCCCAGAAGAAGTGTGGCAGAAGCTAGGACGTGACTTCATAGGCCCACTGGAACCGATGAGACATGAGCACAAATACGGCATTGTGCTAATAGACTACCTATCGAAGTGGGTGGAAGTGGAGTTTGTCCCGGACATTACGTCATCCGCAGCAATCAAAGTGTTAAAGAACATCTTCCAGAGAGATGGCCTGCCCAAAGAATTGGTCACCGATAATGGTGTCCAACTAGTTTCTCGCGAGATGGACACATTGCTGAGGGAAAACAATATCCACCAAGTAAAAGCGGTGCTGTATCACTCTTGAGGAAATGGCTTGGTGGGAGGGGACAATGGGCTCATCAAGGGAGCGATGTAAATAGCCACAGCGTCAGGGATGGATCCCTTTTCCACAGTCAAGGAAGCAGTGGCAGCCTACTGACTGACCCCCAAAGCGATCACCAAAGTGTCCCCGTTTCGGATGCTAAGAGGACGCAGGGCAGCATCCACATTGGTCCCTCCGTGGTTGTCACAAGTAAGGGAAGACGATGAAGTCAACATGGAAGAATTGTTATGGAGAATGAAGAAGAGCAAGGCACTCATGAAGGAGAGGAATGATAAAAGAAAGGTGCCCCAGTCCAGCGGAATTCGAGAAGGGGACTGGGTAAAGATAAAGCAGACACACAGAGACCCTGTCACAGGGTTCAAATTCAGCAGACCCATGCGGGTGTACAAAAGGGGGACTAATCACATGCGCACTCAGGACGGGAGAAGAAGGAACCTGGAACGAGCTGCGCTTTTTGAGAGAAGTCCCAAGGAAACACCAGGCCACACCGCTCAGGACCATGTGCACGAAAGCAAGGAGAAGGGAAAGGAAAGAAGGATCGACAAAAGGCTGCAAACCCTGAGCAAGGAGATGGCAGGGAGGCAGGAGGAGTACAGCCAGGCACCCCAGGAGGCGGAAACGAACCAGGAGGAGGAAGCAGAGGACATGCAAGAAAGAAAAGAAAGCAGAGTAGGTCGACCGCAGAGGGAGAAAAAGAGACCTACACGATTTACAGACTTTGTCATGGAGTAGCACCTCCTGCTTTCGTCTTCTAACAAAAGGAGGTATGTAGAGCGTCATCTCGTGAGAGTTCACCCGACCTGTCGCGAGAGGAAGGAACGAAAAGAAAAAGTGCAGGCGCTCGAAAGCGATTTGTGGCTCGGGCGAGTGAGGGACAGTACCGCATCCCTAGCGCTCTGACCAGCATGTCAGGCCCCATCTCCTGCCAGCCTACCACCCCTATCATAACCCCTCTTGACCACTCCCAGAATAAGCCATGGACTAGAATTACCACAGTGAAGCAACTGTGTGCAAGCAGTATTACTTTATTGGCAATAAAGGCGGCGTCACACTAGAAAGTGTCCGTGTGAACACTGGGAGGCCAGAAAACAGTAGCCGGACCAGAGCTTTTGCTTCCCATGGTGTCCAATACGGCGACGCACACGGGGAAGCAGAGCACCTGGGAAGTCATGCCCGAAAAAAATCTGTTTTAAGTTGAATTGCTGTGGGAGCAGTAATTAAAGAAGTTAAGCATAATGCTCGCCTCCGTCTTGTCATAGAATTAATAAATCCCCACTTACCATGGAGGCCCGTCGCTCCCCCTAGAGGCCTCTGGTTGGAGTGGTTCATTTAAAGGTGGCATAAGTGGCTTAAATACAATAATATTGAAATAATATATAATAATAACGGAAAAGCTGGAGAACAGAGTGCATACTCCCAACCAGTATGGTCGGAGGAGTTAACGGAACAGGACAGCTCATTGGCAGCTAGCCTCAAGAGAATCCTTGGCTCCTCAGCAGAGATCACTATAAAGAAGGCAGTAACAGACATGTTATTTCCAAACCAGGGCGATATGGAGATCCATCCGAGAGGGAAGGCCATGCACAAGGGCGCAGGGGGGTGTCAGGGTTGAATCAGGAATGGGTAGACCCAAGACCTCTTTGACCCAACCCCCCATGAGCAGTAAACAGTTTCAGGTGAGTAAGGTGACCACTAGCTTCCAGCCTGCTGAAAGCATCGGAGGAAGCCTACTGGAATGAAAGAATGAGCAAGCCACAACTGAGGCCCTCGAGCCCAGACGTAGGAAAATCAGGGCCCCATGAGGAAGAGGATTCATCAAAGTCGAGTCAAGGGACTGAGTCAGAGGATTCCCTTGACTTGCCTGAGTTAAGGTCCTGCAGCCTACAGTCAGAGGCAGCAGAGGAAGTTATGCAAGCCAACTCCACAGATGTGGAATGGAGATGTTTAATCCAGACAAACTGGTCCACCCAGAATCCAAGGAGTGGTGGACCATGGTGGTGGTAATACCGCAGGATTAGACTCTTTAATGATCTAGACAAGGAAGTCCGGGGACGCTTAAGGGTGGAAGGATAGCAGCCAGGGATAGCAGGGAAGTTTGCAGCAACTTCAGAATTGCACACCAAAATGGTAACTTTCTTGGGGAAGACGTCAAGGACCCTAAGAATGGAATATACAGGGCATGGTACTCCTGCTAGGATAAACTGCTTGATGTGGCAGGAAAAAATATTGGACTTGGCAAAGAAGGCCATCAATACGGACAATCAAATCAATCAGCCTGCCTCAGTGGTGTGAGAGCAAAGAGCACTATGCCTGTAAGGGAATGCAAACTGGGCCATATCAGCTGAAAGTAGAAAGGGAAAACTAATAAAGATTGATCCTCAGTTAGAGGAGTTAGCCTCTTTGGAAGCTGGGCCAACAGCGCAGGGACTGCTCTTCGGAGACCCCTTGGACAAAAAACTGCCCAGGTTTGTAGGGATCTGCACCGCACTAGAGAAAACGCACTCCTCGATTAAGAGGGTGTTCCCCTCAAGGTTATACCCAAGGCCGGGAGACGTAGGGACCACTCTTCCAGCTGGGATTCGACAGGCCGCAGGAGCCTGACCAACAGGGGGGTGCGAGAAACCACAAGGTATCTCACCCGCTACTCCCCACTAAACTCTCTCTCAGGTGGCCATGGCCCAGCCATCGGCCTTTGGATCCAGACCCTGGGGTGTACCAGTGCGGGAGGATCACCTGGGTGAGGGTCTTCGGGGAGTGGGCGTAAGACACTGTATGGTGAGACGTGGTATCCCTCTCTTCCCTGCAACACCTTTATCCCAGCTTAACCAATGGGATATTTAGAAACTCGACCCCCCCCAAAATATTTTTATTGCATCAACACTTTTACACGGACAGCCCATTCTGTGAGAAAACAGACTCACACCCGAGCTGTGTACCTGACATGTCCCAATAACTCATAATGGTCAGGCGAGGTCAGGCAATTATCGACAATCACTCACACCTGACTTCGATTACACTTCCCTACGTGGATAAATGTCAGAGCACGAAAGTACACTCTGAGCGAAGCAAAGCACATAAAGGTACATCAGTTTTGAATCGGTAGCTGAATCAGAGGAGAAAGACGGCAAGGCACGAGGGGTTTGTGAGAAGAGCAACCCCCTTGACCTTTTCGGCAGGAAGCGGTTACTTTTAAGAAACCTTCAAGGCAGAAAGCGTAAGACCAGGAAACCAGGCTGAAGAATCCTGTATTGTGTGTTGGAGATATTGAGGGCACTCCCGCGTAGCTGACCAAGGAGGGGAGGAGTTCCAAGAACAAAGAAACGACAGAACAACACAGCCGGTGAGTTGGAGAAAACCGAGGCCAGACCAGTCTGTGTTGAAGCCAAGGTTGCAAGCAGCAACATTGTAAAACGAACAAACATTGTTAAAAGGTGTGTGATGAAAGACGCGAGTAAAGCTAAATTGCTGGTGAATGTTTTAACTTAAAAGGAAGAATACAATACCGTTGACAGAGTGGTCTGGCACTGTGAAAGTGCTCAGTTGAAAAAGTCTATACGGTATCCTGATAAGGGAAACAAAAGTAGAAGATTGATGTAAAGTACAATTGTGTTAAGGAATCAGAGTGGTTCTGCAATGGTATAAGTGAAACCCCTCGCCCATTCGAAAGTCTTCGATTCAGGCGAAAAGGGATCTGAGACCGGAAGAGGGGGATCCATAGTCCGAGCCTGGATGAGGGAGACCAAATTGTGAACATTGTGTAAAAGAGGATCTGAGACCGGACTAGGGGGAGCCATGGTTTGAGCCCGGATGAGGGAGACCATATTGTGAATTGTGAACCTTGTAGAAAAGGGGTCTGGGCCCAGACGAGGGGGACCTGTAGTCCGAACCCAAAGGAGGGAGCCCAGTCTTGAACTTGTGAATGTGAATATCCCAACAAAGGAAAGGAACTATTGTGTTTTGTTTGCTAAATCAGGCCCTCTGCAATAAGAGACTGTAAATTGCGAGAGAGACTTTGGCAGAAGGCCATGATGCCCATGTGTTGAACTTTTACCTCGCGGCCAAGAAGCCAAAGTGTGCGCAAAGCTTGCATGTGCCGCCTTGCCCTGTGCTAAAAACGTGGGGAAGGGAAGCCAAATGCTCAACTATCCTGACCTATCATTTTTTAAACATGTTTCTTTTGCATATATTGTTATCCCATACCATTTTGTATTTAGAAGTAAGGATTGGCAATAGGTTTATTAGTACAGGCCCTTTTATTTTGACAGACTCCACTAGGACTGGGTTATTTTTATTTGATGGTCGAAGCTTGCTCCCATCCTTAGCTTTAGATAGGAGTTCTACCAACCCATAGAAGTGCAATAAACACCCTTGAACTGTGATCACTTGTGTCAGTCTTCACTGTTTGATACCATGCCTTCCTTACAGTGGCGATCCAGTATTAGCAAGAGCATTTGACCAACACGTTCATTCCGTCAAGAGGATGCGGGGGGAGAGGTGACAGCTGGCGACGAGTGCCAAGGCAAAAAGCCCAGTCATCAGGTTTGTGTGACAAGCGCAGTGCAGCCACTGCCAGTGGTGGGCAGGATCTGAACACAGACCTTGGAACCACTATCAGAAGATGCATGAGTAAGGCAGACAGTCAGAGGTTTTCGCCTCAGGTTTTTTGCAAGACCATCCCAAGCAGCAGAGCCAGCGTCCATGAATTTTTCAGGTGGGGCAGCAGGGTACTGGTAACAAAGAAAGAGAAAACGAGGCCAGCCATCTATCTGAGCGAGTTGAACAGTTTTATTCTGTACCAGCACTTCAAGATTGAAGGATTTCACATGCTGCAGGATATCCTCCTGATAGGGGACTGGCTGCTACACCTCGATCTGAAAGATGCATACCTTGCAGCACCTGAGATTTAAATGGGAAGGCCGATTTAGGGAGTTCACAAGCTTGCCATTCAGGCTCTCGGCAGCTCCTTGGTGTTTCACCAAGATCATGAAACCTGTACAGGCAAGACTCAGAGAGGGAATATGCTGTTTCATTCCGTATCTAGACAACATGATCCTATCATACGTCTGGGTGTTTTCCCACACAGACAAACAAGTAGCTTGTTGTGTTGGATTTGTTTACAGACGGAAGGGAAGCCAGCTTAGAAGACGAGGAGGTTGATCTTCAGGTTATGTCAGTTTCCCCAGAGTGTGGCGAGAAACAGTAAAGTCAAGAGGTGGCAGGTTGGTATCAAAGATAGACGAACGGACAAAGAAAAAGAGTAGGATGGTCTAGAAGAAGGCGGATCACGATTGGAGGGGGTACCTCCCTTTTGACATACCTTGTTATTGTTATTGTTATTTTGCATTTATATAGCGCCTTATATACCATTGGTATGGTCTGAAAGAGCTGGTAGGTTGAACGCCCTTGGGAACTGAAGTTCGGATCAGTAGAGAGAGTAGAGAGAGTCAAAGGTGCGTGTGAGCACCGGATATGTGTGCAGCTGGTGCGGTATTCGTGTAATAGCTGCTTCTTAGCGGTAGGTGTGGTGGTTGAGAGATCAGGAGTATGTGTTCGTTCTGGCAGGATTTATCCAGACCGAAAGTGGCTGCGTTAGGCCTGAGGAGAACGCCTGGCTGGGGGGTGAGTAACCAGCAGTGTTTATTTAGAATGATGGGGGTGTGCGGAAGATGTTGGTATGAGAACAGTTATACCGAATGGTGTCATAGTATCACTTCTAGATTCATCTTTCCACAGCGAGGCTATTGGGCACACTTCTAGATACAACTTTCCACAGCAAGGCTATTGGGCACACTTCTAAATTCAACTTTCACAGAGAGGCTATTGGGCACACTTCTAGATTCAGCTTTGCACAGCGAGGCTATTGGGCACACTTCTAAATTCAACTTCTAAATGTACTTCTAAATTCGGCTTTCACATGGAAGCTATTGGGCACACTTCTAAATTCAACTTTCCACAGCGAGGCTATTGGGCGCACTTCTAGATTCATCTTTCCACAGCGAGGCTATTGGGCACACTTCTAAATTCAACCAGCTTGTGGCCAAAAGCAACTGGCCGGATGAGAAAAAAGCGGCCTTGTTCTACAAGGGTCTATCAGACTCTCTCAAAGACACCATAGCTAGTGTACCGGTGGGACCTGCCTCTTTTCCCCCGATTTCTTGGATCTGGTTCGCTAGATCGACGCCCGAAAGGCTGAAAGGAAGGGGGAGAAAAGGACTCTGCCTCCTGTGCCAGTTAACCGTACGAGTTCTGTCTCGGGCAATGGGGAACCCATGCAAATAGGGGCGGTAAGAGGACCGTTGTCCAGGGATGAAAGAGAAAACCACAAAAAGAACAATGTGTTTTTATTGCGGTTCATCTGGTCCTTTTGTACGCTCTTGTCCAAGAAACCAGTGAAATCGGGAAACGCCAAGGCCAGCAATAGAGGGAGCCTCTATGCCGAGCACGTGTCTTCAGGGCTCCAGTTTTTCCATCCTAATCATTATTAGTGTCACCCTTGCATGTCCTGAAGGACAGCCTTGGTTCTCCGAAGCTGTCTTGGATTCCGGAGCAACCGGAAACTACATAGATATTCAGTATGTCAAGGAGTGGGACATACCACTCATATCTAAGGATCATCCAGAAGTGGTCAATGCGGTTGACGGTACCACGCTTCTTTCAGGTTTGGTAACTGAATCCACTGTGCCTCTGGTCTTGACTATTGACAATTCCCATAAGAAAGTTATATTGTTTGATGTTATTTCTGCACCACAATTTTGACTCATCTTAGGCTTACCTTGGCTTAGAGTCCATAACCCTCTTGTTAACTGGGTTACCGGGTCTGTCTCTTTCACCTCACCGCATTGCCTAACTCATTGTGGGCCATCAGGCCATATGCAGGACAATCCGTGTCAAGCCCTATTGGAATCAGCTTCTGTGATCGGTGGCGCCTCAATACCGCCTTAACCTCCAGAATAAATTGCATTTAAGGATGTTTTTGACAAGGAAGAGGCGGAGAAGCTTCCTCCCCATGATTGTCCAATAGACCTTAACGAGGGTGCTAAGATTCCCTCAGGGAGAATTTACTCCCTCACAATGAAAGAAGATGCAGTATTGAAGGAATACTTGGATAAGGGGTTGGCTTCAGGCTTCATTTGCCTCTCCCGTTCTCCTGCTGCCTCTCCCTTGTTCTTCGTTCCCAAAAAGGAGGGAGACCTAAGACCATGTATCGGGACCTTAATGCAGTGATAATACGGAACCAGTATCCCATACCTCTGATTTCCGTTCTTTGGATCAGTTGGGGTCCTCATTGATCTACACTAAACTAGACCATAGGGGTGCCTATAACCTTGTAAGAATACGAGAGGGGGACGAATGGAAGACAGCCTTCAAAACCAGGTACGGCCTATTTGTATATCTGGTCATGCCGTTTGGGCTATGTACCACGTTCCAGCATTTTATCAATGCCATCTTCCAGGACATGATCGATCGTTTCGTGATCGTCTATATAGACGATATATTGATCTATTCCCCCTCTCGCGAACTTCACGTACAACATGTTTCTGAAGTCTTACAACGTTTACGTGATAACAGGTTGTTCCAAAATTAGAGAAGTGCATATTCCATGCCTCAGAAGTGGAGTTTCTGGGGTGTGACATCACAAACCAAGGTGTACAGATAAGTCAAGCGAAAGTCAAAGCAGTACTGGATTGGCCGGTACCGACAACATTGAAAGCCTTGTAGTCCTTCCTGGTATTTGTGAACTTCTATCGTCGCTTTATCAGGCACTTCTCTAACATGGTAGCCCCTCTCACTGCATTAACGAGCAACAAGCGTCAGTTCTTATGGAACCCAGAAGCACAAAAGTCTTTTGATATTCTTAAGGAGGCTTTTACCTCAGCTCCGGTGCTACAGTATCCTAACGTCAAACAGCCGTTTTTTGTGGAGGCGGATGCTTCGGGCGTAGCAGTAGGGGCAGTTTTGTCTCAACCATGTCCAGATACCGGGGTCCTACACCCGGTTGCCTTCCACTCATGTAAACTCTCTCCATACGAGGTTAATTACACTATTACATAGCGTGAGCTTCTGGCTGTTCATGAAGCCTTTACAGTGTGGAGGACGATACACTGATTCAAGTATACACTGAACATAGGATCCTTCTAGCTCTACAGTCATTGAAATGCACCATGGCGCATCATGCGCGTTGGCATGAATTTTGTTCCATGTATGACTTTGTGCTGTCTTACCAGCCAGGGGTGTTGCATTCCAAGGCGGATGCTTTTTCTAGGTTACATGGAGAACCGGAACCTCGGTTACAGGAAGGTACTCTGCTCTGGCCCAACAAAGTAATATGTGGCTGTACCTTGCAACCCTCATTGAAGACCGCCATCCAGCAGTGGATGCTTAGGGGGCCTCCAGAACTGGACGACTTTAACATGGATGTGGTTCAGTCATTGCCATACGTTCAGGGCAAAATATACATGCCAGATTCTAATACTCGATGTACTGCCATATCATGGTGCCACAACTCCATGTTGGCGGCTCACCCTGGTCGTCAAAAAACCTTGGAACTGCTTAAACGGTGGTGTTGGTGGCCTTCCATGTCTAAAGATATCGCTCAGTACATCGCAACTTGCGCCATTTGTGCTCAATGTAAGACCACTGCGGCCAAACCTTTGGGTCTATTGCAACCCCTACCCACCCATACCCGCACGACCTGGGCTATGATCACCATGGACTTTGTAGTAGAACTACCTATGGTTGGGGGTTTTGACACCATTTGGGTGGTGGTAGATAGCTTCACAAAGTTGGCGCTCTTTTTGCCATGTCGGGTTCTCCCATCAGCTCCTGTTCTGGCCGACATGTTCCTGCGGAACGTCTTCCGTTTCTTTGGCCTTCCTGACATCATAGTATCAGATAGGGGTGCGCAATTTACCTCTCGTTTCTGGAGGCATCTCACACAATCTATGGACATCGATGAGAGGTATTCCACCGCATACCATCCCCAAACTGATGGTCAAACGGAGCGGGTCAATGCCACCATGGAACAATATTTAAGGTGTCTTATTTTGCAACATCAGGAGACCTGGCTCTCAGTGTTGTCCATGGCAGAGTTCGCCTACAACAACTCTGCTCATTCTTCCACTGGGGTCTCTCCTTTCTATGCAATGTATGGACAGCATCCTCTCTCCTTACCTTTGGACATTGACTCATCCTCGGATTGTCCTGCTGCTCGGTCCTGTCTCAGGGACCTATCCTTGTTACGTACTAGTGTCATGGAGCATTTGACACATGCCCAGGAGCAGGCATAAAAGTATGCTGATCGTCATTGCAGGCCGGCTCTGCTTTACAGTCCGGGTATGCGGCTGGCTTTCTGCTAAACATCTCCGTATCCCAGGACGCAAGAGTCTTTTGCCTCGCTTCATTGGCCCCCATGTCATTAAGGAGGTACTTAGTCCTCTTGTAGTCAAATTGGATCTACCTTATTCATGGAAAATATATCCTGTTTTTCATATTTCCTTGGTCAAGCCATGTTCCGAGCAAACCAGGCTGTCTTTCCGTCCTCCCCCCTTATTAGTCCAAGGGGTAGAGGAATATGAGGTCAACGCAATCTTGGACAACAAACTCTCTCGTGGTGTTCGTTTGTTTTTGGTGGATTGGAAGGGTTACGGTCCTGAAGATCGCACCTGGGAACCTGAGTCCAACATCCATGCTCCCGCTTTGTTGTCCCGTTTCCTCACCTCCCAGGGGTTGGAGGTGCCTTTGGGGGAGGATACTGTTAGATTACGATTGCTGACACCGCGGCCCCACATACCTGGCAGTAGCTCTAAATGCAAACTAGGAAGCAGAATATGGAACTTCCCTGCGAACATCTGTTTGCACAAAAAGTTGTTTCGGAGGCATTGGGGGTTGCCGTGGCAACGCTGGCACCTGACGCAGCTCCAGTCACGTGTCCCTTCCGCTTTCCGATCACGTGACTCCTGTGTTGCTAAAACGCCAATTTAGTCCCGCCCCTTTTGCTTCCCTGTGCTTCTGATTGTTATTGCGGATTACAACAGTGGCGTTCCATGCGGTTTTGACTCCTGCGTTCCTTGACCCCTGCCTGTTATACAGACCTTCGTTTGCCTTGCCCCTCAAGTATCTGTTATTTCTATACTGCTACGACCCAGATTGTTTAATTGGCCCTGCTTTCTCCTAGTGACTTCACCACGTTGTTTACTTTGGATTTATGACCCGGACTAGCTACGGACTTGTTTAGCTCACGGACATTGTTTGGATTTGCCTACAAAGTACTGCAGTGAAAGAAGAACACACCGAGGCGTACTCGTGCCGGCTGGTATAGGGATTTATGTGCTGGACTTGAGATTGCCTACAGCACTTGTGGGACATTAGGCGTCCTCGTTTCGGCAGTGTAGTGGTATTCTTTGTTCTTTCCTTGGATCCTCTTAAATTGCTGACTTTCATCAAGCTACGTCTTCCTGTTCTGGTATCTACAGTGAGAGTTTCAGCCTTTGGACACACGGGTAAGAAGAGACTGCTATAAATGGTCATTTCTACTAAACACCCTCTAGTTCTTGTATTAGATTTTGGTCTCATGTTTTGTCTTTAGACTTGATTCCATCCCGACTGCTGCCTATTCATGCCCTATATGTCATGCGCACCTTGTTTATAGTCAAGTTGGTTACCATTTGGCAATTTATGATACATGTACCGTAATTTTACACCTGTGTTAAGTGAATGTTTTCTTATCAGCCATCGGGTTTCCAGTGTGTCCAGCCATCGTTCAACCAATTAAAAGCTCAGTCTGTTCTTTAGTACAACTGAGTGTTACATTGGTGGGAAGAACTTGTTTACTGCACTACGAGTTCAACGCTCCACCATTGTAACAAGGCTCTTAATTCTGACCGGTTCCCTCTTTCTGCATAGCCGACTTGAGAATTTTATAACCTTTAGGCGTTGAAAGAGAAAAGTATATTTTAAAAATCATCTACAGTCAGAGGGGAAGACTAGGAGGGCGATGAGGAATCTGTGGGAGGAACATATAGTAGAAAGAACATAACCTGGGGTAAGTGATATGGTCTTCTAATGGATTGTGTCCTCCCATGTATTCCTCATCTTAGACAGACTCCCATAGCAGTTTTATAGATGGATGTGGGAGGAGTGGATTTTTATGTAATGCTCTGATTATTGATTGATATTGTGCAGAAAGGCACTTCCAGATCGAGCATCCTGGTGCGACAGAGTGTCCAAGCAATAATGCCTGGAGAAAGTGTGGAATGAGGAGCAAGTTGCAGCATTGCAAATGTCCTGCACTGGAACACCTCCTCGGAGAGCCAAAGTGTTGCCGCTCATATGGTAGAATGGCTCTTAGGTTTTCTGGCACACCTTTTCCTGCAATGGAGTAGGACTCCAAAATGAATAGGATGAAACAACGTGATAACGTTGTTTTAGTCACGGCTTGGCCTAGAGTATGGCCGGTATAACCAATAAATAGTTACCATTCTAGAAACCTTTTCGGGTCAATCCTGTGTAACCTCTATTCATCCTTAGAAGGGTGAGGCGGTGGATAAAAAGCTGGTAAAGTTATTTTCTGTGTCGAAGGGAATTCGGACACCACCTTGGGAAGGAAGGAGGAACGACTATCAAAACTACAATCTCCTTCGAGAATATGGTAAATGGTGATTTGCATGACAAAGCTTGTAGCTCATTCACTACGCGAGCAAAAGTGATTGCTACCAAAAAGATAGTCTTCAAGGTTAATAACTTAAGTGTACAAGTATGGAGAGATTCAAATGGAGCTCTCATTAATAAAGTTAGTACCAGTTTCAAATCCCAGGACGGAACCAGAAAAGGGACTGGTGGGAAAGTATTTGTCAGTCCTTTCAGGAATTGTATGACAATCGGCATCTTAAAGTAAGAGTTTGTTCTAGCGTGCATTTAAAAACAGATAACGCTGCCAGGTCTCCAATCATGGTAGCTACCTGCAGCCCCTGATGGGCTAGGTACAGCAAAAAAGAAAGCAATACAGGTGTATCGCAAGTGAAAGGATCTATATCTTTAGGTTTACACCTGCTGAAAAACTTGTTGTAACTGCAGCGGAAAAATGCTTTTGTTGCTGGTCTTCTGGCCGAAAGCAACACCTCCATCACGTCTTCCGGAAGGTCCCAATCTTTATAGTTTAACCACTCAGAAACCAGGCATGAAGGTTCAGAGTCCTGATTCCTGGGTTAGAAAGACAGCCTCCCTCTTGTGAGAGTAGGGGCACTCTCGGTGGAACATGGAATGGAGGTCAGATGGACAAGTTGAGAAGGTCTGGGTAACAACAGCCCACTTGCCCAATCCGGGTCAATGAGGATCATGGACTTCCCACACATCCTCAAACTCCTGATGACATGAGGATGGAGGGGGACTGGTGGGACTGCGTACAGGAGTGGAAATTCCCAGTCCACTACGAACATATCCCCCAGAGCTCCTCTATGAGAAAATTACCTGGAGCAGAACAGGTTGCATTTCCTGCTGATACTGGACGCAAACAGATCTACTTGAGGGGTTACCCAAAGGGTGAAGATCACTAGGACTTCCTGAACCAGCTCCCACTCGTGGGAGATGGGGCACTGCCACCAATAGCCAGAACCAGAGCTGCATTACCTCCCTGCACAGTAGTAGTGATCCTACACCTCCTCTTTTGTTGAGATAATGCATGGGCACTGTGTTGTCAGTCATTATCAGGATGTTCTTCCCTGTATGGATGGCAAAAAGGCCATCAGTGTCAGTCTGATCGTCCTCAGCTCTACAGATTTAAGTGTAGTCTTGACTCTGATGGGGACCAAAGTCTGCTGATCGTCAGATCACTCATGTGATCTCCCCAACCCATAATGGAAGCATCTGTGACTACAACTATCTCTAGCCAAGGTTGCCAAAAAGTTTCCTCTATCATCACATTCTCCTTTCAGGCCTGCCGCAAGAGATCCTGTGCAACCTTGCTCGGGACTTAAAGAAGGGCCGCCTGCCTGCCTGAGAATTGTGACCATTGGGATTTGAGGGGTCACTGGAGCAACATCATCCATGGTTGGGCTTCTGACACCAGGAAAATGCAGGATGCCTTGAGGCCCAGCAACCTCAAAGTCAAATGCCGTGAGATATTGGGAAATCTGAAATCTCGTTACCATCTGCAAGATATGTTGACCTCTCAACTCGGGAGCCAAAGCCTTTCCCGAGGTAGAGTCCAGGACCGCTCCAATGAATTGCAGCTTCTGTGAAGGTGTCACTTGGGACTTCTTGGAGTTAAGGAAGAGTGGCAGGTGCTGTTGAGATGTTCCAGATCCTGTACGGCACAACAAGCTCTGATCAGCCAATCAACTGGGTAGATAAAGTTGTCTTTGATATCTTTATTTCGACCAAAGGTGTGAATTCCTCCTGCCTTACATTCGCTGCCACCACCGCCATTAACTTGGTCAAAACCTTTGGGCGGAGGTGAGCCCAAAAGGCAGTACTCCAAACTGATAGTGAGAACTGCCAATGGCGAACCTCAGATATTTTCTGTGCTTGGGATGTATAGGCACAGGAAAGTAAGCATCCTGAAATCGAGTGACACCATCCAGTCTTGGAGATAAAGGGCTTGGAATATCTGTGAGTGACGATCTAGAATCTGTCCTCCCTGAGGAACTTGTTCAAGCGCCTCAGGTCGAATATGGGTCCCAGTCTTTCGTCTTTCTGAGTAACCAGAAAGTAAGTGGAGTACCAACCCTGGTATTTATTCGAAACAGGCACCCTTTCCACTGCACCTTTTTCCAACAAGGAAAGAATGTCCAGTTGAAGGAGCTGATTCGGTTCCCAAAGAGATTGCTTGCTTGGGGAACAATCTGTGTGCCTTTGTACAAATGGGAGACAGTGCCATTGGGTCTGTGTAGTGTCCAAGCATCTTAAGTAATGCAATGCCATTCTTGTAGATGCTGGACCCTTGATTGGACATCAGGACCCTTGACCCTGACCCTTGATTGGACGTCAGGGCAACACCACTAACCACGTAAATCTCCTTATTACCAAACTCGAACCCATACGCTGGCCGACGCAGTCTGATACATCAAGGCCTCACTAAAGGGACTGGCAGTAAGCCTCCTTACCATCATTCATGAGATTGTTAAAGCCATCTGTCATATCCCATTCGGGAATGTTTTCTGCCACCTCGGAAATTACATTCCATAGTGTGTAAGTGTAATTCGCCAGAACACAAGATGCACTGATGGCTTTTAATGCCATGCTTCCAGCAGAAAATATCCTCTTAGATAGCCGCCTGCACCACCAAACTTTCTGGTGAAGGGTGCCTGGAATGAAAGTCCGGGTCAATAGAGGAAGGTCTGCACTTTTTCACCAACTCCTTGTTCGTAGCAGGAGTGGTGTAAGGTTTTTGACAATTTTCTAAAATAGGATTCCTTACTGCTGTGTGGAAGCGCAGCGCAGGCTCCTTAGGAGGACCTGTAGCCAAAATGTCAGTAATGTCCTGAGCAGGATGTCCCCAACCCAAATACTCAAACACCCTATTCATGAACGTCCTATAGGCCGCATTAGGGTAAGAGTGTATGCCTGGTGTGTCACATTCCACCTCAGGAGAGGTATACAGACCACTGGCTTCTTTTAGAAATCTGGCTAGGTCTTCAAGCCGGCATTCGTCCGAGGCCAACTCTTCTGGAACATTGGGAGTCCAAAAATGTTTATACCCAAAGAGTATGATGTGATCTTCCCCGAAGATTGACCCAAAAGGATCTGAAGAAATCAGATTTTGATTTAGGTTTAAAACTCGAAGTTGTCTATTAGG
Source organism: Ambystoma mexicanum (assembly GCF_040938575.1). Taxonomy (NCBI): domain Eukaryota; kingdom Metazoa; phylum Chordata; class Amphibia; order Caudata; family Ambystomatidae; genus Ambystoma; species Ambystoma mexicanum. Next base: position 1,243,777,633 of record NC_090927.1, on the reverse strand, counting down.
TCGACGTCGAAGGGCCCTTTGACTTCGACTCCTTTGGGGAGGAAGTCACAGAAGCGTTTTGCTTCGATTAAGTCACTGTGGTCGACGCTAGGCGAGACGACATCCCTGAGGTCTTCATACTTGGGTTCTTAGGCACCCGGGTCAAAGTCTTACTGGATTCCCTGCCGCTCTTGCAAGACTCAGTGGGTTCAACAGATTTTTTTCAGCTCTTTCGAGGGACCAGGAGGGGCTGCCTTCGAAAAGACCTGCATCATCATTTCTCTAAACTTGTCCCATTCCGCCGCAGAAGCGGTTTTATTGGGAAAACATGCCGAACGATTGTCGGGCGAAGAGCCAGAGGATGAGGAACTATGTTTCTTGGCCAACTTCTTTGATGGTAAAGGGAAAAAGGGATGGGAATTGCTCTGTCACACTCACTCCCCGAGACCGACTCTTCACTCAACTCCTCACCTGAGATGAAGTCTTCTTTAGTGGTAGTCTTCTTTTTTCCCCCTGAAGACGGATTTCTTTTTGTGCAGACAAGGTCTGCCGCGAGACGACGCCACAATGGTTAGCGAGAGACCCGTTAACCAGTGGACCCGGTCCCGCAGCAGTCGGTTGGGGAAAAAGCCTACAAGGCAAAAAAAAAAACAGAGTCCTCTGTGCAATGGTGGGTGAAGGTCCTTCTTCCAGAGGCACGAAGAAGTGGATTTCGGCTGGGTCCATATAGTGCACCTGGAGGGCGGGGTATAATTCCAGGAAGCAGTGAAATGAGCACAATGGACAAAAGACACCCGGTAAAGATGCCGGGTTTCAGGAGTAAGAAGCACGAGCAACAGCGGGCCGCGGAGAACGAGACAGAGTGGAAAAACAGAAAGGGAGAGTCAAGTGGACTGCAAAGGAAAAGGGGAACCGCAGAGGAAGCGGCGCCAGGAGGAGCGTAGAGGAAAGGGGCAAAGAGGAAACAGAGACAAGAAAGAGGGAGAGAGCGGAAGAAGGGACGTATGACATGCTCCTGGATCTTGACCGTCTGAAATGGCAAGATAATTTCTTGGGCCTTTCTGGAGACTTGTCTCCGGGGGATCTCCTACTTTTGGAAGATTTCCTCTTTCACAGTGTGGAAGATGGGGACTTGAAAACCGACCGACCCTGGGTGAGCTTCGATCTTCTCTCCGACCAGGCGTTGCTGCTCATCAATTGACAGGAGCCACACTCAATGACTTCATGTTCTTCAGCAAAGCTTCAAAGACAAATCCTGTGCGGATCAGTGTTCGACCTCTTCGAATTACAGTCCGAACATCTCTTGAAGCCTGTTTTCGGCATAGACAGGGTGAAGATTTTTTACTCAAAGTAAAGACGTTAGTCAAGAGATTAGCAGAGGCAAATCAAACCGTTCCGATAGTGTGCTGTGCTTTGTGGCGAGTCAGAAGAAGGACACAGACTCTCAGATGAAGTTTTTCAGGATGGTTTATTAAATTAAGAATCGTATGGGCTAACTTTTTCTATCACTATGGGTGTTCACTACCTCTCTTACTAACTATTATGCTCGTCAGTCTGTTGTGAAACTCCAAATAAAGAAGTCCGCTGTCCAAAACAAACTGGGTTAAGGGTAAAGTGTTCCACAAAAGGTACTGGCGCGCTATAATATCTACCTAAAAAAATAGCTAGGACAGAGGCCTGCTTCGTGGACCGTCCCACAGAGACTACCCTAACAAGGCTCAGATTTAGTATAAAGTTCCAAATTGGTTTGGGAATGAAGTTAAACGCGCAGTGCCATAAACATGTATTACTTCAACAGTTATTGTCTGAAAGCTATAATAACAGATAAAGCACAGATATATTTTATCAGATTCTGTACAGCCGCCGCGTCGACAAAACTGGTCGTTCTCAGGGCCCGATATCTTGACTAAGTCATGCCAAAAACAAAGAAATGCCGTCATGCAAGGAGGAGTTGTACATCAAGATATTTCGAATAATTATCACAGGTCAAAAGTACTCCAGATTGGAATGTCTCATCCAATGGTGTAGTGTCTAGAGAGAGGCCAAAATCTGGGATGAGGCAAGTCCCATACGAAAATCAGTCCACTTTTAAGTTGCAACAATCAGGGGGTCATGCCTCCAATGGCTTAATCCCTTCTCATTGACAGTAACAGTACAGTTCATTTGACTTGGGTCTTCGAACTTGCATCCATTGCACTACTGGTGCCTTGTCCCAATGTATTATTATCACTGACTTTTGTGTCTCTTCATTCAACTTTTCAATCGTTTGTGCTTTTGGGTTATCAAACTTTGAATTTACATTCTTTTCCCTTTCCCAGGGTATAGCAATCATGGGTTCTTCTCTCTCTATATTCAGCTTTGTAATGGCTTTCTCTTTTGTCTTCTCACTCTTTAGATTGTCTTGCTTCAAGATTAACTTCATTTAGTACTGAGACGAGTTGGCTCTACAACATAATGATTCCCTCTTCGAGGCCACTGGCGACTCCTGTACTCCCATTTACCTTCTTTTTTTTACATTTTTTAATATGATATAGTCAATACAACTTAAATAAAATTTGAGTTTTCACAAAATATAGAAATTACAAAAAAAGACATAAACCACAACGAACAAACATATAGCAAAAGCAACTGAACACAGTGTTCAAAATTTTGATAATACCACATTATTTAAAACATTTCTTTTAAAAAGAATCAGTACAAAACTGCAAACCCCAAACAGAAGAAAAGAGGAAAAGGAAAAAAATAAAAAGAAAACCAAGTGGAATAAAAGGTACATGAAGACCAGTAAAACAAAACGACTCGACATTATGAATAAAACAAAACTATTACATATCATAAAATGAAATTACTCTCGATTCTTTTGGCAGTGTTAATAAATTCCACTCCCTCAGGAGTTTTACTACTTAAGCCATTAAAAAGCTTACCCGAGGCCAATCTGTGCCAAAAGCAATCAGTGATCAACCACCAATTCTGCGGAGCAAATCTAGCCAGCCTTAGGATCCTCAACTCGAAGGTCCCGGGGCAATCCTTCAGCAACTGCCTCAGGGACTGAATAACTAAACCCCCACATTTTTGACAGCCCGAGTTAGGCGTACCAACTGAATTTCTGATATACTTAATTTCCAATGTTGGAAAAAGATTAAGCCTAAATCTCAAGAAATCTGTTCTAATGACTGGGTCCGGAAACTTGTCAAGTATGTTGGCATCGTAGACCTATATTTGTCAGTTAATGTAAAAGAAGCAAGCAGTCTGGATGTTCTCATTTGTGCAATTGTTCTAGTCCAGTCCATTCATTTTAAGAGCTCTTTGGCTTTATCTGGATTTTGAGTCAGGGTGGCTTCCTTACAATCGGCTTCAGCTAGAATTTTAATGCAGATATTTTCCAGATTGTTCAGGTATTGATTTGACGAGACCCTCATAGTTACTAGAAGATCTTCATATAGGGAACCAGGATGGGACTCAAGATCAACCTGGATTGAGAAATCCAACTCCATTCAAGGCAAGCTCTTAGTGATTTCAGGCCTAACCCATGCCCCAGGCTTGCTATGGGCACACAGTTGGGTAGACTCAACACCCGCCACCAGAGAATACCCTCCAGCCTCTCCCAATCGATGTTATAGGATTGGGGATTTGTTTCTAAGCCATATATCAAGGCCGGAACAATCTTACCATTATAATACTTGATCAGGGGAATCAAAGAAAACCTACAGCATTTAATTATGATTCTCTTCATCTGGAACCCTGATTGCAGTAACTTTGCTTCCAAATTGGACATGACCAACCCCTTGTTCTGGTAAGCTCTAACCACAGAACCGAGGTAGATAATCTCTTACACCAATGTGTTTCTTTGGTTATCCAAACACCAACTGAAGGACTTAATTGCCTTCCGAGGGTGTTTGAAAAACACAATTCTTGATTTATCCGGGTTGCTCTTCAAGCCATTCACCTCTGCATATGTCTGACACGCAGTGAACAGCCTATGCAGGCCAATAGGGGCCCTGTCCAATAATACAATATCGTTGGCACAGGCCAGCCAACTGATAATACTTCCTAGTTCTGGGCTGGCCAATGCTGAGTTTAATAACCATTTCACCAGGTCGGCCAAAAACAGATTGAACAAAAAAGGGGCTAGTAAACAGCCCTGTCGAACACCCCTGGTTATTGCAATCGGTTTAGAGAAGAGCCCAGATCTATCGAGTCAGACCTGCATATCAGTGTTGTTATAAAGTTCAATCAAGATTGCTAGTAAATTATCAGGTAGACCCCAGTCTCTCAGCTTCACCCAGAGGCTCTCTCGATTAACAGTATCAAAAGCTTGGCACAGGTCAATCCATGCCCCAAACAAGGGATGCCTGCCCCTGGAAATTGCTTCGTTGCTGACCGTATTTATGATGAGGCCATTTAAAGATGTCGCCAGACCTCTCCTAAACCCTGTTTCGTATCTTGAGATAATCCCATGGGAGTTAGCCCAGGTTTCTAGATGTCTGAGGACTAGCCCTGCAAAGATTTTCCCATCTGCGTGTAATAACGATATAGGATGGTACTTAGAGGGATCCAAGCGATCACCCTTTTTAAAAATAGGGATTACAAACTTCCCCCCAAGAACTCGGAAATTGCTTGGTGTGTATGATGCCCCTAAATAGGGCAGCCAGAACCCGGGCCCAAGTGTCTGAGTCTGACTTAAGTACCATTTTATTAGACCTTTTATTTCCTCTTCAGTGTAGGGCAAGGACCAACCAATATCGTTATCGATCTTAGTACTCGCTGCTGGGGCAGGACCATAAAGTCCACTAAAATGCTCGACTCACACATGTTCTTGGATAATGCTGTCCTGCTCATTATAATCCAGTTTATCAAAGGATCCAACTATCGACCAGAAATGTTGGGAATTATTTTGCCCAATGGCCTAATAGCATAATTTCCCCATCTAGTTGTAATCTTTGGATCCGATGAGATCTGGACCAGTTCCTAAAGCTATTTTTTATGGCTTTGTTCTCACTGTTCACTCTACTCGGGCCCCTCCCCCATGCATAGACTTTCTTATTGCTCGTCTCATCTCTCTTTTTTTCTCCCAAGTTTGTGTGTCGAACTGATGAGGATGTTTAATCCTCACTGCCAAAGCCGATTTTCTGGGGGATAGCTATTCTAAAGGAAATCCACAAATGCATGTGGTTGGCAATTCCTCATCAATTCTCCTTCTGACATGCAATCTATCATCCGACCCAGCCGATCTGTCAAGACCCGACCATTGTTTTTATTTCTCGAAACTCTATTCCCCCCTTGTTCACAATCAGATTTTCAACTTATCGATGGACCACACCCTGTGGTTTTATCCTGAAAACTGCTTCCAGAATAGAAAGTCACTGGGAGATCCATCTATAATAGTAAAATGGGAACATCTCCTATATAAGGGCCTAGACAAAAACAAATACTCAATGGTTGAAAAGCTGGTCTCCCTACGCCAAGTAAGCGCCGGAGGGATGTCCCCCTCAATTGAACCACTGGCCATACAAAGGTCCCAGCCCAAGAGGAAATTCTTCCACAAAACCCCTTTGCTAGATGGTAGCTTAAGAGTCAGAGACCCTGGTGCTCCAGTCTTCATACACGGGGCATTAAAGTCGCCCATTACCAACAGTTCATAATCTGGGAATTGCTCTGACCAGAGAAGAAAGAGGTCGGACAAAGACCGGTGGGAACTCAAAACATCAGCCGTCATGGGGTTCCAATAGATATTTACAATAATCCATTTTAAATTACCCTTTTCCATGCTGGAATCTACCCTCACGGCAAAATGCCCACCATATCATTAGACAGAAGAACAGATTGAGAGAACATTTAATTCTTGCAGGCAATACACCTACCCCCGGATGGACGGCCAACGCCCAGACCCACTGCCAAGCCACGTTTCCTGCAAAACAACCACTTCAAAAGACTTGAAAATATATACTTCTCTACTTTTGGCTCTAAAGGATTTATGACCCCTTGTGTTCCAGGTCAATAAGACTATGGAATCTTTAACTAGAGCTGCTTCCCAGGCAGACCCATCTTAAGGAAAGCCTGCAAAACAATTTCTGGAACCAAAGACCATACATCATTGGTTAATTCCACTTTACTTTGGGGATCATATGCTTGGATTGACCATCCTCCCACTTTGGAACCATATGTGGAGCAGTTATAGCACTAGCAGGCAAATCCATGTCCAGGCACGCTCTCCAAACTGCATCGAACACCAGCCTGGACTTTAAGCCCAACTCCACCACATCAGATGAGGGTATAAAAGGAAATCTGATATAATCAATATCAACAGTAGTAAAGAAACGCAGGTACGGGATTTCACTCATAATGGAAAAGATCGTGGATCTGTTCAAATGGCTGCGACTTGGGTTGGTCACATCCGTTCTAGAAATGTAAACCTTTGATGATTTCTTGTACGTCCTCCATGCGATCTTTTAGAGAGCGCCCTGAATTCGGCAGTCTGAGGCAGCCTGCCTACAGGTGCAGAGCGCATGCGCACCGACCTCAGCATATACAGGCTTAGACCCGCCCTCCAGATTCCTGTTGTACACTATCCCATTGAGCTGCCTGAGTTTGCTTTGTCTCGACAGGCAAACAAACCAGAGTGGACTGTGTAACTGGGGGAGATTGGGCCTGGCCCTTGAGGGTAGTTGTTAGTTTTTCCACATTTAGCGGGGAAGGGGGTACACTTCCAGATGCTTTTGGATTCTCTTTCTGGTTCTTGCCTCTTAAGAAGATTGGAGCAATCTTCAAAGGCTCACATGGCACCTCAGCCTGACTCCCGAATGTTGTTTTATTAGTATTGCAGATTTCAGCTGAGGGGAGTAATGCAGTTTTTTGCTTTTTTTCCCCCACAATCTTAGTGGTCGTCAGCGACTTCAACTTTGGATTTTCCACATAAGTCAACTCTGCTAGCTTCAGCTTCTTGACAAACTGATTAGTGGCCGCATTTCTATTCTTTTGAATTTTTGGGTGTTTTGTTTTCTTAGTTTCCCCTGGGAGTTCTTGATGCTCTACATTGGACTCCAAACATGTTTTTTCCTTTTTTTATTTGTTTTGCTGTTTGCTTTGGTTGGTTTGTTACCTCGTACCCTCTCATCTCAGGCTTCCTTTGGAGCACTGGAGTTTTTCCTGGGTGAGCCAGACTGCCAATCATCCGCCATCTGTGCTAAACAAACACATCTTGTGCCACATTTTCTTGCCCACCTAAGCACGGCATATTAGGTGCAACATATTCGGGCCTCCTTTCCTCAGCCAAATTGTCATTTAGCCAGCCAAAATCCTCCTTCAGCCCCTCCTAATGCCCTTACAGGTGATCCAATTTTTCGGTTTGCCTCTCCCATGGAACAATTGATTGCTGAACTCAGGGCCACCAATGAGGATTCATTGATCTCTAAGTCTTTGGTGATTTCCATCAACAGACCCGAGTGCTGGTAAACTTCAGATTTCAAAGCTTCAAACACTTTTACCAGCGAGTTTAGGACAAAGTTTAGTGCTGTCAATGTTGGTAATGACTCTCCCATTGGCTGAGTGGTCTGATGTATTTGAGAGGTACAACCACCATTTTCCTCAATATGCCTTTCCGGGACCATTTTTGATACCTCAAGCATTTAGCTCGAAGGATGATTCCAGATATATCTGGGGCCCACAGACCTCCATCACATCCACTTCGAGATCTTATACAGTAGAGGAGCAATTCTCGTGATGTGTCTCGGAGGTAGTGGGGCTTGAGCTGAGCTTCCCGTACCACTTGGCGGAATAATTCTGCAATGGTGTCTTTCAGGGTATAAGCTGTAAAAGTGTATTCCATATAAGAAGCCAGGACCACCTTCATTAAAGGGTGTGAGGGTGTAGAAACAGCTTACACCCTCAACTCTGTATTGCCAAGTTCACTGGATCTTGAGCCCGAAGGCACTTGGGAGTCTTGCACATAGGCTCTCTGCGGTGGACAGAACCGCCTCCCCCCCAGCCGGGTAGGGCTTAAATATCGATCTTTCTACTATTTTACGACCCCCAGACCCCTTCAACAATATCAAGTTCTAAGGCATCCAAGAGGGCAGCACTCCGGAGATTGTACGAGCGGGACATAATCCCCACACAGCACCCAGATGGCAAAATCCTTAACACCCTCCGCAGAGTGAACAAACTTTATGAGAAGCAGTTTGGAGTAAGGCTATTTTAAAAGAGTACTTACATCATGAGTGTGAGGTAGATAAGCGACCCAGAAACGCTCCCTCCGCTTCCAACTGCACAACTGTGACTTAGCGTGCGCTTCACGCATGCGCAGTGTTTTTAAAGCAAAGTCAGGCAAAATCACGGATCGACGATTGTACCGAGCCGAGCAAGGAAAGCTTCAGGCACAATAAGAAGGAAAAGCCTTCACCAACTTGGAGGGATTAAGCAGAGTATCAGGTGTCAGGCTTAATGATCACAGATTGCAGAGCGTGGAAAAAGAAACACCCGCACTGGTCACTGCACTGTTACCTTCTTCTTCGAGGGAGAATGTCATCTGGAGTCGTGTTCCTCAGAATCCTTCTCGCTTGGACTAGGCTGCCTTACCTTTCTCTCATTGGTGTTTGTTTTCTCACGGTCTCTCGTCTCCTCAAGGTTTCTCGCCTCCTCTCTTTGCTCCAGTGTTCGAATGGTAGACCGCATACCTTCTGGCTTCTCCCTCATGATGGTCTCTGCAAGGTTGGTTAGACCAACGGTCCACCACAGACATTTCCCTGTGGTCCCACCACCATGTATCCTCTGGCACCTGCCCTGCTGGATTCTCATGTTGCTGCTACGCTGCAGTTCTGGCATTCCGCTCTGTGCAGCAGATCGAGTTTGAAACTTGATGGCTCTCTGGTTCCTGCTTCCCAGGCCAACGTATGCTTCCCTCTCTCTCTGTTCTGGTTCATTGAGGTTACGTAAATCAGCATACTCGTCTCAGTCAATTGGTTATTTTCATTTAAAGGGATTTAGTCCTTTTCAGTAAGATAACAACATCTCTGCAGATTTTCTTTGTCCCAGTCTTGATGTGAAGAGGTTTCTGGTTTTTGAGAGCAACTCATGTAGGCCATGAAGCGTACAGCTTTAGGGAGTTCATCGCGGGAACAGGAGTCCTTGTCCCCTAAGGGGGAGTCTCTTTTGCCTCTACCCCTAGGAAGGGTATTTCAGAGCGAGCTAATCTTCCTACCCTCACACGATGATGCTCTCCCTTGGGGAGAAGGTACAAATTCCCTTGATTCATCACAGCATGAGGAATAATGGAACTGACGCAACGTGCAAAGTGCGTGCTATTTATACTATCATCAATGTCACGTCCGGACAAAGGAAATATAACCATTGAGACATCGACTTGATGCCGCACAGTGCCCTCAGCTGTCGGAAATCTTGCAGAAAACGTCACCCTGGCAGATAAGAATGCACGCTCCAAGGGCACACTTGAGCACATCCTGACTCCACCACACAGCCACTCACTTTTATTAGTATTGCTCACTGAGTACTATCAAACTGCCCTCACAGTCTGCCGACCCCTCCACTCTGGCAAACTAACGCCCCATCTCTATCACCCCTTTCCTGGCAAACTCCTGGAGAACCTGGCTATCGCTCAGCTCACCCTCCACATTGAATCTGCTGGTTGCCTCCACGACCATAATTCTGGCTTTCGAGTATCCAGAGGCACAGAAACTGCTCTTCTGAACACCTGTGAAGGCCTGCTCTCAAATCCTGACTCTAACACTCCCTCTGTCCTCATTCTTCTTGACCTCTCCTCTGTTTGACACGGTAAACCACAACATCCTGATCGCACATCTCTGTGAAACCCTGGGAATCACAGGTAAGGCTCTGCCAGGGTTAACCTCTTTCCTTTCCGACCACCCATCCCAGGTGGAACTTAGGTCCTTTATCTCTGCTATCACTCTTTCAACCTGCAGCATTCCCCAGGGTTCTAACCTATCCCCCTGGTTCTTCAATATCTACATGCCTGCCCAGGCACGTGTGATTGCCACTTTCATCTCTAACTTCCAGTGTTATGCGGATGGCACGCAACTCTCCTTCAGGCTACCCTCAGCCACCTCCTCTACCTCGCTCATATCAGACTGGCCGCAATTCAGTCATGGTGTGCTACAAACGACCTCTGCTTCAACGCCGGTAAGACTGAGATTGTTTGCATTGGGACTCCTGCTCCCGCCTTCCCGCTCTCACTCTGGCTGGCCTCCCTTGGCCCTGCGCCCGCACCCACCTGCAAATCAAAAAACCCTGGGGTCAGTTTCGACTCCACTCTCTCCTTCTCAACTCACATTTCGGACATCTCTAAAAAATCCAACTACCAGCTGCACCTCCTCAGAGGTACTCTTCCTTTTCTCACCTTCGCCCAGCGGCTCACTATCTCCAAAGCCCAGGTACTCTCAAGGCTGGACTACTGCAACAGCCTCTTTCTTAACCTCCCTGCCTCTGTTTTGCGCCCACTGCAGCTCACCCAGAACAGAACCGCTAGACTTATCCTTGGCCTTAAGCCCAGGGACTTCATCTCTCCGGTGCTGAAATCCCTCCACTGGCTCCCTGTGGCTGCAAGGGTCAAGGTCAAGACCCTCTGCATTGTCCACAAGGCTTTCTGGGGCATGGGACCTACCTATCTGCAATGATGCCTATCTAAATACTGTCCCTCCCGAGCCCTCCGCTCATCTGCCTCCAACCTTCTGCGAGTTAAACGGTTCTCCAAGCAGAGATTTGGAGGGAGATCTTTATCCTCAGCAGGGGCCTCCCTTTGGAATAGCCTCCCTGGCGACCTCCATCTTGAGCCGGATCTCCTTAAGTTCCGGAAACTCCTTAAGACATTCCTCTTCTCCTCTTCCTTCTCTCTCCCTCTATCCTGCTAACCTCTCTCTCTGCTCTATCCCTCTCTCCCTCCTTTTCCAGACAGCTTGCTGACTGGCCGTCGGGTGTACCTGAGAGTATCACAGGTCCCTGGCACCCTCGCCAGTCCTCTCGCACTTGCCTGCGGGCCTGCACTTGCCTCATCGCTACTGCACTTGGTCAATGACCCATGAAAATGGTATCTCTCAGCACTTACCCAGTTTCCGAGTGACTGGGCGCACTTCAACCCCCCCTCTGCACTTGTCCTTTCCCCCTCCCCTCGCCTGTACCGTCTGTGCACTTGCACAATCTGAACGTACCATGCCTTGAAGATCGTCTATCTATTTTCCCAGTCTCCCCTCCTTGCATGGTGATGCCTCAATGCACTTGGAAAAACTGCAGAATCGTTGTCAGACCTATTTGCTGTTATCTACACTGTTAATTGTATTATATGCACTTGCTTGTGCAGACTTGTATCATTCATAAATTCAAGGGCTCTGAATAACTGCTGTTCTTTCCCCTTGTTTCATCCCTCCTTGAGCGCTTTGAAACACTTGCCTTATGTATAGGCGCTTTACAAATAAACATTACCATACCATACAGAAGACACCATAGAGTTGCCCTCCAGAATCTGCATGCTGTCTCCGAATTACAGGAGCTGTGTTGGCACACACCCAAACTATCACAAACTCCATTGCTCTCACCTATACTGTCTTCTCTCTCTCTGAACAGCAGTGGTTCATTCAAATCTGTACCTGCTTTTCTATTTTCTCTATCCCCTTTTCGTTTTCTCTCTCCTAAGAACAGGATCTGGAGATCCCAGCCCAGATCGATTAAGCCACTTTAGACAACCATCGGAGCTGCAAGACTACTACAGTGGTGATGTGGTTGTGTACAAAGCATTTCTGTAACATAACTAAACATAATATGGTGTATGGAGAAGAACATACTTGTATAGTGCCTTTTCTGATTGTGCAAACTAAAGACAGCAGAGGAAACATAGTGTCCTCTCTACTGTGTTACTTCAGTAGCCATTACTTCCAAATTATTCCTCCTTTGATAGTTTGCTGAGGAGAATGCCCATCAGTGATATCACTCTCAGTCTTCTCGCCTGTGCTCCTACAATGTCCAAGATGTAGGTGTGAAAACCTATGTATGGTGACAGGTGCCGCCATTAGTATTGTCATATGGTATATTATTTATCACTGTGGAATTTGTGTGACGGCATCCACAAAGCACTGGGCATATAAGATTGCCTTGCTCGCTTACATCAGAATTTCATAATGCCTTGCGTTTTAAAAAAAAAACATTAATATCACAGAACTATTTTTAAATATCAATCTCTTCCAATAACTAGCTCTTGCCACTCTGCCTGTTCCACAATTTCCCTCAAAGACAATCTGTCTTCTTCTCTCTCCATCTTTCTCACTTTTCTTTTCTTACATGCCTATCTCTCTCTCTCTTCCTTTATTTCTATCTCACCCTTGGCCACTCCATCACCTACAGTATCAACTTGATTTCTTTTCCCTGTTAGTTTCTCGTTCTTGATATCACCTTCCCGTTCCCCCTCTCTTGCACTACCCCTTTCCTCTTCTATCTACTGCTAACATACTGCAGAGCAGTATTTTACAGCTGAAGCACTATATGCAGTATGTGGTCCCTGTTCTCTTGCTAAATTCCGGTCAGCAGAATCAGGCTTGATATGATATATGATATGGCATTTATAACGCTTTCGTGCAGTTTTCTAAATTAAAAGAAGTTTCATAAGGTGTTAAGAAGGAATATCCACGGTACCTGCAAGATGTCTTGGTCTAAACACATTGCCATTTCATGTCCATCTGTCAATCCTTTGGAGCGTGTTGCACAGGGATAAAGCCAAGGAGAGGTTTGCCCTGGTAAAATGTACTCCTCTTGTGCATTGTACAACAATGTTCTGTCCAGATCTACAGGAAGTATTTGATCCAGTGCTTTCCAGCTACGTTGGGCTTCAGGAACATGAGATATAAAACTTGCCACTGCTGAAATTGTGTTTGCCCTTTTGTTATGGCCATAAGTGTTTGCCTGACATGTAGCCATACATTTGCGATGAAAACTTCCCAACTTCTCCTCTGACATCACATCATTGCCAAGAAGGCAAGCAAAAAGAGGAAGATCTGTTATTTGGAGTCCAAGGGTGCAACAGAGCTTATCTCGAGAGAACATAAAAGTAGTCAGACGGTCCAGACGTAGTTTGTTAATAGAAAAGTATGGAACAGTATTAAAAATAAAATAGTCAGTGTCTTCTCCAAGAATCCCCAGACACTTATACTGTAGTCCATATGCAGCCACCTCATAGTCTCCCTCTCGCTGGGAACACATTACTTCCTGACCTAAAGTCTTTAAAGCAAAACGGGTAAATGTAGATAAACCAGACGGGATAAAGAACATGTGCCTTCCTGGCTGCTGTCCATGAGTCTTGATATGGTGAAATATTTTAGATATTTCCTTGTTGTTATTAAGTCGCCTCCTTACCCATTCATCTCTTTTTTTCTGCTCAACTACACCATCAAAGATGAACACCAGCCTGATGCCAGCACTCCTAAAAGCTTCAACAAAAGTACTTAGGCTGGAAATGTATTCCCGCCATTGACCACCGTGGACCCAAGCTTCAGGTGTATACCAGTATCGGAGACAGCACATGGCATCTACCACAATAGTAGGCGTAAGGCCAGGATTCGAAGTCATGTAAACTCTTGCCATTTCCTTCAGGTTAACAATGGTAAAGGCATCCGGGCATGAATTCTGAACAAATCCCTGTAATCCTTTGATACCCATTGCTATTCCTCTTGGACGTCAATTTCTGAAAGGGACCTGAAAAAAAAAATGAAAATATATAAGCTGTAACAATTTGCATTTTACATTATCTCCATTTTGTCTTCAATGGTACATGTCACTTTTTTATAAAGAAACGAATTACAATAAGTCTGCACAAATTAATCTATTAACATTGGTTTGATAATAATTGATAAATAAAGTGTTTGTGTCTGGGTATAATTCTTTAAAACATTTCTGTAATATTTCAATAAGACATTACATCACATAAATCGCACACATGGGGCCTCATTACAAATCGCCCGGTATGGAAACAACGGTGGCGGTAAACCAGCCGCCACCGTTGTTTCCATGCCGGGTGATCACAACTCCTGCAGGCGGGAGGTGATGTTCCCGACAGGTCTGACCTGGTGGGTTTAACACTGCCCGCCTGCAGGCGGACGAAGAAACACCGGCAGCATTACGAGATGCTGCCGGTGTTTCCATGATCCCCATTCCCATTGAGTCCTATAGGACTCAATGGGAATGGGGATTAACACCATTCCGCCTCCGTGATTCCCGGGAAACCGGGGTTGTAATGCCCCGGTAATTCCGGGAATCACGGAGGCAGAATGGTAATACGAGTCCGGCGGTAACCAGGCGATTTTACCGCTGCGGTTACCGCCGGTCTCGTAATGAGGCCCAGGATTTTAAAACATGTTTATTTTTACACCAGTCAAATTAGAATTGTAAAACTAAGATTGTAGCAGCAATCTATTGAGAACATGTTTCAAAGTAGCATTTGTATTTTTTTGTTATTGATCCCAGTATACATTTTATTGGCAAGTGATGTGGGTAGTAGGGCTCCATCCAGTTAGTCCCTCTCTCCACTCTCCAAATTTCTCATTGACCCTACAATCGCTTTTGAGTTTGGTGACATTTTAGGTGCATGGTGGAGCATCCTTTAGAGCTCAGCTTCCCTTTGCTGACAGAAAGAGGAATGTTATTAGTGCAGGTCAGTAACCTTTCCTATTGTGGACTTCAATGGATACTGTTACACTGTGCATATAAGCTTAAATTACCCCCTTACAGTATGTCAAGAGCCCCAGTATTTGGCATGGAGCAAACAGTTCCATGCTGTCAATGAGGAGCACAGTTAGGCCCTAGCTTTATCTACGAAATCCGTTAAAAAAAAAGCATTGTTTCTTTTCATTAAATTGTTAATGTATTACTTGATCACATACAACTTTAACCCCATATCTAGAAGACAGAGAAAGCATTGTCTTTGTCACAGGGCCACAAAATTAAGTTCACATTTTTTATGTGGGATAGTTACTTAAGGCAGAAATAGCATGTCAAAACAGAATTGTCAGGTTGGTTTCTTCTCCTGGGTTTAAATGGGCCTCTCCACGTCTGGGAGGTGTCCACCATGTCCTACCTTGTTACACCAGGCTCACTGGCCTTCACAGCTTTGTAGATGTGCCTTACAGTACTTACAGTTTGCAAGGGGTTCCATCACCCCTTCTCAACTCTTTGGCCATTACAGCACTAGCGAAATTGGCCCTATACTATAATGTTCCAACTTCGCAACATCTATTTGAAGGACTGACTAGTCTAAATATTTTCCAACATTCTTGTACGTCTGTGAAGAAAGTGACTTAGATGACTGTGGTAAGAACCAGTGCTCCTTAATAGAGAAATTGGCAACTGCTATAGACACAACTATATTCTGAAAAGGCTTCAAAGTAACTTCAACAGAAGAGCAATTCAAGCAAAGTGTCACTAATGTAATGAACCATGTTACCTGAAATGTAAGAGATTACAAAATCTGTAAAGGGGTGAGATTCCTATCCAAAAGAGAAGCATAAAATATTATGAGGCTGATTACCTTTACCCCTATTCTGCCCGTTGATGTGATCTGCAGATGCAGCATGCTGTTGAGCTCACTTATGTTATGGATAGATTAATTTCCATCGCAAATAAAATTTCTCAGCAGAAGCATTACTAAGATACGATATGGACAGGCAGAGAATGTGTCCTGGAATATTCTGGCAGTGCCTGCATGATCGTAGCATACCACAAGGTGGTAGCATGATGGGAATGCAATTAAGTGAGTAAAAAGGTTCACTTGAGTCTGCTAACAAAGACATTGCATGCTAACAGTATTACTTCCTATGTAGTACACACTCTGTAAATGATGAGTTACAACGGTTTAAGACTACGTTAATGCACAACAGGCTGGCACTAAACGGGACCCTCTCTATACAATAACGTTATATAACACTATGTCGTTTTATGTTGATTCATACCGCGTACCGATCCCACCCAAGGGCAGTCTCCAGGCGCTCACATGGATCTGCAAGAGCGAGGACGGGGTTGGTTAGTGAGGGAAGAATGATAGGATAGGTCCAAAACCAGGAGAAACTGGCATTTGTCTGTTGGCCTGCAGATGGTAGGTTGCGTTCACTGGCTTGTTGTACCTGTACAGGTAAGGTGCAATGCCTGGGGTGTTTTCTGTGTGGCTGTTTGTTGTGTTCGGGTGTGTCTGTGTGTGTTTTATGAGTAGATTGCTGGTATTTAGGGTTATGCGCACTGGCTTGTTGTATCCATACCCATTGATATGATACGAGAGCGATGGGAAGAAGAGAGAGGATCACAAGAGCCCCGGAGGGAGCACAAGGGATACTGGGAAACACAGACATGGGCCGACGAGCATGAGGCAGAAGGTGTAGGGAAAGGGATTGGGGATCTATATAGACAAATTAGAGAGAAGAGTGGCTATAAGGCTATGGGGAGCATTGCATGATCTCCACCATAGGAAACAGGAGATAGAGCGGATAACACACTGATGGACGAGCAGAGAGCGCTGTCCCTGAGTAGACTAGATCTTGATGACGAGGAAAAAGATAATAGTCATACCAGTTGGGGTATAATTTCAGATGAAAGGCGGAAAAATAGAACGTGCAAAGAGAAGGCAAATGCGGTTTTCGATTGACCCGAACATAGAGAGAGGGGTAAAATGGTCAGATTTAGAAGACCAGAAAAAAAAAATGCCAAGACCGACACCATATTCTGAGCGACTACCTGTATGGTTGCGTAGTGCAGGGGATATGTCCCCGCCTTATGTAAGTAGGTTAAGGTCATTACCAGGAAGAAGATGAATGGGCGAAACTAGCCCCACATGGAATACGAGAAGTGTAGCGGGATGTGATTTTGGATCAGGATTTACAAAATTCCCGTTATTAGAGAAAGGGGGAAAACGACCGCAGTATATCCGATGTCCACAAATGGACAAGGAACATTTGAAATGTAAATTACCTAGTTTGACTGCAGGTGTGGGAAATGGATTTATGAGTTAGATAGAATGACAGTGGGAATGACGTTAGCAGTGGGCGAGGTAAAAGGCCTACTGGCAGCTATTATAGGAGAGAGAGCCGACGACTTTTGAAGACAGAGCACGAACCATGATGGAGCGCCATTTAAAAATTGCAGAGCAGACATATGGAGAACCTTAGAGTACAGTATGCTGACACATAAGACATGGCTGCGATTAGGACTAGGAAACTGGGAGAGGATGAAGATCCTGTTGCATTTATTCAAGAGATTCAAGAAATTTGTCGTCTCAAGACGAGAGAACCTTGGGATAAAACAGTGGCATTATTGTATCATATTTTATGTCAGGGACTGCCCGAGCCAGTGCAATGGCAGATGAAGAAACAGGTAGGGATAGAAGCAAAGCCATGGCCAGAAATACAGCTGACTATTGTACATGATTGTCGATTATTACAAGAGAAAAATAAGAAGAAAGCTGAGAATAGAAAGCAGGAGGAAGCCAAGTTAGTTCAGAAGAAATTATCAACATTTGCCATAGAAGGAGCAGTATTCGCGAGTAGTGAAGGCGTGACCACACATGATGCCCAGTCAGTACACCAAAGCAATGTAGTAAACCCTATGGATCAGAGTGGGTACAACCTTTGGCCAAGAGGTAGAGGAAATGCACCTAGAGGGCGAGGAGGATTTAATGGGGGACAGCCACAGCAATGCTGGAATTGTGGGAGAACAGGACATATTGCCCGAACATGTAGAAGAAGAGGACAAGGCATGGAACAGAACTGGCAAGCTCCAAGAGAGGGGATGGGATATTCTCTGTAGTACAATACAGAATCACAGGAATATTATGCCCAATATCACCTGCAGCATCAGACAAATGCGCCACAAATACAGCAAGCACAGCAGATTCCACAGCAAATGCAGGCGCCACAAGGGCAACCACAGCACGTACCCATGCAGACACAACAAGCCCAAGTACAGTAGCCACAGTACACACCAGTGCAACAAGCAATGGTGCCACAACGTAAAGCCAACACACAAGCTCCACAGACTTCCACACTCAGGAAAGGAGGGGTAACAGTAGTGGGAGGGAATTCTTTTACGGTACAGGGATGAATTTATATCCATAATAGGAAGGCCCAGAGAGCGACTTCATGTGTTCAGTGCCATCTGTGAAACCAGACCCACAAGAGGAACCAAGGGTCAGGGGGACGATAGGAGACAGGACATTTTCATTCCTTGTGGACACGGAAGCAACTCATTCTTGTGTTCGAGAGGGAAAATACCCAATATCTGGGATCACCATGAATGTGCAGAGATTCTCTGGGGCCACAAGTTTGTGTTACGCTCGCCTGGCTCCCACGGGGGCGTCGATCTGAACTGGCCAGCTGTTGTTTCCACCAGTGAGACGCGTAGTGCAGAGATGATGGACTGGACTGGCTCACCCAGCTTCGTTTGTTTGGCTCGTAGGAATATCCTTCTGTAATGGAGAAGGGGAATTAACCACCTGTGGAGTTTGAGCGCTAATCCCACCTTCCCCTCTCCCGTAGTTCTTCCCACAGGTCACTTTTGGATTCCCTCTATGCTCTCACCTGATGGTTTGGAAAGATGAGCTCTCCATCCTGCTTCGAGCGCAGAGGCGCGTAGATGACCAGTTTCTTCACTGGCGTGGAGGAGTTGGTGAGTTCAGAACGGTATTGACTCAAAGAATGCCGGCGAGACGCCGTAAATCTGTAGTTCGTAAGAGTTCAAAAAACGTCTGACCTTCACTCTTTCCAATTCCTTTTAGGTTGCTGAATTGCGCTTTTGAAGAGCTCCACGTGGCAACCGGTAAGATGCAGGTAAGGGTTTATATTATCCAGCTCAGTTCGATAAAATGGGGTCAATGTAGAACATGTGGCTTTTCCCCCCATTCAGGCGCTGATGTGGTATGAGGTCTTGGGGATTGATGCCTCCAGCGGTAAAACCAGGTAAGTCTATTGGGAAAAAATCGGTTTCCCCTTATTGCGCCTTGCTGTTCTGTTCTTTCCCCATAGGGGCCGGGGCACGGCGGAGATGCAGCGGAGGCTGCGCCGACCCGAAATGAGGTAAGTACCCCCTGTGGTAAATCAGGTAAGTCTTGGGGGGTAGCTTGTACAGTCTTAGAGTATCCCCTTGGCTCACCTTGCCGTTTTTGTCTCCTTAGGTGTCGGAGAGCGGCCGCGAGATGGAGAAGAGCGTGATGGAATCCTGAAGTGCTGCAAGGCAGGTGAGTACAGCGCAGCGCTGCAGGATGCGAAGTAAGGCGTTTTTAAAGACTTCTTCTTCCAGCTGCGTGGCGTGATGGATCAGGATTCAGGTAAGGATTAAAGGTAAAACTCCTGTTCTGACCTTTCCTCCTTCTTTCTTCTTGTTTCCAGGAGCTCCGGACTCGAGGCGGGCGTGGCTGAAGACTGGAAGCTGCTGCAGGCAAGGTGAGCGTTACGCTGCTGGATGCAGAATAACGCGAAGCGTGTGCTGCTGTCCGGGCGTGGTTTAAATAGCCTTGAAAGTAGTCCCAGGTAAGTATTCTTCCACAGCCCCACCCGAGTAAAAAGTAGTCCCTTAGGTAAAATAGTCTCTCCTAAGCCTCATTTGGCTTGTGGCTTCTCGCAGCATGGTCTGCATCAGGTAAGTTTGCAGCATGGTCTGCATCAGGTAGGTTTTCTACTATGAGCCTGGCGCCCATGGAGCCAGGACTGACTCTATTCTTATGAGCCTGGCGCCATAGGCGCCAGGACTGCACCCAAACAGCCCCTAGCTGGGGTTTTTGTGCTTGCTCCAAATGGCATGATGCCTGCTTCCGGGGTTGCTGGGCCTGGTCTGGTTTCCCGGGGGCAGGCATCATGACAGCTTGGTTCCTTTTACTGACAAAGTACCACTTTCTATAGGTGAAAATGACATGTCGATGCCACTACTATATTCTCGGGAAACACCAGTTAACATATTAGGACGTGACTTGATGACAATCTTTGAAGCATTACTGAATCTGCAAGTATATACAGGGATTATCACAGATGAGGGAAGGTGCTGTGTTCAGACCGACCTTGGTTACCTGGCCTGATATTACTCCTCTGGGATCCAGCTAAGGCCTGCATTTCCCTTACCCACCTAGCAAAACTTTGATAATAATGATAACAGGGGGAGGGGAGGGTGTGACTAGGATACAACTTAAAAGTGAAAATGCATTAAAAAAGGCTTTGAAGGTGTGGCGGGATGGATGGGAATTTGTAGCGTTTAATATCTGCAACTGCTATATTTATTTTGCTGTTGCAGCTACTCATTTTCGAAACCTAAACAAAGAAACATTCTAAAAAAAAGGGGGACTTTGGAGGAGGTATCAAAGAGCTTGTCCTTACTTTGTGGTATCTGGATATTAAAATATGTAAACCTAAATTTGAGGCGATTCTTCTGTTGATCACTTTCCCTCCCATATGTATCCTACAGCAGTGCCAAAAGATATTAGGTGGTTATGGTTATGTCACGATTCGCTCATTAAGCTCCCGTTCCCACCACTTGGGGCCATGATTTGGGATTTATTCCCTACTGGACTTTCCTTCCGAACCTTATGCTACCGTGCTGTGATGAAGTGGGAGCCCTAAATCCTTATTTTCCAAGCTACTTCCCTTCCGGATCCATTCCAGGTTTTTGGCAGCCAGCATACTGATTTAATCAAATGACTATGCTTCCCAGAATGCCTGGCCCACTGCTTCATCTCCATCCTTGCAGGACAAGGTTGGGTGGAGGATAGGCAACACCTGTGGATGCTGGTGCAGCAAGCAGCACACCTGAGGCGTGTGCTCGTTATGCAGCTTTAAAAGCCTCAGTTTGCTTCAGTCCAGTGCTGGGCATTGATGCAGTGTTCCTGTTTGTGACTGGTCCCTTGTCCCTTGTCCCTTGTCCTTAGCTTTGTGCCTAGTTCCTAGTTTCTATTTCTTGTTCCATATCCCTGGATTTCGAATTTAATGTGCTTAATTGATTTCTGCTTCCTAGATTCCCTTTCTTTCTTCCTCTGTTTGCAGGCAGCATTTGTCAGTGCTTTCCTTTTTGGTACAGGCCAGTTTGCCTGTGTTCTATATTTCTTTGACTTTGCCCTTTGCTGCTGTAAACCTTGATGCTTTAGTCTTTCCTCTTTATTGATTTAGCTTCCTGCCTTTTTTCCTTGGATGGGTGGGGGAGGTTTGCCTTTGTAATTACGTTTTTCTTTTTTTTTTAAACATCTTTTTATTATTCAGCGAGGCAGCAAAACACAGGCGAACAATCAAAGGCAAATTCAATATGATTATAGGAGTGCACAAAATAGACATACCGAGGTTGCATCACATATAGACATAACCATTGGGCATCCTTATAACCTGGCCAGGATGTCAGAGAGCTATGACAGGGGCGAGGACCCGAGCTGGTGGGGGGAGGCAGCTGGCGGAGATGCATCAGGTGTCGTATTCAGATCAGACATATAGGCTCGGAATCTGAGCCAGATATTCCTAGGTCTGGAGTGATTGGGCTGTAGGTGAGACCAGGCTTCCTCAGAGTCCGAGGCCCACGTGACCGCTCTTAGCCATTGGGCATGGGTGGGAGGCGAGGGGCGAAGCCAACATAGGAGGATGGATCTTACCGGGAGAAGCATGCAAAGTCCCGCTAGTTTTTTAAAATTCCGGGAGAGGCCTGGGAGATCATGGAAGAGGCATGCCACCGGGGAGGGATCGACGGGGTGGTCGAGCATATCAGATACCGTTGAGCAAACCGCCCCCCAGAACTGTGAGAGGCGGGGACAGGACCAGATCATGTGGATGTAATCGGCAGCATCCTGCCCGCACCTGGGGCAACTGGAGGGGTAATCGCTGGACATGTGGTGCAATCTGATCGGAGTGTAGTGGAACCTATGTAGTACCTTAAACTGAATCAGTTTGAAACGGGTGTTGAAAGACACCCGGTGTATGCGTTCACACAAGTGCGCCCAGCGCTCATCAGACATTTCCACACCGAGATCCACCTCCCACGCCCGCTTCAGCTTAGTGAATTCTGGAATAGATCTGGACTGCAGCATAGTCTATAATCTAGAAATGTTACCTCTGGTGGGCGAGGGGGAGGTGAGTTCCTCAATGGCAGGGTCATCCGGTGGCAATGCTGGAAACATCTGGTAATTACGTTTAAGGGTCCTACGAAGGGACGAGTATTGGAGCCACACACACTGGCCGCTCCTCAAGGACAGTGGGAGGTCAGGCCACTCAACAAATGTACCTTGCTCAAACACATCCCGAAGCAACTCATATCCCGCCTCATCCCAGCGGCGAACCATGGCTGGTGGCACTCGCGGGACCCCCGGAAGAAAATTCCAGAGAGGGAGGTTGCCATGGAAGGGGTATAGCAGTACCGGTCAGCCGCCATGTTTTCGCCAATGCAAGGGATGTGCAGGCGAGCGGACTCTGTGAGTCCAGTGGCAGGGGGGCAGGTTGTAGCACCAGGGAGCGAATGTCGCGGTCGCAGACCGCCATCTTCTCGAGTCTGACATACGGGGGGAGGTCCGCTGTGTTAAACCAGTAGGATGTATATTGGATTCGGGATACCAGCCAGTATTTAAGGAAATCAGGGGCACCAAGCCCCCCCGTAAGTCATAGGGGTAGACAGGGTATCAAGTTTAAGGTGGACCGCCCCTGCGTGCCAGAGGAAGGAATTAACTGTGCAGGTCAGTTCACGAAAGAAACCCCCCCCGGCCATAAGGGGATATTGGTAAATCTGTACAGTAGCTGGGGCAACACCACCATTTTCAGTAAACCTATTCTGCCCGCGAGGGATATTGGGAGTTTGTCCCAGACAAGAACTTTGGACGACAGATGTGTGAGGTACTTCTGGTAGTTCTCCTTGAAAGTCAACGCTTGATGGCGTGTTACCTCTATCCCCAGGTAGGTGATTGTAGACTGAGCCCACGCGAACCCCTGAGTGTCGGGAGGGGGGAGAGTGCACTCCGTAAGTGGGAAGAGTGTGGATTTCGTGCAATTCACCTTAAGGCCCGAGATTCAACCAAAGTGAAAGACATCCTCCAGTATGGGGGGTAAGTTGGTAGAGGGGGAGCGTATAAACAACAGTGCGTCATCAGCATATAGGGACACTATGTCCGCCTGGCCCGCGGTGCGGAGACCTCTGTGTGCATGGGATTGGCGGAGCATATCGGCGAAGGGCTCTATTGCTATAGCAAAGATCAGGGGAGAGAAGAGGCATCCCTGTCTCGTCCCCCTGGCGATCTCAAAGAGAGGAGAGCAACGGTCGCCGGTATGGACCCTGGCCACAGGATCAGAGTAAAGCAATCTGACCCAGGAGAGAAAGGAGGGGCCAAATTTACAGCTCTCGAGGACACGCCACAGATATCTCCATGAGACCGAATCGAAGGCTTTTTGCATGTCTAGCGTGGCAGCAACCGCCTGTGTCTCGGGGTTTATTCTATCAATTATATTAAAGAGACGCCTTAGGTTCAGAGAAGTAGAGCGACCCGGGATGAAGCCCCCCTGGTCTGGGTGGATAATAGATGGCAAAAAAGGGGCCAACCGGAGCGCTAGTGCCTTAGCATATATTTTGACATCACAATTTATAAGTGAGAGCGGGCGGTATGAACCGCATTGCGAGGGGGGTTTACCAGATTTAAGTAATACTATAATTGTGGCTTCGCGGAGCGAGGGGGGAAATACACCGGCCTCAACCGATTCCTCCCAGAGAGCCAGTAGGTGAGGGAGCAATAGTGATTTATAGCGCTTATAAAATTCGACAGGAATACCGTCCGAGCCGGGGGCTCTCCCCGAGGATAAGGAGTCCATAGCATCCGAGAGCTCCTCAAGCGTGAGTGGGGAGTCGAAGGAACCCGCAGTCTCCAAAGAGAGAGTTGACAAAGGAAGAGACTCGAGAAAAGAATCGATCTCCGCCACCGACAACTCATCTGAATTGGAGTAAAGGGCTTTATAGAATGTGGAAAATTCCATATTGATGTCCTGTGAGGTGACAGCCATGGAGCCGTCAGGTCTCTCAATCCCAAGAATGTGCGGGGACCCCGTCTCATGACGGATCAGTCTCGCCAGAAATCGGCCAGGGCACTCACCCTCACCGTATCTCCTCGCCATGCCAGGGTTATCCAAGAATTTCTGTTCGCGATCCGCAAGGGATCGGAACGTGTCCAGCTCCGCCCCGATATCCGCCAGGGTACCCGGGGTGGAGTGGAGTGAGCATTTAGCCTCCAGGGTTGATAATTTAGATTCACTCTCGGCGAGGTCTCTCCGGATCGATTTAAGGACCCCGTTCTCCTTTGACAGCGCTATTCCTCGAATATAAGCCTTGAAGGACTCCCAGAGAGTGGCCTGTGACGGAACCGAGCCCGTGTTTGTCGCGAAGAACTCCTCGATGGCCAACTCGAGCTCGGAGCAAAACTCTGGGTCCAGGAGGGAGAGGGGCTTCAACCTCCAGGATCGGGTACGGCCGGGATCCGGCCCCCAACCTATGGTGACGGTTACAGGAGAGTGGTCAGACAGGGTTCTGGGGAGGATCATTAACTGGATGACATTCTTAACCAATTTGTTGGAGATCACCCATCTATCGATACGGGAATAGGAATCATGGACTGAGGAGTAGAAAGAGTAGATACGGGAGTCCGGGTAGAAAAACCTCCATGCATCAACCATGGCAAGACGGGGTAGGGATGATAGTGCAGTATAGGCTGCCCTGGAGAGTTGATGGGGCTTGGATCCAGATCTATCGAGGGCCATATCAAAAATAGTGTTGAAATCACCCCCCCAGAGGATAGGGACAAGGGGAAAGCCATCGAGGAGGGAAGTGACCTGTACATAAAAATCCGGGTCATCTATGTTAGGGCCATAAATGTTCAGCAGGACTACTTCCTTGTTTTGGATCGAGGCATGAAGCAGTACATACCTGCCTTGGGGGTCTATTCGTGAAGAGATAAGGGTGAACTGGAGACTCTTATGAATAAGGGTCATGACCCCGTGGCTTTGGGTAGAGAAATCAGTGAAAAATCTATGGGGACCCCAAGTCTTGGCAAATCGCATACACTGTTCCGTGCGGGCATGCGTCTCTTGTAGAAAAAGAATCTTGGACCCATGACGCTCAGCCTGCACCTGGAGCTACCTCATCTTTTTGTAATTGCCCAGCCGCCGCACGTTCCAGCTCATGAAGGTCAGATCACTCTCGTACATAGATGCAATGGTATTGGTAACAGAAAAAATGTCAATAACCAACTGGCCAGTCTAGTAACCCTGTGGCACCTGTTCCTGAGTATTGCCATGCAGTCTGCCTTTGCTGCCAGCGGCAAGTTTTCCATAACATAACCCCCAACAAAACCCACCCCCACCCACATCCCCCCCCAAACAGAGGGATGACAATCCCAAAACCCCCCAACCACAACCAAACCAGAGACATCAGCGCCTGGGGGCCTGTAGGCCGGACTGGCCGCGCCACTCCGGGCAGTGGCAGATCCAAATAAAGCCGAAGGTGCCTGCAGTAGGAATTTGCATGTAACTTGGACAGAGTTTTTGCACATATTGGAGTGGCACAAATGTGTAAAGTGAAACAAACCAAGCAGATTACAGAATGGAAGATCAGTGTAGCCCCAATACGGGGAAGCGACCGGCCTGGTGTCTCCCCCATGGGACAGAAGGATAGCTTAGAACAATCATCAGAGACGGAGGGGATCAGCCCGGGAAATGTTCGTCTATAAACTTGGAGGCCTCCTCAGGAATCGTGAAAAAAAAACCTGGTTGGCATGCTCTACGCGAAGTTTAGCGGGATAGAGCATGGCATATTTAACTGAATGGTCCCGTAGTTTGCGCTTCACCGCCTGGAAAGTCTTGCGTTCACGTTGGACGGCAATTGAAAAGTCCGGGTAAAGGTGAATCATAGCGCCGCCCAGTAGTAGCTCACCCTTGAGTCTCGCGGCCCTGAGGAGAGCATCTCGATCGCGAAAGTTGAGCACCCGGGCTATGATGGGTCGGGGTGGAGCCCCGGGTTTGGGTTTAGCCGTCAGGGCTCGGTGTGCCCGCTCTATAGCAAAGTGCGGGGAAAGCTTGGGTGAGTCAAGGAGCGACAGTAATGTATGCTCAACAAAGTCCTCCATTGGTTCATGAACTTCATTCTCGGGAACCCCGATAATGCGGAGGTTGTTACGCCTTGATCGGGATTCCAAGTCCTCATTCTTCTTTTCCACATCGAGGACACGGCTGGAAAGAGCGACAACCTCAGAGCGCAAGGCCCCCAGTGCATCCTCCGCGGAGCCCACCCGCGTCTCGTCCTCCAACACTCGGGTATCAGTCCTCTCAATGTGGGCCTTAATAGAGGATATAGTGCCGTTCATATCATCTAATTTTGAGTGGAGTGCGGTGAAGCCCTCGCGGATATAGTCCATCATGCTTTGGGGTTCCGGGGCTGCGATGGACGACGAAGCGACAGGGGCCTGCCCAGCGGACTCCTCTGGTGATCTCACTGGTGTCTTCGCGAACAAATTGATGGAGCTCTGTTTCTTCGCACCCCTCTTGGTCATCTTGACGATGTTGGGGATCGAGTGGGGTGAGGGGGATCCTGGCAGCTCTAGAAAGAGGGTGCTGCACCCCGTGAGACTGTGTGCAAGGTTGGGTGCAAAGCAGGAAGTAGTGCAGAGGGCACCACGGCTGAGGATCCGTATATATGGGGTTTTGCGGTTGCCGGTGCAAACAGTGCGGACCCAGCCAGCACCGGGAGACGTGGAGGGCACCATCAGGGGGCCTCGAGTGTGGGTGGCCCCGGGGTAGGGGGGCAGTGGTGCCCTACAGCCACCACGAGAGAAAGGGTCCCGATTGATTCCTCCAAGCGGTGGACAGGTAGGCAGGCCGCAACCCCAAAGACACCAATGTAGACTTGGGCAGTCCCCAGGTAGATGGTAGGTCCTGTGTAGAACCGTAGCCCCGGGATCCGCGCGACCCGCTCAGGAGAGAGGCCCCCCGGGTAATTACGTTTTTCTATGTTCCTGTTCCTTTACTTTCTCTTGGAATCAATTCCAGGTTTTCCCTTGCACTTCTGCATTTATTTCCCATTGATTATTAGGTGTGGTGTGCTGTTGTAGCTAGCTCCTATGTGAATGCCTATGTTTTCCTCACTATTCTGTAATCACTATTCCTACTTGCCCCTTGTCTTGAGTCTTATGTATTTAGTTATCCTCCCATTGCTGTTATAGCCTTTCTGGGTCCCTGTTTGATCAACAGGGTTCGTGGGCTTGCCGACAATCGAGTGGTATTTCTCGTCGTTTTGAGTACTGTTTTTAAGTTACCTTATTCAATACCATCAAGAGTGTTAGCTCACAGATCCTGCTGTTGCTTGCCCTGTGCATGGGCTTAGCGCTGTCAGTACCTGTAACAGCAATTGTGGGTAAGGAGCTTGCTGACTTTCCTTGTAACCATAAGGAGCTTCTAAGTGCTTACCCCACATCCCTTTTCATATATTTGTATTGTTGTCACACTCTATTTGCACTACTGGGTTTTAGCATACATGTGTCTTGGTTCCTGTGTGCATGTTGTTTGACTCAAAGCAATTCACTGTGTGATCTTGTGCACATTTTCCTTGCCATATTCACTGCCTTTGTACTCACCTGACAGGTTACCAGCAATGTTTCACAACTCTATGCTTCAAATTGTGACCCATTAATTAAGAATGCTAAAGTAGGCATAGGCCGCATTACAGGTTTGGCGGTATTACGGCAGTAAATCCAAAGAGATAAAGCCAAACGGATTTACTGTTACCACCACTTAATCCGGTGGAATTACTGCTGGATTACGAGTGGTGGTAGGTGGAGTTAGTCCTCATTTATTGGAGTTCATAGGACTCCATGGGGATTTCAGCGGAATTACCACTGGCTGTAATCCCGGCAGAAGGTAATTCTGCTGATTTAGCCTTTTTTTGGCTGTAAAGCAGAGGAATTAACTCCAGCATAGTTTGGTGGTGTGGTAATGCGGAGGTAATGCAATGGTACATTACCACTGTTTTTGGCCACATCGCCCAACTCATAATGAGGCTCAATATTTTGCATGTATAGAGATTACATGTTTAAAATGTTAGCATTACTGCAGGTCTGATTTCTGTGTCAAGCAATACCTTTTGAGATGCCTACTTCTGATGTAGGACTGATTTTGTCATGCAGCAGCGGATGGTCCATCGTACACAGTGCAAAGCTATTAGCTCGGCCCATACTGGAGAAACCGTCTTCCCGCTCCCACCTGCTCCAGCAGGCATGCCCACCTAAACATCCTTGTGTTTCTCCATTGGTCACTCAGGTCAGAGTGCCACTGTGCCAGCTCCACGATTCCTACCTCACAACCACCATGATGGACATGGTGCGGAATGAGTTTGAGGCACAGGCTACTGTGAACTTCACCCAGTGACACGCTGGGAACAGTCAACCAACAGGATGAACTGAGCCACTAGTATCAGCAGGGAAATGTGTCAAAAATTATACTTCTGGGCAGATATACAAGGCACATACATTCAGCAGGGTATTTATTTGACATTTAAAAGGTATGCACAATGGGTAAATCACCATTCTAAGCTGGCTGCCTATATATCCAACCACTTACTTCCTAAACAGAGGTTTCTTTCTAGTTTACTAGTTGGGAGCCGGTATAAAGGTCAGGGGGAAGGTAGGTGCTCTGCTTCTCAACTGCGCTAACTATTGTTGGTGAGTTGTTCGCCTTCAATTCTTCTGTAATCTTGCTTCAATCTCACCTGCAGAGCTTTTTTTCAACAATCAGCTGCCCATTAGCCTCCACTCTAGAAGTTGGACTTAAGTTCCTTGACTCTGCTTTGCCTGGGTATCAGGTGGGTGAAGTGGAGTAGGGGCAGCCTTTGGCATCCAATAGCATTTCCACTAGTTTTAGGCCATTCCAGCCCCCCCGCCCCGGTATATTGCCCAGGTTTTCCACAATCTAGTACTTAAAAAAACGTCCCGTGCTTTGATCAGGGATTGGTGCTGTGGTAACTAATCCTTAATGCAGGCCAGAAGGAGCATAAATTGCGGAGTTCCTCCAGTTGCACTTAGTCCTGTGGGGAAGGACAACATATGGAGTGGATAATGCACCCGAGAGAGACTGCAGGGTGAGGCCTATAGGATGTGGAAAGTTGGCGGTATGTCAATATGGGTCAATCGCAGATCTGAAGTGAGCTGAGAGATGGACTGCGAGACAGCTTACAACACTACAGACCTAAGCTCCTAGATTTACTCTATATTAGGAAGAATTAAGAAGGGGACAGCACACTACAGAGGAGAATGATGTGAGCTCCTTGTTACTCCAAAAGTTCTAAAATAAGGAAGAAGGTTTGGAGCGGTCATCAGCGAAGGTGACTGATCCGTGATGAATAATTGAAGTAGAATGGCTAGCAACATCAGGAACACATACCTTTTTAACAGGATCAGGGCTAGCTACTCCATAGGGTGGAGGATGTGCACTGGCATTTCTAATTTGCCAGGCATGCAAAGCACGTTCGTCAGGGGGTTTGCCAGACCCTTCATGTTAAACTCGAATCCCGTTCTCCCTAAATTCCTGCAGTTCCTCCTATGAAAAGAATTCAGGGTTACATTGTACCCACAAAGCAGTCATTATCAGCGGCTCAGGGAATGCGAAAGAATACACAGCGAAATAGAGACAGTTTTCTCATCTGACCCGGATTCTTCATCTCTTGCCAAGAAAAAAGAGCAAGCACAAGAACCCCTACAGATCAAAGAGGATGTTATAACGAGGGCTGTTGTGCACGCACGTGATGGCTGCCTAGCTGTTGAGCTCCAATCCGGCCCAGATCCTTTAGTTAAATATATCCGCTCCGGAGCCAACATATGATCAGATTTGCTGCTACATTGGTTCACAAACAGTCGTAGAACATCCGATTTGTGAAGTAAACTGTTGAGAAACGCTCGAGATATCTGCGCTGAAAGACAGAACCGTGGATGACGTGTTCTTTAGGCCCGCGGCAAGAACAGCGCAGCACACACTTAAATCCGCTGAGAAGGCTGAACATTGCAGGCCGTGAAAGAGGAGGAGCCTATTGTGATTCCACCACGCCACATAACACCATACATGGTATCTCTCTGGACTGCAACACCCTCCTGGACTGCAACCACCCTGATAATCCTCGTACAGGATACAAGCTTGCTAACCCCGCCATAATATCTCCAGCAAATTATCTGCACTACGGCTGATTGAATTGCGGGCAACCCCATCGGCTCCCGGCAGGGAGGACCCATACCGTGGAAGCTCACGCTCACCATCCTTGGCCGAAGTCACAGGAGATACCAGCTCCGATTTGAACATGACTGAACTCAACATACACCGTCAATCAAGGCTTGTCCGAAACAACGTGGGAGCCGCTGCAACTACCCGTAGCAGGGCAGACTGAGCCCAACGCTGGTACTATGAAGGAGGCCCTTCACAAGCACCATCCGTCACCCAGCTCTAGAGTCATGGTGGGTAGAGGGCGATCCCCCTCTCTGAACTGGGCCCCAAGCGCCACACATTGTTTTGGCGGTGTGACCCGCTCGATCCAGGTCGGCAGTGGAGACCGCACTGGGTCCGGCGGGGATTCGGCTACGCTCCCACGACAGAGACCCCCCCGGCCACAACACCACCTCTTTTGAACATGAGCCCCCGAGATCCCCAAATGGGGGAAGACATAACAGAAGCCTTTAATACGCGCGCTGCCCAGGCCTCGCAAGATGGTTGGCAGTGCAGTTAGTGGGCTGCTTGGGTACCGCAACATCATTACACGCTACATTTACCCTGGTGAGCGGCCCGATAAGGTAAATACAAACTTTTGATACGTGGGACATCATAACCCATCCACATATCCTTTGTAAGATGATAGTGATTTTGCATTGACGTCGAGGAACTGATATTCGCAACTATCCGTCCCTGGTGGAGCGCTGAATGTGATTGTTGCGCGATGTACTCTACTTTGCCACTTAACACCAGAAACTAATAGCACACCCTCACGCAACCAACCTCCTGAATGTTATTGACTGGAGAGGCCATAAGACGGGTCCCTCTGCCAAAGCTATCCAACCCGTGGGAGCTAACGCAGTGGGTAAGGGGGGATACCCCTCGCGGCCAGCATCTTGACACAAGCACACATCAGGCAAAGCGGCTTGTGCACTACAGCAAACTCCGACAGGCTGAGACAACGCCTGCTACGCCAGCACACATCCTATCCCACGCTGGCCATGGTTGACTGGTATCTTGATTAATAAATTGTCCCATACAAGCGACCTGAGGATCCTCAGCAACAACTCGCTACCGAGAAACTTGAGACTCGAATAAAACACTTGGCAGACGCCCTGCTGACAACGGTAATACAGAGGGCAAAACTCCTAAAGACGTGGGAGAAAACAGTCCACACTTATCCAGGGTTTGGGGCAGGAGGTACAATAATAGACACTTCAGAGAAGGTCTCTTTTTCTTGTGACAAACTACAAGCAAGGAAGGTCTGCTACCTTGCGGTCTAACACAGGTGCACTATTGGCGATACCTAAGAACCCAGTAAGATCCGTACAGAGGAAGTTGGGCGCTACTCCTCTTAGTGCACACCTAGGGAGCATTGTCACTGGGCCCAGTCAGCCTTGGCGGGCCCGAATAGGATTTGCTGGGGGAGCAAACTATAAGGTGTGAATCGAACAACGAGGAGCTAGTGTACTGGTGGGGGCAGGCTACCGCCACAACCAAGCTATTGATCCTACATATACCGGACAAAGCCGGAATACCTTGAACTATAAACAAAGTCCTCAGGTCGTGCTGCGCTCCAGAAACGTGAAGGACACACTATCCTTTCCATGCTGCACTGAAGACCAATGCCACTGCAAGGGAAATATGCCCCCTAATACCAAGCAGCCAAAATATTTTACTGAACACCTCAAAGGGGTACTCAGTCACGCATGAACAGCCCTCCTTACATGACAGAGTCTGCCCTCAGACACTTTCCCACCGTTAAAAAGTGCAACGCCCTAGATCACGAGATCCATAAGGCGACAGATATACAACAACATGTCGATAATGACAAAGGGCTCCGGCATGAGGAAGAAGGGCCCGATGGATTCATTCACAAGCTCCCAAGCCCCGGCGGCAGCAACGACAACACAAACTGAAGACACTCCGAGTACATCCTCAACTAGTCCTAGAAACAATCAGCTTCTCACCACAATGCAAAATGGATTTTTATCTGTCAACGTTAAATTGGATGACATTGTGGCCACCATCGGATCACTCAAGGCGAGATTAGATAAAGAAAGTGCCCGAGTAACGGAAACCGAGGCCAGGATTAGTGCAAACGAAGATACCATCGGCCAACATTGCCGCACATTGCCCACATGAAACGGGAACTCGCGGAAATGCGAGGCAAATGTGAGGATTTGGAGTCTAGATCCAGGAGAAACAATATCCGGATAGTTGGAGTTGCTGAACCCTTTAGTAAGGGTCCTATGGAGGCGCACACCAAAGCTCTCCTAAAATCCCTGTTTGGCATGATCGCGTTTTCTAAACACTTCCTGGTGGAGAGAGCACACCGCACCCTTGCCCTGATGCCTAAACCCGGGGCTCCGCCTCGCACCATCATCGCCAGACTACTAAATTATCGTGACAGAGATTTGATCCTCAAGATGGCCAGGGAGATGGGAACGCTGTGATATGAAGGTAATAAGATACACATCTACACTGACTTCGCTGCAGGAGTACAAGCTCGTAGAAGATCCAACGAACCAGTGAAAAGACAACTTAGACTGCGTCAAATACCATACGCCTTAATTTAACCAGCAAAAATGCGAATCCAACATGGAGGCAGGGCGCACTTCTTCGAGAACCACACTGCAGCAATGGACTACGTCAAGACCTCAATTCCGCTGCCACCACAAGACCATGGAGTGGATCAGAAGTTAGCCCCACGACTCAACGATGAAGGGAGAGATCCAGCAGATTGAGTGTAGCTGACTGTGATATCTTTTTGATGTGTTTCGAGTGCTGTGGCAATGGGTGGCACCGACTCATTGTTAGTTAGTGCGGATTGGATGCGTCCAGCTCGGGAAGACATTAAGCTGCGGCATACGCACCTCCGGAAAGGTGCCACAAGTCTGAGGGGAATCATCATGGTGTTGGGGCTGATGGTGAGGTAGGGGGATGATGGGAGGAAATGCAACAGTCATTCCCTGGTATACCTGATGACGAGAGCATATGGGTGGGGCATTGGGGGGAGTTAAAGGTTTCAAAATGTATGGTTATGTCGCTATGAACAGGACTAGATATCTAAGAGCACTCACAGATTACGATAAATGGATGAATACCAATGGCACGCAATACAACTACGGGCAAAGGGCTGAAAATTAAACTGTTGTCTTGGAATGTAAGGGGCCTAAACAACCCGAGCAAAGCCAGGAAAGGGGGAACATACGTGACAAGACACCACTCGCACATACTGATGCTTCAAGAAACCCATGTGCTACAGAAAGTGAACACTGACTTTATCGCAAGCTAGGGCCCGCTCCGATACTACACTGAATATTCCACACAGGCCAGGGGGGTCCTCACCCTTGTCCATCGATCACTGGGCTTCCGATATGTGAATAGTAAAACAGACCCACAGGGATGATAAGTACTGGTTTGGGGTGAAATAGCAGGGCAGTCAGTCATACTGGTAAACACATACGGACCCAATACAGACAAATCCAGAATTCTATCTCACCGTGTTAAATATGCTAATCCCACTAGATGAGGCATGGGTGCTGTGGGAAGGGGACTTCAATACTATCCTCAACAATACCCTGGACAGGTCATCCGATACTCCCCGGACAGCGACTAAAGAAGCTACCACCCTGCATCATATATTATTACAATTACCTTTGACAGACGCCTGGAGAACGCTGCACCCATTAGACAGACAATACTCATATTACTCCTCGGTGCACTATTCGGAGTCACGCTTCGATTATTGGCTTCTTACTGCCTCTTACTGCCTCTCTCTCAAATGCACTGGTGAGCTGTGATATTGATCTACGCACACTACCAGATCATTCACCGGTTTCTCTGTTGCTCAAACTGTGTGATGTTCCCCCATCCACTAAGTGCTGGAGGATGCCTTTGGCTATCCTCAGAGACCGCAACGTGACCGAATCCCTGCACATAGACATTGAGGAATTCTTTGCTATCAACAAGGACTCAGTTAACAGTCACGCAACACTCTGGGAAACCTTCAAGGTCCGGGTTAGGGGTATCCTCATGTCCAAAACCACGGGGCTACTCAAATCCATCTGGCAAGAATTGAGCCAGGTAGAATCCCGGCTACGAGAACTAGAGAAAGATTACAGTAGCACACACAGCAGAGATACACTTGCTGATATTAACAAACTACTTAATGATTTCCACAAACTAGCTGACAGGGAAGTACAATACATGGCCGCCCCAATGAGGGCAGGCAGGTATGGTGAAAGAAATAAAGCAGGACGGTCTCTGGCCAACATGCTAAAGGCTGAACACTATCGTAATCCTATCACCAGTATCCAAACAATAAGTGGTACGGGTACGGTGGTCACACAAGAAGAGGAAATAAATTGATAATTCATGCGATTTTATATGAAGTTATACTCTAGTAGCGATGATAAAAATCGACACAGGAAACGGCTGATTATCTACACACACTACATCTCCCAAAGCTTCCCCCGAAGCCAAATCCGAGCTGGAACAAACAGTAACCCGAAAGGAAATAGCTGAGGCAATTAAAGACCCAACATCAGGGAAGGCCCCCGGGTCTGATGGCCTAGGTGTTGAATTGTACGAGGAATACAAGGATATGAATCCCCTGTTTTGTTAAACATATGGGAGAAAGCGATGGACAGGGGCACTCTCCCGGAGTCTATTCGCAAATCCATAATACCTATATTATTGAAACCAAGGCGTCCACCCCACGATATTTCCTAATATAGACCTCTCTCCTTAATCAACGCAGATGCGAAGATCACTGCCTAGGTCCTCGCGACCAGGCTTCTCCTGAACATACCCAGGCTGGTACACCCGGAACAATGTGGTTTAATCCCGACTCGGTCCACTGCCCTCAACCTCCGGAGACTATTTGGGGTCATGGCACAGATAAACCCTGAGGCCAAAGCAGCTGTAGCTGCATTAGATGCTGAAAAGGCATTCGACTCAGTGTCCCGGGAGTATTTGTTTGCGGTGCTTAAATGCTTTGGACTAGGCCCCTACTTCATAAAATGGGTTTGTCTCCTTTACACCAATCCAGGGGCCAGAGTACTCACTAACCACACCTTATCTGCGGTATTCCTGCTAGGTAGGGGCACCAGACAAGGCTGCTCCTTCGTTCCTCTACTTTTTGCCCTAACAATCGAGCCGATGGCGGCATTTGTGCGGAAAAATCACGTGCAGAGGGGCATCAGAATGACAGGCCCACCTCTAAGTATATCACTACACGCGGACAACACACTTTATATCCAGGACCCCGAAGTGAACCTAGAACCCATCATGAAAGATATACACAAGTTTGTGAGATACTCTGGTTACAAAATTAACAATTCCAAATCAGAACTGTTCCTACTTACACCAGCTACTGAAAGCCCATCAAACATCAATGGATTTAAATGGTCACCTATTTGTATTCGCTACTTAGGCATCATTGTGTCTAAAGAGAGCCAAACGTTATATGCAGACAACCAAGAAAAGTTCCTACAGCTGTTAACCACGAAATTGCAGATATGGGCCAAACTCCCCATCTCCTTATACGGTCGGATAGCACTCCTAAAGATGGTGGTCCTCCCCAAACTTCTTTATTTCTTCAGCTATATTCCCCTCTGGCCGGGTAAGGTATTCTTCACAAAACTTCAATCCATGGCCACCTCGTTCATATGGAATGGGGGAGTGGCTAGGATGAAATGGGATAAGATGGTTGAGCCATGCAATACCGGAGGCATTGCTGCACCAGACTTTGAACTTTACTACTTAACGGCGCAGGCCCAGTTCGCCAAACACTGGTATGACCCACAGGATACCGCCACACATTTCCTGATAGAGAGATATGCTGCATCCCCCACTGATCTCCGCTCTGTCCTGTTCAGTACGTGCCACGAAGACCCCGGTTGATACGACGCTGTCAGCGTTACGGTCCACGCCTGGTCCATGATATTCAAAAAGCTTAAAATAGAGGTACCCTACGACTAAGAAGCCCTGCTCTGGCATTTGCCCGGCATTTCCCTGACATTTGACGAGGCTCTGCAGAGAACGTGGGACCCGGACAAACAATTAAAGATGTTAGACATGTACCCTGAGGGCAAATATGTATCTCTTGAGAACTTTGTCAATACTACTGGTGGGGATCAGCTGAAATCACTTTAATATTACCGCATGAGGGCCGCTTTTGGTGCAAGATGGCCAATGTTCCCTGATGAGCCGGCCTCTCATGAATGTGTGCGTGCGGTACCATCTGGGGCTGGAACGGGGACGGGCGTCTCTAAACTTTACGTTCTAATACAAACACACTCTCCATCCCTGAATACCATTAAAACAACATGGGAATCAGATCTGGGTACCACAGTTAGTGAAGTACGATACTGCCAACTGACCAAATCTGTATCTTTAAACGCTGGCCATTTGATTCAATTCAAGATCCTTCATCAACTGCATTATACCCTGGACAAAATGGCAAAGTTTACTGAAAATTGTTCGGGGAATGCCCAAAATGTGGGGATCCACACGCAAACTCTTTTCATATGTATTGGACATGCCCTTTGATTGCCGGGTTTTGGAAAAATGTGGCTGAGATCATTGGGAAAATAACACAAATCTCGGTCCCTCTTACTCCTCAGAAATATTTGTTCGGAGACATTGGTAAACTGGCTGGCTAAAACCACTAGGAGACTGTTCAATGTATCATGTGCTGTTGCTAAAAGATGTATACTGCGATGTTGGAAAGCCACACACGCAGCCCGTGGTGACAACTTCCTCTGAGAATTGACATTTGTAAATGAATGTGAGGAGAAATTTGTGTTGACGTTGCCTACAACAAACCGCCCCAAAAGACATATGGGCCTGCTTCAGAAGCTTTATATGTGAAATGATATCCGATAATGACTTTTCTCCTGCTTCATCGCCTTGATTGTATAAAACCCAACTTGTGCTTGCACCGCTGGAATTACAATATGCTGTTGAAAATGTTACTGTACTGTGATGATATCGACATGACCATCAACAAATAAAAAAAAAATGTTTAAAAAGAGGATGTTATAATTAGCAAAGTATATTGAAAGAGAAAAGAAAAACAAAAAGAGTACACACAAAAAAGTCTCCCACATCTTCTTCTTCTACCACAACCAGTTCTTACACAGAGCGCTCTTCTTTATCTGACAGAAACAGTGATTGAAACATAGCCGAGTAAGACAACCCTGGATCATGAGATGCCAAAAGATGCGATGGAGAAAGTGACTAAGTGTATGGTATTTAAGGAGCCATATGCAACAAAGGCATAAGAGCTTCCCAAGATAAGACAGTTCAAACATACCTTAAGGAAAGGGCTTCCTGTCATTTTAGACATTAATAAAAAAAACTAAGAGAATGACTGCGCCATAGAAGATAGCAATGCTGTGGTTCATTCTGAAGCTCTATCCCCTAACAGTAAAGACAGCAATGATACCAGAGCAGCTTCCTTACCTCATTGGTCAGTCATCAATGGTTATGGATGAGGTGTCACTCAGAGATTATGTTGGAAGAAATGTCCACTCAACTCGAAGAAACCCATACGCTGGTACTCACCTGTATCTGTGCTGCCAAGCTGAATAAATAAAAGTTTTATTTTAAAAAGAGCCTATAAAAATAGTCCTAAATGGTTTTCAGACGTTAAATAAAGCCACAGACGAAAGAAAGGACTGTGTCCCTATTCTGATATGCAGAAGCAAGAGGAATTTCTTTCAGATCTTGAATTTGATTGTGTTAGGTCTTCAGCAATGACATTGTACGCATTGGTATACGGGGGACTTGAACACTACAATAATGAAGATGAACTTTGAAGTGATAACGTTGATTAGGGGGACCCTTGAGAAAAAAGTGCACAAAGTGTTCAAGAATGATAAGCATGCCGACAAGCTAAGGAAGAAGGTCAAACCATGTGTTAGACAGGCATGGTATCAAAAGAGACACAGACTCAAAACCTTTATTTACTAAGGTTGTTTGGTTGGTGTAATGCCTGACTGCCCTTAACTCTAAAGGGATGGTTCCCTTTACTGATGTTTCAAAGGGCCGTTGATGTTTAAGAGTCCAAAACAATAGTCTGTCTGTGTCTAAAGCTAGGCTTGCCCTCACTCTTTACAAAAATGTGTTAGGAAGTCTTCAAAAAGGAAAAATAGTGGTTTAACAGAAAATAGGAAAGCAAGGTTGGTTTCAGGTGACTTTCTCACCAGGTGTGGGGTGGTCAGCTTCAGATAAATGTGTTCAATCAACAAAGATGGGGGTGGACAAGCGAGGGAGGATCACCTGGGTAGGGGTCCTTGAGGGTGGGTGTGAAGCACAGGATAGTGAGACATGGTATCCCCCTTTTTCCCTAACTCATCCAACCCCTATCCCTGCTTATTTGATGGGAAACTACAAATCCCATAATTCCTCCCTAATACGCATTAACAACACTACTGAGTATGGAAGATGGGGATTGAGGCCAGGAGGATTACCTTTACTGACTTGTAATGCCTCTGTCCCTCTAATGAGATCAGGCACGAAATACAAATTACATACACCTGCCAGAGCTAACACTCCCTGTCAGGATAAAAGGTGGTGCACACAGGAACACTTTAAGCGGGGCTGGGTGCGAGAAGGAACAGCTCTTTCGTGGCTGATGTGAACCAGGCTATGGAAGTTGGAAGTCCAAGGGGCCGATCGGCTGCTGTGGAGAACGTGAGAAAGTCCGGTTGGCATTCCATCCTTTTTGGAAACCGCAAGGGCTCCATGACCAAAAAAGAGTGAGCGGAAAAGAGATCCTTCAATGTGCTTCCCAGCGGCCCGCCACCATCCTGGTAAACAATGGAGTTGGGGAGGAGCAGAGGAGGCATTGGTAACGGCTTTGACTGCTAGAGCATTGAAGACAGAAGACCAATGAACATGACCAGTGAGTTATCGAAGGCAAACAAAAGCCTGGTTTGTGTTAAGAGCACAAGTGAAAGTTGTAACACTGGTTGACGGTTGCACGTGTTTGCGTGTGCCAATAAAATGCGTAATGAAGAGAACAATGGACAAGATGGCCGCCCCACAGCATATTGCCTCGACCTTAGCCTAACCCCCCACCCAGGCCTGTTGACTGCAACCCTATTGGCCAATCTGCCTTGTTTGAGAGCCAATACTACGCCGGCTGCTTCCTGTCCCAGCCTGTCCATCTGCAACCGTCCTTACCGGTGGAACAGGAGCTCCCAACCACTGCAGGAGCAGTGCAACGTCCTGACGAAGAAGCTGGAGCCTCTCCCTGCATCTAGGTAAGCCTGTGAGCTTAATAGAAATTGCAGCTGAATATTGCTGTGTTATCTCTGGGAAGCGCTGCTGAAAGCGCATCCCCTTTTCGATCCGAAAAAGAAACCGCGCTGCAGGCATAATATCCTCGCAGCTTTACGTATTTCCCATTTGATACAAGTGACCCTTCATCGGGTCCCAGGAGGTAGCCCTGGCCAAGATGGCCACCCCACAGCATATTGCCTCCACCTCAGCCTAACCCCCACCCAGGCCAGCTGACTGCAACTCTATTGGCTAATCTGCCTTAATTGAGAGCCAATACTACGCCGGCTGGCTAAGCCGCCCCACCGCACCAAATCCCACGAACAACAGCTGCTTCCTGTCCCAGCAGGTTCGTGGGCGTCCAAGCCATCTGCCAAAAACTCTGCCTCTTAATCTAAAGACTGCCTCCATGCAACGCAAAAATCAGCATTGTTGGTACGTGCTGCTCCCTCTAGGAGCTCCCCTTGCGGCTAAACAGCCTCTCACACGATCTGCATCTACCATCCCACATGGTATGTGCCGGTTCCCAAGCCATCTACAGCCATTACAGCTATCCTGCCTTCGAACTATACCAGATGCCTCACTGATTATTGTTGTTCTCATGTGCCCTATCAGCCTCAGCAACTGTTCCATACCGACGCCTCACTTGCTACCTGCGACCGCATGTTTGCTCTTCCGCTATTGAGGCTTGCCCACCACTCGATCTGCACTCCTTACTAAATTTGTCAGTTTGTTGTTATTGCTAGCCTGCCACTAGTTTGTTACGCGCTGCACACTTGTTGCCTGTCACTTCCGTATGCTCCCCTCTAGCCTGTCTATATCTTGTGCCTTGTTGATGGTATTACTGCAAACCCGACACTCGAACTGTACCCTTACTAAATTTATCAGGCTGTTGTTACTGCTAGCCTGCCACCCGAACTGTATGCGCTGTATTCTTGTTGCCTGTGGCATCCTATGCTTATTACTTGCCTGTCTACAAATGGTGCCTTGCTGATACCGTTATTGCCAGCCTGGGTTATTGTTGCTACTATTAGCCAGCCATCTAGCCTGCCATCCGAATTGTACGCATTGTATTCCTATTGTTACTGCTAGCCTGCCATCCGAACTGTACGTGTTGCCTTCTTGCTGCCTGTGCACCCTTATCCTCACTACTAGCCTGTCTACAAATGATGCCATGTTGATGCCATTATTGCCAGCCCAAGTCATATCTGAACCGTTCAATTGTACTAGTTTTGTTCAGGCTGTTATCCAAAACTACAATAGATTCATTTGCAAAGTTGCTCACACAGGCGACTCCTTACAATCCCTGTTGTTCAGCACGTGTTGATATAGTAGATTCACTGATTCCTATTTACTTGTCGCTGGTCACCGGATTCAGACGGGTATTAAGCCCATACCGTCCAAACACATCAGAAAAAAACACAAAAGATTCCAGGACTCAGCGCCAATAGTAAGGGTTGTTTATTAGCATGAGCCCTCTACTTGATAACGCGTTTCGGCTCCCACGAGCCTTTGTCAAATCAGGGCTATGTCAGTTCAAACAAATGTATTGATATATTGAAGTATTACCATTCATACCACAATTCAAAAGTTTTCAAAATTACAAATAACATATCAAATTGGTAATTTGCAAACATGTATGCCATTGGTTCAGACAGAGAAACAAGGGTTGGTGAAGGGGAGGATTGATTGGGTTCAGAAAACATCACAGTGAACACAAAGATGTAAAAACAAAACGTAAATGGAGAGAGAAAATCAAAAAGTACCCATTAGTACAATTGAAAGATTAAGGAGAATCCTGATTTAGAAAACTAAAACATAAGATATACATTAGACTATCTGCTTACCCAACGTAGTTCTGAAAAAATCCGTAGGACTGTTGTCATGCTAATAAACAACCCTTACTATTGGCGCCGAGTCCTGGAATCTTTTGTGGTTTTTTACAATAGATTCATCAGCATCCTTGCATGTCAGCTCCCACTGAGTAGCTACTGTTACACTAGACTCAATAGCAGAACTTAATTGCAACACCAAAATCCTCACAGTGCAAAGCAAGCCCAGTTAACAGGTCGAAATTGAAGTGCTTTTTCTACGGAGGATTTAAAACATGCCGCAGTTTACTGGCTGTGATTTTATTACACAAACTGCGAGGGAAAATGCACTGTTGAGAAGGCACTATTATATGCTGCAGGAAGCAATTGTTGCAAATATCTTTGGAAAGTTATTCTCGAAGGGGAGAAATTCTGACCAGCACGGGTGATGTGTGTACGTCAGAAAAAGAGCCAGGTTTTGTTGAGTGACAGGGATAGACTTAAAAGGAAGAGATCTAGGGAGTGTTGGTCAGACTGACAGAGGCTTCCAGGCAGACGAACAACAGCTGAGCAGAACTGCAGAGGCTCTCTGGAGAGTGAGCTAAGGGCGGTAGACACCAGGGGAAGCTGAGGTCCTTGCAGACAAGCTCTATCCCTTGTGTGGGCGGCTGGGCTTTGCAGAGTTTGCGATACTCCCGTTTGCTGATAACCCAGTTCAGAGGGGATTCCCATGATAACAGCGCAGAAATTTCACTCATCCTCAAAGTAGTATATCTGTGTACACACAGGTGAATGTATTTTCAGACAGCCAGAGAGATTTTTTTTTAATGTAAAGAATTCAACACATTTCAAAAGAGGTCCGGAGAAGTTACATGTTTTAGGTATTAAGCGTGGCTCCTGCCAAGTTACATGACCGAAGGCCGAAGTGAGTTAAACATATGTTATTTTGTCATTGAGCTGAGTTCATTGTGAAATGTTCTTTCCTTGCTGTTTATTCTTGCTAACCCATATGCACAATGTTAACTGTATCGCTGTTCAATGCTGCTGTTCATGATCGGTACGTTTATTTGCCAAGATAAATACACACAATAAAAGTCACTGTGTGTTTTGATACATTTTTTATGGTGTTTGGGTTGTGTCATTTGATTCATTGTAGATTCTTTAGACAGAGTATGAGTGCGTGTTTCGGCTGTGCATGCTTACAGCAGAACTGCCAAAGGCAATAGTCCAGCCTCGTAAATAAGTCGCTGAGAGTGTCAGGTGACACTGTCAAGATTAAGTGTACAAAGCCTGATAATTTGTGTTTAGAGTTGACCCTAATAGAATACAGGTGTTAGAGGGGAGTCTTGTCACATCATAGGGGGCATTACCATAATAACGCCATAACACTTTACCACCGTAACAGAGTACCACGAGA
This sequence comes from Ambystoma mexicanum, assembly GCF_040938575.1. Lineage (NCBI taxonomy): Eukaryota > Metazoa > Chordata > Amphibia > Caudata > Ambystomatidae > Ambystoma > Ambystoma mexicanum. Next base: position 1,243,734,908 of record NC_090927.1, on the reverse strand, counting down.
TTAGGTATAGCACTTTGACAAAATCCCTAACAAGCCCAAGTGCAAGTCCTGTTGAACCACCCAGCGCATTCTACAGATATACATATATATAAAACATATCAGTAAAACTATGTCGGATTCTGAGGCGTCCAATCAAAGGATGAATCCGGAAGACTCAGAAATAGTGCTGAGCTTCAACAGAGTGCTGGGACACTCCATGGACAAGTCAGTACGTAAAGCGATAAATGCAGGGCTGCAGCCTAAGAAAGAAAAGTTGCCGCTGGTGGAAGCATGGTTGGCAGCACCGACATACAGCAGAATCAAAAAAAGGCACAAGGGGGTGCTGGAATGCATCCGTAAAGCTTCATATAAAGCAGCCAAAGGGCCAAAGAGAAAAGGGGCGAGCAAGCCAAGAGTCTCAGAGCAAGAGGGTTTTAAGAGATTACGCAAAGTGTTTCTAGGAGAGGAGCACGCTTATCGCAAAGAAAAGGTGCATGACAGCTCCTCGTCTTCCTCAGAGAGAGAGGAAGCAGAAGGATCCTCTGTAGAGCATACCAACACTCCTTCACCTGAAGAAAGCGAAGATGAGGTCTAGGGCACAGACGCATCAAACGGGGACTTTGACCCTGATGCGTTTATCCACCCCAGATCGACGGATTGGGAGCCGGCGGGGAAAACCACTAGGTACCTCAGGAAGCGGCTGCGTATGCCGCTAGAGAAAGAAGCAAGAAATAAACTTAAGGCGGAGTGCCAGAGGCCGCATTTGGCGAGACAAATGGTGACAACGCCTATATTGGACCTAAATATTGTGACTTTTCTGACAAAATACGGAAGAGTCCCCAAGCAGGGGCTGGATAGATCTTGGCAGTGATGTCAGGATAAGCTATTGGTCCTTTCGGGGCCTCATGGACCTGGCCTGGGAGGCCAAAGAGTGCAATACCATGATAGACCCCCACAGGTGCTCATGGGATGGGCCCAGAGGGCCATATGCATGCTGGTCAATGCACACTGCGCCGTCTCGGCAGAGAGGTGCAGGAGCATCCTGATAAAAATGTACTGCAAGTTTACTGACTTGGCTACTTCGGAGCCAGGGGAGAAAGCAGAGAGGGTGCTATTTGGTGATGTGTTCGTCAAGCAAATGTGCAGATTTGTCAGTACATACACCACTCTGGATAAAGCACAACTATCAATTAAAAAAGTATTTTGCAATAAGATATTTGACAGGTCTGGGCGGGGGCAGAGCCGCTCGTCCAGCCAATTTCCCCATCAAAGGTTCTGTGGAGGCCACAGAGAAACAGAGTGGAATGCCTACCCCTTCTTACCTTCCCACAGGAGAGGGCGAAGATGGAGAGGACAGAAACAGCTGCCAGCACCTGCAGGTGGGCAAATGTATGGGCCTAGAGGTGGTTGGAGGCATGCTAGTGCTTTGCATAGTTAAGTGGCGCAAATTACCGTCAGATGCGTGGGTGCTCCAACGAATGCAAGGGTTCCAATTTGAATTTCTAGCGCAACCCTATCAAGCGCGCCCTCCTCCCCTGATCAGGCTTGCGGTGCAGGAGATGCAGGTGATGGATGCAGAAGTAAAGGCACTAGTGGAAAAGAATGCTACACAAGCAGTAGCTGCACTGGAAGAGGCCTTATCAGCAACGTCTTCTTAGTCTAAAGACATTTCAAAATGGAGGGAATTCACCTCCTCAAGGATCTACTGCAGACAGGGGACTAGCTAGCTCAGCTAGATCTGAAGGACGCATACTTAGCTGGCTCATGATCTTCCAGCCAACAGGAAGTTCCTGCGGTTCCGGTTGGCAGGACAGACATGAGAGTTTTCCAGCATGCCCTTCGGTCTGTCTTTAGCACTGTGGTGCATTACGAAGCTCCCAAAGTCTGAGGCAGCCGAGCTCTGTGAAGAAGGAACAAGGATGATCATTTATCTGGACAACATGATTTTCATGTAGCAAAACAGGGAGCTTTTGGTCACACAGGTTCAGAGAGGGGTGTCCCTTCTCCAAGAACTGTGATTTATGATAAACTGGGAAAAATCAGAGCTGACACCGGCTCACGGAATGGAATTTTTGGGGTTCCAACTGGACACAGTGGCGGCATCACTGAGTTTACCAGCACACAAAATGCAAACTATCTGCAAACAGATCAAAGTGATTCTCGCAAAGGAGGACACGTCCCTCTGACAACTGGCACAGCTGGTGGGATTATTGGCCTCTTCGATCCAGGCCATATTCCCGGGCCCGCTGCATTATCAGGCTCTACAGAGGCTCAAGATACAGTACTTGCAAAGGTCTGGGGTACGACCAGCTAGTGCCGATATCTGAGAAAGGACGGTGATGATCTGGTGGTTAGACCACATGGAAGTTTGGAACGGGAGAGCGAACTTTGGGAGCCACCCAGATGTGGTAATAGAGTCAGGTGCCAGAAGGTCAGTCTGGGGAGTCAGGTGTGGTTTGGGGACCACCGTAGGAAAGTGGACACCTGACAAACTCCAGGTGCACATCAATTATCTAGAGGCGTTGGCAGGTTAGTTTGCAATCCAAGCACTGACCCTGCAGAGAGTGAAGTGCTGCGTCCTTCTCCGGATGGACAATATCTCAGTGGCGAGGTATATAAATCACCTAGGGGGATGCGGTCGAGACTCCGGGTGGAGCTAGCCAAGGATTTCTGGCACCTATGCTTGGAAAGAAACATTTCTGTGACAGCGGAAATATCTGCCACGGCTGGCCAATACTGTGGCAGATTGGAACTCGAGGTTCCTGACGGACGCAAGCAATTGGAAGCTGCACAGAGAAGTCTTTCTCAGGTGGATAATGATGAGGGGCCCGTGCAACACAGATCTTTTTGCCACGCGGACCACCCATCAGCTGGCAAGGTTCTGTAGTTGGAGGCCAGACCCAGAGGCAGCAGCGACCAATGCCTTCATGCAGCGATGACGCAACCATGGTTCCCAGATCTTCTGGATCTCTTGACTGGGATGCCAATTCAGCTGCCGCAAATACAGCAGATCTTGCAAAATCCGACCTGTCGCCTGCACCCCATAGTGCTAGACGGCTCATTGGGATGCTAGGAGAAAGTCAGGACTTCCGGAAGAGGCTAGGAGATTAATTCAGGATTCCTGGGCTCCAGGGATGGCTAAGTCATATAAAGCAGCCAGGCATAATTGGAAAAGTTGGTGCGTGGCAAGGAGTGTGAATCCCATTACGGAAGATGTGACTGCATTAGCCAATTTCCTGGTAGATCTGGCAGCAAGGGGCATAGCTTATTGGACCGTCAACGTCCATAGGTCAGCGGTCTCAGCAGGACAAGCTATAACCAAAGGGGCCCCAGTGGGAGAGCAACCTTCATAAACAGAGTAATGAAGTGCATTTGACTCATGTAGCCGCCAGCCCCAAAGTATTTCCGGCTCTGGGATGTGAATATTCCGGGATTGGCCAGACAACAAGGAACTGTCGCCTCTGTGTCGTTAATAGAATCATGACTTTCTTGAACGAAAGTTAGCATGGACAATCTGTATTTTTCTATCAAACCTCCGCCTGACTTCCTGTCCCGCTCCAGCCACTCATTGATTAGCTGGTACAGGAGCACTTGCTGGTGGAGCTGGCGACAAATGTAAAGGTGAGCACAAAGGTGTGGTATACAGTACTTCCAACCTCTTTGTGCTCCTCTGGCAGTGCCACTTGGTCCCCTTGCCACCTCTCATGCCCCAGCCTTCCCCTCACGATTTAAAAAAAAAAAATCACTGGCACTGAAGACCTCCCCCTCCGCCCCCGGAGCCACCATCCTCTTTTCTATGCCCAGCTCTGCTCCGCTCCGCTCCATGTCCCAAAGACAAAAGCCCTGCCCCTGCTCCACCTTGCAGAGCCACAATCCCTGTTTCCCTCTCCCAGTCCCCCACTCCCGGGCAATCCGCATAACACCAGTGTTGTCACTACGGCACGAGTGATGTCCTTATCCTCTCTCACAGCACCTCAATCCCCATTTCCAGTGGAAAAAAACAAACTGGTGTTGTACAAACCCGCCCCCAGTGCTGCTATCCCCATTTCTCTTCCCCGCGCCACCATCCACAATTTCCTCCCACCCCCCAGAGTTCCGCCAATCCCCTTTCTCCCCCACTCCGTGCCACTATCCACTAAATAACGGCGACACCTCATGCCCGAGTACCGCTAACCCTTTTCCAACTTTCAGCCCCTTTCTTGCCCACAAGCTCCTTTGATCCACTTTTTTCATGCCCCCTTTAGATGCTTGTTTTGCCCACCAGCTCCCTTTACCCCCTTTTCTTGCCCCCAGATCCCATAAACCATTTTTCTTGCCAATTTGCCCCCAGTTCCTTTTGTTGCCCCCAACCCCTTTTGCTGATCTCCTGTACAGTTTAGCCCCCTTTGTTGCCCTCAACCCCTTTAGGCCCTTTTGTTGCACCATAAAATCCTTTTGTTGGCCCACCGCCTTTGCTTGCCCCAGTCCTATTAACCCCTTGTTTTGCCCTAACCTGTTCTTGCCCACTTTAGCCCATTTGTTCTCATCTCAGCCCCACTTAGCCCGTTGTGCCCCCCTGTTATGCTTGATCTAAAATGGCGCTGGTGCGCAATGCATTTTGGGAGCGCTCGGAGCCATGATGGATATTTACTTCATACCGTAGTGAAAAGCTGCACATATTTTGTTGAGTGTTAGATTCACGGTGCTGAGAAAAATATGCTTTCCAAACCTGGTATGCGGTCAAGGACATTTCTGCTGGGAAAGCTCACTTTGTTATGGTTTGCTACTGTTCTCCGTGGAGCGTGTTTTTAGAGAAGGGAGGCCCTGCGCTTCTTGGGGGAGCTCTCGATTGACCCAGCTAGCAACCGACGGCTGTTCCTCAACTGCGCAAGTGCAATTTCCAGAAGGTTTGAGAATTGACTCCCCTTTGTGGAGTGTGTATATATGCGGAAGACGGAGATGGTCATGTGAGACTCCAGCCGGAGAAGGAGGCTTACGTCCGGCCCTCCTGTGAGCTGTGGTGCTCTCGGCCTGGCTGTTCCCAGGGTCTTCCAGCCACTTCTGGACGAGATGAGGAATCCTGTTACGCTCACGGTGATGTATTTCCTTTTGGCTTCTTTACTTCTTCTGTGATCTATGTCGGTTTATAGTCATAATATCGGAAAAAAAATGTCGAATTCAAAAATGTCGAAAACACATACATATAATAGAAAAAGTCATTATTTCGAAAATAAAATGTAGAAAAAAAAATTGAAAAACCAATGTTAAAATAACTATGTATAATGTCACACATACTAACGTTTTTTATTCGGGGGGGTCCCCCCCCCAAACCCCCCATCCCAAAACCCTACCCCAACCCTCTATACCTTTAATTTTTTTTTTAAAAGTATTTAATAAAACATTAATTAAATAATTAATTATTAAAAAACCTCATCCCAAACCCCTACCCCAACCCCCCCTCCTCCCCATCCCCCCACCCACCATGGATATACCTTTAACCATTTAAAAAAATTATGTTTTATAAACTATAATTAATTAATTATTTATTTAAACATTAATTCGAAAAAAAAAATCGAAAAAAATTCGACATTTTTGTAATTCGACATTTTTATTTTCGACTAAATGTTTTCGACATTTTGACTTTCGACATTATTGTATTCGACATTATGACTGGATACCATCTATTTCCATATTATTTTTGTGAGTTATTTCTATGTACTTCTAAGATTTGAAAAAATAGCCGTATAAGAGCTGATTACCTTCTAAGAGTGCATGGCTGTGAGTTATTGTGTCTGTCTACGTTCAAAGTATTTGCTCTATAATTGCATTGATGATTTATGGTTGTTCCGTGCACTTTTGGGGGAGAGCAATACATTTTTGGCGTCACGAACAGGATGCTTGTGATGTGTTATTCCGAGTATTCAAGAATCTGTTGAAACGTAGATAGGATTTGGTGGTCTTGTAAGTGAAGTTTTTGAATAGTGAAGTTTTTTTTTCTTTTCTACTTGTAAGTGTGTGAGTGCCTGTGGGAGGGATTGCAGTGTGGAGAAGAAAATATATAGATTCAACGAGGTTTTGTTTTGTTTGCGATAATGAGTAGTTTGTTCAGGAAGAAGAACGTAACCGCTGGCGGTGACTGTTCTGATGTTGTTATTCCAGGATGGACTAAGGGTCCATAAGATAAGTTGGCTCAGGCGTGGGCATGTGGTGCCGGTTTGAGTGAAACATGAGATAAAGGATTGGGAGATGCCGATCCGGCTGATGTAATGGCATGCTTGCAACAAGTTCCAGTAGAACGTGGCAAAGAATGTGCGGCATTAGGTAGGCGAGGTTGGGTTCTTTTGCATGCTTATAGGAAAATACATCAAATGAAGATGGAAATGAAAAATGAGGTCTTGCGACTAGAGAGAGAGCTGGCTGCAGAATGGCAGACTGCGTTAATGCAGCAGATTCAAATGAAACTGTTTAAAGATAAGGCTGACACATATCAGGCGGTGGCTGAGAGGGCAGCAGTCAGAGTAGCCCGGTATAAGTATAGGAAAAGACGGGGAGGGGTCAACAAAAGAAAGGTGGCAACGGTAATCGCTACCGCTGGCGTAGACTGGGATCCGGATAAGTGGGATGGTGATATTTTTGATTCGACCAGTCTAGAAAGTAGTTCCGCAGATGAGTCTGACCCCAAACCAGAGGCGAAACAGAAAACAGTGGCAGCTAAGCCCGTTAGAAGATGGCGAGCAGGACCCCATCCACAAAATCCTGCTGGCGGAATGGTGGATTTAACCACGCTGGAGGATTACACACAACAGGAGGTTGGGGAAATTATTACCCGTTTGAGGCAAAAATCAGGGGAAGATTTATTGACATGGATGGTGAGATTACTAGATGGGGGTGCTGCAGGGTTGTTGGTAGATTCTACGGATTCACCGCGTTTTTTACCCCTGTCAATTGACACCAATGTACAGGAGCTCTTAAGAACAGGACCGCCCCCTGATGCAAATGTTCAGGATACGCAGGTGACTTTGTTGCACCTGGTAGCCCAAGCATGTAACCGTAAATACCCTATCACCACAGATTGGCCTAGTGAAGAAACGAAATGGTATACGTTGAGAAGCAATTCAAAAAGTAAGAGAGCATGCAATGAAAGAGGCGATTCAAATAGATGCTCCTGATCACATGGGAGCCGTGCCGCTCTCAGTTTCAACTCAAAACATGGTGATTAGAACTGCGCCACCCGCATACAAAAGTTTCATTATGACTTTACTCGTAGGTATGACGGGCAAGGCCACTGATGAGGTAGCAGATGCCATTCGGCAACTTGCAGACTTGGGAGAGTGGGATAAGAGTGATAACAAGCCACGTGAGAGAGAGGGGCGTAGTGAGAGAAGAACCGAAGGCAGGCGACAAGATAGCAGAGAATCCCGAGTGTCCCGAAAAGACATGTTTTTGGCTTTGTTAAAAGATGGCGCACCACACGAGGAAATTGATGGCATTGAAACCAGAGTAATGTATGAATTATACAAAAAACGAGGACTTGCAGCCAAAGAGCGCTATAAACAGGTTAAGAAACAAGTAGTCACCACGCCACAGGGGGACACCTCACCTTCTGCTCCCCCTGCGGAAGAACAAGACGAAGGGTCTATGGGGACACCTTCCCCGTACCAGCCAACATGCGCTGATTTGGGAAAGGTGGTGAGTGCGATGCTAGAGGCGGACTTGAGTCACACTCATTCGAAGTTTGACTAGGGCTTTGGCCAAGCTCCGGCAGCATCTGCCCACATAAAAGTGGATAGGCGGTCTCATGTTGATGTTAAGATTTTTTGGGGGCCAGGAAAAACACAAGGAGTGCGAGCATTGATAGACACCGGGGCGGAGGCCTCTTTGATTCATGGTAATCCAACACGATATAAAGGTAAACAGTTTACTATTACAGGTTTAGGGGGAAAGGAGACCCCCACAGTAAAAACGAAGGTGGAGATGAAAATAGGCAATTTGAAGAGGCAGAAATATCAAGTGTTGATTGTCCCAATACCTGAATAGATAACTGGCTTTGACATTTTGGAAGGGTTAACCTTGGGACTTGGCGGTAAAACGTACCAGTTTGGGGTGAGTGCATTAATTTGTACAGCCATTACCATAGGCAAATTGAAGATTCCCTCAGTGCAAGTGCCAGTGGCAACCAAGCGAGTAGCAATGAAACAATTCCGCATTCCTGGGGGGCCCAAAGATATTTCAGACACCATCAAAGAGTACGTGGAGGCGGGTGTATTACGCCCTATTACCACCTCATGGAACAATCCTCTCTGGCCTATTAAAAAGGGAGATGGGTCGTGGAGGATGATGGTGGATTACAGGGAGTTGAATAAACATACTCCTCCCTTAGTGCCCGCAGTCCCAGACGCTATTACCTTCATTGAAAATGTCCAAAAGTTTGCGGGGACTTGGTATGCAGTGATCGATTTAGCTAATGCATTTTTCTCCGTGCCAATTGCTGACGAGTGTCAAGAACAGTTTGCATTTTCGTGGAGTGGACGTCAGTACACTTTCACGAGGCTACCTATGGGGTAAATGCACAGCCCGACTATCTGTCACCGGCTGGCGGCAGAGCACTTATACAAGATACCGTGTAAACCTGACATACAAATCTCTCATTACATTGATGATATTTTGATCCAAGGCAAGGATGAGCACAGTGTGCAAAGCCAGTTAGATGTCCTTATGGAAGGATTGAAAAAGGAAGGGTGGGAGATTAATCCGAGTAAAATTCAAGGTCCAGCTGAAACAGTAATATTCCTAGGAATTCAGTGGCATCATGGGCATTGAGAAATGGTGCCAAAAGCCCACCAGAAAATACTTGAATTTACCACTCCAATGAACAAAAAGCAAGCTCAGCAGTTTATAGGATTGTTTGGGTTTTGGAGACAGCACATTCCTCATTTAGGGCAGATATTGGCCCCCCTCTACAAGGTGACACGAAAGAAATATGAGTTTAAGTGGGGGGGAAGAGCAGCAGAAAGCCTTTGAGATGGCGAAAGACACCGTGCAGCAAGTGCTTGATTTATGGCCCTTGAAGGAAGGCGAAGTGGAATTAAATGTGTCTGTACAAGACAATTATGCTAACTGGAGTGTGTGGCAGAAACAAGACAGGAAACGTGTGCCATTAGGGTTTTGGAGTCGTAAGTTTCCCGACGCTGGTAACTCATACACTCGTTTGAGAAGCAATTGCTGGCATGTTATTGGGCTGTTGTTAATACCGAGTAGATGACGGTGGGCCATGATGTATTCATGAGACCAGAAATACCAATCATGCAATGGGTACGGAGCTCTCCTAAAATGCATCGAATAGGACATGCTCAAGAAGCCATCATAATTAAGTGGAAATGGTATATTCAAGACAGAGCCAAATCAGGAAAGGGTGGAGTGGAAAAATTACATGAGCAAGTAGCCAACATACCGCCCTCAGATTATATACCACCGGAAGTGCCTGAAAAACGTGAGTCTCCCGTGAAATGGGGAGTACCTTACAGCGATTTGAACGTGGAGCAAACGGAGCATGCTTGCTTCACGGATGGTTCAGCTCGATATGTGGGAACTGAGCGGTACTGGAAAGCAGTGTCGTTCAATCCCAAAACAAAAAAGATGTTGACAACGACAGGGAAAGGAAAGAGCAGTCAGTTCGCAGAACTTTACGCAGTTTACCAAGCATTGAAACAAAAGACCCCTGGTCAGTGTTATGTATACACAGATTCATGGTCAGTGGTGAACGGATTGGCAGTGTGGTTGCCAACTTGGCAAAAGAATGGGTGGAAGATTCATTCAAAAGAGTTGTGGGGAAAAGAACTGTGGCAAGATATTGCAAAAATGTCATTACAAAGTGAAGTCACTGTATATCATGTGGACGCACATTGTGCCACAGACTCATTAGAACGTTGGTTTAATTCTGTTGCAGATGAACACACCAAGATTTCATCAGTGGATGCAGAGGCTCAGGAAGACGATTTGGAGGGTTTGGCCAAATGGGCCCATCAGAAATGTGGGCACCTTGGAGAAAAGGCTAGTATCAGGTGGGCACAAGCTCGAGGAATCAGTCTTCCTTTAGAAGTAGTGAAAACTATCATTTTGCAATGTCCCGTGTGCCAACACCGATTGCATAGACCTATCCCTCAAATTGTTCGAGGCACATTGAGAAGAGGAAAATTACCAGGTCAAATTTGGCAGATTGATTATATCGGTCCCATGCCAATCAGCAGAGGTTGTCAGTATGCATGCACTATTGTGGATACATACTCGGGATATTTGATGGTTTTGCCGTGCAAACGTGCAAGCCAACTAAACACCATCAGGTTGTTAGATCAGATCATATTACATTATGGAGTGCCTTTGCAGATTCAAAGTGACAATGAGTCACATTTCAAAGGCAAACTAATCCAGGAGTTTTGTCAGGAAAAGAGTATTGAGTGGCTGTATCACATCCCCTACCATTCAGCTGCTGCAGGGTTAATGGAACGAATGAATGGGTTATTGAAAGAACAGTTGCGCAAATCTGGAGACGGCAGTTTGGCAGGCTGGCGTGATTGTGTTTGATGCGGTGCAAGTATTAAACAATAGGCCTGTGTATGAACATGAAACTCCTTTGATGCGATTAATGACTCCTACTTTACAGGTTCAACCCAATTCAGTTAGAGAAACACTATTGTACTGGGAAATTACTCCAGGTTCTTTAGCTCCCTATCGAGCAACTCCAGAGTCAGCAGGGGTAGACTTGCATTCCCATGAAGAAATCAGATTAGATCCAAGAGGAATAGTTGTAATTGAAACAGGAATTGGAGTACAGATTCCCCCAGAGCATATGGGATGGATTGCCCCTAGATCTGGCCTAACATGGAAAGGAGTTCAAGTGTTGGGAGGGGTAATTGATGCTGATTACCAGAGTGAGATTAAAGTCATCCTAATGAATAGTGGGGATCAATTGTTATCAATCCACAAGGGTGATCGAGTAGCCCAATTGATAGGCATTCCCATTAAGTTGTCCTTGATTAAGAAGGGGGAGCCTCCTACAGTGTTAACTACCAGTGGGGGTCGCGGTTTTGGCTCTCCAGACAGTATGGTACCGGGTGCAAAGGTGTGAGTGGAAAAGCCAAGTGGCCCACCAGTGCCCGCAGATGTCATTGCATCAGGCAAAGATCAAGTAGTTTTATTTATGGAGTCTGGTAGAAAGAAATGGCAATATGTACCCGCAGACAAATGTTACCTGAGAGAGTGATGTGCAACACTGATATCTCTTTTCTGGGATTGCTTTGTGGATCCTGTGTCTGGTTGGTGTAACTGTGGCACTAAATGGACTCCATTTGGGAGAGTTAAACAGTCTGCTACTACCAAAGACAAATGTCACATCTGTGCCAGTGATCAAGGGGATTCTGATAGTGATGAATAATGTTGTCCCCAAGCAGCCTTATGCCAGTGCCGAAAAGCCAACCAGACAGAAGACATGGATTCGTGAAATGCGACAAACACATCAGGAGCCAGTGAAAACAACCTTAATGCCAGTCGTGCAAGACACGTTCGTAGGAAGGCGGAAACACGCTCCTATGATTACGCAAGAGGAGAATATGTGGATATACCTGGCACAGCAAGTACTGAACATATCACACTTTTGTCTTACTGATGTGCCCAATGCTGAAGCTTTATTGACTACGTGTTTAGTAGCGGTCCGACGCCTGTTCCGGTTTTAAAGCATATCTTCGGCATCACACACAATGATTCTTTAGTTCAAGACTCAGATATTAGACAATCTTTTTCAGTTTATGAATACTGTCGGTTCTGCCAAGAGACTGACCGTAAATGGAGAAATTCGACACGTGTTATTACCTACAATATAACCCAAGGTGATGTATGTTATGTTATGACCTGCAATGCACAAGAAATTGGCAAATGCCGTCAAATAGAGTTGACCAATCAGCGCAATCATACTATGTTCGAAAGGCGACTGTGTTTGCGAGTGTCACGCAAATGCACCAGTGTAAATAACACTACATACTGCAATCATACAGTGATAACTGCTAGTCATTTGAATCATGTGAAACTTCCAACAGGATAGCTCTTTTCATGTGGTAACATTATATATACTTATATTCCAGCTAACATTTCTGGAGGTCCATGTGCTTTAACTTGATTAGGACTAATGATGTTTCCTTTACATCCAGCGATAACTCGAGTTAAAAGGTCAACTTTTGATCTGTAGGTCTATCTCCGGACTGTGATTCACATGTACATTTGTTATCAGAAGCTGAGGTTCTAGCATTAACCCTTTCATTAGTGGGAGTCTGGGGTTTAGCTGCTGGAGGTTACAAATCTTTGATGAAATTAGCATGTTTAGTAGTTAAAAGCCTTAATCATACTTCGCAGGCTTTGGAAGAATGACTCCTTGATAGTCAAGTTATTAGAAAAGCAACTTTGCAGAACAGAGCTGCCGTTGATTATCTATTGCTAAAACATAATTTAGGGTGTAACGCATTTGAAGGTATGTGTTGTTTCAATTTAAGTGACCATTCACGATCTATTGAAAGTCATATTCGAGGTTTGAGAGATCTCATTTCTCAAGTGTCTCAAGATCGTAATAGAAACTGGTGGGATTGGTTATTTTCATGAATACCTGATATTGGGGGTACACTGCATTACGTTTTTGCTTGCATTTTTATTATATTATCGATCATAATTGCTTGTTGTTGTTGCATTCAATGTATTCCCAATTTAGTTTTAACATTTCGTAGGTTTCAGAGACCGGTACCTGTGCCACCGGGTTATGGAAGGTAAATATCCAAGGGTGGAATTGTTATGCTTGATCTAAAATGGCACTGGTGCACAATGCATTTTGGGAGCTCTCGGAGCCATGATGGATATTTACTTCATACCGTAGTGAAAAGCTGCACACATTTTGCTGAGTGTTAGATTCACGGTGCTGAGAAACATATGCTTTCCAAATCTGGTATGCGGTCAAGGACATTTCTGCTGGGAAAGCTCGCTTTGTTATGGTTTGCTACTGTTCTCCGTGGAGCGTGTTTTTAGAGAAAGGAGTCCCTGCGCTTCTTAGGGGGAGCTCTCGATTGACCCAGCTGGCAACCGACGGCTGTTCCTCAACTGCGCAAGTGCAATTTCCAGAAGGTATGAGAATTGACTCCCCTTTGTGGAGTGTGTATATATGCGGAAGCCCGGAGGTGGTCAGGTGGGACTTCAGCCGGAGAAGGATGCTTAATTCCGGCCCTCCTGTGAGCTGTGGTGGTCTCGGCCTGGCTGTTCCCGGGGTCTTCCAGCCACTTCTGGACGAGATGAGGAATCCTGTTACGCTCACGGTGATGTATTTCCTTTTGACTTCTTTACTTCTTCTGTGATCTATGTCCATATTATTTTTGTGAGTTATTTCTATGTACTTCTAAGATTTGAATAAATAGCCGTATAAGAGCTGATTACCTTCTAAGAGTGCGTGGCTGTGAGTTATTGTGTCTGTCTACGTTCAAAGTATTTGCTCTATAATTGCATTGATGATTTATGGTTGTTCCGTGCACTTTTGGGTGAGAGCAATACACCCCCAACCATTTTAGACTCTTTCTTACCCCCCTAAAACAGGCACCTCTCAGCTCGTGTTTGTCCTTTGGCATATATGAGTGTGTTGCGTTCTTTGAGCATAAAGAGTGAACACACTCTAGCCTATGCTTTATTTTAAGGTCGTCCTAATAGCGATATTTATCGTCTAGGTAATGGGCATTGCCAGGGGTGCAATTAGGCAAAATGTTTGGTGGGGGATAACCCTTCAAATGTCAGGAGAGGGGAGGCTGAGGGCAAGGGACAAACTTACTTTGTGGGGGGGCATCTAACTTATTTACACATTCTAATGACACTATTCTAGAGCAGCTTCAATGTTACACGCAACTCTCCTTAAGACTAAAATCACACATTTAAGAACTGCTGTGAGAATGAGCAGTCTCCTATTCCCCTACCCTTCCAATCACTTCCCTGACATGCAAGTACTAGCACCCCATCCCCATTTCAATTGCCTAAAAATGTATGAAACATGTTACATTAGTAATTGCCGGGTTGTTGTTAACTGTGCAGCGCTGGCATCATTTATTAGTTTGGGCTTTTAGGTGTTGCTTGTGACATCTATAAACCGAAACTATTGCATTAGAGAATAGATAAGGAGGAATGGGACATGAGGAGGGAAACCTAGTCGGAAGGTATTGTTTGGTAATTTGCCCACCCATTGACTGCCCATAGCCATTCAAATCTGTATGGTCATTCCTACCCAGTTCCTGCCTCTCCCTGCCCAAAATACCTCCTCATGGGAACTGTTTGCGCTCGCTTTAATCAAGTCTTACCATCAAACATTGCACTCAAAGTGCTTCCAGCGTTTTTTCAAAGCAGTCTTCTGAGAGTTGGAGGTTTAAACCTGCTACTTGTGTAATAGAAATGTCTCACTGTGTCTGTCTTCAACCACCTTATTTATAAGCACTTGGCATGTTGTAATATCTTGGTACCTGAAGTAACAGCCGGACCAGCAGGTAAGATATTTGTAGGTTTATTGTAAGTTAGTTGCCAGGAACAAGAATCGGCATGTCCCTCCTTGCCAGCTAGATCTCAACTGTCAAGTATGGAACCTCATTCAGAGCATAACAACCAACACTCCGTATCTGAGGTGAGGTGGTGACATCACTGTTGTATGGAATGTAGTGATGTCAGCATGTGTGGAATGTGGTGATGTCAGTATGCATGGAGTGTTGGTTGTTATGCTCTGAATGAGGTTCCATACTTGACAGTTGAGATCTAGCTGGCAAGGAGGGACATGCCGATTCTTGTTCCTGGCAACTAACTTACAATAAACCTACAAATATCTTACCTGCTGGTCCGGGTGTTACTTCAGGTACCAAGATATTACACTGGCGACGAGGATGGGATCCTGTCGTGGAGGGGACAGTGCAGAGCCAGGAAGAATCGCCCTCCTTTGAGTTCATGTCCCACCAGGAAACTGCCAGCAGTTTTGGGTCGAGACTTGTCTGGGCTCGATGCAGACACTGTTCAGCAGGCCGGGTGGTGCTGATATGAGGTGTTGAATCGGCACACAAGTCGGCGTGCGGTGCTGGGGGGGGAAGCACCTTGCCGTGTGTCCCAGCGGAGGGGCCCTCAGCAGGCCATCGGGCTGACAGTTGTGCCCTGGATAGTGTGCATCCGTTTTTGAACAAGGCGCAGGTAAGCATCTGCCAGGCGGCGTGAGGTGAGGGGCCAACACCTCTGAGTCTGTCCGGAGCGCACATTGCGTGGTGAAGAGAGGCGGCAGCGTGTGGAGTAGTGCCAGTAGCCCTGGTAGTGCTGGCTGCGGCAGTGTCGTATTGTCCGCGGGCACCTGGACATCCGGAGCTTTGGAGAGGCAGACCGTTGGCGCGTTCTGGTACCCAGTGTTGTCAGTGATAAAGGCGCCTGTCCGCCGGCACTTGTTTACACGCAGTGTTGGGGAGGCGCATTGCTGTTTGTGCTGGTGCCCTGCGAGGCAGGTGTCTATTGCCCCGTTAGGCTGCTGTGAGGGGCCTGGATCATGGAGAGCGCCAGTCCTAGCGCAACGCGGCACCACGGTCAGTCAGTGTGCAGCGCCTGCTTCAAAGGCATCGGTGTTGTTCACTCCATGCTCCCCGTGTGCAGAGTGACGAAATTGGGGAGTCATCATCGTGTGTTCCAGCGTGATCAGCTGGAACGCGGAAGAGGATTCGGAAGAAGGGAATTCTCAACGTGCATCTGTGTGACGTTTGCAGCAGCTCAGTGCTGGGAGGGACGTGACTTTACGTCTAGGACTAAGACATGGTGGGCAGTCTGGGAACATTATGTGTCAGAACATGTGATGAGGACACATGAAGGTGTCTGCAGCCGCACTGGAAGCGGAACAGTGGGGAATTCGAGTTTCGTTGTGGCAGCGGATGTGGAGGTGTTAGATGGGCATTTATGTTCCATCTGTGCTTGATGCCGTCTTGGAAGCAGATCTGTGGAGGAGTCGAGTTTCGCTGGGGAAGCAGCGCCAAGTACAACAAATGTCCTTCACTGAAGTCCTGTTAAAAACATGCTTTGGCAAAGCCAATAGTTTTGGCTTGTTTAGGAGGTATTACACACTGCTATTAGATGCCCAGGTATTCGCACCATTTTGCACCTGCTATCATTAAAGGCCAGTTAATACCACTGCAGATGTGTCTGGCAAGTGCTTTTCCCATGCCTACAGAAAATACCAAACTGTTGGCATTGCCAATTGTCTGTGTCCTGTTCTATCCTGCCATGGCTCTGTAGGCCTGCCAGGTGAAGTCAGCATAACCCAAAATTTCGAGGGGGGTCTTAAACTCAATCTGCCCAATGGTCATTGTGCCACTACATACATGTCAACCTTCCCGATTTGGGCATGAGACTCATGATTTTTTCCTCAAAAATGGTCCTATGTTTTAATTTCTGTCCCCTAAAATATTTGTAACCCCTATTCAATCCAATGGGAAAATTTAATTCTCCATATTTCTGTAACAAAATCTCCCGCCTAGCTGTGGCAAAATGTTGGCATGTATACCACTAGGCATGGCAAAAATGCCAACCCTCCCGATTGAGGAAGGAGACTCGCATACATGCCAGCATTCTAGAGCACCTGGGAGGGAGATTTCCTAAGTGAAATAGGGAGGTGTAAATGCATTGGTGCTAGAATGATTTTAGGCAGGAGAACTTGAAACATAGTTATATTTTTTACTGAAAAGCCAGGGTTCTCCAGCCTAAATGGGGGTGCTGGCATGTTTGGATTCGGACGTTTTTACACAAATATGTTGTTATTTTTTACTTTCTCCCTCCTAAAATCCAATGGAAACATTTCAACCTCCCTCCGAGGAACTGCAAAATGTTGCAATTTTCACACTTTTTTTTAAATAAACGGTCACTTCCGTCAGCCGTACTTTTTATTATGGGGTACGGTGTAACACTCTGAGGCACATAATGAGAAGGGCAACAGAGTGCTGTTGTCGCTAACATTGGGGGTACTGCAAGTAAGTGGAAACGTTCCACGTTGTGCCATAAAGACAGAGGTGAGCGAACCAGGCACGGCTCTGGTCTAATGGGTCATGAAAGTGAATAGAGTAACGGGCCACCGCACAGCCAAAACATGGGCTGACTCCTACCTGCAAGTGCAAGCCCTGCTGTCCTAAAAAAAAAAATTCGAATGAAAAAAATCTTACCAGGCCGTGTTGTCTGTGTCGGGGCCCTTCTGACGTTGTTATGTGTTCGTGTGTTTTAGGTCATTTTTTTGGGAGTTTGGGCTTACTTCCTCAATTTGCTCCTGGAACACGACATTATTGATAGGCTACAAAACTAAAATAGAAAAGCAAGCTCGACTACCCTTTGAAAAAGAACCATAACACGTGTAAAAACAACGAAAGGTTCAAGACGTAGAGCTCGCAGTTGTTGGTGTGTTTGTTTTGTTTTCTCTAATATTTCTCCGAAACGAAGCTTGGCGTCTTAAACTGGCTGGTAGGAAGCACGGACTCCCGGCAGGGGTTCTGTAGTGTGTTGGCAAAGTCGTGTGGTTGATAAGTTTGCAGGATTGCCAGTAACCACGGCACGCTGATTTGATGTAAAAACCTGTGCTTTTTTTATTGATTATATTTTATTGAAGTAAAATAACCTTTTACCATGACATATACAAAAATCAAAGAAAAAGGAATACAGATTTCCCATACATTTGTTAAAGAAAGTCATGATTCTATTAAAGACTCTGAGGCGAAAGATTATGCTCTCACTTCTCTTTACTTAGTGGAGCAGCATTTCAACCAAACAACATGAAAAATAATAATAACAACAAAAAACTACAAATCCCAATAAAACCATCATATTTGTAGTCCGTTTTTCATAGGTTGTTCAAATCACGTGTCTTCACAGTCCAATTACACCTCTCCTATCCTCTATATCACCAGCTGTCCTCGTAGTCCTTCCTCTTTCTTTGCTGCTGGAGCAGCCGAGAGATAAGTGAATTCATTTTCTTTAATTGTGTTTATGGTGCAATTTTATGGTTATTACAGTCAATATTGGAGCGCACGGGAGCGCGATGATAGAACGCGAGGGGAGCGGCGCGTAGGAAGGTGGCGGAGCATATCCGCTTGGGGACGTGACGGGATTGGAAATTCCGGCGTCGGGGGCTTCGATAGGAGGCACTGTGAGGCGGAAATTCGTAACAGCGTGACGGAACTCTGGGGTTCCGGCGCCATTGCAAATTTCCACTTCAGAGAGACAGCAGCATAATATATCAGATACAGGGATTATTGGATTAAGGCAATGCTCGAGGCGGTGAGCGAGCGGAGCACTTGTCAGTAATACAGACATCACCTGGTGGTTATCGCCATGACCATCAGTCTGGCTTTAGACAGCCAGAAGCACAGAAACTGCTCTCCTGAACATCTGTGAAGACCTGCTCTCTAATCTTGACTCTGGCCTTCCTTCTGTCCTCTTCCTCATTGATCTTTCCTCTGCTTTCGACTCGGTCAACCACGCCATCCTGAGCAATCGTCTCTGTGACAACCTGGGCATCACGGGTCAGGCCCTCACCTGGTTGTCCTCCTTCCTCTCCAATTTACCCTCCCATGTCCACCTGGGGTCCTTTCTCTCCACATGTGGTGTTCCCCAAGGCTCTAACCTCTCACCCTGGCTCTTCAACCTTTATTTGGCACCTCTGGCCCACCTCATCGCTACTTTCTCTCCTAACATTCAGTGTTATGCAGATATCACCTAGCTCTCCTTCAGGCTCCCCTCAACCTCCTCTCCTCTCTCGCTCATTCCTGACTGTCTATTCGCAATTCAGGAATGGTGTGCCTCCAACAATCTCTGCCTTAATGCCAGTAAGACTGAGATCCTTCCCATTGAGACCCCTGCTCCTGATTTCCCTCTTTCACTCTGGCCGCCCTCCTTGGGCCCTCTACCTGTGCCTTCCTGCGAGGCAAAAAACATTGGCGTCATCCTCGACTTCACCCTCTTATTCTCTCCTCACATCACAGACCTCTCTAAGAAGTCCCCCTACCAGCTGCACCTCCTCGGGGGTATTCTTCCTTTTCTCACTTTCCCCCAGAAGCTCACTGTCTCCAAAGCCCTGGTTCTCTCTAGGCTGGACTACTGCAACAGCCTCTTTCTAAATCTGCCTGCCTCTACTCTTCTCTCTCTGCAAGTAATCCAGAACAGGACTGCAAGACTTGTCCTTGGCCTCAAGCCCAGGGATCATATCTCTCCACTGGCTCCCAGTGGCTGCAAGGATCAAGTTCAAGACCCTCTTCATTGTCCACAAGGCTTTCTGGGCCCGGTACCACACTACATCCAACTCTCTCTTCCAAAGCTCTCTCCTTCTTGAGCCCCAGCTCTTCCACCTCCAACCCTCTGAGGGTCAGACGCTTCTACAGGCAAAGAGTGGGAGGTAGATCTCTGTCCTCGTCTGGTCCCTCCCTCTGGAACAGCCTCTCTGTCTCTCTCAAACTTGACCAGGACCACCTAAGGTTACGGAAGCAACTCAAGACCTTCCTTTTTGCTTCTGCTTTTTCTCCCCCACTCCCCCACTGATGTACTTGTCTGCTGTGCTTACTGGTTACCTGGCCATCCTCTGAACCTAAATGGGCACCTTCACGACCAGTAGCCCTATGCACTGCCTCTGGGCCTACCACACACTTAGGGACTGTACCTGCAACCCTACAGTGCCCTGCTTCCCTGCACTTACTTAAAGCCACCACCCTGGCGGCACTTAGTTAGCTTTACTTACTTTGCTTTGCCTATTGCACTCTCCCCTCACACACCCCCTGGCACTTTCCTCTCCCTTCCCCGTGCACTTGCGCAATCTGAATGACACAAGGCCTAGTATGATCATTGTTTTATCCTCCCTTTGACTCTCCTTCCTTGTCTTGCTGGGCCTAGAAACACTTGTCGTGCCTAGAAACACTTGTGTACAGGCGGGTTATACACGACTTATCATACAGTAATTTCTCTTAAAAAAGTAACATATTCTCCTTCACCAAAATATAGAAATCTGAGAATAAAGAGTCTTTCAATGGATAGATAATTTTTTCCGATAGAACATCTTCCATTGCGGTCTACTCTCTAAGGAGCACAAGCCTCCATGTTTTAAAAATTACTAGTAACCATAAAAAATCTAGGAACTATTTTCCCTTCATAAAATGTGATCATAGGGATCACAAAGAATTTGCCAAATTTCAAGTCCACTCAACTCAATTCATTCATCATCGTCGCAGTATGTGCCTTCGGCCAATCTTTAATTCTGAACTTGTGAGGTTTTGATAAAATAGGAAAACCTAAATATATGAAATGATCTACCAGTTCCAACTTGTCTGCACCAACTTTCCATTGATATGCTGTTCCCCTCTCCTTTAAAGTGCATTGCATGGTGTTCATTTTAGAAATTATTTGCCAATTAGTTTGAAGAAGCGGTCCCATCCCAGTAATTTTGCCCAGAGCAAATTGCTTTTTATTCTGTCGAATGCAGCAGTAAGGTCTATAGTAGCTGTAAAGAGTGATTCATATTTCCTCAACCATCCAAGGGACTGAACACATTTTAACAAAAAAGAATTCACTGATTGTGACCGGTCAGAAATGTTAGGTGGACAACTTTGTGAAGAGTTTTCAACTTTATCCATTTTATTAAATAAAAGGTTGGATAAATGCCTCCCTATTCCTACAATGACAAGGATTTCCCTGTCTAAAGTAAACTAAAGAAAACACTCCAACAA
Organism: Ambystoma mexicanum; assembly: GCF_040938575.1. Lineage (NCBI taxonomy): Eukaryota > Metazoa > Chordata > Amphibia > Caudata > Ambystomatidae > Ambystoma > Ambystoma mexicanum. The sequence continues at coordinate 1,243,714,173 of NC_090927.1, read as the reverse complement.
AAGGATATCTGACCCTCACACTTTTACAACAAATAAAGCAATAAGGAAATGTATGGGAGTTCAATTCAACAATATAACATATGATTTGATTTACAATATATTCAATGTCTCTTCTCATAAGTCTGGACTCTGGGCTCCTGACTATGCTGGCCCTCCAAACTTTTAAGATCATATCTCCTATTCACGTTGTGCACTTATGGATCTTGCACCGGCCAGCACAACATGGCCTGAGGGCTTTTTACGTTCTCCTAGTACTACCCCCTCCGGTCTTCTCCCTCAAAGGCCACTGAGTCGCTTTCTGTGCTTACTGCGCTTATGATTAATGCCCGCTCTGCGGTTGCTCATCAGGATGATCTCAAATATATTCTAGAAACCCATACTCCCGATGTGTTTTGCATTTCCGAAATTTGGTTTAACAAATACTGTGGCCCTGACATTGTGCAGGTTATGCCAGCTAATTGCGATATAGTGCAACTAGACCGACCTCTGCCCAAGTCTGGCGGCGGCATTGCGCTAATAGTTGAGAAACTTTACAACTGCCAAGCTGTACCATTTGTACACAATCTTCCCCGTGAACTGCTTCTCACTAAGCTGCAGGTACCTCCAGAATGCACTGTTTATTTTCTTGTGGTGTATCACCCTCCGTGCTACGTTTCCAACCAATTTGTGGCAGATTATGCGCAAACTATTGCAGATCTTGCAATGACCAATTCCAACCTAGTGTTGCTGGGCGATTTTAATATTCATTTACTGCCGCCCTTTGACTCTCATGCACAAAGTCTAGTTGCTTCTCTGACTGACTCTGGCTTCTCCCTCTGTAATCATAATCCCACTCACATTGGGGGCAAGCAACTGGACCTAATTTTCTCTAAAATTCTTGGTCTCCAGGTTTTTGAGCACTTGTCCACCCTATGGTTCGACCACTTTCTGATTCCTTTTATTCTGCCTGATTGCTATCCTAAAGCCAAACCCCCATCCGCTTATGAAATTCCAACGGCGATGGTCTCATGTTCCTATTGATATGATCTACTGAGATTCTACACAATATCATAGAACTAATGGCCTGAACACTTGCAATGCTTTGGTCGCAGCTCTTAAAGACTCAGCTGATGCATTAGCCCCACTTCAGGTTTGCCCCATGCGCAGTGTCCCCTCTGCTACCTGGTACTCTTCAGTACTGCGGTCACTGAAACAGAAATCTTGTCACATGGAGCATAGATGGCACTTATTAGCTAATTATGAATCTAAAATGGCATATACACATGCAAGGAAGTATTACCAAAAGGCCATTAAAACAGCTAAAACTCAGCACTATGCTGATCGTATCCTCAATGCCTCTTGCTCCTCTAAGGAGCTTTTTGCAGTTGCTAAGGAACTTACTACTCCTGTCCAATCTCCCTCGTTGGCCTCTCGCTCTCAATCTCAGTGCGATCTCATTCTTTCAAAATAAAATTTGCATGATTAGAGAAAACATTCATGCAGAGAGAAGCATTTATTCTAAGATTGTTACTCCTCCGAACTGCTTGGCTAATAAAGGCTCTAGAAAATTCACGTTTGCTACCATTTCTGAAAGCTTGGTTGCAGATGTGCTCATTAAACCCAAATCCGCTTCACCCATGGATCCTATTCCTCTGCACATCTTGCAGGATCCTTTGCTGAATTTGGTACCATTACTTACTGAGGTGCTTCAATACTCATGTACTACCGGATTTATTGCCCCCCCCTTAAGCATGCAGTTGTCTCCCGCTGCTTAAGAAGTCCCACTTAGATCCTGAAGTAGCGGAAAACTACCGTCCAATATCGCTTCTTCCTGCTATGACCAAACTGTTGGAATCAATTGTTACTCCTCAGCTCTCAACTTATTTTGAGACTAACAACATTCTTCACCCCTTCCAGGTGGGTTTCCGCCCTGGCATGGGTACAGAATCAGTTATGGTTGCTCTCCATGACGATGTTGCACAGACTGCGGAGAGACGAGTGTTCTCATCTTACTCAATCTCTCCGCAGCCTTTGATACCGTTAACCACTCGAGACTGCTTCAGTGTCTATCGGATGCTGGTATTTCAGGAATGCCTTTGAAATAGTTCTCCTCCTTCCTATCTGGTCGTATACAGGTGGTGTTGCTCCCTCCTTTCACTTCCCCTCTCATGGCAGTTAATTGCGAGTCCCTTAGGGATTGGCACTTTCCCCTTTGCTTTTCAACTTATATATGGCTGCCTTGGCTCTGCTCATTGCCAGCTTTGGGGTGCATTTCTTTATGTATGTGGACAATACTCACATTTTCTTTCGTCTTAACTCCCCGACAGACAGCCCCTCTGCCCTTTTGAGAGACTGCCTCTCTGCTCTCTGCCAGTGGATGTCTGAAAACGGGCTAAAATTGAACGGTGATAATTCCGAGATACTTGTTATCGGCCAGTCAACCATCGGCTGGACTCCCGACTATTGACCCACCTAGTTAAAAGTCTTGGCATCAAGATTATGTCGTCAGGTTCTAGAGAGGCGCAGATCTCTGTGGTCTACCGAAGTGGCTTTGTAAAACTCAGGGTATTGAAGAAGGTGCTCTCATTTCTTCCCAACAATGCAAGGAGCAAAATTGTTACTGCCGCCATTATGGGTGCCATTGACTGCTGCAATGGCATCTATCTGGGCCAACCGGCGGCTTTGCTCCAGTGACTCCAAATCATCCAGAATGCGGCAGCTAGGCTGGCTCTGTGCACCCCTAGTCAAGCCCACTCTCGGGACCTACTGCAGCGCCTTCATTTGCTCCCTGTGAAGTCTCAGGTGGAGTTTAAAATTTATTGTATGGTCCATCGGGTCATCCACACTACAGGAGCTATGTTCCTCCAGTCAAGGTTGTCTCTCTATCAACCTAAGAGAGACCTTTGTTCGACCGCCCAGCTTCTGCTGACCGTTCCCTGTTTTTGTCGCTCCTGGTCAGGAGGCAGATCTTTTTCGGTACTGGCTCTGATGTTGTGGAATGTGCTCCCACTGTACGTTAGGCGCATTCAGACACTATCCGCTTTCCGTAGGCAATTAAAAACATTTCTGTTCTAAGTCAGACTTTACTCCTCCCTCTCTGGCAGTTTGCTGCCACCAGAGCCTTGACGCCTTCAGGTCTTTGTTGCGCTTTATACATCTGTATACAATACAATACAATCCACTAACCTGGGTGAATTTCCCTTACCCAGATTTGAACAAGGGTTTTCTCCACAGTTCAAAGAAAACAAGGAAATCCGTTTTAACACAAAGTTCCAATATCGTTTTAAGGTTTTGTATAAAGTTCCACTGCTTCAAGAAAGTATCTCCAGAATGTAGAAGTTCCCACTCCTCCTGGAATAAGAACTCTCTCACGTTGGTTTTCTTCCCAGATGCAATAACAAATGTCTTTATCAGGATATTGCCACAACTTTTGGATTAAAAAAGAAATAAACTATTCCAACTCCTCGGGAGTATGAAAAAGGTTCACCTTTGCAGCAACCATCAATGTCTTTGGCAGGATGATTTACTTCAAACTTGCCTTCAAGAATAATTATTACTTTTCTTCAACAAGTTTTCACAAGGCACAAATCAATATGAGTTGTTTAAATTAGAGCCACAGCTCAGCACTTGCATCAACTGCTAACTGGCTTATGCCTCTGCCAGGGTCTTTTGGGCAATGCATCTTGCCCTACGGGTTTACTCCCCTGTCTGTCTACTTCAACAACAAGATGAGAAAAATGCTTCAGTGAAAACTTTCAACTTAACGTAACAACAACTTCATTATATTTCTTCAGCATCATACTTTAAACATATTGTGCGGGAAACAAGAAACCACATTAGTGCTCTTCAAGACATCTTGGCAGCTATACTCCTCTCCCTCTGGATAATCTACTCCAGAAGAGCAGCCTGTTTGCCACCTTTCTTTCCGTTCTGTACCAGCAGCCAAATTCTGATCACAAGTTAGTCTCTCTTCTCTTCTACCTTGGCTTTGGCTATGTAGGTTGTTATAATTTGTAGATTTGTATTTTGTAGCACATAAGCAGTAAGCTCTATAATCATTAAGCCTCTCAATGTTCCCCTCTTGCCGTGAATACTGTTTGTTACACTGGTTTTGCTGGTTTGTCATAAACTCTTGGCTTGGGTATTGCTTGTAAGCTTCTGGAACAATTAAAGCTTTCCTGTGGGGTTTCTGGGCTTTGCACACTCTCATGTGCTTAGTTATACTGTCCCTTGCTTTTAACAGGCATAACTTTTGTTGGCTTTGTATACTTCGGTATTAAAAATCACTTCTATTGTCGCTTTCACTCACTCGCAAGCAAAGCGGGCTGCTGTGACCATGTGGGCAGTGTTGGGACGCTCCAGCATCACTTGTAAGCTGTGAACTCACTGGGTAAGTTGCTCGTGTACCCTCCGCTTGGTGTTTGTATGTCTTCAGGTCTGGTGGCTTCTCACAGTCAGGTGGACAGTCTCCTCTTGTTCTCCACTGAAACTGCATTAACTCGAACAGAGGTTTGATGATAATGTCATTAATCATCTTCAAAAGGCTGATACGTTTTTACTTTCTAAAACATATTCTCACAATCATTTTGCAGCATTTGGGCTCTCCTACCCCTTACCCCATTTTTATAAGTCAATTGTGTGATGTCGTCAGCTCACCCATGTCACGTGGGAAGGGACGTGGGGTGGTGGGAGGGGGAGGGGCAGGGAATAGTTGAGGAACATCAGTTCCTGTTATGTGGAAGTTAATTAAAGATGTGTTTTACAACGCTCGGTGCCACCGTCTCTCTGTGTGATTGAGTCACGTGGGGGCCTGCATGGTCGAGTGTTTAGAAAAGCACCTCAGATGTTACAAATTGTAGCTTCTTTACAGTTTTTAATACTGTATCATTGTCCCTGAATTCCCCAATCTTTAAGGACTTAAACTCCGCTCTCATACTTTGATGCTTTGCCACTTCCGTATGTATCTATGCAGATGCTTAGCCTGCTGACCATACGATTTTAAATGATGAGAGCTCAGAGTCCTTTATATGAGCTGTTCCACAAATGGATTAAAGGACTCCACTGTAAAAGTATTACATTTCCATTCCAGCGTAGACCACCTTAAGCATTTTTCAAAAGCATTATTCCCTGATTTAACCATTGCCTCTCCCCTCTGTATTTTTATTTCTGTCATCAAAATACAATGATCGCTTAATGGAGAGTTTTTGATTCGTATATTCTTACACCGACTCAGCAGCCCTTCATCAACAAAAATGTAATCATTTGTTGAACTATGCTTTCCGCTGTGCCAGGTAGTGTGACTATAAGGGTCCTCTTTTCCAATTTCATTCAACATTTGAAGGCCCAAACCCTCCAAGCAGGTCAGCCACTTCAATCCACACAGCAGCCCAACATGTCTATCAATTGAAAGAGGTGGGATGTCACTTATACTGACAAAACTTCAAACACGGAGCATTCAAATCTCTGGCAAGTATCTCCGGACCCCTCCCAAAACCAAGTCGTGCCATTTATTAGCACAATAGAACCCACTTTCCTGCATATTCTCCAATTGACAAATACCTCTGTGCCAATACACGTGAATTAATAAGAGATTCGTCTCATACTTCCTTTCTTTTTATTTTTACTAATAGTCCTCTCGTCGAATCATTGACGCTTGTCACTTCCATTCCCACACTAGATCTAATCAGTCAATAATCCCCGTGAAGGACTACCCATCGAACTCTGCCATGCTGATTGGTATGCTGAAGCATAAGCATCCTCATACGCACATACAACAAGCCATGTTTCTTGCAAGACTAGAATATTATTCTCCTTCATCAAGGCGCCCAGCATAGGATCAGTAAATAGTTTTTTGTGTCCTCTAGTGTTCCATGAGAATTATGGTAATACACCTCCACCACTAAAGGCCCTACTCTCCTGCCTGTTCTGTCCTAAGACCATTTAAGGGCCTCACTATCCACGACCAATCCTGTTCTGCAGGACTCCCTCTCATTGACCATTAGTTGCTACAACTGTTCGCCCTTTGTCTAAATGAGCATTCATCGTAACAATAATCTCTCTTAGTGATATTCTTGTGGATAATTCCAATTTGCCAATAACCACCCGAATTAAAAACCGGTGTAATGTAATATTTGGAATCCCATACCTTTCTGGTATCCCCTGCAGTGTTACCAGGTCGGAAAGAAAAAATAAGCTAACCGCCCTTCCAAAACCAGCCCAAAACAAGCTTGCCCCCCTCCAAATGAGCAGAAAAAACAAGCACACACCTAAAACGCTGTGGATGGGTCTGAAAAGGAAGAAACAGAACACATTAACATAAACATACATAGAGAGGGTATCTACACTTTTCATCGAAAATTGATTAATCTAATGCATTTCCATCAAATATTATTCATTGAAAATACTTTCCATCAAAATGCATTTTCATTGAATACAATTCGATGGATAGGGCAAGGGTTAGAAATATGGTTAAGGTTAGAATACAATAAACTGTGTTACTTTAACTTGTATCACGCACCCTTGTCATGGAGGAGAAAAAGAAAGACAAACACTGTCTTTTGTTCTCCAAATTGTAAACTTTTGGGTTTTTTAATTGTGCAATTGATTCAAAACATTGCCCTTTAGGATTACACGTGTTTCGACGTCTGCGTCTTTTTCAAATCAGGGCTAATCAAATAGCATTAACAAAAAATTTCATATACATAACAAAAAATTAAAACATCAACCAAAGTGATAAACAATGTTATTACAATCTTGCTCCGGGAAATCAATACGAAAACCCAAAGGCGGGTGAATGTATAAACAAGTTTCCACCAACCTGGTCAGAACGTCGGAAGCGGGACAGCAACGGCGGAAATGAAGAGCCTCCCTGAGAGTCCTGAGACCTCTATCCCTCCAGAAGGAAAGAAAACCTCAACAGGGAGAGGCCGGACCCCCAGGGAAACCCCCAAAGGGGGAAAAAACCCTGGACGCGTTGTCGGAGATCCTTGCAGAAAGATGGCTATCCAAGGCACAGAACTCCTGGCTCGATGGCAGTATCACAGGTTCTATCGGGAGAAAATAACAGGTAAATATAGGAGGAAACCGGAATAGAAGAACAGAATAAGTATAGGTGAGTATGTTCTTACGGATGGAGTTGGTAGATTCTAGCTGTTGATGAGAGGTGGAGGTTTCTCGGAGAGAAAGGGAGGTAAGGACTGGAGTTCTAGTTCCTTCAGAAACTTCTGTAGTAATGAGAGGAAAGAATACTAAACAGGAGCGGGAAAGAACGGGTGAATAACTAACCAGGAACGGAGAAGAAACGGAGGACCGGGGAAGGAACTCACCGAGTCAGAAAGACTTGGGATTCCGTTGTTTTCACTTTGTAATGAAGGCTTGGAATAGGATGGCGAACGGGTTCCCGGAAATGCTGGCTGAAAGGTAGTAATAGCTGGAAGGGAGCGCTGGAGGGGAACACTAAACGGTAGGAGAGAAAAAGGAATAAATAGTCACAGGCAGGATAGCTTGGATACACGAGAGTAACGAGTAAGGAGTACCTAGAATTCGAACTTACGGAGCGTCATGCAAGTCAGTAGCGACGCGAGAGGGTGAAAGCCTTCGGTTCTGAAATAGTGTCACATGACTTGTCGTAAGAGTCAGCTGGTTGCGTGGATGAATCATGTGACCTATTCTTGACGTACGCTGGCAACGCGGAACAACAGTACCGCTGAAACTGAAAGCATTGACAGGAATAGACAGCGCTGCCGTACAACAAAGCGCGGAACTACACAGTCTCCGCTTATGTAAATGTAAAAAGCAGCGATGACGGAAAGGTGTAACAGTATGCCCTCTCCTCCTGGGGGGTGATCCAGGCTTCCCGGGGTGTAGACGAAAAAAACGTCGAACCAAAAGAGGAGAGTGAACCCCAGAAGCAGGTTCCCACGTTCTTTCAGCCGGAGAATACCCCTTCCAATCAATGAGAAATTGCAGCTGACCCCTGTGGTAGCGGGAATCACAGATACCGGCCACCTCATATTCTGTCCCGGTATCAGTGATTACCGGAGGTGGAATGGTCTTAGTAGAGCGTCGAAAACGATCGGCTACAGTAGGTTTCACTTGCGATAGATGAAAAACAGGATGAATGCGGGACCAGGCAGCTGGGAGAGCCAGTCGAACAGCTGCCGAGCCCACTTTGGATAACAACTTAAAAGGACCATAAAACTTAGGAGATAACTTAGAAGGGACTAAGTGTCTTGGAAGAAACCGAGAGGCCAACCAAACCTTGTCTCCTACTTGCAGTTCTGGAAATTTGCGTCGATGTTGGTCTGCATATCGCTTGGCTCGATCCTGGGCTTCTTGAAGAGCCAAACGAGCCTTCCTTTGGCCAGACTGGATATTGTCTATCAGACAGTCTACCCCTGGTAGTTTAGAGGAGGAAGGAGTAGCAGTAGGGACAAAAGAGGGGTGAAATCCGTATGAACAGAAGAAGGGGCTAGTCTTAAGAGCCGTGTGTTTGGCATTATTGTAAGCAAACTCTGCCATTGATAACAGTTCAGCCCAATTATCTTGAGCTGCTGAGACGTAACAACGTAGGTATCCCTCCAGTGTTTGATTAAGACGTTCCGTCTGCCCATTGGTCTGGGGATGATATCCCGAACTGAGTGCCCTCTTGATGCCCAAAAAGTGACAGATTCCCTTCCAATATTGTGAAGTGTATTGGGGCCCTCTGTCAGAGACTATGACTTCAGGTAGTCCGTGTCTGGAAAACACTTCAGAAATGAAGATCCTAGCCATTTGGGCTGCCCCTGGCAATTTGACCAAGGGAATGAAGTGTGCCATCTTGGTCAAGTAGTCTATGGTGACCATTATGGTCGTATAACCTGAGGAAGGCGGAAGATCCACTATAAAGTCGGTGGAGATGATTTGCCAAGGTTTCTCTGGTATAGGCATGCGGGTAAGTAAACCAAAAGGAGGTGCTCGTGAAGATTTAGACTGGATACATGTTGCACAAGAGTGTACATAATCATGAACATCGACCTGAAGAGTTGGCCACCAGAAATATCGTTTTATCAAATCCAGAGTAGTCTGTATTCCCCGGTGCCCTGCCGCTCTAGAGTCATGACACATCCGAAGAACCTCAGATTGAAGAACGCTGGAAGGAATTAGAACTTGTTCTTCATTGAAATATAATCCTCGGTCTCTTGTAAGATGGTGAGTAGAAAGAAGATTTTCACATCTGGATTGATTCTTAATGGTATCCTGCTTTAGTAGATGTAGAAAGTCGGAAATGACTGCCACAAATCTCGCTTGAGGAAACAACTTCTCTGAACAGAATTGAGAAACATGTGGTTTCTTTCGGGATAATGCATCGGCTCTCAGATTCTGGCTTCCTGGGAGAAAGGTGAATTCGATCCGATAAGGCAAAAAAAAATACGCCCACCGTGCTTGTCTACTATTGGTGGTTTGAGCCTGTTGTAGTACTTTCAAGTTCTGATGATCTGTTCGGACCACTATGGCATGGGGAGAGCCTAGTAGAAGATGTCTCCATTCTTCGAAGGCCTTCTTAATGGCCAATAACTCTTTTTCAAGTACCGAGTAGTGGAGTTCCGAGGAGTTAAACGTTTTTGACAGATAGGCCACCGGTCTCTCTTCCCCTGAATCTGTTGTTTGTAGAAGGACGGCTCCTAGAGCATGGTGAGAAGCGTCCGTCTCGATAATGAACTGACGAGATTGATCCGGATTGAGTAAAACCCTGGCTGAGATGAATAAACCCTTTAATGTCTCAAAGGCTTGTTGGGCTGAAGGGTTCCAAGAGAAGGCGATCCCCTTCTTGAGTAGTCGAGTAATAGGTAGGATAGTCTCAGAGTAACAGGGAATGAATTTCCGATAGAAATTTGCGAATCCGAGGAATCGCTGAACCTCCTTTACTGTGGAAGGTGCTGGCCAATCCAGCACAGCTGAAACTTTTCTTGGATCCATGGAGATCCCGTTTGCAGAAAGGACAAATCCTAGGTAGGTTATCTGAGTTTGATGGAACTCACACTTCTCTGCCTTACAATACAAATGATTCGTCTGTAAGCGACTCAGGACTAGGTTGACGTGCTGGATGTGTTTCTCAAGAGTGGGTGAGAATATCAAAATGTCATCGAGGTAAATGACGACACAGTGGAGAAGCAAATCGGCGAAGAGGTGATCCATAAACCGCTGAAACACAGCAGGCGCATTAACTAGACCAAAGGGCATGACTTGGTATTGAAAGTGTCCGAAAGGTGTTCGAAAGGCCGTCTTCCATTCGTCATTAGGAGCGATTCGGATGAGGTGATAGGCCCCCCTAAGGTCCAATTTAGAGTAAAGAGCCGCTCCACGGACGGCTTCGAGAATGTCTTTAATCAATGGCATCGGATACTTGTCAGGAATAGTGATCTTATTAAGTCCTCTGTAATCGATGCACGGTCTCAATTCTTCTGTATCTTTCTTTGGAATAAAAAATAAAGAAGCTCCAGCAGGAGATTTAGATTCGGTAATGAGACCGTTCTGGAGATTAGCATGTAGGTATTCTCGAAGAGCATTCTTCTCACGTTGGGACAACACATACATGCGTCCAAACGGAACCGGTTGATCTGGAAGCAGGTCTATATGACAATCATCTCTTCGATGAGGTGGAAGCGTTGGAAACTGGGGAGTAGAGAAAACCCTGAGAAAGTGCTGGTGACATTCGGGAATCAGACCCAAGTGACCGATGGAAGGCAAATCGGTGGTAGGAGGAGGCTCAGATGGAATATAGATGCCTACTGAATTGTGTGAAAGACAATGAGCGACACAGTACTCCGAACCCAGAAAAAGTGTTCCTGCCTTCCAGTTTATGTAGGGGTTGTGTAACCGCAGCCAAGGCAGACCAAGAATTATGGGGAAGTGTGCCGCTCTGATTAAATCAAACACCAATGTCTCTTTATGAGAGGCGATCAAACAAGTTAGCTGCTTGGTTTGTTCTCGTATAGGTCCCGAGCTTAAGGGACTTCCATCTACTCCTAGGATGGGTGTAGTAAAGGACTTAGGAGTTCTGTCTATCCCATTCTTGGCTGCCCATTTATCGTCAATGAAGTTTCCAGCGGCTCCGCAGTCGAGCAGAGCCGGTATACCCATCAAGTTCCGGTCAGGCAACAAGATGGTTAATGAAAGGACAATCATGGAAGGATTATGAGCCAACGGTTCAAGAGTGGACTCATCTTCGGTCGGGGAACCCTGAAGCTGGACTCCTACCGTGGTTCCCCTTACGGTAGGGGTTTGGCGTTTCCCGACGGCAAAGGTCTGGATCTGCGAGGAGGAACAACTGGACAATCTCGCAACAAATGGGAAGAAGACCCACAATACATACACAAATTTAAGGCTTTCCTTCGTTCTCTCTCTATTGCTGAAATAGGACCCCTAACTGATCCTATCTGCATGGGTTCCTCAGAAGGAATGATCTTATGTGGAAGGGTCAAGAGATCTGGGTTAAGACGAGGGCTTTTCCCCTTCTTCCTTTCTATTGAACGCTCTTGGAGACGGTAGTCTATTTGCATAGTCAAGGATATCATCTCAGCCAGGTTTGCAGGCCGTGGAATATTGGACACCTCATCCTTCAAATCCTCAGCAAGTCCTCGTCGAAAGAGGGTGAGTAGTCCGTCATCAGGCCAACCGGTTTCGGAAGATAACTGTTTGAATTGGGTAATGTAGGACATAAGGTCCTTATGACCTTGCCTTAAATCTAAAAGCCTTTCCTGCGTGGCTATCGAAATCTCTTGCCGACCAAACATGGACCTGAGACTGTTGGAGAACGCTGGGTAGGAATCCAATATAGCGTTTCCGGAAGTGACTAACGGAGTAGCCCAAGCAAGGGCGGGGCCCGTTAGGTGGGAAATAAGAAAGCCCACTTTGTCCTTATCAGTGGGGAAGAATCGAGATTTGAACGTAAACTGGATGGTGCAACTGTCAAGAAATTCCTTTAACCTATGAGGGTCGCTATCATATTTGCCCGTGGAGAGGGTCACGGGAGGGGTTTCAGTAAAGGCCCGAGCAAACTGTTGCTTCAACTGTGCATTGTCCTGTTTAAGACTCTGCATTTCAAGAGACATGGACTGCATAGCAGCCATCAATTGCTGCATTTGCTGTTCCATCCCAGCACTGCCGCCCCGACCAGGTTAATGAACTTTAGGGCGTCGCTAAATATTACAATCTTGCTCCGGGAAATCAATACGAAAACCCAAAGGCGGGTGAATGTATAAACAAGTTTCCACCAACCTGGTCAGAACGTCGGAACCGGGACAGCAACGGCGGAAATGAAGAGCCTCCCTGAGAGTCCTGAGACCTCTATCCCTCCGGAAGGAAAGAAAACCTCAACAGGGAGAGGCCGGACCCCCAGGGAAACCCCCAAAGGGGGAAAAAACCCTGGACGCGTTGTCGGAGATCCTTGCAGAAAGATGGCTATCCAAGGCACAGAACTCCTGGCTCGATGGCAGTATCACAGGTTCTATCGGGAGAAAATAACAGGTAAATATAGGAGGAAACCGGAATAGAAGAACAGAATAAGTATAGGTGAGTATGTTCTTACGGATGGAGTTGGTAGATTCTAGCTGTTGATGAGAGGTGGAGGTTTCTCGGAGAGAAAGGGAGGTAAGGACTGGAGTTCTAGTTCCTTCAGAAACTTCTGTAGTAATGAGAGGAAAGAATACTAAACAGGAGCGGGAAAGAACGGGTGAATAACTAACCAGGAACGGAGAAGAAACGGAGGACCGGGGAAGGAACTCACCGAGTCAGAAAGACTTGGGATTCTGTTGTTTTCACTTTGTAATGAAGGCTTGGAATAGGATAGCGAACGGGTTCCCGGAAATGCTGGCTGAAAGGTAGTAATAGCTGGAAGGGAGCGCTGGAGGGGAACACTAAACGGTAGGAGAGAAAAAGGAATAAATAGTCACAGGCAGGATAGCTTGGATACACGAGAGTAAGGAGTAAGGAGTACCTAGAATTCGAACTTACGGAGCGTCATGCAAGTCAGTAGCGACGCGAGAGGGTGAAAGCCTTCGGTTCTGAAATAGTGTCACATGACTTGTCGTAAGAGTCAGCTGGTTGCGTGGATGAATCATGTGACCTATTCTTGACGTACGCTGGCAACGCGGAACAACAGTACCGCTGAAACTGAAAGCATTGACAGGAATAGACAGCGCTGCCGTACAACAAAGCGCGGAACTACACAGTCTCAGCTTATGTAAATGTAAAAAGCAGCGATGACGGAAAGGTGTAACAAATGTATACATAATTTAAGTCAAGTACAAACATTTGTATGCACATTTGTTGAAGGTTGGCCATAAAGGGAGGGGGATGGGGGCGTGGCCAGCGCGCATGCCGTAAAGACAGACCTCCACGGAGCTCCGTCCGCGATCCTGAAACTATCGCACAACTTACGCTGAAACCGGGTCTACGAGACTTACTAAGGCCAGAATAGTGTGGGGGAACCGATCGCCAGCACCCGACAACAACTTTGGGTGGAATCGGAGACCGAACGGCGGAGAACGGGAAGCCCGAACTCGAGCCCCCCCGGGATTCCAAGATGGCGGCGCCCGCCGCAGAGTAGGAAAAGGCCAGCCTCGGCCCCCTGGGTCCCACCACGAACTGTTGCAGAAGGGGGCGGCTGCTGCGGAGGAGCCTGTCGCCGGCGGACATCTGAGAGCGGGAGGCCGGCGCCAGCGATTGCCAGTGTCGGCTGCGGAGGTGGATGAAATCGCGGCGCGGGCACGGCCGGGAGGAGGTCGCATTTGCCGCGGACGCTGGAGCGGGGAACACGGAGCAGTTCCGGCGGTGAGAAAACGCTTGAAGTGAGATTGGGTCCCCTTTACAACACTCCCCAGCGGGACCACCCGCAGTTTACCTCACGCAGTCCCAGCAGCCTGGGGGAGCGAGGCCTGGGGCCCAATACTGACTCCTGCGAAGAGGACTGGCCCGTTTGCTCTAGAGGCTGCCTGATACGCGGGTAAACCCGCGAGACGAAGACCCCAGCGGGCAGAACCCACTCACACCACGGGTGGCCAATAGCCTGACACCTACAGGCCGGTATCCCGTTGGAGAAACCGGCAGGAAGACGAAAATACCGGACGCAACCTGTGGCCCTGGGCCTAACCACTCCCTGAGCAGGGCCCTCCATACTCTCTGAACCAAACGGCGGGAAACACCGGCAACCAGAAGCAACCGAGTACCCGAGGTAGGATCCTTTGGACCAAGTTCCCTAGTATCCCAACACAGGGATCGCCGACGGATCTTCACCCTGCCGGGGGCAGCACTTACAGATCATTAATCAGAGGATGTCTCCCCCCAGGTCCAAGCCGAAACTAGTCACGATGGATTCCTTCACGACAGTCAGGCCCCAACGACAGTCAACACAACAAGACCAAGAAACCCCTGAGGACCCGCCTCAACAAGAGGAAGACCTTAAACACACGCAAGTCCTCCAGGCGATAGCGGCCCTCCGCTCATCACTCGAGGGACGGCTTGAAGAAGTGAAATCTGACATGCAACTGATGCGGCAGGACGCCCGCAATCTAACGGAAAGAGTCACGGTGACTGAGACAGCCCTGCAGGAAAATGTTGAGAACACCCGAGATTTGGAGATGACGGTTAGAGACTTGGAACAGAAGGTAGCAAGGCTAGAAGCCCGCTCTGAGGACGCTGAAGGTCGGGCGCGCCGTAATAACATTCGTATACTGGGGGTCCCTGAAGATTTGGAAGGCCCGGACCCGACAACCTTCATCGAAACGCTCCTACAGCAGGAAATAGGGGCGGCAAAACTCTCCCAGGGGTTCTCCGTTGAAAGGGCTCACAGGTCTCTCCAGAGACGTCCCCCACCTGGATCACATCCACGCCCAATCATAGCTAAGATCCTAAACTTCAGAGACCGCGAAATCATACTCCGGTTCTCCAGAGAAGGCGGGGAGATTAAAAGAAATGGCTCCACAATAGTCATATACCCAGATTACACCCCTGCAGTACAGCGAGCCAGGAACTCTTACATTCCGATAAAAGCCCGGCTGAGAAAGCTCAACTTAAAATATATGCTCTTATACCCGTCACGACTCAAGGTTCTATATAAAGGAAAAGCAACGTTCCTGGAGACCCCAGCCGCAGCCAATATGTGGCTTGAGCATAACAACCTGGCGGACGACAAGGAAGACCCACCGAACTCAGATCGGGGATGACCACCCACCCCCGGATGAATGTGAGCGACGGCAATCCCTGCAGCAATTGAAAGGGAAGCAACACGAATCGTAGTTAAACGAACCATCAGGAAAGTTCTATCATTAAACCCGCTACATCGGACGCGAGACCCAAGGAGCACACAAGCGGCGGACAAACAACCCACCCCACCAACAAAGGTGTAAGCAGTTTGCTCACACACAACCTGATCCGGAAGGCCAGGAGTGGCCTGGAAGGCTCAGGAGCCCCTGAGCGCTGCAAGTTAAAAGCGGCTGCTAGGGTCAGTTTGGAAAGTTTAGTTTAGTTTTCCTCCCGTTCACCAAAATGGGATGTACACAAGTTAAAAAATCTCCAACCAGCGAAAGACCTGGGGCCGGAGCGAGAGGGCGGGCGAGGAGAAGACCAGGACGGTGTGGCAGGACATATGAAGGTAACAGGGGTCTGACAACTGTGAGTGTGACTCAATTACTCTGTAATGGCGGCTAAGATGAATATAAAGATATTGACCTGGAATGTGAGAGGTTTGGGATCATACCTACGCCGGAATAGGGTCAAGTCCTATTTAAATAGAAAGAAAGTACAGATAGCGTTACTCCAAGAGACACATTGCACGGCTGAATCCTTAGCGAAACTAAGTGAACACTGGGGAGGCCAGGGGGCCGGATCTTCGTACTCCAAGTATGCAAGAGGGGTATATACTTGGATTCACCCACAACTCCCTTTCCGGATAACTAAGACCGAGTCCGACCCAGAGGGAAGATTTGTAATAATCTGGGGCAGGCTAGAACAATCGGATATTTGCATAGTGAACTCTTATCTCCCCAATACTAACATCCCATCACACTTAAACTCCATGTACACTAAGATTGCACTAAACAGGCATGAAATCCTGTTTTGGGGGGGAGATTTTAACTGTGTCCATGATCCGATACTAGATAGGTCCCTCCCACACCCGAAAGGGCCCTCAGCAGCTACCACAGCCCTCTCCCTACTAGTCAATAGGTTACACTTGGCAGATACCTGGAGGGAGTGCCATCCCGACGCTCGGGAGTATTCATATTTCTCCACTCCACATGGCCTCCACACCAGACTGGACTATGTTTTTATAAGCGATGAGCACCTTCCACAGATAGAAGAAGCCCAATATCTGGGCAGAACCATTTCGGACCACTCACCCCTCCTGGTGGGCTGGAATCACACTGGCCCCAGACCTCCTATCCCAATGTGGAGAATGCCGATAGATGCCCTGGGAGACCCGGCATTTAGGGAGGACCTACACGAATTCATAGAAAACTTCATAGAAAGAAACACTGGGAGCGTAGACCGCCTAAGCACAATGTGGGACGCCCTGAAAGTAGTGACGAGAGGAGAAATAATAGCAAAAGCAGGGGGCATCAGGAGACAACTTAGGGGTGAACTGGCCCACTGGGAGCGGGAAATAGAACAACTGGAAGCAGCCCCGGTCGACACGGAACACAGGGAAGACAACCTCAGAGCACTTAGAACTAATTCCACCTCGGCATGGAATAGGCTCGCCAAATTTGATTATGCCACCAAAACCAATCGTATACACACGGAGGCTGACAAACCAGGCAGAATGCTTGCCTGGCTCTGCAAAAAAGAACACCCCAGGCACACTATTACAGGATTACACACCGAAGAGGGGGAGGTGGTACAAACACAACAAGCTATTAACGAAACGTTTAAGGGCTTCTATGAACACCTTTACTCACATGATGACCAGGTCCCCCTAGAAAAAATCACGGACACCCTTGAAGAGATAGGACTCCCCAGGATGCCCCCAGAGCAGTCAGAGGCCCTAGACACAGAAATCACAACTGAGGAAATCACGGACGCTATTAGATCACTAGCCACTTGCAAGACCCCTGGGAGCGATGGCCTACCCACAGAGTTTTACAAGACGTATGAGCCCACACTAACGCCCCTGCTACATGAGGTCTTTCTCGAAGCATATGAGACAGGGATACTACCCGATAGCATGAGAGAGACCCTCCTGATCCCGATTATCAAGCCTAATAAACCCCCCGATAGATGCGACTCTTATCGCCCGATAGCAATGCTTAATTACGACGCGAAAATTCTGACAACAGTATTAGCAAATAGACTGGCCAGAATTATAGGGGAATTAGTACATGAGGACCAATGCGGATTCATACCTGCCCGAAACACAACCATGAATTTGCGCCGAGTGCAACATGTCATCGCCCAAACTGGGGATGGCACAGAAGCGTTCGCATTGTTATCCCTAGACGCCATCAAGGCGTTCGATTCGATCTTTTGGGAATGGCTATTGGCGGTTCTGGAGGGGTTTGGTTTTGGCCCTAGGTTCATAAGGTGGATCAAGATACTCTACACGAAGCCTAGAGCCAGAGTAAAAACTGGGAAGCATGTATCGGAGGTCTGGAACATATGCAGAGGGACCAGACAGGGCTGCCCCATTTCCCCCATGCTCTACGTACTGGGCCTGGAACCCATTGCAATCTATTTTCGAAAGCAATTTTTTGATGCTGGGATCCGACTGGGAGACACTGACCACATCATTTCTCTCTATGCGGATGATGTCCTATTATTTGTCAAGGACCCATATTATAATGTGCCCACGATGCTGGAGGTCCTAGATAATTTTGCGAAGGTCTCTGGAATAAAATTCAGCAGAGCCAAATCCTGCCTCTTCCCCCTGGCAAGTCTTAAGGGAAAAGAACCATCGGAGCTTCCTTTGGTGGGAATAAGGTGGGAACACACCTCGTTCAAATACTTGGGCATACACATAATGCATTCCCCGGAACAAATGCATGAGCGCAACACTAAAGCTGCTCTCCCGGCCCTGAGGAAATCCATGGCCTTCTGGGCGAAACTCCCCCTATCCATGATGGGCAGGGCCTCCATAACTAAAATGATTGTCCTTCCCAGATTCCTGTACGGATTTCAAAACGTACACTTCTACATCAAAGCGCCCTTCTTTCGCCTATTGGAAACTATCCTGAGAGACTTCCTGTGGGGGAAGGGAAGACGAAAGATAGCGCTTGCCACGTTGTCACTACCGTACACTCAAGGGGGAATCCAACTTCCAAACTTCGAAAAGTACTTCCTAGCAGCGCAGCTTGGCTTTGTCACCAAGTGGCTAGCAGACGATGCCACATCGGAGACGCCACTCCTGCAGCCGCTGGTCTCCCCGTTATACTTGAAAGAACTTCCCTGGGCCCCCACCCATTTGATAAGAAATTCCCCCCTATTGGTCTCGCTTGGACGCAAAATCTGGCATAGGGCAGAATCCCTCGCACACGTCAGACACCAGTACTCCCCAAACATACCGCTTATCTCAGACCTATGCAATTCTCCTGCAGATCTGCAACACCTCAGGCACTGGGAACAGAAGGGGATTTACTCATGGGGGGACTTGTACATGGAGGGGGAATTCATGGAATTCGAAACACTTCAAGAACAAAATGATGTCCACACTGGCCAGTTTCTATGGTACCAGAAACTTAGATCCACGGCACGCGCCAGATGGTCGACATGGCCGGAGGAACCGGACACGAACCCCCTGATCACATTGCTATACGAACTAGGAGAGGGAGGGAGACCAGTGTCACAGATCTACAGCCACTTAAACGACACCCCCAATCCACGCAGTGCTGGGCTAAAATCCAAATGGGAAGCAGACATAGGTCGAGAGTTAACAGACTGTGAATGGGAAAGGGCCCTCATATTTCCTAAAACAGTATCCAGAAACCATAGATTTAGGCAAATACAATTGAACCTTCTACATCGTACATACCTAACCCCATTCAGGCTTGCCAAGCTCCATAATACTCAGAGCTCCAGATGCCCCTGGTGCGAAATGGACAATGCGGACCTGTTCCACATGTTCTGGCGGTGTGCCAAGACACACTCACTGTGGTCCTTCATACAGCAGACAAGCGAAACTCTGGGGCTGACCAGATATGAATGGACTCCTAAGGAGTGCCTACTCGGCACATACCCCAGACCAGCAAAACTAAAACACCTCATTAGATTAATGGACATTATGAGCATTCTGGCTAAGAGGACAATTGCAATGTCCTGGAAGAAACCATCGGGACCACAACCAAAAATCTGGCACAGAGAACTGAAACGATGGGTGCGAGCTGAAACGAAAGCTTGGGAAGAAAGTGTAGCCAGATCCACGGATGCATCGAGTATGACCCTAGATGCCTGGAGAGGGCTTACAGACCCCCTGTTTTACCCCTCTGATGATAAGCCCCCATGAATCACCACAAGCATGCAGTAGAAGGCCCCGAGGACAGGAGCAGAGTCCTCGAGAAAGTCCAGCCATACCTTCATGTGAACCCTCCTAAAGGAAGTCCCCTCACCTCCTGTAAATCCTGACCCTCCCTGAGCCCCACTTGGTACCGACCCCTCAAGAAGCAGACACCTGGAGATAGTTAAAGTTTCTATGTTAAGTTGTTAAGTTATAAATGTTAATAACCTGAGCCGCAATCTGATTTACTGCTTGATAACAGATTTGACAATTTTTCTGTGCTTGTAACAAATAACAAATGCCAATAAACAGATTTAAAAATAAAAATAAAGGGAGGGGGAAGGGTGGGATTTTTAGGGATGGTTGACAAAAGCAAAAAAGATAATGTATGCAACAATGAGTAGAAACATAAAGGAAAAGAGAAAAACATAAATGGGAAATTGGTTAGTTAACGATATCTTGGTACACTTTTTTGTGCAATTTAAGGGACAAAAATAGGGGTATGTATTTCTTCTTACCTAGTCAGTTTGGTTAATAAGTCATGAGTTGAATACTTATATTGAGTAGTCATGGGTTAAATCCCTAAAACAAAAACAACACGTGTCCCATTATTAAGTTTTCATGTTTTGCGGTCCGTGGAAATATATATTATTTAAAAATCACATCAATTCACCGGCAATTGTGGGTTTGCCGTTGTGCATTGTCATAAATGGCTAAATTATTGGAAATTATTACTAAATGTGAGGGCAAAGAGCCAGTTTTTATGTTTACACTCTCAATGGTCGAGTCTAGTGGGTTACCTAATTTTTAGCAGTCTTACTTCACGGTCTAGCGACAAGTGCACTAGTGATCGTAACAACACGTGTATTCCACGTGTCGTTTCATTGTGTAAGTAAGCCCCCCCTGCAGAATCCCCTTCAGCACGCTTACCAGTTAGTCCGCGTGTGCCGTTACAAAGAGTCCCCGTTTGTTCTGATCCGGGTTGCTGTTATTATTGTTGTCATGGCGTCTCGACGGCTTAGTCCTACTTTTGTTTTTACCCAATTCGATCAGTTTCTATTTACAATTTGTGACAGATTTTCAATTTCGAGTCATGTTAAATATAGTTATGGGCTTTCTCGTGTGTTGGGTGAATTATAGTTGCTAAATATTCAAGTATAATATATTGAGTGAAATGACTCTCTAATTTTTATCGTATTGCACAAAAATACCTTTAACAAATGGTGCATTTTTCTAACATAAGTAAACGTTTTATATTGTGTTTGGTATTGAGAATGACAAATATAAAAATAGTGATCGACTGCCACAGCCTCTCGGATAGTCCTTTGTTGGTTTCTAATATCGCGGCCATATTTTGGGAGAACTATAATTGAAGAATGTGGGAGTCACGCACTCTAGATTAACGAGGGCGTGTGGCCGAAATTAAAAAATATTGCAAAGGGCATACGTTTAAAGTGGGTTTCATGTGCAGGGTGGGTTTCTTTACTGACATTTGTGTGAATTGAAATAAAGTCTGACATCCCGTAGTATGAACTTATTTTACATGATTAACATATATTTGTTAACGGTTTAAAACAAATTAACATTGTTGACCTGTGTTTATAATTCAGTTAATTCACAAAACTCTTGTGTTAAGGGTTTTACCCTAGTTTGTATTGTTAAGCATATTTCAGAGTTATAAAGCATACCTAGCTTATGGATGTCCATGTTAATATGAAAGACCTGGTGATGAAACAAGCTTATGTAGTTTAGGTCTATTTTACAGAAAACATTATTAGGAAATACCAGTGGTGAATACAAGAATCCTTGATCATTAAGTGTTTGTATAGATATGAACAATGTTCTTTCATTCATCTTTAAAGGAATGAAGCCATCTCATGATCTGAGTTCAAGCCTCTTTCCACTGCACGAAATTTGCAAATTAGTTTAGCGTCTTCTTGCCGCAGTTTGGCTTCAAGATCTCCTCCTCTTGGTCCCAGGTTCACTTTTTTAAGGCCAATGAATTTCAAATGCTTTTTATCGACTAGTTGGTGTTTGCGTTGCCAATGTTGGGCTAGAGGTAAGTTGGTATCTTGACTTCCAATGTTTGATATATGTTCCCTTATTCTTGTCCTGAGTTCCCGAATAGTACTGCCTATGTAGATTTCTTCACAATGGCAGATGATTGCATAAACCACGAACTTACTTCTACAGTTAATTTGATCCACTATCTTGTGGGATATGTTATGTTTGTCTTTGAAAATCACTGTGTTGTTAAGGGCATGTTTACACATTGTGCATGTTCCACATTTCCGAAACCCTAGCAGTGGTGTCGGGAGCCAAGTGGCTGGAATTTCGTTTTGCTCTTCTGGAAGAAATGAATGGCTCAAAATGTTTTTGATAGTTTTGGCTCGTCTGTACGTTATTTTCATCAAGTTGTAACAAATGCCAATTTTTCCTTAATATCTTTCTTAATACTTTGTTGTCTGCACAGTAACTGGTAATCTTGTCTTTCTTTTTGTCTGGATCTGGTTGAATTTAGGGTGCTCTCCCTGGTGACTTGGGAGGCCTTGTCTCTGGCTTGTGCTATTGTTTTGTTTCCATAGCCTCTTGTTTTAAATCTGTTTGTTAGTAGTTGGCATTCTTCTTCAAAACTTTTTTGTTCAGAGCAATTTCTCCGAGCTCTGATGAATTCTCCTTTTGGTATGTTCCTAATCACAGAATTAACATGGCAACTAGTAGAAAATAAGGTAGAGTTTGCCTCCGTGCTTTTCCTGAAGGTTTTAGTTTTGAGGCGGTTGTCTTCTACATATATGTATATATGTCAGATCTAGAAAATTTATTTCGTTAGTACTGGTAGTTCCTGTAAATTCTATCCCCATCGTGTTCTTGTTTGCTCTGCTTCTAAAATTTTCTAGGGGCCCCTCTTCTCCTTTCCAAATAATAAGTACATCATCTATGTACCGTGTCCAAAGTATTACATTTGCGTCATAATCTTTATCAGTATAAATGTGTCTGTCCTCATACATTATTGATCCCCATTTCCACCCCTTGTGTCTGCTTGAAGAACTGGCCATTGAAGATAAATACATTGTTCTGTAATGTCAATAAGAGCATTTCTTTCAACATGTTTACAGATTGGTAATCTGATGCAGTTTCCTTTGAAAATATATAGTCCATAGTTTCTATGGCAATATCATGTCTGATTGATGTGTATAGAGAACGGACGTCCCAAGTAGCCAAACGATAGCCTTGCTGCCATTCTATCGTTGCTAATTTGTTAATTGTCTCAGTTGTGTCCCTCAAATAAGATTTAGTTTTAATCGCCAAAGGTCTTAAAATGTTGTCAATGTACTGTGCCAGGTTCATAGTTGCCCATCCAGTTCCACTAAGAATAGGTATTTTCGTTCTGGAATCTGTGTATACTCTTTGTGTATTTTGGGTAAAAAATATATTGTTGGTAATGTGGGTTGTTTTATTTCCAAAAAGTCTTTTTCATCATCGGTGATAAGTCCTTGTCTGTGCCACGATGTTATCGCTTCTTTCAATTCTATTAGTATCTCAATTTTGGGATTCTTTTTCAATTTGACATAACAGTTGGGTATTTTCAAATGGGTCATGGCCATCTCTACATAATCCACTCTGTCCATTAATACTATGTTTCCTCCTTTATCAGCTCCTTTAATCACCAGATTGTGTTCTTTTTTGAGTTGAAAAAGTGCTCTTCTTTCCATCCTTGTTAGGTTGTCATATTGGTATTTCAATTTGAATCTGTTTGCAGTTTTGGCGTCCTTGTGGTCGTTTAGATCTTTTGTGACTGTTTTGTAACAGGTATCAACTAAGTTATCTGGCATAAGCTGTGGCGTAAATTTGGATTTAGGTTTGAGGTCCTTGGCAGAAAGGCTGGTTTGTTGTATTTGAAGCTCATGTAATGTCTCGTGAATTGGTCTTTCTTCTGTTTCTTGTAAGGATCTGAGTGCATTGATGTTGGCTAAATCTTCAATGGTTATTTCACTTTCCTGTACTGGTAATTCCTTGGTATGGTGTACCTTCATTTGGGTATCAAAATATTTCTTTAATTTCAGCTTTCTCACGAATTTAAATAAATCCATGTGTACTTCTGTGTTTCTGAAGTTAGTGGTTGGTGCAAAAGTAAATCCTTTGTTAAGTAGTGATGTTTCCTCTGGTTTGAGTTGGTGATTAGATATATTCAGAACCAGGTCTTTCACTTGTTCTTTTTTACTGCTTCTCTGGATCTTGCTCTTGTTAGTCTCCTGAAGTCTTCTAACACCTCTGGATTTCCTGTGTCTACTATTGCCACGTTTCCCCCTCCTCCTGTTGGCGGTTGTTGTTGGGTTGTCTTTTGTGACAATAAAAAACGAACTTGTTTCTGATTTTGGTGGGTGAGTCTGTTTCCCTTTTTATATCTCCTTATTTGGTTTAAAAAACCTAGTCCTTCTTGAGTTTCAGTGGTATTCGGTATATCCTTGTCTTGGTCTCCTTCAGAATCTACATCCGAACTACCTGGGGAAGTGTTTGGTGTGCTTTCTTTCGAATTGGGTTTACTTAATTGTTTATATTTGTCCTGGAAGGTGTACACCTTGTCATCTGCATAATCTCTGTTATCTCGGAAGAATTTTCTCATCTTTCTAAGCTTGATTTCGTCTTGATATTCCTTCAAAATCTCGAACATTTTTTGGTAGTTTTTCTCTTTCGTCACTTCTAGTGCTTTCGCTTCTTGTATTTCCTTTTTTGTATCCTCTATTTGATTTGTTATTCGTTTATGTTCTCTGGGGGCATGTTCTATTAGGAGTTCTAACATCATATTCGAACTTTGGTTCAAATTGCGTTCCCACGATTCTGCTAGGTCTTTATCATCGTCTTTTGTAAAGTCTGGGAAGATTAGCATCCTCAAGCCTCTAGGAATTTGTTTTTTCGTAATGTCGTTTTTCAATGATTTGATTTCCCAATATGTATCTACTTTCTTTTTTGATAGTCTTTACAATTTCACAAATTTGTACCTTAAGTCTTCTCTTTGTTTCGGTAGGTTGGATGCAAATGTGTGCGCGTTGCTGCCTTTTGGGGCAAAAAGGTTTTGTGCATCTTCTTCTCTGTTCTCCAGATATTCAGCCATATTGGGCTAATTTTTGTTGTAAATGTCTGTTGGGGCTGCAAGGTCCTGGATACCCAAAAATAAATTTCTCTTAAAAATGAGGAGCCTGTTTTGTTGGGTGCTTTTCCCAAGTGGACCTCAGCGCCCTCTCTTTGGTAATTGTTGACTTACAAGTCACGGTCGCATGATTGAGTAAATACACAGATACCTGGCTCCTTTACTCCGTTTGAAATCAAAATACAACAAACTGTGTTACTTTAACTTGTATCACGCGCCCTTGTCATGGAGGAGAAAAAGAAAGACAAACACTGTCTTTTGTTCTCCAAATTGTAAACTTTTGTTTTTTTTAATTGTGCAGTTGATTCAAAACATTGCCCTTTAGGATTACACGTGTTTCGACATCTGCGTCTTTTTCAAATCAGGGCTAATCAAATAGCATTAACAAAAAATGTCACATACATAACAAAAAATAAAAACATCAACCAAAGTGATAAACAATGTATACTGATTTAAGTCAAGTACAAACATTTGTATGCACATTTGTTGAAGGATGGCCTTAGAGGGAGAGGGGAGGGTGGGATTTTTAGGGAAATGGTTAAGGTTAGGGCAAGGGTTAGGGCCAGGGCTAGGGCTAGGGTTTGGGTTAAGGTTAGGGGGGTGCACTTGGGGGTTGGAGAGGGTTGGGGGGAACCCCCCATTAAATAATGAACACTAAAACGTTACATGAAGCTGGCCAGTGCCGAAATACTTTGAAGTTTTCAGCACTGGACAGCTCGATGTAAGGTTTTAATGTGTGAAATAAATGCATGGAAATGCTATCTTTTACATTTAAAAGTACATATCCATCGAAACTTGTCCATTCCTATATTCGATGGACAAAGTTCGATGGATATGTACTTTAACATGTAAAACATAGGAATTCGATGCATTTAAATTCGATGCATTTCCTTCAATGCTTTTCGTTTTAGATGCAATGTTTTCGTTGCAAAGACCATGAACCCATAGAGAGAACACAGACATTGACTATATTGATCATACTGCTGGGAAGTAAGTGCGATTAGTATTGTGCACTCTGCTCCATCTACAGAGACTAAGGTACACACTGACACTTGTCAGCATTGATATTCGTTTTCCAGCATCTGTGTATATTGTTCCGTTCACAATACCGAAATTCAGAGCGCATTAGAATACTCAGGACAACTGTTGGCATTCTGAGAGCCTTGATGCCGAAGTAAGCACTTATAAAAACATTACAGAGCTGAAGAAACATTGATCCATAGTGACTGTTATTTATATTTAGATTAGTACCAAATGTTTGTGATGTCTGTTACTGTACGTGACTGAATGAGGTGGCTGTCGGCATTAATTGCCTTTGTACCTCGTGTTAGTTTACATAGTATACCTGTTCAACTTCTTGTAGCCTCTTAAATCACAGATTCCATTTCCAAGAAAGACATCTTTGATTGTAAAGTGTCAGGATGACTGCGGGCATGCTTCGCCTTTGAGCCCTGCACTAATCAACACAAATTGAATAATTGGTACTTCTGTCATCCGCCGGAAACGGTGAGAATTGGATCTCTAAGAAAGACAACTGTGATTTTAACATGTGAGTGTGACTGTGGGCGTGGCTCGCCTTTGAGCCCTGCACTAACAAACACAAATTGAACAATTAGTATTCTATGAGCCGTTAGTTAACGGGGATAATAACCAAATAGGGCTACTCCATGTCCCGAAGCCCAAACGTGAAACCATCTAAAGTCATAACATTACTGGACTTACAACAGAATTAATATAATATAATATAAATCCTGAAATGAAATACAATTGATGGTGTGATTTTCGATAAGATTCACTGAGTCCAACGCAGTCATACAGAATTAAGTAAATTAAGACCGATCGAGCGCTGGCTATTGATTGCCTTCAGGATAACATCAAAATAGTACTGTGGGCTGAACAGAGAATTAATTGACAACCACAGTTAAAGTGCCAGTACATGCGAAAGGCGCAATTAAGATCCAATTTACACAATAAAATAAACTTAAAATATAACGTGTTTGGACAAAATGTATTACCTGAGAAGTTCGACCTACAAAGAGAACTTGAAAGCTCCAGAAACAAGTTTTCAGAATGATTCAGTAATGAGTATGACCAAAACGTGTGTCCCCAGTGACACGAATACTGAGAAAATACTGGTCATTGATAAAAATAAAGAAAATCTAATTAAATGCTTGCCATCATGTTCTACATGGTAAGATTCCGAAAGACAAGTGTTTTCGTCAAACTTGCAATGACAATTGGTAAAAGAAAATTCAATACATAATCCAGACTTTACAGTCTCTACATCCACAATGAAAAGACATATACATATTCTGTACAATTAAAAGCATATCAGATCACACAGCCTAAATGCTATCGAACAACTTTTAAATGAATTGTTTCAACAAGACATCCTAATTGAGACCAACAATAGTGTGTATATTTCTTCTCCGTCAGAGTTACGTCCGAGTCCTAGAACATTGAAACAGCAAATATAGAAATCAGGACTCCAACCAACAATCACTCTGTACGAGAGACTTTTGTAGATAAAAACTTACTGTCTAAACAGAGAATTCAAGATCCTACAGTTTCAGCGCTGAGTTTTGTATTGACATCATTAATCAATGTTTTTGAAACACGGAAAGGGGAGGTCAATACCTACTCTGGTTTCCTTATGGAGATGACAAAAGAATTGAGTAATTGTGATTCCAACATAGTAGGTTTAAACACAGCTTTACATACCTACTTTAAAGACCATGTGTAACCGTGATCCACTTTCTCTTTGGTACCCAGATCTCCAGCCGTCGGCATTGTGCGGTTTGGAGTGAGTCCTCTTCCAAGATGGCACCAAGTGCTCTGGGTAACTTTCTAGCTGTGCAGCAACATCCCGTACATCGTGCGCTGCAGGCCACGCCCCGACTTCGAGGAAAGGTTTTCCGGCAGAAGTTTCAACGCAGCTTCGTGTTGCTCCTCTTCTAGTTTGTCCACATATTGTGAGTTTCTTATGAGTTTCTGGCTCGTAGATGTTCTTCGACCTCATACACCTTTTGATATCTACTCTCTCAATCCTCTTCCTTGCTCTCCTGCAGCCACAGTGTTCACGGTTACCAGCAGCCAGCACTGATCGCTTCTACACAGAAAACCCGCTGACATCTGTTCGCGGCTCGCCCAAGTTACACGGGTAGGTTCAGGTGCGCTTGGATATTGACATAAGGCATTAGGGGGAGCCGCATTCAACATTACTGACTTTCCCTTAGTTTCTGTTTACACAGGCCGCTTCTCTATCTTAAGACTTCAGTTCCAATAAAACAACAGCAGGATTCTCAAATTCCCGCACTTCAGAAACTACGTGCCGCTGAATCGGTACGCAATCAAACAGCTCATAGGAGCAGGAGGGAGGAATTTCCATAATAGGATTGCCCCCTTTCTGTACGTCTTTTCATTGAATTCTATCCTTTATTTTCTGTTCTTGCTTGGTCTGTGTTTAAAGACACTACTGGTGCGAACTGTATCAGACAAAGCAGCTATCAGTGCTTCCATCCCGATTAAGTCCTCATGTGCTCCATACTCGGGTAAGGCTCTACTTTATTTTATCCTTAGTAAGATACTGGGATAGATTTCACTTACAATTCTGTGTTATATTGCAGTTGGGAGTCAGTTTAGCTGAGGACGCCTCTTGCAACTGCTTTAAACACCCAAGATCTGGATCCATCGATCTCTAGCGGCTCATTCAAAGGTTTTCTCCCCCACAAGGTTTTCCCTGGAAACCTCTCTCTGAGTCTGAATTACAGAAAGGAGCGCAGAGAGGCGACCAGGTGAATTCTTGCATCATCTAGCTGACACTTCTGGATCAGGTTAGAGACTCTCATCATTCTGATTGCCGATATTCTATTTACACTTTCCTAATTCATTCTGAAGTCCAACCCTGGCATAACACCATGCGACAAAAATAACCCTGATTGAAATAATGCATAAAAACTCACAATAATACCTAGTAAATTTACTTTTACAACTTAAAAATAGTAATGAGTTAATTTTCGCTGATGTAAAATCATTACTCCTTTTACGAGACACTGCAAAAAGAACAGAACTAATTGAACCAAATCAAGAAATAAATTAATCCTACAGAGGAGATGATACTCCTCTGTCAGCTTCTACTCTAGAACTGTATCTAAGACTGGGTCAAAATACTGATGATCAAATGTTAAATCAGCCCCAAAATCTAGATCTTGATAAATCAGGAGTATAAAAAGAATATTCCATACTTCCATCGACTTCTGCAGAAAATCATGGAAGAGTAACTTCATCAACAGCTACAGCAAATGAAGAAAGCAAGGAATCATGCACACCTCAGAGGGTTCCTTGACAAATGACAACAATTTGAAAAAAAAGCCCAAAAAAAGTAAAGATGTTCGTACTGAAGTTGCTATTATTGATGAGCCTTCAAAGACAAGGTTAAGTAAGAAACAAAGAAATGCAGGGAAGAGAAACTTTTTCAAAGCACTAGACAACGTAAACAAAAAACTGCTTTAAATGCAAAACAATCAAAGGGTGCTAGTATAAATTATATTACAAGCATCATCAAAAAATATTGAAAAAGCTCAAAGCTCTAACCTGATTAACTCCGATCTTTCAGCAAAATCATTGCCAACGATATTGGTAAACAAAACGACGACTGGGTCACAAACTGAAGAGTCAATGATGAAAAAAGACAAAACTAGCGCCAATCTTTTGCAAAACGCCTTACATAAAACCAAGTGACAAAAGTAAAAATCTAGAGTGACATAAAACCAAGTGACAAAAGTAAAAATCTAGAGTTTAAGGCAGATCAGGAAACTCAATTAAATAAATCAGCTATGAATAGAGAAACTAACTTACCAATCTTACAAAATCCTCCTCCCTTTGAGTCAAAAAATGAACTTGTTTTGAAGAAACCATTTGCAGCTCCTAAAGTGTGGTTGAGAACAACCAATAAACAAAAAGCTTTAAATAGAAGCAACATAATCAGTCACACACAAAGGATTCCAGATGTGTACCTCTTTTCTTCAGATGACATAGAAAGACTGTCATTTCTGTATGAAAAACATTGTACATTGCAGAAATAAGATTGAAAACTACTGAAGGGGCCCAAGCGCTTATCGCATGTGCCAAAGAGTTTAAAGAAACAGGAATCGAGATATTTACTAGTCTACAAGAGCAATATGAACGACGAAAACCAAGCACTGCCAAGATGCAATTAGAGTACAAAGAAAAGTCAAACAAGAAAAACAAGTAAAAGATTTGGAAACAATCAGAGAAAAAGGAATATGTGTGTGTCATCTACACAAAAATAGTGATCAATTACTGTTACGCTCACCTGATTCCCACGGGGGCGTCGATCTGGACTGGCCCGCTGTTGCTTCCACCAGAGTAACACGTAGAGCCGAGATGACAGACTGGACAGACCCACTTAGCTTCATTTGTTGGACTCGTACGAATATCTTTCGGGAATTAACCTCCCCTAATCTGAGCGTTAACCCACCTTCCCACTCCCCTTGTCTGCCCACAGAACACTCCTGAAGTCCCCTCTTAATCTCACCTGATGATTTGGAAAGGTGAGCTCTCCATCCTGCGTCGAGCGCAGGGGCGCGTAGACGACCAGTTACTTCACTGGCGTGGAGGAATTGGCGAGTTCCAGTATTGACTCTAAAGTCCAATCGTTCGTAAGAGTTCAAAAGTCTGATCTTCACTCTGCCAGATTCCTTGCAGGTTGCAGATTTAAACCACTAGAAGAGTTCCAAGTGGCAATTGGTAAGATACTGGTAAGTCTATTGTGGTTCTCCCCTTTGGGGCCGGGTACAGCGATGATGCAGAATTAACTGCGCCAACCCGAAATGAGGTGAGTACCCCCCTGTGGTAAATCAGGTAAGTCTTTGGGGTTAGGTTGTATTGTTCTTGTTTTCCCCTTAGGGGCCGGGGTGCGGCGGTGATGCAGAATTGACTGCGCCGACCCGAGATGAGGTGAGTGCCCCCCTGTGATAATCAGGTAAGTCTTTTGGGGTAGGTTGTATTGTCCTTGTTTTCCCCTTAGGGGCCGGGGTGCGGCGGTGATGCAGGATTGACTGCGCCGACCTGAGATGAGGTGAGTACCCCCCTGTGGTAATCAGGTAAGTCTTTGGGGGTGGTTTGTATTGCTCTTGCTCACCTATTTGTTCTTGTCTCCCCCAGGTGTTGAAGAATGGCCTGGAGATGCTGGGTTCGCGATGGAGTAAAGGAATGCAGCCCCGGATGGTGAGTTCAGCGCGGCGCTGCGAGGCACTGTGAAGGCTTCTCTCTTCCAGATCGACGATGTGCTGGATCAAGGATTCAGGTAAGGGTTTTGTTCTGATCTCTTCTTCTCTTTTTCTTGTTCCAGGTGTTCCAGGGCTGAAGCGGGCGTGGCTGAAGACTGGACCTGCTGAAGACACGGTGAGCGTTACGCTGCAGCACGCAGAATAACGCGAAGCACGTGTGGCTGTCCGGGTGTGGGTTAAATAGCCTTGGAAGAAGTTCCAGGTAAGTATTCTTCCACAGCCCCACCCGAGAGGAAAGGAGTCACTGAGGTAAAATAGTCCCTCTAAGCCTCATTTGGCTTGTGGCTTCGTGCAGCATGGTCTGCATCAGGTAGGTATGCAGCATGGTCTGCATCAGGTAAGTTTTCTGTAATGAGCCTGGCGCCCATGGCGCCAGGACTGACTTTATTCTTATGAGCCTGGCGCCATAGGCGCCAGGACTGTAGCCAAATAGCCCCTAACTGGGGTTTTTGGGCATGCTTCAAGTGGCATGATGCCTGCTTCCGGGGTTGCTGGGCCTGGTCTGGCTTTCCGGGGGCAGGCATCGTGACAGCTACTATCTCTTCTACATGACATTTTAACATAAGTAATCCAACGATTGATGAAGACAGATACACAGCTGTAGACACAAGTGTTTAAAATTATTGAGCTGTAACAGGCAAGGTGCTCTATCGTTTCAGCATAAGGAATTGCTGAAATAATATTTAAAGATTATGATATTGTGTTATTTCAGGAATCGTGGTTGACAACTGATTTGTATCTTGATGGTTATTCAATTCTGTCTCTGTCTGCTATCGGTTCGGTGTGTGGGCGTTCATCAGGTGGTCTGTTGATTGCAGTGAAAAATTCTACAGTCCAAAACGTTGAATGTATTAGTAATGAAATACAAGGTATACTGGTATCCAGATGTAACATCAAATGGGATACAATTTATAAAGGGCTCTTATTATTTGACATTTATTGGAATCCCGCCTCCCGTACATTACCAACCTTTCTTGAAGACCTTTGCCTTATTTTAACGGAGACAAACATCAAGTACCCAAATGACCTAATTGTCATAGGTGGGGACCTTAATTCAAGCTGTGTATTAGCCACAAGTCTTATTTCTAAATGAGCAATCATAATGGAGAATTATGGGAGCAATTATTCAGCATGTGGAATTTACACACAATGAATGGCAACACTATATTAGACAGTCCGACTGCAATTACTTGGTTTAACAAGAAAAGTTCATCGACAATAGACTTCTTAGCTGTATCTTCTGAATTACTTCATAGATGCAAATGGTTTGGAGTCCTACCTTGGAGACAAAGCGAACATAATGCATTACAAATCACCCTTTCTCAAGATAAATATACTAATAACAGGATTTATGATCCCAATATGTATCTGAATTCAAAAGGAAATTGAATAGTTGGCTTTACAAATAAAGGTCAACAGCTTAACACTTAATTGAAAAACTTACTTATACAAGATTCAATAGAGAGAATAGATACATTAAGTGCACCAGGAACATATGTAGAATTCTTATGGGAACTAAATCTACCACAACCTAAACATACAAATACTTTTGATCAACAAACCTATGTACAAAAAAAATGTAAGTAGGAATCTGAGAGTAAAAAAAAGGAGATATAATCTCTTTCAACATTAAAAAAAACAAGTTAAAAAACATCTATAAATGCTGGTCACGCTGACATCGACTGATGCGCAAGATTAATGATGGACAGAATATGTTAAAAACTTTATTACCATCAGAAATTAAAATTTTCTGGGCATTTATAAATAACCAAAATAAATCCCAAAGTACGCAACAAATATGTAATCTTCCATCAGACGTATATGAGGCTTATTATGAAACCCAAACAACCGAGGTGCCACTAAATTGTTCTTATATTGATAATCTAATTGTGTGGACCTTACATTTTGAAAAAGATGACATCTTGAATTTTATACCTCTAAATCGTGTGCTGCAGGACCTAATGGTCTAACAAACCAGATATTTAGACTAAATCCTCACACTTGGTCCATAATTTCTTTCAAAATTATTTAAAAAAATTGTTATAAGTAAGGCAATACCAAACTCTTGGAAACAAGGCATAGCTATTCCTATCCACAAAAAGGGAGACATAACTGATCCCACAAATTATCGCTTAATTGCCCTTACAGACTGCGATAGTAAGATCTTTGCTCGTATCATCCTTCAAGAATTGCAAAGCTGGGTTACAAAACATCAAATCCTATCCAAAGGCCAAATGGGATATAGAAAACGATTATCGACTACTCTAAATGGGTTGGTGATTAATATTTTACAAGCTCAAAGTCAAATACAAAGTCAAATAAGACAATCCCTTACAGCTTATATAGCCTTTTTCGATCTATTGAAGGCAATCAATTTAGTGAACTAGAATAAACTATGGCAAACATTAAAATCATGGAACATTCCAGAGGGCCTATTACAAATAATTATAGCACTACATACTGAGACTTCGATCCGTGGGTATCCCTACAAAATATCCCACCAAAAATATCGCCGTACATATGGCCGTTTGTCTCACCATAAGCAATATTTTTGGGGGGGATAATTCGTGGGAGCAGGAGTTGCGGGGGGGTCCCCCGCACATTTTAAAATGTTGAGGAGGTGTCCCCCACAGGGTCCATGGGTCAATAGCCCCGCAAAAATATGGTGATATTTTTGGATTGCCATATTTTTGCGGGGATATTAACACATGGAACCGATCCATGTTAGATTGAACTTGCAGGGCGACCTCTCTTCGAGTATTTGTACCAACAGAGTGTCATGATCTCTGCTTCCAAAAGGTCAGGGTTTTCCCAACTCCCTTGGAAGCAGATCCATAACCCAGGTTCCGAGTGCCAACCAGTCCCAATTGGGACCTTTTGGACCCAGTCCTGGCGCCAGTGGCACCAGGCTCATAAATATGCCCAGTCCCAGCGCTGGAAGCGCAGGGCTCATAATGCTTGGGTGGACTTACCTGCAGCAGACCATGCTGCTTACTTGCCTGCCAGTTGAGCCTCTGATCCTCTTCTGTTTGGAACTACTTTTCCTGTTGGGTGGGGCAGGAGCCACTCCCTAAATTCAGAACACTGGAACTCTTCTGGAAAGCAGGAACTCTTTTCTTACCTAGGCGTGGCTGTGGAAGGAGACACCTAAGCACTACAGGAGGCTATTTAAACCACACCCGATGGATGAATCTTGCTTTGCGTTATTCTGCATCCTCTGCAGCAGAACGCTCATCGTGTCTTCTGCATCTGATCCTGGGCCTAAGGAAAAAGGCTTACCATCCTGAATCCAGTCTTCAGCAACACCTATAAAGACAAGAAAGAACAGGTTAGCATTACGGTCTTCAGTGACAGCTCTTCACTTACCTGGTCCATCGGCTGTCACCAACGCCTCGCGCTGCATTCCGGCATCCGAAAGACAAAGGCTTACCTACTCTTCGTGCGCTCCGGAGGTCTTCACACTGCATTCCGGCATCTGAAAGACAAAAGCTTACCAACTCTTCGCACGCTCCGGAGGCCTTCGGCGCTGCATCCGGCATCTGAAAGACAAAACAAGGTGCGTTTAAAGACATTGGGGAACTTTAATACTCACGTGCCATTACTCCTTTCCACATCTAACCAAGTGGGTATTTCGGCACCCTGCAGCCGCTCCGAACTTGTACCTGCAAAATAAAAAGACAGTTAGAGCGCATCGTGAAGCAGGCAACAAGCGCTTACTTACGTGCTTCCAGGCGCTTCTATTCATCACACGGGCTCCATCTTCAACTCACTTCAGCCCGTCATCCGCCATCGCCGGAACCCTGCAAAACAAGAAACATCATTACTAAAGACTTTAAAGACATTAGAATTACTCGAAACTTACCGTTCGTGCAGTAAACGACGGACAGCAGTCCTCTGAAGTCAAGAGGCCTGCTCCCCTTATCCAGTGAAGAAACTGGTTACAGCACCCTGCCCCGAGGTAGATGGAGAGCACGGCGTTCACTTACCTAAGGTGAGAGCGTTAAACTTTGGGGTTCTACAGGAGAAGAGAAAGGGAAGAAGAGAGAGACATTCAATAACCCAGTTCCTTAATCCCATATTTTCTATCTGCAGACATCTTACCCTTCGAGTCAGACATACAGTGCACAGAGGTCCAGCCCAAAGAGCCAGCCGTGTGTTACACATCACCTTTGAAGATACGGTATACGCCCAGTCAAGACCGACGCCTCTACGGGAATCAGGTGAGCGTTACACAGAGTTAAACAGGGGTGTGTCTTAGCAGCACTATTGTTTAAATTGTATCTTGCAGATTTGGCTCCCTTTTTTACAAAACTTTATATTTACATCCCCTACAATCGGAAAGTGTAAAGTACACCTGCTTGCATATGCAGATGACATAGCATTAATACATAATACTCCAATAGGTTTAAAACATCTTCTCTTGGCTATGGAAGAATATGCCATAATAAATGACTTTAAAATTAATCCAACAAAAAATCGAACATAATTATCTTTGGAAAATCAAACAATAAGTCTCAGAAGGTAAAATGGCATATAGCGCAAGAAAAAATCCCAATAGTCAAAAATGTGAAAATACAGCAATACGTATGCCAATTGAAAAAATTACTAAATGCATATTGCTGTTTTTCCTTATTTTCCTTAATCAAACTATACAGAGGAAAAAGTATACCAGCATTGCTGTATGGAATGGAGTGCACTTCTCATTCACACAACATTAACTGGAACCGTTTGGAAAGTCGATTGTGGAAAAAAACACTAAATTTACCACAATCCTTACCAATCAAGCTACGATACAAACATGGATTACATTAATTACAGTCACATTATTACTGGAAAATATGTATTATGAGAAGACTAATCTTGGTTCCACAGATCAATCTTTGTATGAAGACATACAAAATACTCCAAAAAACTATTTTCTTAATAATTTACAAGATGATGCTTGCAATCTTCTAGCACTATGTGAATGTACCACACAGAATTTAATCGAAAACTCAGAGAAAGTGAAAAAAAAACACTAATGCGCTCAGACTGGATCAAGACAAGAGCTTTGATTAGTAACTTAAAAGGCAACAAAAACGTTCCCTTGTGTGTGAAAACAAGCTCGTATGTATTGCCATATATTCTAAGATTTCCTTATTCCAAGTGGCGAAATGAGTTGTTGCGATTTACATTAGGCCTAGTAAAAACTAAAGAGAGAGAACGAATATGGAACAAATCCGATCAGATTATGGGTGAATGTAATCTGTGTGGAGAGGGATACCCGCAGGATATACGTCATATATTGATCTCTTGTACAGCCACTTTAACGTTGAGAGAAAAATATCTTTCACAATATGTACATAACATTGCATGGATCACAACACAAGATTTTTGGCATAGACTATCGTTCAGGAAAGGGAGTCTTATTGTCTATTGCTTTATTAAAACTACTGAATGAGTTAAAATGTATATACCTTCCACTATGACATTAAGAATAATAATGAATGTTGTAGAACTTTCTATTTGTGTTATTTTAAGAAAAATGATGTTCATTATTTTATAACTAGCTGTCCCCGGCCACGCGTTGCTGCGGCTCCGTCTGGTTAAATGGAAAAGAAAGAAAAGAGAAAGTGCACGTTTGTAATATATTTATTTTCACAATGCTTGTGGGTAGTTTTTAATGGCTCTGGCGGTTCTCCAAATTGAGGCAGTTTAATTTTCCCGGCGGCGCAACACATTCCTTTCATTCCTCCATCAAATTCCAGAGCCTTCCAATAAGGACACACTTCAGTCATGGTGCTGATGAGAACATGCCGGCTCAAACTATAATCATCAGCTGGGTTGTACCGGAATGCAAGGCGATTGTAATAGCGTGATTGCTGAGCACGGAGTCGTGTTTGACGCTGATCTGCTCAGCCACTCTCAGCCTGTCGCCTTCTAAGCAGATCTGAAGCTGCAGAGCGCGATCGCCGTGCTCGCAACCGTGCATCCTAAAGTCTGGCTGCATGTCGTTCTGCTGCTTCTTCGACACGTATTTGAGCCAGCGTGTGTTGCTTTTACGTCCAACAGATGGCGCTGGTTTGCAGTAAAATGTTTAGTATAGCATGTGTTGCTTTTACGTCCAACAGATGGTGCTGTTTTTCAGAAAAAGCATGTTTTTACCTGTCACAGGTGTGACATCTATGTATAGTAGGTATATAAAAACACGTGCCTATTCGAATGCAACGTTGTGTCAAAATTTCAAAGCAATAAGTGAAGAACTTTCAGAGATTTAAGGTTTTGAACAAACAAACATTTAACATTTTTTTTATATAGATTATGTTTAAATGTTTTTGTATTGAGTAATGAAGATATGATTTTAAAATTAATTCCTTTTTAGAAAATGACTGAATTATAATTGAGATAAGCTTTGTGTCCTTTCTCATATGCCATTTCTCCCTAGCTGTACTCCAATGCAATAATTTCAGCTTATAGTTGGCACAGCACCACCTAATAGCCAAAACTAAAAATGGGGGGATATAACAAACAAGGACATGAAAGAGCCTGTTAGAGCTTGCTCAGCTGTCCAGTTGTAGTGAAATTAACTCAAATGTAGTATTTTTACACTGTTGTAAACTTGAAATAAGCTTACAGCCTGTTTTCTCTAAACAAAATACTGTGGTCGCTGGGCATTATTTAAATATCGGGAGGTTATGTTTATGTTGCTCAACAGCACTGACTGTACCAAGTGGGATGGCCAAGTGCCATGGTTGTGGTGTTGGCCGCAGTGCTACCAAAGGCAGCCCAGACAGGAGCCAAAAAGAAATATGTGCCAAGGCCCGAGGGCAGATATGGGATGCCGCTTACAGAACCGGAAAGGGATGGCAATTTGCTGGGCCATGAGAGCATATGTAGAGGGTCCACTGGCGCCAAGCAGGGTTTAGAAATGGTAGCTGGAAACAGAGCGGCCTGGCTAATCAGGCCATTATTTATAAAGGGATGGGACCCAATTGGGGGTGGCAGGTCAGCAGAAGCAGTTGGTGCGAAGCCAAGGGCCACAGTCTTTCATAGCAACTCTCTTGTGAGAAATGTACCAAACCGCAATCCTTTCAGTTTGAAGGTTCAGAGTCAGAGGCAGCATTAGCAAGCCATTGATGTGATTTCAATATTTTTTCTTCTTTACTTCTGTCACGGGAAGATCTACCTGAGCATCAAATTGAAAATGCAAAGGGGGTGGATGCCCACCCTTCATGCCGTTGGAGCACACTGCAAGAAAAGCAAGGTGCATAGCAACGGTACCACTGGAAGACCCTGCTGTACACAAGTGTCTCAGTGACATTAACTTTGCAAGTAGGACTACCACCCTTTGTATTTCTTTTGTGCCTCTAACCGTGGCAGTAAGCATCTCACCAGCTTTCCTTGTGTCGTTTAAAGTATTGCTGCCTGTTTGCTTTTTTGTGGCACCTTGCTTTTCATGCAGTGTTCCTCTGCTCCAGTGGCAGATCTGAACACACACACGCTGCGGGAGGGGCAGGGTGTTGGAGGGGTGCGGGCAGGCGGCAATACTTCAAGTGTGGGAAGGGGGCAGCAGTCCAGAGGATGCCACCAGCACTCTACAACCACTGCTCCTCTGAAGTGCTGCAGACTAATAAATCATCCACATACTAAATTACGGTACTGGACACGTTTACATGTCCCAAATCCATCTGTATGCCTTTGAGTGCGTATCCCTTGTGTGGCCAAATCCATCTGAACCACCCTGTTAAAAATACCCAGAGATTAGCAGTACCCCTGGGGCAACCTTGTGTGTTCGAATCTCTGACCATGATACGTAAACGCTGTGAGGTACTGAGAATCGGGGTGTAAGGGAACAGAGAAAAATGTATTTTTTTTAAGTCAAGTACTGTGAAGTGGCTCGATCCAGTAGGGATGTTACAGAGAATGGTGGCAGGATTCGGTACCACCGGAAATTCGGCCTCAACAATATCACTGAGGGGGTGCAAATCCTGGACCATCTTCCAACTGGACCCCTTTGTGTTCTTCACAGGATAGATAGCTGTTTTGCATGGGGACAGAGAGGGTTGTATTATGCCTTGCTTTAACAATGACATAATAGTCTCATAAATTGCTTTGTCTGCTTCTGGGGTCTAGCATACAATACCTTCCTCTATGAAGGCAATCAACATTTGCAATTTGCTCAGGATGTCCCTTCCCAAAGGATTTGCTGGGGTATCTGTACAATACAACAAAGGGGCTGATACATTTTGATTACCTTAATATGAAGATCTTCAGTATAAGGAACTGACAGGACAGCCCCAGAGAATCCTTATGTGTCCATCATTTTGCCTGCCAAGGGGAACTCGTCTTCCTTAATACAAGACTTGGTAGCTCCTGTGTCAACCATGAATGAAAACGTTTGGTCACCTACCTGCACGCCTATCCGGGGTTCCTCTTCCAGATTGGTGGTAATGGACGAACTGGGCACATCAAAGATCCCTGTGGGCTGTCCTACTCCCGGTACATATTAGCACCTGGGAGAGAAAAAGGATTTCCTCCGAAAACACTTGCTCCATTGTAGTGCAAAACTGTTCCTTGGGGTTAAGGATTATTGTCCCATGTCTGGAAGGATGCGTGTGCTGGCATGATCGGTGGGATCCCGAAGATCTGTGCAGCCCCAGTCGCTGGGTTTTGCTCAACCCGTACCTGCTGCAATTGCACAGAGCCTGGGGCATATGATAGGGTCAGGGCCTGCATCTGTTGAGCTCCCATGTTAAAATATTGTGACCGTTCATGACAATCCCATGACACATGCACCAACCTTCCACACAACCAACACTGAATCCCATAAAATCCTACATAATTATTTCCTTTTGGCCTATTAAACCGGGTAGCCATTCCTCCGACCCCACCAAATGGCCCACTTTCCGGTGGAAATCCTCCTCTGCCCTTCAGAAAACCTCTCATGGGCCTTTGACCAGGAACATATGTGTCCACCCAACCCTGCATCAAACACGGTTCACTGTGTCCCTATTGTCCCAGTTGCCCCTGCTGTCCCTCCATCGAATTTGTAATTACTGTCCCTTCTAAACACATTTTTGCCAATTTCTTTTGAACAAGCTTAGCCTCTCCTTTTTGTTCCTGCACTACATTCTCCCTCTTTTCCCCGCCTTCTCTTGCAGAAATGCACGTGTGCCTAAATTTCTGACCAACTCTTGGCCTCCATCCCTACTACTTTATCGAAATTGTACTGGACTTCTTTCGGAAGTCCCTTCTTCAGCATATGGTAATAAATTGTCACATTCTTGTCCCATGCTTCTCTCGTTTCTGCCCTCCACATCTCCTGAATTAACTGGATGTGTGCGGCAGGATCATCGTCCAATTTCATCATTTTAGCTATAATCGAATTGATATCTGGTGTATTGGGATACATAATCTGCAAAGCCCCCAATACCTGTGCCCTAAGATTATTAAAAGCTGTTCCATCATGGTTAGTTGTATCCAACTGAATTCCTGGTTACCCCAATCTCTTCCAAAGGTCGTCCGACAGCTCCCCCATTAGGGCAGTGAATGATCTCTTCATGTCCCCTTTTTCCAACATGACACCATCAGTATGCTTCTCCAATGCATAAACCCACTTCCCCGTCCCTGCAGTGAGCGAAGGGAGTGTCTTCATCAAATTATTCCAGTCCATGTGTGACCACAGGACATACTACGCCCTTCCCAGACCCTTCTGGAGCAACAGAAATTAGTTATACCTGTTTTTACTGGGGCTTCCCCCATCTCTCCCCTACCGCTTACTACAGCCATAAGAATACCTTGCCGTGTTCTATGGCTCCATGGTGTGCTTTCTATCGCTGCTACTGGAGTGTGAGATGGATGCATACACCCTGCTCTCCTTGCTTGACATCCCAGTCCTCTCCTTCTTCGTCCACTCTGGCTACTACATCCCCTAAACCTTCTACAGGCAAGGAAGCATAATCAGCACTACCATAAAGTGCCATCTCCCGTCCTCCCTGCTCAGCCTCTGTACCCATGGCAGCATCCCTGTTCTCCATGTCCACCTCAATTATTCTGATAACCTAGTTGTCCAATCTACAAGAACATGCCCATGTCTCCACCTTCCTCCTTGTATGTCCCTTACCTGTCTTCTCACTTTCTCCCACTCTTCATCTCTCTGCTGCCGTAACAGCATTACCTCTTCCCCCGCTAGCCCTAGCGCTTTCTTCATATTTTCCTATTCTTGCACATCTACCACAATTTGCAGCCTATTCCCTATTCTTGCAGGAAGAGGCCTAACCTCTTCTTTCTCTCTCATTTTCAATCTTTCTTCTCCTCTTCTAACTATCAGCCTCACTTTTTCTTGCTCCTCCATCCTTAATCTATCTGCTAACCTAGCAGTTGGGGGAGCTATCCTCTTCCTGCTCTCCATTTTTAACCTCTATGCAGCCCTTACCATTGAAGGAGTTACCCTTCCACTTTCCTCAAAATGCCAATTTTTAGAAATCATAACTGATGGAGGCATTGGATGTGTCTGTCTTGCAACCACTGGTGTAGCTGCTGGGTAAAATGTTGGTATGAACTCAGGGTCTGTGTACCTCTCTGCAGGCGATAAAGGATAG
Source organism: Ambystoma mexicanum (assembly GCF_040938575.1). Taxonomy (NCBI): domain Eukaryota; kingdom Metazoa; phylum Chordata; class Amphibia; order Caudata; family Ambystomatidae; genus Ambystoma; species Ambystoma mexicanum. The sequence goes on along the minus strand of NC_090927.1, from coordinate 1,243,672,692 downwards.
CACGCATATGGGGGTGGTGCAGAAGAAATTCCTGCCCCATCCTCCCACAATTTCACCATTATGTCCCTTCCTGCTTTTTTCATACATCCTCCATAATTCCAAGATATTTAACTGCTTTTCTAACTTCGAGCACTTGTGCTTTGTAGTTAAAAAGGTGCACTTGTGCTTTGTAGTTAAAAAGGTATGCAGGTTCTCCGATATCATAGGATCCCTCGAAAAGCCAAGAATTAATGATGTTCCCTTTACTCTCCCGCAACCATTCCCTATGATTTTTTAAATCTTCACCTTCTAGCCGGGCAACACGTGGCACAAATGATTCAACAGAGTCTCCATACTCCATCCCAAGTTATCAAAAAATAGTTTCACAAAAATCCGATACCGGGCTGAACCTGCGTCATGAAAAAATAGTGGTAACTCAAGAGCTCCCTTTTTACTCTTACCTAATTCCTTAGTCGCACTTCACACTCATTCACTCTTCACACTCATTCACCGTACTCGCCTATACCACAACTACTTCACTTTACTATTTACTTCAATTCTACTTCTCACTCATACACAGAAAACAGCATCTCATCAAAAAACACTTGCCGCCAATATTTCCGAGATATCCCCACCACTTGAGCATAGGAGGCGCAATGCTTTCCACTACAGCACTGCTGCTCTCGCTTTCTTTGTTACTAGTACGATTTTCTGTACTACAAATCCGTCTTTTCCTGACTAGGAAGTTTCCCTTCACTACTTTGACGAACCAAGAAAATCGGGGTGAGAGGCTGCGCCCGCACGGCAAATACAAAAGAATTAAGTTCTACTTCAGAAAGGTATCTACAGTTGGACTTACCCTAAGATAACACCCCACCTTCAGGTGAGGGCTCCAGCCAACCAGACAAGCAAACTAAAGGGTATCAGGACATGCTTCACACTGGGTGTGCGGGGTAAGGTACCCCTCCACACCTCTAAAATAAAAAACTAGGAAAACAATATATACAAAGGACTTACAGCACAGAACAGTTCAACCACTCTTATAAAAAAATATTTTCCAAACCCTGCAACCTCAACTAATTTCACACCCACACTTCAAGTCTACCTTTACCCCAAAAAAGAAAAAAGCACAAGAAGAAAACCTTAAATCAAAGAAACAACCCCCTGTCTCCCCCATTTCACCCTTGCTTTACACCCCAAACGTGTTCTCACATGAATCAGAGGTGCTCCGGCGTGGTGCTTAGTCAAAGCATTCTGCACAGCTAAGCCGCAGCACCACATATCCGTGGAGCAGACAGACCTTTAACCAATATTGCGTCCGCAGACCTCTTCTACACCGTGCACGGAAGACTGGTCTGCATCAGGAGGTGCCATAGCTGAGAGGTATGGACAGAAGACCCCCAACATCTCAAAACGCCTTGACTCCTGCCTTTGCTTGCCAAATGTGGGGATGGGCTTTTCATCACCTTAACCCAAAACCGGCCCACCACTTAAGAAGCGAGTAAACGGGTGTACATAAAGAAAGTTTATTGTACAAAGTTTTGGGGAGCGGTTAGATGGTATTGCAAGACCAAACTAACGCAAGTCTCAACAATACAACATCAGTTGGCATCTTATATACATTTAAAACACTCCCAGATACTTTATTACCATCCACTCCCCAAATATGATTGGACAAAACCTCTTCAAATAAATCCATGGATGTCATTTGATGGTTGCTAGGAGTTGCACCTGAGACCCCTGGGTGCCACAGGTGCGAACTCTGTGGTCTCCTTGTGACCCCTGTATAAAAAGATTTACCAAAAAATATTTGTTTTAAAGATTTTCTTTTGTTTTTCTCAAACCGCAAGCTCCTAGTTTGCGGGGTGGACAGTGGTGCAGCAGTGCCCGGGTGCCCCACATCCCCTGCCGGCAGACACAGTACCAGCATGGTGAGGGCGTGAGGGTCAGGCAAGGCAGAGCAGGACGTATAGGCGGTACTGATTCGCTGCCTGATATTCTAGCATGACTGTTTTGCCGCAGGTGGGTCCCCTTTTGGTGCGCCGTGTTGGGTGCAGGGACCTCTTGGCGCCTATATGTTTTGGCACGCTGTGAACACCGCTTTCCACTTTGTCCAATCTATCATCCATTTACTTGCTAAAGTGCTCTGAGCGCTTGAGAGGTTCATTGTTTGGGCTTTCTACTGGGCCACACTCTTCCTCGCAGCTGTCGATTCTGCCAATTTCACCCTTGCAGAAAGACACTGGCCCTCATTACGACCCTGGCGGAGATCGCGGTGCAAAATGCACCATGGAGCACGGCGGAAAGCTGCCGATACCGCCATGGGGGTTGGCGGATTTACCGCCCCATTCCGACCTTGGCGGGGCGGTAAATCCCCATTAACCATTTTACCCTTCCCCATTCCCATTTTTGCCCCATAGGGTATAATGGGAGTGGGGAAGGCGTTAATTACGCCACCGTAAAATACGGTGGCGTAATTAACAACAAGGTCCCGTAGCGCCATGGATTTCTCCGCCCGGAAAAACCAGGCGGAAAACGGCTCCATGGCGCTACGGGAACTCGTAGTAGGGCGGACGGGTCCGCCGCGAATACCGCTGGCGTAAACCCACTCCGCCAGGGTCGTAATGAGGCCCACTGCAGACAGATGCTGTCGTCCAAGGGCACAACTGAGCAGAAGGAGGAGTTGACATCACCACCAAGAGAGGAAGAACACATATGCCATTGCCATGGCCAAATCTCATGCTGAATGTGATTGATTGGAGGGTCCTTTCAAAATGCACTTTAAAGGTATCCAGCCAGCATCCTCTATGAGTCTGCCGCATCCTTCGCTACCTCTGTCAGTGATAACGTTAAGAAAAACTGGGCCACTGGCTTAGGGCTTTCGGTTTTACCTGGCAATTCTGCTAAAGTCATTCTTTCAGGTTCCCACTCCAAAATAGTCCACACTATTCAAAGCCAAATACTACTAATCCAGTTTTTCTAGCCAAGTGGTAACCTGCGCACAATACAGGTAAGAAACTCCTGCTATGTCATCAATGATTGTTGTTAATAATGTATGTGTTGAATACGTTTAGTAGTTCGGGCTCTATGGTAGTGTTCTGCCATAAATGTTGAATCACCCTTGTTTAATGCTTGCTCTGGCAAGGGAGACTTCGCTTTGCCACAGCCTCGTTGTATCCATTATCTAGAACACACATTGTTGATATAAGGCGATAGAGTACAGTTTCTAAACTTTGTGATTGGTGCTTGGCAAAAAATGCAAGTGCCATGTGTGGATCTCAGCTTTTACATCATTATCCTACATGAATGGAGTCTGTGTCGTCGCCATATCCATTTTAGCATCAGGCACTGCTGTAATTGTGGAGTGGGCAAAACATAGGAATACTCCCCCAGCCCCAATCAATAACTATTAAAAAATACCATCTGCATCTTGTTATCTAAACTAAAAAAGTGGTGCAGTCCCGCTACCTATGTCACTCATTTGATTCTTAAAATCTGATCAGTCCCTGGTGCACAGGTCCCGTTGCTGTGCCACCTTTTTAGTCATGAAGTACTGCAATCAGCACCCATTGAATTGACAGCCACATGCTGCCAGCTTTAAAATACTTATGTAAAGTACAGTGGTGCACAGGATTGGGGCGTGTAGGGTGTGCTGTCGTTTTGTGCAGCGTCATATCAGGAGATGTCTGGGGCCAGCTCAGATCATCCAACATCACTTTTTAAATCTTTAAATAATACACGGCAGTGTATGCGTTCATTTGGCGGTAGGGCAGTTTACACCTAGGCTGCAATGTCGGTCATGTCAAAACGACCCTAGCGCCAAATGACCCGCGCCGAATTGGCTTTAGCACCACTCTGGCCGTGCCGAAAGGGGCTCTGTCTCCAAAGTGGTGTGCTGAAATGGCCAGCGCCAAAAGGCTAGTACCAAGACGTGGTGTACCACAGGCACGGATGCCTTCCGCCTGCCTTTTACACGTTGCATGCATACGCTCTATGCATGCACAGCTTAGGCGAGAAGGTATGTCTTGCCTGAACTTCACGAGCCCAGCTGTACCCCTTCGACCACCGACAGAGGAGTGAGGCTCCTAAGGAGCAGGAAGAAGTGGCACAGTGAAACAGAACTCCCATGGTGCCAATCAACAGCTCTTATTTGAGGAAGCCCTCCGCAGATTAAAGAAAATTCCAGCGGGGCATTGCACTTGCAAATGGAGGTGTGCCTGCTTGCTGCTGATTCTGCACAGCAGTGCCAGTTCCAGTAAAGCCTGGTCGAGGGATGAGGAAGAGCTCAGCTCTGTGGAGGCACTGCTGAATTTCCAAAGAAACCCTGCAGCAATATGTTAACAGTGGTTAACTATTAAGAGCATGCGCTTCGCACTAAAAGGAAGGTTACCCCCGCTCCTCTCCTACGAGGACAGGCCAATCACCATGAAAGCGCTGCAGCTCCTCTGTGTCCCCCTTTGCCTCCTCTCCTGCCTCCATTTATTGCAAGGCACTAATGTGAGTGTCTTTGATCTGTAATGTACATTGTTATTCTTGATACAGATGAGAGGGTGGGAGCGGTGTGTGTGTGTGTTAATGCACCATTTGTCACATATGTGGGATATATGTATTTGGTTTTCCAAATAAGAAGACTGTTGTATCTCCACCTACAGTACTTTGGAATTATTTCATGAAAAGATGCATGCCTTTCAAGTGCACACTGTCCTCTGGTTGAACGTGTGTTGGTAAGTTGTAGTTTCCAGTCTGTGCCCAGACACTTGGCTGACACTGGATGTCTGCACTTTGTGTTTTAGGCCTCTTCGAGATGCTCTCTCTATTTGCAGTTTAGCCCGAGTGATGTACAATAGTCCAGGTTGTTGTGTTGAACATCTGCTTACATGCACAGTAATTTGGTAATATGGGCTTGTACACACTGATAATAACACTACATATGGTGATCCATTCATGTATGAAATGTATATCATATTATAGTGATATCATAACCATATTTCTCTTAGTATACTGAGGAACAATGCTATGTGATGCCATGTTTTGTCAAGGGGTGAAAGGTTGTGTGCCATCACTTCCTGTGATGCCACTTGGGACGGGGTAAATTACATCACTTCCTGTGATATCAGAGGTCAAGGGTCATGTAAAGTCAATTCCACTGACTTTGGCATTTTGGTGAAATGACATCCCTGAAGAAATAACATCTTTTGCCAATGTTTCCATTTTCATTGGCCAGTCTTATCTTGATTATTATCTTCAGATCATATTCAAAACACACCTTTTCTTAGTAGTAGGTCATGACGTCAGTACATGGTTAAACATTGGTATTGAAAACATATTTCATTGTGATCAATAACTGGCCTAAGGGGTATCAGGTAATATTATCCCCATATATATGGTCGCCGTAAATAATATCACCGGTAAAAGGTCGCAGCAATATTATATGGGTGACCATATATATGGGGACGGGGCAAAAAAAAACATTTGGAGGTTGCGGGGGTGTCCCCCGCATGTTCCATGCAATAATGTCGCCACAAAAAACGGCCATTTTTCTGCGATATTTTTGCATGGCGAGATTTTTGTGGCGACATTATTACATGGAACCGCCTAAGGCCTTTAACTTTAAGTGTGATTGCAAATGGTCTGCTTACATATTTTAGTAGAGGATTTTCTTTGAACTACTGATTGCAATCTCAATTCCCCACACTACTGGCGCCTCTAAAAGACCTTCTAATTTATGCGGCTACATACAGCCTCTGATGAACAGGAAAAACACGTAACACCGGACGGTGGCCTCAGGCCTCATGTTTATTACCACCAAACAAATGACTAACCCCCTCTAAATATTTTAATACTAAGGGCGAGATAACATCTGTCCCCTTGCAGGACTGTAAACCTTGCCCTGTTCGTACGCTGACCTTCTTACTAGGTACCTCATTCAAGAATGTCCCTGCTACTTAGAATTCACGTTTAACCGCTAACTGTGGAGCAAAACACCCCATTGTGTGCACTGTGTTTGTGTTGCTTTTGCAGTTTTAATATTGTATCTTTGTACGTGCATGAAGATCCAATATGTATACATTGTGAACGATTGTAACACTAAATGTAACATATAATTAACTCCATTCAATTCATATCGATTTGCAACACTGCCCCAGTTCCCTGCCCTGCCCCGTCATTAATATGGTACGCGCAACATGAATCCCTCATAATAATGGGGACCCTCCTTAACCACCCAGACAACACTAGAAATGAACAACTATGGGTATAAGGACATGTCTCTGATGTAGTTTTGGTAAAATGTGTTAACACACAAATAGGTACATATAGCAAAATAATCCTTGATTCCAAAGGGTGGTTCCCTTCCCCTAGATATTTCAGGTAGGATAGCCAACAGTGGCTTTCTCAAACAATAGTTTCTTAAGGATGGCAAAAGTGTCTTGTCTCTTTCATACAACTTCTTAAGGATGGCAAAAGTGTCTCTTTAAACAACAACTCTTAATGCTCACCTCCTGGTATACTCCCCTGCTAGGAATCCTTCAGTACATTCTTTAGATATGCTGGTATTCTCAGGAATGTGGGGTAAACTATCCAAGAACAATTCTTCTGACCCAGACTCCCCTTCCTCCTCACCTTTCTTTCATTCCTCGGATGAGTCTTCTGAAGATATCTCCCTCCGGCTTCTCCAGGCGTGCTCCGGCTTTTTTGGGCGAGTCTTAGGAAGAGCCCCGCCGGAGGCCACCCTGCCTAATAACAACCGGCCCGGCAGTGGGGACCTCCGGGGGGAACGCACCACAACCAGGGAAAAGCAAAGCTGAAAAACCCTGGGACGGTGTTAAACTGCAGTTTCTTGAATGCAGTAGACTTCGTGGGACGAAAAGGCGTATCCAGTCTTTCCAGAAGGTGCTGAAGGGGATTCTTCTTAGGCAGAGACCCTGCCGCAGGAAGGTAGAAACTCCAATACCCAAAATACACTGGTGGGAGAACAAGACGCAAATGCGGGATAACAGATGCGTAATAGAAACACAAGGTAAGTGCAAGGGTGAAAACTCAGAGAAGACTCGGAGTGGAAGAACGCTCCAAAGGAAAGCGGAGTGCAGGGGAGGGGCAGAATGGCGGCTGATAGATCAGAACAAACCGCTAGGAGAAAGGGAAGAAGGAGGCACGGAGAAGGCAAAGCAAGGGAGGCGGGAAGGCAGCGGGAAAACTAGGGGACACAGAACCACCAGAACAGTGGATGGAGAACAAGTGTGTATACCCAAAGAAGGAGGGTTGCAACGCATCGTTGCTAAGCCGTGACGTGTATATGTACGCCCTTCTTCCTTTTCCACTATAGTTTCCAGGGACAGTGGATCATGACAGTATGGCCCCTTCTTATGGGCACCCCTCCTGGTTTGCCTGGATGATTTCGATGAAACTGACGTAGGAGCCTGGGAGCCTTCACATTCCTTTTGGGTTCCAATGATCTTTCGGACCAGGGATACCCTTTCCAGAGTATGAGGTATTGAACTCTGCCTTGTTTGTACATGGAGTCCAATATTTGGGAGACCTCCTATTCCTGGGTGTCATCTGGAGTTAGTGTCTTCTTTCTCAATCGCCTTTTATATGGGTCGAATTTGTATTCCTTGAGCAGGGATGTGTGAAATACAGGGTGGACTCTGCGTAAGGAAGATGGCAAAGAGAGTCGGAAGGCTACAGGATTGACATATTTTTCAAAGGAGAAAGGACCAATGTATCTTGGGGCAAACTTCCCAGGATGGACCCATCTCGGAAGATGCTTGGTTGACAACCACACTTTATCACCGACTTTCCATTTAGGATTGGGTCTTCTGCCCTTGTCGGCCCATCTTTTGTTCTTCTGGAGGCTGTCCGACAGATTCTCTTGAACCTCTTTGTGCGTGTCTCTGAGTGTGTGCAGCAGCTGATCGATGGTAGGTAACAAAGTGGGTTGCATGGTAGAAAACGGGATGTGACGAGGATGGTATCCATAGGTGCACTTGAATGGACTAATTCCGATTGCTGAGTGTACTGTGTTGTTATAAGAAAACTCAGCCACCGGTAATAGCTGATGCCAATCATCCTGTGTCTGGTGACAAAAACATCTTATGTATTGCTCGAGGGTGGCGTTAAGACGCTCCGTTTGTCCATTGGACTCAGGATGAAAACCTGAAGATAAAGCTCTTTGGACCTGAAGTTGTTTGCAGCGAGCAGTCCAGAATTTCGAGGTGAATTGGTTACCTCTGTCAGAAACTATGGTAAATGGTATTCCATGTAGATGCACAATGTCTCTGAGAAAGGCAAGGGCCGTCTCCGAAACTGACGGAGTGCCCCTCATTGGAGTGAAATGAGCCAATTTGCTAAAGGAATCGACTACCACCATGATTGCCGTGTATCCTGCTGAGTCTGGAATTCTACAATGAAATCCATCGAGAGGTGTTGCCAGGGTCCTGAAGGAAGGCCGTCTTGTTGAAGGAGTCCCAAGTGCTTTGCCGTATTATATTTGTTTCTTGCACAGGTGGGACATGAGGAGACGTACTCCTTGGTATCCTTAGCCATCCTAGGCCACCAGAAATGTCGACGTAAGAGTTCCAGAGTGGCAGACTGACCCTTGTGGCCTGCGGTAGGTATATCATGGCACCATGTAAGTGCCTTGGACCTGAGTTCCTGAGATGGAAGATACAATCCTTCCTCCCGAAACCAAAGGTTCCCTCTTTGAGTCAAGAGAGGAATACGGGTGGTGGATGGGTCTTTCTGGGCTTCAAGAACATCTTTTTAGAAAGTGTTTATGGAGTTGATAAAGGTTTTACCATGCAGTAAGTATTCGTGACCTGAGTACTTTCCTGATTCTTCCCCATGACTTCTAGAAAGAGCATCAGCTAAATGATTTTCCTTCCCTGGTAGATAGGTCAGTTCGAAGTCAAATTGGGAAAAGTAATATGCCCATCTGGCATGGCGGGAATTCCTGCATTCCATTTGTTGTATGATGCTAAGGTTTCTATGATCCGTGCAGACTTGAAAAGGAAACCTTGCTCCCTGCAGAAGATGTCTCCACTCCTTGCAAGCTTGTCGAATGGCAAGGAGTTCCTTTTCGATCACCATGTAATTCTTCTGACTAGAATTGAGGGTTCTTGAATAATAAGCAATTGGGTGTTCCAACTGGTCTTCCTTTTTCTGTAAAAGAGCGGCTCCGAGTGCCCCATAAGGAGCATCAGTTACAATGATAAACGGCTGTGTCTGGTCAGGTTGGCTAAGTATTGGAGTGGTAGTAAATGCGTCTTTTAATTGATGGAAGGCTTGATCGGCTTCGATTGTCCATGTGAACTTTACACCCTTTTTTAACAGGGCGGTTATTGGTAGGACAATGTTGGAAAACCCGGTGATGAATTTCCGGTAGAAATTGGCTAAGCCTAAAAATCGCTGTACATCTTTGACCGAAGCGGGAGTGGGCCACTGGGATATTGCCTTGACCTTGTTCGGATCCATCGTCAGTTGGTTTTCCGAAAGTATAAATCCCAGATAAGGAACAGAAGAGGCTTCAAACTGGCTCTTTTCAGGTTTTGCAAAGAGATGATTTTGTCTCAGCCGTTTCCAAGACTTCCTTTACGTCCAGACGATGATGCTCAAGGGTTTTTGAGTAGACCAATATATCGTCCAGATACACTACCACCTTGCTGAACAACAAATCAGAGAAAATCTTGTCCATAAACCTTTGAAATTGAGCGGGAGCATTAACTAAGCCAAAGGGCATTACCCTGTACTCAAAGTGACCCAGGGGTGTGCAAAAAGCCATCTTCCATTCGTCTCCTTCATGTATTCTTAGTAAATGATATGCACCCCTGAGATCCAATTTTGTAAACCATTTTGCTCCTTGCACAGCCTCCAGGATGTCCTTGATAAGAGGCATCGGGTAGCGGTCTCTGATTGTCTGACTGTTCAGATCTCGATAGTCGATACAGGGCCTGAGCTCCGTTGTCCCCTTCTTGGGGATAAAGAACAGAGAAGCCCCTGCAGAAGAGGTTGATTCTCGGATGAGACCATTCTGTAGATTGGTGGCTAAATATTCCCTCAGGGCGTCTTTCTCTGGTAGGGACAACAGGAACATTCTCCCGAACGGAACCTCTGCCTCTGGTCTTAATTCAATTCTACAGTTTCTGGTCTGTGAGGTGGGAGAGGCTTGGGTTGGATGTCGGAAAAGACATCTGAATACTCCTGGTATTCTTCCGGGATACAAATCACGCTCTTGATGGGTATCATGTTATTAGCTTGAAACGGCTCAGTCTCTTGAGACAAACAGGTGTGTAAACCGAGGTCAGAGCGGAATTCCAGCGTATTTGCGCTCCAGTCAATACCGGGATTGTGTCTCCTTAGCCAAGGGATTCCCAGAATCACTGGGAAGTGGGCCGCCCTTATCAAGTCAAATGCAATTCTTTCTCGATGGGTGTTCATCCTGACTGTTAATTCATGAGTCTCTTGTTTGATGGGACCCGAAGATATGGGGAGCCATCTACCCCTTCCACAGATATTGGTAGATGCTTACCTCTTCTAGGTATGGCGTGCTTTGTTGCCCATTCATCGTCCATGAAATTGCCAGCTGCTCCGCAGTCTAGCATGGCCAGGCATTCCACCTTACAGTTCTTCTTCCATTCTAATACCACCTTGAGAATCAGGAGCTGGTGTGAGACTTCCTCCTCTATGGGGTTTTTAGAAACACAGGGATTGGCCCTATAGGCCCCTTCCGTGTCCATGTTCATGGATGGGGTTGTTCATTTCCCAACCTCCTAGGAGGGACCTCAGGACAATCCCTCAGGAGATGCTTGTCAGATCCGCAATACTGGCACAGGCTTAAGTCCTTTCACCGTTTTCTCTCTACAGCCGTTAGGGGTTCTCTGGTAGTCCCAATTTGCATGGGTTCTTCCTTTGAAGGTTTACTCCTTTCTGAGGTGGTCTGCACACTGGGAGAAGGAAGGTGAGGAGCAAGCAACCTGGGTCGTCTTCTTTCTGCCTGGTGCTCCGACAGTCGGAATTCAATTTGTAGAGCAAGGGAAATCAGTTCCTGAAATGATGCAGGTCTAGCAATTTGTGACAGTTCGTCCTTTATCTCCTCTTGTAAACCCTTTCTGAATAAAGTCTGTCTTGCAGAGTTTGGCCATCCAGTCTACTGGGCTATCCTCTGGAAGTTGGTCACATATGTCTGAACGTCAGATGTGCCTTGCTTGGTGTCTAAGAGGTTTTCATAAGACGTAAATAACACCTCCGGTCTTTCGAACCTGGTCCGGAACTGTTGGATAAATGTTCCATAAACAGTGTGGGCTGGATCGGCATTGTTGACCAGCGGGGTTGCCCACGCCAGGGCATTACCTGTTAAGTTTGAGACAACAAATCCGACTTTAGCCCGGTCTAATTCAAAAAATTTTGGGGCGAAAGGTGAAGTTAATTTGACAGGTGTCCAGAAATTATTTAAGTCTTTTGGGATTCCCGTCGTATTTGCCGCACGGCAAGGATACTGGTGGGAGATCTACCCGATTTTCTTCTCTACGTAAGAACTGTTGTCTTAATGCAGCATTGTCTGCCTTCAATGCATTGTTCTCTGTTTTTAAAGTCTGTAGTTCAACTGTAATATCTTGTATGGCTTTAACAAGCTCTTGGTATTGTTCTAAACTGGTCATCTCTTGGCGTTGCAAACTGTCAGGAATATGGGGTAAACTATCCAAGAACAATTCTTCTGACCCAGACTCCCCTTCCTCCTCACCTGTCCATGATACCTCGGATGAGTCTTCCGAGGAGATCTCCCTCCGGCTTCTCCAGGCATGCTCTGGCTTTTTTGGGCGAGTCTTAGGAGGAGCCCCGCCGGAGGCCACCCTGCCTAATAGCAACTGGCCCGGCAGTGGGGACCTCTAGGGGACCGCCCCACAACCAGGGTAAAGCAAGGCTGAAAAACCCTGGGACGGTGTTAAACTGCGGTTTCTTGAATGCAGTAGACGTCGTGGGACGAAAAGGTGTATCCAGTCTTTCCAGAAGGTGCTGAAGGGGATTCTTCTTAGGCAGCGACCCTGCCGCAGGAAGGTAGAAACTCCAATACCCAGAATACACTGGTGGGAGAACAAGACGCAAATGCGGCCTAACAGTTGCATAATAGAAACACAAGGTAAGTGTAAGGGTGAAAACTCAGAGAGGACTCGGAGCGGAAGAACGCTCCGAAGGAAAGCAGAGCACAGGGGAGGGGCAGAATGGCGGCCGATAGATCAGAACCAACCGCTAGGAGAAAGGGAAGAAGGAGGCACGGAGAAGGCAAAGCAAGGGAGGCGGGAAAGCAGCAGGAAAACTAGGGGACACATAACCACCAGAACAGTGGACAGAGAACAAGCGTGTATACCCAAAGAAGGAGGGTTGCAATGCATCATCGCTTAGGCGTGACGCGTATATGTACGCGATGCGCCGTAAACAACTAGAGCGCTGCATTAGTTTCCGCTCAGTAGCCCTTCTTCCTTTTCCACTATAGTTTCCAGGGACAGTGGATCATGACAGTATGACCCCTTCTTATGGGCACCCCTCCTGGTTTGCCTGGATGATTTCGATGAAACTGACGTAGGAGCCTGGGAGCCTTCACATTCCTTTCGGGTTCCAATGATCTTTCGGACCAGGGATACCCTTTCTAGAGTATGAGGTATTGAACTCTGCCTTGTTTGTACCTGGAGTCCAATATTTGGGAGACCTCATATTCCTGGGTGTCATCTGGAGTTAGTGTCTTCTTTCTCAATCGCCTTTTATATGGGTCGAATTTGTATTCCTTAAGCAGGATGTGTGAACTACAGGGTGGACTCTGCGTAAGGAAGATGGCAAAGAGAGTCGGAAGGCTACAGGATTGACACATTTTTCAATGGAGAAAGGACCAATGTATCTTGGGGCAAACTTCCCAGGATGGACCCATCTCGGAAGATGCTTGGTTGACAACCACACTTTATCACCGACTTTCCATTCAGGATTGGGTCTTCTGCCCTTGTCGGCCCATCTTTTGTTCTTCTGGAGGCTGTCCGACAGATTGTCTTGTTCCTCTTTGTGCGTGTCTCTGAGTGTGTGCAGCAGCTGATCGATGGTAGGTAAAGAGGTGGGTTGCATTGTAGAAAACGGGATGTGACAAGGATGGTATCCATAGGTGCACTTGAAAGGACTCATTCCAATTGCTGAGTGTACTGTGTTGTTATAAGAAAACTCAGCCACCGGTAATAGCTGATGCCAATCATCCTGTGTTTGGTGACAAAAACATCTTATGTATTGCTCGAGGGTGGCGTTAAGACGCTCTGTTTGTCCATTGGACGCAGGATGAAAACCTGAAGATAAAGCTCTTTGGATCTGAAGTTGTTTGCAGCGAGCAGTCCAGAATTTCGAGGTGAATTGGGTACCTCTGTCAGAAACTATGGTAAATGGTATTCCATGTAGACGCACAATGTCTCTGAGAAAGGCAAGGGCCGTCTCCGAAGCTGACGGAGTGCCCCTCATTGGAGTGAAATGAGCCAATTTGCTAAAGGAATCGACTACCACCAGGATTGCCGTGTATCCTGCCGAGTCAGGTAATTCTACAATGAAATCCATCGAGAGGTGTTGCCAGGGTCCTGAAGGAAGGCCGTCTTGTTGAAGGAGTCCCAAGAGCTTTGCCGTATTATATTTGTTTCTTGCACAGGTGGGACATGAGGAGACGTCCTCCTTGGTATCCTTAGCCATCCTAGGCCACCAGAAATGTCGACGTAATAGTTCCAGAGTCGCAGACTGACCCTTGTGGCCTGCGGTAGGTATATCATGGCACCATGTAAGTGCCTTGGACCTGAGTTCCTGAGATGGAAGATACAATCCTTCCTCCCGAAACCAAAGGTTCCCTCTTTGAGTCAAGAGAGGAATACGGGTGGTGGATGGGTCTTTCTGGGCTTCAAGAACATCTTTTAAGAAAGTGTTTATGGAGTTGATAAAGGTTTTACCCTGCAGTAAGTATTTGTGACCTGAGTACTTTCCTGATTCTTCCCCATGACTTCTAGAAAGAGCATCAGCTAAATGATTTTCCTTCCCTGGTAGATAGGTCAGTTCGAAGTCAAATTGGGAAAAGTAATATGCCCATCTGGCATGGCGGGAATTCCTGCATTCCATTTGTTGTATGATGCTAAGGTTTCTATGATCCGTGCGGACTTGAAAAGGAAACCTTGCTCCCTGCAGAAGATGTCTCCACTCCTCGCAAGCTTGTCGAATGGCAAGGAGTTCCTTTTCGATCACTGAGTAATTCTTCTCACTAGAATTGAGGGTTCTTGAATAATAAGCAATTTGGTGTTCCAACTGGTTTTCCTTTTTCTGTAAAAGAGCGGCTCCGTGTGCCCCATAAGAAGCATCAGTTACAATGATAAAAGGCTGTGTCTGGTCATGTATATGTACGTGATGCGCCGTAAACAACTAGAGCACTGCATTAGTTTCCGCTCAGTAGCCCTTCTTCCATTTCCACCATAGTTTCCAGGGGCGGTGGATCGTGACAGGTATACCCTCCTGCCGGGTGTCATTTCACAATGTCTTATTCTTTTGTATATTTCAAAATGTATTGCCTGGTGTACTCCCTTGACAGGAATCCTTTTATGGGGTCTTGCTGATCCCCTGGTATGCTTCTCTGCCAGGCATCTTTTCCCCCAAAGGCTCATTGCCTGGAGTACTTCTTTCATCAGGACTTCTTTCAGTGTTCTTACTGTCTTTCATTGTAACACAGTTGTATTCCTTCACTGGGTCTCATTATGACTGTGCCGGTCCAGTAACAACTGTGCTGGTCTGTAACAACGGTGCTGGTAAGTCTACCGGCACTGTTGATACCGGACTGGAACAGCACGACGCTGCGGGTGGGTGCAGTCACACCTGCTAGGGTCAGACCTGGCTGACGGGACGGCACCCGTTCGCAGAGTTCTCACGGGGGGCACCAGCACCGTTGTTAACAGTGCCGGTGCTCCCGTGTCCCCATTCCCATGGAGTCCTAAAGGACTCCATGGGAATGAGGATTGGCGATTAACAGAAATACCGGTGCCTGACTTCCCAGCCACAATGTAGTACCCCAGTGTTACCGGGAAGTCAGGCGCCGGTAATTTTTTTCGGGTTTGGTGGCAACCGCCAGACCTGAAATGAGGCACACTGTCTTTACTTATTTGGCTTCAGGTAGTACTTGTTCCAACTTTTCCCACATTGATTGCTCTTGTCAGGAGATTTGTACAAGTTTTGTCTTTTAACTTATTCATCTTATTCTCTCAGGAGGATAGCTCAGCGGCAATGTGCTCACCTTGGAAGCAAGGTGATACGGAGAAACACAGATTCGATCCCCGGGTCCGCGCTTAGAAACCTCTGGGTATTAAGCACGTTATAAATAACCTAGCATATCATATCATATCAACATTTATTTTCTTGTGTTAACACTTGCTCCACCTTCCCCATATTGACATCTCATACATGAAGATTTGTGCAAATTCTGTCTTTGTATTTCACTTGTTCGGTATTCAAAATAGTTTCTATGTTGCCCACATGTCTGTCGGTAGGCCCCGGGTCACCAATGGCTCTGGGCAGACTCACCGGTATCTGGTAGTGTTCCTGACCCATGACATGTTGCTGCGGTGAAGCTTTCACTTTGGGACGGCGTTTCCAGCTCTGCAGACCTTCTCTCAGCTCCTCTGCCAGTTGCGCATTCACCCGCCGGTAAGACTGCTCCTGCTTGTCACAACCGCTTCTCAGTTAGCTTTACTGCTGCTGCCGGCTTCCCAGCGGTTCAACCATGGAGCCTGCTGTGTCTTCTGTGGGCTCGTGCCATGCGAGTAGGCAATGCTGACAAGCGGCAGCTTGGAAGCATCTGCCTTCTCCAGCATGGTCCCTTCCCTCGCTGTTGCCTACTCCCTCAGTTCTGCTTCCCTCTTCTCCCGTTCTGCTTCTCCATTCTCCGACTGCCGTTTGATTGAGTAGGCATTTTTAAATGGCCTGCTCACTTGAACTTCATTGCAATAACTAGTCTGTGTGTTCAACTTGGTGTTACCTTAAACACACATTAACTTCTTTTTCCTCTTCGTTATCGCAATACTTGAGGCTTTGGGAGTTGGAGTTCATAGGATTTCTGGGGCTTTTAAAGTGCTTTTGTTTTATATCTTTGTTTGAAACAAAACATTACAGACAGGATATGTTAGGTGTGTGTTATGTGGATATGAGGCATGAATGTTATTCTGCTCAGAATGACAGTATGCCATCTGCAGTTAAGGTGTCATAGGGCTTTCTTCAAAAGGAGCGGAAGAATATTGTGTTCCTCCTAAGAGAGTCAACACTGCCTCACGGTAGTCATCTCCTCCCACATGATCCTCCCTCATAACATCACCCCCAGGGTCAGGATCAGGTATAATCTGCCGTCCCCTGGCCATGTGGGAGGAGATCATTACTGGGGAATCAGTGATAACTCAGCAGGATTCATCACAGATCCTAAACGACTAATAAGTAAGCTAATACAACATTAATATGGTAATTGCGTTGCCTTGTGTTGATCATTTAATTCATATATCCGAGGCAAAAATATCATGTTGCAAGCTACTAGCCAGCCATGAAAATGTACTTGTCACCTCAATTCTATAGATACAGACAGCACGCCATTTCTTACTCGCCAAGAGTCTATGATCACTAGCCAATGGATAGTGGAAATATTGTGCCCTGCATATATTTTATGGTTAAGTTGCTCAATCCATAGGAAGAGCAGTTTTTGGGCGGATTGTAACTTTGACACAGTTCGCTGAATCTTCATGAAACTTTCCAACATAAAACGGTATACAGCCAGTTAGTTTGCGAAGTTTTGTGACATTTCGTAAAGGGGTGCAATGTTATACGGGGGGTCCCAAAACGTTTGAAATCCGGATAGACATGAATGGAACTTTTTTTAACTTGCGGTTACACCCCAAACCGCTGGACAGATTTGCACCAAACTTGCGTGAGGAGCGGCAGCATGGTCCCGAAAGCGTGCTTTTGCAAGATTGGTGTTAACCTGTCCAGTATATTTTTTTTTTAATGCCCAAAATGAGGCTACCAAAAAGTGTGATATCTCTGTCCGGTCCGCAGACTTACTTCCTGATTTGGGGTTCGCGGACGCCTCTGAGCCAATCACAGAGCCACGTAACATTTGCTAAAATCATATGAGCCCCTGATTAAAAACGTGAGGTGCGTCAAAACATTTGAAATAAACGCCATGTTGGATTCGCGAACTGCGCCTGTAATCCGCGAATATAACGGTAAAACAATTAAAAAACAAAACATTACTCTTGTCAAACAAATGAAACAATCTCTGGGGAGGAGAGGGGTGATGAGGATGAGATGAGATATGTCCAGAAAAAAAAAAAACAGGTTTTTTTCTTCTCAGAAGTTCGGGAACATTGCTTTGATGTTCGTGAACCTGACAAATGTTCAAGGACATCCGTGCATATTTCTGCATTGCAGGGTCAGTGAAGGGCAGTTTTAGGATGGCTCATAACTTTGGTGCCATTCAACGAAACTGCATGGAATTTAGTAATATAATTGTAGACCCAACTGTGAATGCATTCACAACGTTTGGAACCGCTTTACCAAGAAGGAGCAAAATTGGAGGGGGGTCCCAAAATGTTTGAATGGCTTATTCATTTAGTGCCATCCCAAAAATAATCTCCTCATGGCTGCAGCCCAAAGTGCTGCACGGGTTTGCAGCAAACTTGCACGGGGAGCATCTGCAAGGACCTGAAAGCATGCTTTTGCAAATCTGTCTTGTGTTTATACGTGTCAAAATGTATGTACACAAAATAGTGATATAACTTTGGTGCTTGGGCAGTGGGCCTGGCACTTGTCAAGGACAAATGTCTTCTGTTGTCCTTATTGGGGCCTGTGACATGGCCGAAGCCCATGCCCCATGGATTGTGGAGACTGGACTTGGCTGCAAGCCATGAGCACTGCCCAGTGGATAACAGGGTGGTTTAGTGGGACTGTGTCATGGTCTAGCCTCATGCCCTAGGCAATTCAACCATGACTTGCATGAGCTACTGAAAATGACACACATCAGCATGCGCTGCAAAGAATGTGTTGGTTAAAGGTTTATCATTCTTTCATATATCTTAAAAGAGGAATTAGTAAAAACTTATATACAGTGATGTAACATCATGAAACATTTTTACTCATAAAAACCATTGAAATTCACTTTAAAAACGTTGTTAAAGGGACGCTATGGTTGCAAGGTAAAATCAAACAAAAACAAAGAAATTCACCAGTTGTGGTAGGTTATGCCACCATAACTCACACCACCATTATGCACTGCTAAGACTGGCACCTAGGGCATCAAAGATGACATCAGAAATGACATCACGGATGATATCACATGTCCGGGTCTGTTGTTTTTGTTCATACTGCATTGAAAATATGATGCTCATACTCTAAAGGTGCTGTGTATGTAGACCTTAACCGTGTGCTATATTCTTAAGGTATTTTCCTTACTCTGGCCTGATCTCATGGTGCAGATACATGGAACAAAGCAGACAGTTCATTTGTTATACATGATGATGAACCCTAATTTTTGTGTCATTTTCTAGTCCTGGTATTTGTTTTCTCCTTACTAGATTTTCCCTATATGGGCCTAAGATTTGTGTCCATTAAGGCTCTCTTTCAATGTTCCCTCTAATTATTTTTCTCTATGTGCAGAACTTGTTGGCTGTTGTGCGCACATTATTTTCCTTGTGCGCAACCGACTGAGGTAAACCACTTTGTGAGCTACCATCGCAGAAGAAAGTTTGGAAAGGAATTTCCTCTTCCCAGTCACTGCAATTCTTTAAAAATCTTCCAACACTTTTTCCACACACATAGGCTAAAATAAAATATGTCATATGTGATTATACAGAAAACTCATCAACCAGTCCAAGACTTCAGTATCTGCCACAGTACCTTGCAAACGTACTTCTGCGCAGAGAAAAATGTCGGCCTCATTACCAGTTTGGCTGTAAGTGGTAAAGGTGGCAGTAACTCCATTACGGCCAACTTTACCACTATGCCAAATTATGATTTCAGGCCTGGAGTGGAGGATTTGCGTCCAGGAAAATCCTGGAGGTAAATCCTCCAACTCAACGCTGAAATCGTCAGAATTTCTGCTGTGATAATTTCACCAAAAAAGACATATTGAGTCCAATGGACTCAATATGGACTCAATATGAATGGGGAATTACACTACCACCACCAGTTGTTATCAGTCAGAAATTCCTCTGGACCAAGTGATGATAACAGTAATTCGTTTGGGCGGTGTTCTGGCGGATTTACGCCAGGATACCGCCCCAAGTCGTAACAAGGCCCTGTATGTTTTATGCCACTGGAAAATCACTTATTTGTATTACAAAACACAATTATCTCTTGACATAACTGATCTGGCTGTCAGGATACTCTGACAGAATACATTTGCTGATGGATTAACGGCAATTAAAAGCAATGTGTCATAAACATGCTGAAGGGAGTTCAAGTGCCACTTTAATGAAGTAATTCAAGAGCCAGGAGAACATGCTTCTAATAATTCGTGTAAGGATGAAAATTGCATCAGAATAACTGCACCTTAGAGTATTAGAATCAAAACTCCCTGTGCCTCTGCTTACTATCCACATTACGTTCTCCTGTGGGTAGTGATAACACCAGCCTTAGAGCTAAGAGACATATGCACCATGCATTTTTACTCCCCAAAAAAAGAAAATGTGCCTAACAAAAATGAGAAACAAAGAACATATCATTGCTTGAACCAACAAATCTCCACTGATATTTTTTCGAATTAGTGACCAGTAGAGCAGTGGCATAGGAAGGAAAGAACTATAATAATATTAATGCCCGATCTCAAAAGGAATTTTATGGGGAAAACATCTTTTTTTTTTTATTCAATTTGTATTGATTTTTTGAAAATAACAGCATATGTACTCAAATCTCAACATTTGGGCAATCGCCCTCAACAAATCAAACTATAGGCCATTATATAAACTTCGGCCCAGTAAGATTGGACCTTCCCGCATGTCCACCACATGTGCCAATAGTTTGCCCTTTCCACACACCCGTGCCAGCAAAGCGGGATTACATCTGGGAACATCCTAGAGAGTGTGATCGGGTCATACTGCCATCTGTGCAAGAGTTTAACAGCATGGGTTGTGTATTGGCAGGAGATCGAAGTCTTGAATGATCTACTACAGAGTCGCCCCCAGAGACCATCTCCGATCCTACAACCCAAATCTCTTTCCCATTTCCCTCTGAGGCTTTTGGTGGTTCCCTCCCGGGGGGTTAAAAGGGCAGAATAAAGGAGTGAGATGAGGCCTTTCATTACTACATGGGTGTCTAAGATTTTCTCAACTGGGGTGAGTTTTCTTTGTAATTTGGGCTTTAGTTTTGGTTTCATTAGGATTCCCTTGAGTCTCAGGTAGAGGAGTGGGGAGAGCCTGCCTATTCCCAGGGACTCTTCAAGCTGCTGGATACTTATAAAGTACTCCTCCCTGACCAACTGACCAACTCTGCATAGGCCCGCGTCAAACCAGGGCTGATAGTGTTTGTGGCATGGGATTTCCTCTAAAACTGGTGTGGAACCAGATGTGACTCATGGGGCAGGGCCAAGTGGTCACCTTCTCTCCGTGTCGCTTACCTTCCAGCGCCTTCCACATTGTTACTAGTATTGGGTGTTCCCTAATTCTCCTTGGGAGCTTTTTCATCGGGACCCATAACCACTCACCCACTGTGACAGGGCTCAGGAGGGAGTTTTCAAGAAAGACCCATTGCTTGTTGGGGTCCTCTCTGAGGTGGGGGCCAGGGTTCTGAGCTGGCTGCTCTGTGGTAGGTTTGTAAGTCTGGGAGGCCGACCTCCCCTCTATCCTTGGGGAGGGTCAGTGTTTCATAACCTATTCTGGGTCTCTGGCCTTGCCATACGAATTTCGTTATGCGTTTTTTGGCTTCTTTAAGGAGTGCTTCTGGGGCCTCTAAAGGGAGTATCTGGAAAACATACAGGACCCTGGGGAGGAGGTTCATCTTTATGGCGTTTATTCTTCCCAGCCATGAGATTTGCCCCCTAACCCATGTCTCCATCTCTTCGAATAATTTGTCGAACAGCGGGGGGTAATTTGCCTGGCTTAAATCTTCGTGGGGCCGGACGATATTGATCCACAGGTATTTGATCTCTTCGGTACAGATTTGAAAACCCAGGGGGGACAGCTCCGTCAGGTCCCTGTCTGCATCTGGGGCAAAGGGGAAGATCATTGACTTCCCTATGTTTATCCTGAAGCCTGAGAATTGGCCAAACCGTTCGATAACCCGCACGGCAGCCCGGACAGAACTAGTAGGTTCCCTCAAGTGGAGCAGTATGTCATCTACATAGAGGCCGAGCTTAAAGGTCTGACCTACAACTTCAATACCACGGACCATCGGGGCACATCTGATGTACTCTGTGAGTATTTCCATGGTCATGGCGAACAGGATTGGGGAGAGGGGGCAGCCCTGCCTCGTCCCCCTTTGAAGGCTGAATGTTCGACCATTTACCATGACTCTAGCAGAGGGGTCTGTGTATAAGGCCCTAATGGCTCGTCTGATTCCCTCACCGAAGCCCAGTTTGACAAGGACTCCATGTAGAAACTCCCAGTCGACCCTGTCGAATGCTTTTTCGGCGTCGATGGCCACCAAGACAGGGTTGTCTCCCTTTGGGGCCGCTTCCCTCATGAGGTGCAGGGTTTTACGGGGGGTGTCCGCCCCCTGTCTCCCCTGTATGAAGCCCACCTGGTCGGAATGGATGAGTACCGGCATATGGCTGTCTAGTCTCGTGGCTATGATCCTGGTGCTTTGCCCTCCTTCGGAATCACTGTCATCAGTGCTTTGCCAAAAGACGGGGGTGCACTCCCGGTCCTCATGATATTTGTGAATAAGCCCGCCAAGAACCCCGCTAGTAGGCCTCCAAAGGCCTTATAAAAGCCTGCAGTGAATCCGTCCTCCCAGGGGGCCCTGCCCAGCTTAAGTCCCGATATTCCCTTGAGCACCTCCTCGCTCGTTATTGGGGTGTCTAAGACTGATGCCTCTGAGGGGTCCATCACAGGCAATGTTACTCCTCCGAGGTATGCTCCCAGTGCCTCCGGCTCCACTTCTCCTTCCCTCCCGTAGAGAGTCTGGTAAAACCCTGCAAATTCCTCCACTATACCCTTGGGATCTGTTTTTGCCCCCTCCTCCCTGCTTGAGATCCTTGTCACCCATCTATCTCTCCGTTGGCCTCAGAGTTTGGCCGCCAGCATAGCGTCCGCCTTATCTCCTTTTTCATAATACCTTTGACGCAGGTGTTGGAGGCCCGCTACAATTTTCCCCATCTCCAATGCTCTCAGCTCTTGCCTTTTCTCTCTTGCATCCCCCAAGTCCCTTTCCCTCTCTTCGTCAACCTTCCCTTCAGATCCCTCCAATGCTATTATCTCCGTCCGTAGCCTATGAGCCAGGAGGGTCCTGGTCCTTTTTTTGGAAGCCCCCTCTCTAATCAGAACACCCCTCCAGGTAGCCTTTGCTGCCTCCCACACTGTCTCTATGTTAACTTCGCCCGTGTTGTTCAGTTCGAAATATTCGTTGATCGTCTTCTCCATCTCCTCCTTAAAAACCACATCCCTAAGTAGGAGGTCATTGCATTTCCACAGGGATCTCTGGGGTTCAGACCCGATACACTAATATCTGCCCAGACCATATCATGGTCCGACCAGCTAACCGGGCGGATGGTGCAGGACTCCACTCGGCTCATGTTCTGGTGCCCCATGAAAAGGTAATCTATTCTCGTTCTGGTACCATGGACCGCTGAGTAGAAGGTGTATCCCTTTCCCTCCGGATGTAATTCCCTCCATGTGTCTACAAGCCCATAGCCCCACATCAGCTCCCGGAATTTCCCCTGGGGTCTACCCCCTCTGCTGCCTAGCGGGATGGCCCCTCCACTATGGTCTAGTTCCTGATTTGCCCACATGTTAAAGTCTCCACCCAGTATGAGGAGCCCCTCTGCCTTGGCCATTATCTCTCTCATTGCCTCTTTGAGAAATTCAGCCTGGCTCACATTAGGACAATAGATAGCTGCTAGGGAGACTCTGGAGTTGTGCAAGTTACCCAATATAATCATGGCTCTACCGTCTTCCCTCCCCCACCTGGTTACCTCTGTAAGTCTCTGGTTTCTCTGCAGGATGATCCCGACTCCGCTCCGTTTCGTGGGAGCGGATGCCCAGAAGGTCTGGCCCACCTGCGCTCCCGCGATGGCCCTCTCCTCTCCCGTGACCGTTCTAGTTTCCTGGACGAAAAGGACATCTATTTTAGCATTCTTCATTTCCCTCCCCAAGAGGGAGCGCTTTGCTGGGGAGTTCAGACCCTTTACATTGAGTGAACCAATTTTCAGTGACGCAGCCCGGCCCCTATTCTCATTGTCTGCCATTGGATCCTTGCCTTGTGTATACCGTCTTCCCGGATCTATGCATGCTGCCGCCTTCCCATGTGGTTTTGAGACTGTGTGGGTACCCAAAATCCCCAACCCCAACTCCCTCCCTTTCCTCCTTCCCCCTCCCCCTCTTTATCGCGACGCCTGCCAACGGGCAAGCCACCAGGGTGAATGCAAGTCCATCCACCGCAGTCCCCTTGTTAAGCTCAGCATCCCGGCCGGGGCTGTTTGATTCAATCTCTCGGTTTCTCTAATGGCGAGCCTCTGACCACTTAGTCCCCTTCGGCTTCCGTTGTGGGGGTGTTTAGTTTCTTGAATTTCCTTCTGCCCTTTATCTTCTTCTTTGTGGACCAGGGGCCCTCTGGCTCCCTCCTGGCGCTCCGAGGCTCCTGCACCTCCATCTCGTTTCTGTCCTCTGGGGTATCCCCTTTGAGTACCTGCAGCACTTGGGATGCCTCCTTGCCGCTGGTCACTCTATATTCCACTCCTGCACGCTCGAAAGACAAGGCAAATGGGAAGGATCACCTGTATCTTATGTCCTGACTGGTGAGCCACTGGGTGAGTGGCCGGCACTCTCTTCTGTGGGTAAGCGTGAAAGCCGAGAGGTCCTGGAAAATTCTAACTGTGTCTCCTTCGAACAAGAAGCTCTCCAGCCTTCTCGCTTTCTCAAGGACCTCCATTTTCTCTCTGTAGCGGAGAAAGCGCACAACAATGGACCTTGGGCCGCCCCTCGCTCCACCTCCCCCTCGGTGGGCTCTTTCCAGCTGGACTTCCTTGCCCCCCTCGAGTGTGAAGAGTTGATTAATGAGGCCCTGAACCGTTCTCCCCACGCCTGCGGTCGTCTCGCCTCTCTGTTGAGTCACACCCATGATGCGCAGGTTGTTTCGGCGTTCTCTGTTCTCTAGGTCGTCCATTTTCAGGACTATGTCCTCCTCTCTGATTTCTAGGTCTGTTAGCCTTGCTTCGTATTTCATTTCTAACAGGTCCGTTTGGAGGTGGTTGTTTTCCATTCCCCCCATTTTTTCTTTGAGCGTCTCCACTCTCCCCCTGAGATCAACTATTGAGGCTTCTATGTCCGTTCGGATCGCCTTTATCTCCTGGAGGATGTCCTTGAGGTCGTCCTTTGTTAGCACTGCGAGGGGGGGGTTGGCACTCGAAGGCATGGTGACTCTGTGTGGTTCTCCGAGGGGTGCGTTGGACCGGCGGAAGCGTTGGAGGGAGTGGATTGCGCACGTGGGCAGGGTCGGCTCCAGGGCTCCGATCTCTGGGTGCACTTTGGAGTATGGGTGAGGGCGGGGGCGCCCCTCACCCTGCCTTAATGCCTTAACGTTCCCTCTGGTCGTCTTGGGCCCTCCCCGCTTCGGTGGTGGCAAGCTCGCATGTGGGGGGGGGACCCCAGAGATGGCTCAGGTCCTCACGAGGGGGGCTGAGTTTGTAATTGGGGCCTGCTTCCCCAGATGCGTCACGGCTGAAATGTTCCAGGGGGCCCCCTGTCCTCCAGTGGGGAAGGTCGGGCCAGCTTTTGTGGATTGGATTGTACTGGTCCGTGCTCGGTGGGTGCTGGATGGGGGGTGGGGGGCCAAACAAAGGCCGCCGAGTCTCAACTATCAGTTCTCCCCCCTGCGCTCCTCACCTTCTCCAGGCTGCCGGGGGCCGCCACACGTCCGTTGTGGGCTTGGACCCCTTCACTGGAGACCTCTTTTCGAGTAGGCCTCTGTGCGCGGGGGATGGGTCGGGACGTTCCCGGAGTCCTGATTTGCTGCTGGTGGTGATTTCCCGGGGACCGGCCGGTGGCCCCGCACTGGAGCGGTTCTTGGTGGTGGGGGGCTCCCACCAGGATGCCCCACTCGCCCCCAGCCCCGTGCGACGTCCACACACCACCGGGGCAGAGCTCCAGGGCCCGTGCGGCGTCCGCGCACAGTGGGGAGCATGCTCCGGTGTTATCGGCAGGTGGGGCCATAGGGGAGCCCCCAAAGCTCCGGTCCCGGACCGCGGTTGCGGGGGCGGCGACCGGCGGCTCCGGGCTCCGCGGCAGGTCCGGCTGAGGCCTGAGGCACCGCGAGATGTGCCGCCCCCAGGGGCTCTGCTGCACAGCGTCCAAAAAGGTGTCCTCTCTGTTGCTCAGCGAGCGGGGCCTCAAATGGGGGCCAGGCTGTATCCACCTTCGGAGGAGCGCTCGATTCGTTGGGCCGCTGCCGCGGGGGCGCACATTCTCGTCGGGGTTACTCCAACCTCCCGGCCGGGGATTGGCTCAGAGTGCTAGGCCCTGCGGTGGTGGAGGAGCGCTGGTCTCACATGTCCAGCATGCTCCGCGCCCCCTTGCGGGCACTCAAAACATATCTTTTAATAAGCAGAAAGTATCCCTATTGGCAAAGCTAATTACTTTTATACTCCCTGAAAAATCATATGACTCCAAGTAGGAAGCAAAATCTGATTAGTGCCTTGCCTGTAACGCTGACATATAAAGTGAAATGACAGGGAACGTAATAGAGTGTATAGTTTTGCCCACCCTGCCGCAGCACAGACTAGATGCAATTAAACAAGAGCCTAATTGAGGTTTATTATGGAACCCTGTTGAGGAGAATCACACGTATATGCCTTTTAAGTTAATTGCATCAATTCATCAGAGATACAACTGATTGAGTACCTTCTTCTGTAACTATGGATCCCTCTTCTGTAATTCTTTGTGATTAGTTATATAAGAGGCAGGGAGATGCTAGAGACTGCACACACAGAACACATGGTTATATTGGAAAGCCCTAAGCAGTTGAGCATAGAAAGAAAGCATTTGCTGTACTTTAGTAGACACGCGACACATTTCCTTCAGTGCACTGCCGAAAAGTCTGACTTGGTCTTTGAAATTTGCTGCTTTGTTCATCACCCGCAAGGAGTGATGCTTCCACCCATACCCTTCCCCGGCCCCTATACTTGCCTCCAATATTAGTTGATAGAGCACTGTAAAAAGTGAGGGAGTGTAGCAGTAAACACTCACTGAGATATTTGCAGACCCACAATACTTTGCAAGTAAGGCATCTTTAAATGCCTCAACATATAATGTGCATGTTAAGAATGTCATGACTCTGCATGTAAACAATTCTTTTGCAGTGCATACAAGATTGTTTGCAACATACCCCACCCATATATCATTGTGTATAATTGCACAAGTGCTCAGTGAAACTTTTTTTGTATAGAAGTGAGTTACCATATAATGTGTGAGGGTCTATGCCCAAAGGAAATCCGAACACTAGGAAACAATGCAGATTGTGTAAAAAGCATTCTTTTGTCTGAATATCCAGTGCCCTGATACTATGGACGAGTAATGCCAGGCATAGTCAATACCCATTAACTCTTGTAGGTTAAGTAAATTATATTGCAAAGTTGCTCTCTACTTATAGGGTCATGTTAGTAATGCTAAAGTAGGAGACGCTGAGCATCACATTTGTCTTTTCAAAATCTTTAGAGGGTACATTAATATTTGAGTTTTATAATGCGTTAACCTACAAGGGGGCCACTTCAAAGCACTTGCGTGACATATATACAAAGAAGAGGAAGTATGGGAATTCGGTACACATCCAAGTAGCCTGCTTACTTACAGTCAGTATCTGATATTTGAGCTGGTCGTTCAATTATATAGTGTGGGTGGTGCTTTTGGTAAGACCCAATGAGTGACAGAAATTCTGGCGAGTGAACGTTATTCATGTTACAACAAACAGATAACAAGTGGATGTCGGTATACGTCTTCTAACCTTTCGCAGAGCCAAGAGATGAAGAGTCAAGGTTGTCCGTAGTATCTTAATGTGTTCTGGGGCAGAAGTTAGAGTCATAAGGTAAAAGTGTGGTAGAGTCAGGTTTAGGAGTCATGGGTGGGGAGGGAACAATTTTTCTTAATGTGTGCAGGCATATCCTGGTTAGATTCTTCTGTTCATGTTAGTGTAATGCAAATTAGCAGAACATCAAGACTAGTTGCTTATTTTAAGAGAAAGATAATTTCAGATAATTGTTGTGGCTTGTGTCTTATTAAATCTTTTTGAATAGGTGAGAATTGTCTGTGTGCGCTGCTAAAAATCTTCTGAGCGGCACCCAGAAGGAAGTTGGGAAAGCGCACATGTGCACAGCTTAGAGGGAACATTGCTCTCTACATATATGTTTTGTACTAATACATGTGTGTATAGTAATTCTTGTATTGTTAGCTGTTAATTCCAGGTTTAACATTAGTCAATATTCTGATAGGGTTGCACTTATGTTTCTACTGGCCAAACATACCAGATAAAAAAATACTCTACTTCTGTGGTCCATGCTGCTGCCATTGCCCATGTTTATGTATTATTACATTGCTGTATTAACAATAACATTTCTGTAGAATGTTTCTGACTCAATAAATACATTTTCTGAGGTCTCCCGATCACCCCTCGCATGTTTATTGCAACATTCTAAACAGAACTCCTTGTAGGGACTTTACATCAGAATTGATGTCATCAATGATGTCATAGGTGATGCCATTTGTGATGTCATCTTTAATATCCTTGGCGTTAGTCTTAGCAGTGCATGGCGGTGGCGCGAGTTATGGTTGCATATCTTACCATAATTGGTGAATTTCTTTTGATTTTACTTTGCAACCATAACGTCCCTTTACACAGTTTATTTTCTATGAATTTCATAGGTTGTTATTAGTGCAACATAAACATAGCGTCCCTTTTTAACAAAGTTGTCTCAATGAAGTTCATAGGTTTTTATTAGTGCAACTTAACCATAACATCCCTTTTCATGACGTTTTTTCAGTGAATATATATATTTATTCCTAGATTTAAAATCAGCATTTTCAACATGCACATTACACATAAAATAAGGCTTTTTATATACATACCAAAAATATGTGCCTGTGGGCATTGCCTCACTAACCTGGCAATGGTAAAGTTTAGTTTCACAGATATTTCTTTAACATGTGTGTTTTTTTAATCTAGAAAACTTTTGAATGTGTTTTTACACTGAAATACACATGCTTTTACTATTTTCCTTAGGTATTGTAATTGTTTGTTTATTTATACAGAGCTTATACACAGGTGGAGTGCTTCAAAGCATTTCAAGGCGGGAAGCGAACAAGGGAATACAGTAATCATTCTTAGGCCTTGCAGTTTCTGAATGATCTTTTTTCTTTCAGGTTAATGAGCCATGGGAGTTGGTGGGCATGGACCGGATTGGCAAACTGAGCAAAACAGCAAGGGATAATGAGCACATATGTACAATAGTGGGTTATTTCACTAAGTGGACTGAAGCATTTCCTTTAAATAGCAAATCGGCAGGAGATGTATCCGATTGTATTGTGTGTGACAGGCATGATATCAAGAGAGACACAGACTCAAGTGTTCTAGTTTCAAAACCTTTATTTACTATATTGCTGGGTTTGGTTTAATACCTAACTGGCCCTAACTCTAAAGGGCTGGTTCCCTCAACTGATGTCTCTAAGGGCCCTCGATGTCCCAAAGTCCAAAACCCTTCTGTATCTAAACCTATGCTTGCCCTCACTCTTTGATAAAATGTGGTAGGAAGTCTCTTTGAAGAAAAATAGTGATTAAAAAAGAAATATATACCAAGGCTGGTTTCCGGTGGTCTTCTGACCAGGTGTGGCTCTGTCAGTATTGTAAGGAACTCATGGTAGCAACATTAAAGAAAGGCACAAGTGATCACAGTTCAAGGGTGTTTATTAAACAGTATGATGGGTGAGAAAAATGCCTAATCTAAACCTAAATCTAAGATGGGAGCAAGCTACGACCATCAAATAATAATAAGGCAGTCCTAGTGGCGTCTTGTCAAATAAAAAGGGCCTATACTAAAAGACCTATTGCCAATCCTTACAACTACATTACAAATAGTGGGGGATAATATTCTCAAGAAAAGAAAGAAGTGTTCACCAAATGATAAGTCAGGATGGTATGGCTGGGGTCTCACTTCCCCACATTTTTAGCACGGGACAAGGTAGGACCTTTGAGCACAGCACACTCCTGGGCCCCGCCAGCACAAGTTTGCAGTTACATTCAATGATGTTAGGACCTTCTGGGGGAAGGCCTGCTGAACCATAAATAATAAACAAAACAAATGTTCCTTTGGTAATCTTTCACGTTGGGTGATTGCTCTTCGGCCCCTGGTTCCCCTTCATCCGGGCTCTGATCCTTCTTGCAACATTAGCCTCCCTCAATTGGGTTCACTAATGCCTTTCACTTAAAATAGTATCATTCAAAAGTCTCAATGTCTTTTTAAACAACTATTCATTGTGGACATCGCTCAGCCGGGTTCACACTTGTCGCCACAATGCTCACGGGTATATCACTGTTTACCCCCCATTCGCAGGTATCCCTCTGTCGGGTTCACATTTGCCAATTTCACAGTTCAATCAGTTCTCTCCAATATGTCAAAGACTTTCAAGTGTACAAGGGGTTTTTCTCGACCCTTGTAGGACCACTTCAACACTTCACACCGGCCTCTCCTACGGCCTCTTGGCTCTCGTACTTTCAACAAAACAACATAACCCAAAAAGGCTTCAGTCCGAGTTCTTCGAATGAGCGCCCCGCGACTCCGGACCACTCTGCTTTTGAAACTTTTACTGGAGTTTCTTTAAAGGTTAATTACACAAGTTCTTTGTTCAACAAGGTTGCCGCCTTCAACCTTGGGCCCAGCACAGTTTGTTTCTACTATCTGTCTTCTCTGACTCACCAGCTGTGCTGAACTGTTGGAGTTTCTTGTCTCGGGAGGCAAGGATGGCACCACGGCGGCGCTTCTCCCCGCTTTGGCTATCAGCGCGGGAGGGCCCCGTGTGCCATTGACACCTGTTTCACCACATGCCAGCTGAACGTCCCCATCTTATGATTTCCCTTTCGGAGGCTTTGCAGGTCTGGGTTGAAAAGGGCAAGGGCAATCCCGTCCTCAACTTTCCTCCAGGTCTCTCCGCCTTTCTCCTCCATTTGAACTGGTGGCCTGGAATAGCTGCTTCGTTGTGCGCTCTGTCCTGCTCATTTTATGCTTTCGTGCTCCCCCTTTTATCCATGTGGGGAAGGGAAATAGCTGTTAGGTGTGCGTAGTTATGGTCAATTGTCTGACTCTGCCTGACCTTTGCGTTGGAACATGTCAGGTAAACGGCTCTGGTGTTTTTAGTCCGTTGTTTGTCACAGTGTAGGAAAGTGTTTGTGTTGGAAAAGGACGGGGGTAGAACTTCCAAATATCCTATGGGGTATAATGGAGAAAATGTGTTCTAGGGAAGGGGGTACCGTGTCTCACCCGTCGGTGTCCCACTTCCACTCTGTGAGGACCCCCCATCCAGGTGATCCCCCCGCACTGGTCCAACCCCAGGAACTGGCTCCAATAGCGATGGCTGTGTCCTGTCCACCTGGATGACAGATCCCCGGGGAATAGCGGGTGAGCCACCTTCAGGTTTCTCACGGTATCATAAAAGTTCACAAAATCAAAAAGAGGTTGTTCGTTAACTCTTCTCCACAAAGTTCTTGCACTCTGTTCAAACAACTTCCAATGTCTTTAGTTCCTGGGGATTCTCTTCTCCAAGCTTCAATCCTTTCAAGTTTTAGACAAAGCAAAAATATAACAGTTTCTCTCAGGCTTCTCAGGGTTCCCTTCCCCAAGCGCATGCCTTTCTGTTTCACCAAATAAGTATTCACCTTTGTTAGGGCTCTTAGGGTCCCCTTCCCCAAGGTTTGGCCCCTTTAGTTCCAAACACAAAATTCAACTTGTCAGGAATGTACCTTTTACTTATTTACAGTTCCTTTCACACACAACCTTCTCATGGGGTAAAATCAGAGATTTTCCAAAACGCCAGGTATTTTGCTCCTCCTAAGCACGACCACTCTGAACTTTAGCCCATCTCTCTGTATTACCTGTATTTGCTTTTCTTCTATCTTTTCATCCTCAGGTGCTTCCTGCACACCTTTGTTATCTTCCACTTTGTTGTGCACACTTACACCTTCTTTGGCTTTCTCATCCTTCACCTTCTCGTGCCCCTCGCGATCAGAGAGGGCCGGGTTGGTATTCCCGTTATTTCCTGGTGCCCAAGAAGGGAGGGGGTCTCAGTCCCATCATGGACCTCAGGGCCTTGGACAAGTTCCTGAGATAGGACAAATTCAGGATGGTGACGTTGAGAGAGATTCTCCACGCTCTCGAACGCCAGGACTGGCTGTTGTCAATAGACCTACAGGATGCTTATTTCCATGTGCCGATACACCAAAAGCACAGGAAGTTCCTAAGGTTCCTCATTGATGATAAGCATTGTCAGTTCAAAGTACTTGCTAGTTGATTGACCTCCGCTCCACAGGTTTTCACCAAGCTCATGGCAGTAGTTTCGGCTCACCTTAGGAGATCCAGGGTCCATGCATTTCTGTACCTGGATGACTGGCTGATACGAGGGAAGTCGGCGGGGCAGGTCTTCTCTCATCTGAAAGACACCTGCCTACTACTACAGACTGGGCTTCTCCCTCATTTGAAGTCCCATCAGACGCCATTTCAGCGGCTCCAGTTCATCAGAGCAGTCCTAGACACCCGGGTGGGGAAGGCTTTTCCGCCCGAGGAGAGTCTGCAACATCGCCCAGATGGTGCAGTTGTTTCAGAACCACACCACTCTTCCAGCTGCTTCTTTCCTCTGCCTCTTGGGTCTCATGGCCTCCTGTATTTTTCTAGTGCCAGAGGCCAGACTGTGTATGAGATCCCTTCAGTGGCTCCTGAGGGACCAATGGTCTCGGTATCTGAGGGCTCTCACAGATCACCATTCAGTGTCCAGCCAAGTAGTCTGCTAACTCGGCTGGTGGCACACGCAATAAAATCTGTGGGTGGGGGAAACCTTCTGGCCTCCTTGGCCCCAGGCCCAGGTGGTCACAGATGTGTCCCTGAAGGGTTGGGGGAGTCACTGCGAGGATTTTCAGGTGAGCGGCTTTTGGTCTCCAACAGAAGCAAAGTGGCATATCAACAGGCTGGAGCTGTGTGCCATCAGGTTAGCGCTGAAGGCCTTTGCCCCATTCGTCCTGACAGACAACATGGTGGCCATGCACCTCAACAGGCAGGGTGGCGTGCACTCCTGCCCACTCTGTGCGAGGCAATTCAGCTGTGGTTCTGGTTGAGAGAGCACCTCAACAAGCAGGGTGGCATGAGCTCCTTCCCACTCTGCGCAGAGGCAATTCAACTGTGGTTCTGGTTGTGAGAGAACCAAATCTCGGTCTCAGCAGTTCATCTGGCAGGGACAGAGAACACCTTGGCGGATGCTCTGAGCAGGCAGAGCACAGTCTTGCACGAGTGGGAAGTGTGCCAGGAAGTCTTGGAGGAGGTCTTCACTCTCTGGGGTACCCCAACAGTGAATCTGTTCACCAGAGAGTCCAACAGGAAGTCCGAACAGTTTTGCTCGAGGGAATTCCCAGTGGACGGTGAACTGGGGGACGCATTCTCAGGAGTTTGAAGAGATTTCGAGCAACCATGATTGAGCGCCCATGATCCTGATCACCCCGGATTGGGCCAGGAGAACATGGTACTCCGATCTCCTGGGTTTGACCATCTGTCTGCCTCACCGGTTGCCCCGGCATCTGGATCTCCTAACCCAGTTGGAGGGTTGTGTACTCCACCGACCCCCCGTATCCCTCAACCTACATGCGTGGCTCTTGAGAGGATGAGGTATGATGACTGGCACCTCTCAGAGGAGGTACTTGAGGTATTGCTGGCTGTTCGCAGACCTTCTACTAGATCTCTTTTCATGTGCAGGTGAAGATGATTTGAGGCGCGGTGCAGGGAACACGAGACTGACCCTATCTCTTGCCCCACCACAACAGTGATGGAGTTTCTTCTGTCACTGGCCTCTTCAGGCCTTCAGGTTGCCTTAGTCAAAGTGTATTTGGCGGCCCTGTCTGTGTTCAAGAGCTCCCCAGACCAAGATTTTCTTTTCACCGTTCGGGTCTTGGCCCAGTTCCTGAAGGGCCTTCTCAGCAAGTTTCCGCCAACCCCTTTTGTTGTCAGAGATTGGGATCTTAATTTGGTTTTGACCTATTTGATGGCGGCTCCCTTTGAGCCTATGCATTCATGTTCTTGCGGCTGTTGTCCCTTAAGGGTCGCAATCACATCTGCCAGGAAGGTTAGTGAACTTCAAGCCTTGTGCTGCAAACCCCCTTTCTGAAGTTATTTCATGAGAAAGTCTCTCTTAAAGTCAGGCTAGGATTCCTTCCTAAGGTGGTTTCAGAATTTCATCCGTCCCAGTCTATTGATTTGCCTGTCTTCTACCCTCCTCTGCATCCCTCGAATGAGGAAAAGCATTTCCAACGCCTTGATCCCAAGAGAGCATTGAGCCTCTGTCGCTCATACATCTGAGTTTAGGAAATCAGACCATTTGTGTGTGGCCCAATCCTTGTCTAGAAAAGGCTTTGCCATCACTAAACAAACTCTGTCACGGTGTATTATCCTGTGCATATCCGAATGTTACCAATCGGCAGGCAAGAAGCTTCCAGCGGGCATCAGGGCGCACTCAACCAGAGGGGTCTGTCTCCGCCTCTACTGCCCTCCAGAGAGGGGTCCCTGTTAGGGAGATTTGCCGGGTGGCCACATGGTCATCCTTACATACCTTCACCAAACACAATGCCTTGCACGGGATCTGATGCTAGGTTTGGACAGCTCTGAGAAAGCATGAGATAATAATTCCCATGGCACAAGGCATATTTTCCTACAATTGACCAGCCTTTGACGCAAGGTGCAGAATAAATATAAGTTAAAACCCTCATAAGGAATTCGATGGACAAAGTTCCTAGTGGTCAGGAAAGTAATAACATTTAGAATTATATTAGCTAAAATTTCAATAAATCCAGTGTGAAATCATTCAAAACACAGTCCTCTCACAAGTGACCCATAATTCAAGAACACTCTATTCATTAGCCCCAGAAACAGATAGGCACCTGCCTTGACGCCCCACATATTCTCAGAAGCAGGGCGCCTTGCAATGTTAACTAAAAAGAGGTTGCTCTGGCTCATGGCCTAGGAATAAGGGATAGTATGTTTCTTAATTGAAAGGGAAGCCGTTCCTAGGCCTCTCTCTCCCTACTCATGTCTGGCTCATTTGTTGATGACCTGTCAGTTGCCTAAGGTTGGTCAGTAAGATGCCAACCAATGAAAACCCCTGATGCTAGGCCGCCCATTACGTATTATGCCAACCAACAGCTTATTGTAGAGATGACAAGTATTCACTATTATCATTTTAGAGGTGGTCTCACGTGGAACCACCAGATGAGTAACATCCAATTAGAAGACTAACCCCTGTATAATATGTACATAGTCAATTTGCTTAATCAATCCCGTAACCCAATAGGTTTTTGTAACTGAGATTGTAGTATGACATTGGTGATGATGAAATCCTGCATTTTAAACTGTTGTATTTTACGAGAACCTCTGAGAGCTGTGACTTTATTGCTTGTATGCTGTCCCTGCTTTATGTTGAATTGTTAATAAAGTGGGTTTTGTCTTTCACTTTGACTATTTCCATTATTGAGTGCAGGATTTCCCGGCCTCCCGTTTCTGCTTAAACTGGGATTTTCCAGACCATTTTAACAGATCCAAGGGTCAAAATTGAACACAGCCACTGACTTGACCAACGATTACTGGATGTTACCCGTGAGTAGGGAAGACCAATATGAGCTTGCCTTTACCTTTGGGGGGCAGCAATTTGAACCCCCTTTGGATACATAAACTCCGGCAAAGAGTTGGACATCAGCATTAGGCCATGACCGATTGGGCAAGAGGGGAGACCTTGCCTATGTAGATGATGTGCAAAACCAAGGGAAGACACCAGGAAAAATTATAAGAAATGGTCGTCCTGGAATTAAACAAACTTTGTCAACATAGAGACCCCACTTACTCTGCACTAGAAAGTGACTCAATTCTATATCAGACTCCCTGGGGGGTAAATCTCCTATAATCCCTTAATTCTACAATCAATCAATATTTTATGATGATCCCTTCTAAAGCGCTAGTATTCACAAACCATTTTTATTAACGTACAGTTTTCATTAAAAACAACTGTAACAAGATATATACATTTTTTTATCACAATGCAAAATATATTTTATAAAGCAACCAGTGAGAATAAAAAATACAATCTTTTTTTAAACAAATACTTGCAGTAATCTAAAACTAATACTAAAGCACAGAGCAGTGGCTCGTTAATATCTGCTACCCAACATACAAGATCTAAATATGACACATTCAAATGTATATATATAGTGTCATTCCATTAAGGTTTCAGCAATACCTACAGTTATTTCTATACAACTCTTTAGAAAATTCCATGCATAAGAGGTATGTCTGTTCTATAGATACAGTACAGTAATGCCCAACAGGTTTCGTTCTTCCATAAAATGTGCCAACAATTGAAGAACTTCATAAGGAGAAAATTCTACTTTAACAGTAGGATAGCTTTCCAGAGACAGAGAGATTCTTAATAGTACTCAACAATGATGGAGTCTGTGGGCCTCATTCCGGGTTTGGAGGTAGCCATGGCTCTATTAGCGCCATGGCTGCCTCCAAAATCGTGTCCGGGTCCGGTCTGGTTGTATGGGGACTTACCGGGTCATTCCGACCTTGGAGGACCCAGTAAGTCCCCATTCAACCAGCCATTCCCCATTCCCATTTGAGCCCCCATAGGGCTAAATGGGAATGGGGAAGGTGCTAATTACGGGCCCGCAAATAGCGGGCCCGTTATTAGTGCCCTGGTCCCTTAGAGGGACCCGCAAAGGACGTGTGGTCAGACACATGTTCTTTGCAGTTCCCGCTAAGGGAACTCGGAATTGGGCAGTAAGGGTTTACCGGCACCGGTCTCCTTACCGGTGACGGTAATCCCTTACCGCCCAACTCGGAATGAGGCCCTGTGACTCTAGCGTATACAGTCACCTACAATGTAGTGCAGAAACAGTCGTTATTAGCGTTGTTCTATATAATTATTATTTTAAATAAATTATTTAGCATAACTCATAAGAATATAAATAAATTAAGTTGCGCTTACCACTGTAAACCTGACTGTACATATAGTGGTGAACCAAGTATCTGTTAAATCGACATATACCTGCAAATGTTAAACACAGTGGACCTCATTACAAGTTTGCCGGTCCAGTAACAACGGTACCGGTAAGCTTGCCAGGACCATTGTTACCGAACCGGCAAACTACGAGTTCTGTGAGCGGGTGCCTTTCAGCCCGCCAGGTCTAACCTCCTCCCCATTCCCTATCCTACCGTCCTCCCCATTCCCATTGAGTCCTCAAATGGGAATGTGGAGTACAGAATTCCGGCGCATGGCAATGGGGAAATACAGGGTCCGCCAGGGCTGTAATAACCCTGTATTTCCCCATTGCCAGGCGCTGGAAAAATTTGCAAGTTTGGCGGCAGCCTGTCGGTTTTACCGGCAAGGCTACCACCAAACTTGTAATCAGGCCCATTGTCACTGATATTAGAACAATAAATTGCATACTCACCATATCCATATCAATAGGTATTAAGTGAGCTCTAATTAGTTCACTAGGCAACCCTTACTTATATTGGGATTGACATTCTCCAACTCTTAAAACTCATTTTAGAGACTAGAGTAATGTATTTATGCGATCATAATGCTGCCTTTTCCAGTATTCTTCCGTGAGTCAGCTAAAGCAAAGAAGACAGTAGGGGAGGGAGGGAAACAGTAACACGTTATTTAAGGCATTATCCATGCCTTTAGACAGAACTGTAGCTCATGCTATGAAAAAGTAATGATAATGAAGTCTTAAGTACTTACTAATTATGTCCACATAGTAGTCATAATTTGGTTAGGCTATGACAGATTGAAAGACAGTGGAGTCTTGTGTGTCAAGAAGTACACAACGCTGCTGTTTTGTTAAAGATAACAAAACAAACAACAAATGTGCTAGTAAGTGCTCGATAGAATATTACCATAACTGTGTGACTTGTACTTAGCCCATATCATGGGTTCGAAGAAGCTTATGTTCTGTGTATATCATATGTTTTAATCCATTCTATGCAAATGATGTATTGATCAAGAGCTCAAATGTGGAGGTACATATAGCAGAAATCTGCTATGTTCTGATCCAGTTGCAGAAAGCCATAGCAAAGCTGTCCTTTTAGAAGGCACAGTGGTGTAAGATCCGAGCGAACTTTTAGGGCACCAAATCACCCCTAAGGGTCTCAACCCCCAGGCAAAGAAGGTGGAAGCCTTTTTGAAATTAAAAGACCCTACTACTCTGCGAGAATTGAGAAGCCTTCTTGGGCTCACTAATTATAGTCACAAGTTCATTGAAGACTACAAGGTCACGCGAGTGTGGTCAGGGATAATCCGAGGCAGTTAAATAACTGAAAAGAAGACTTTCCAAAGCTTCTTGTTTGGATTACCCCATCAAGAATCGAGTTCTTCTTGGAGGCGGTGTTCTCATATACCTGCCTATCAGCTGTATTGTACCAAAAGCAAAACTAGGTTATGTTATGTTCTAGGAAATTTGTAAAGCGCACGGCCACCCTGAGGTATCTTGGCGCTAGAGGGCAAGTTGCACGGCCATAGCTGGAACATTAAGAACCTAAAACAAATAGGTTTTAACGGCTTTTCTAAAGGCCAGATGGTTGGGAAGCTTTTTTATGTCTAACAGGAGCTCATTCCATAGCAGAGCAGCTGCGATGGAGAAGGCTCGCCCTCCAATCCGCACACGTCGGAAGTACGGCACACATAGGCGATCGGCAGAGGCAGAGCGCAGACAACGGGTGGGACAATAGCAGATAAACTTTGCTTGCAAAAATTCTGCGCCCTGATCATGCAGCGCCCGATGGACGATA
Source organism: Ambystoma mexicanum (assembly GCF_040938575.1). Lineage (NCBI taxonomy): Eukaryota > Metazoa > Chordata > Amphibia > Caudata > Ambystomatidae > Ambystoma > Ambystoma mexicanum. Next base: position 1,243,634,453 of record NC_090927.1, on the reverse strand, counting down.
CCGAGCACTTTAAACTTTATACATTGGGGCACCGGAAGCCAGTGAAGGCCTTGCAGCACCGGTGTGATGTGAGCCCAATAGGGCGTACCTGTTGCGATGCAAGCTGCCAGGTTTTGTAGACGTTGCAGTAGCTGAACCAGCCCTTCGGCTGCGCTAGGTATAAAGAGTTATAATAGTCCAGGCAGGATAGCACCAAAGCTGCCACCACCGGTGGACGCAAAGGGGCAGAGATCAGAGGAAGCACTTTCTTAGGTACTTTGAGCTGAAAGTGGCCGGCTTGACAGACGGCTGCATTTTGGCTATCCATCAATAGAGATGCCGACAGAACCACACCCAGATTCCTTTTACCTTCACTGCCGGAGTAGGAAGGGGGCCAAAAGGAGACACAAAGTGAAGGGTCAGGAGGGCAGCCCACTACCAGCACCTCAGTCTTGTCTCTGTTCAGTTTTAGCCAGTTGTGGTTCATCCAATCTACAAAGGCTGCCAGGCACCCCCAGAGGCACGACGACACCTCAGCCTGATCAAGATCTAAACGGATCAGGATCTGGGTGTCCTCGGCATAGGAGTAGCACCTAACGCCGAAGGAGCGGATGAGACACACAAGTGCCCAGATGTAATATTAAAAAGAATCAGAGACAAGGCGGAACCCTGGAGTACCCCACAGCTGTGATGGCAGGGGGCAGAAGGAAAAGGGGGCATAGAGAGAATCTGAGTGCGATCTGCCAGGAATGACGTGAATCAGGCCAGCACCTAAGCAGATATACCCATCTGGGCAAGGTGGGACAGCAGAATGGGGTGGTCGACAGTGTCAAATGCCGCTGACAGATCTAACAGAATCAGGGCGCCCACACCACTTGCGTCCACCAGCCTGGCCGTATCATCCTGGATGGAGACCAGAACACTCTCAATGCCCCTGCCAGGTCTAAAGCTGTACTGAGCAGGATCCAAAAGGTGGCAGGATTAAAAAAACGTGGAAAGTAAGGGTGACACCAGGGACTCCAAGAGCTTCGTGAGAAAGGGGAGAAGAGAGATGGGGCGGAAATTAGATAGAACAGAAGGGTCCACTGATGGCCTCTTCAGAAGAGGGATAACCCTAGCGGCTTTTAGCTCAGATGGAACCAGTCCTGACTAGCAGGATTCGTTGATAGCCATCGTAATCACCGACACGAGATCCGGCTTTTTCATAATAGCCAATGGGACAGCATCCGAGGGTGAATAATATTTAATTTTTTGAATGGCAGCGAACACCGTCTCTTCAGAGAACTTAGGGAAGGACGACCAACTCATAGTGCCGACTAGGTCTATAGATTCAGGCAGATTATTAACACTAACGGAGGGAGTGTTTGCCGCAATACAGATGTTAGAGCGAATTGTCCTGATCTTAGTGATAAAATATTGACATAGGGTGTTGCACAGTTCCTGAGTAGGTGTGACATTAGGAATCAACCTGGCTGGTGAAGAAAGAGATTTGACTGCCGCAAAAGGAGCCTTTGGTTGACATAAAGAAGACTCAACTTTCTTGGTTAGGTATAGTGCTTTGGCTGCTTTAATGGCTAGTGAATGTGCTGCAGAACAGGCCTTGAACTGCATTCTTATGGTGGGATCATATGCCTTGTGCCACTTGCGCTCAGTCTGTCTTAGTTTAAGATGTGCATCCTTCAATAGATCGGAAAACCAGGGCTCGGATGGCAATCTGCCAGGTTGGATAAATCACAGTGGAGCCGCCACATTGGCTGCCTCGTGCAGTGCCTGGGAGAGTATAGAGAGAGAGGCACCAGAAGCCATCTTACGTTTGGCAGTTAGTGTGGAAACATGCCTTGGGTATCTGCAGAGCGCCATGAGTGCTGCCAGAGTCTGCTCACTGGGATCTTAGATTGTACCCCAGTTGCTTCAAACAAACAAGTTACCAGGCGGGTGTCTGTCCACAGTACAGGTTCAACTGACTGTAAGGTCAGTAGTGTATTTCTTGCAAAAATCAAATAGAATGTGTTACCTAACTTATGCGTAGGACCTATCCCATGTTGATGCAAGTCCAGATCTGACAGATTGTCAAAGAAAAGGTTCAGGGCAGGGGGCCTGGGATGGTTAAATTTCAGGTTAAAGTCCTCAAGTACCACTAAGTTTGTTTATTGTACTTGGAGATCGGCCAATAGGTCTGTGAAAGACTAGAGAAAGTTCCCCTGTGGACCAGGGGGGGCGATAGATGAGCAGAAAGTAGCATATGAACGTAGGTGTAGCAACAGCTCTAAAAAGCAAAGCCTCTATGGCTACACAGTGGGGGCAGCTAAGCTGAGTAACCTTGAGCTCTGACCTGAATACGACTGCAATCCCTCCCCCATACTGGGGTGATTGTTGGTCCAGATGGATAATACGATACTCAGGGGGATTGCCTGGACAAGGGCTGGCGCTGAGCTTGCCAAAAGCCATGTTTCTGTGAGGCATAGCAAGGCTGGCCGGCGATCTGCTAACAGATAGCCAATTTCATCTGTGTGTGCTGGTAAGGAGCGGGTGTTTAATAACATCAGACAGCAGGGAGGTGTTAACCACATCAGTCGGCAATTGCTGTGAAAAGGCTGTCACAGCTTCAGATGCCTTACTGCTCCAACCGGATGGAAAGTTAACAAAGTTATCTCGTATGCGAGCACCACTTTGCTCTCTGTGGATGGAAACATTCGGTAATTGTGAAAAAAGGAACTCCTGGCAACAGTTTGGGCATTGAAAAACTACTGCCTATTCATCCAGGGGGAGCACATCATCTTACAGACTTCTCACCAACCCTTGCAATACTTACAAAGGGACGGAATTTGGGTGGGGAATGTAAGTAATTCCAGAATGACTTCCTGGATTATGTCCATGCAAGGCTTTCCTGTGGAGGTCTGATATGGCCACAGCAAGAAGAGCCCTCTAGCGCAAAGATTGGCTGACTTGCATGATTTTGCTCAAGAAATCTGTCTTGTGTAGGAAAGTCTAATGACCTAAAACAATAATGGAGCCATACCTTACTTCCCTGCACAAGGTCTATGAAGAAGACACGTGTCAGGGGATACCCAGAGTTTATTCAGATCGGTGCTCCTACCATGTTGGTAATGACGGGGGGAAAAGAACTAGTGGCTGACATTCTGAATGCCTCAGTGAATTATACCCCAGAGCCCTTTGCTGGTTACAAGATAGGATGCAGAGATAGTTAGGTGGCAGAGTTGATGGCCGACGTCAAGTCATCCTCACTGCAGCACCACACCAACTCAAAGAAGTGGTCATAATCAGGACTCTGATTATGTCAAGAATGGGTTTGCGGAATACTATATTAACTGGAAAAATCGAGGCATGCTTTTTGCCAACAACAAACTGTTGGGACATTCTATTAACGCTTGTCCTGTGGATATTAGGTCTACACCATCTTCTGCAATTAAAATGTCTCCATTTGAGCTAATGACCAGACAAATAATTGTGTCCCCTCAGCATCTGCTTTATAGAGGCAGGAGCAAACACTGATTAATACGTCCACCACTAATGAGTACATTGAACATTTAAGGAAGCACCTCCAGAACGGTTATGCACAGCGCAACTTGGAGAAGGCAACTTAAGAAACAAAATCATATTATGATCTAAAGACCATGAAAAAGGAGTATAAGGTAGGTGACATTGTTTACCTGTACAATTTTCAGAAGAATCCGGCCAAGGAACGAAATTCCATCTTTCTTGGTGTGGGAGTTTTGAGATTATTGACAAAATCTCCCCTGTTGCCTTTAAGATCTGCATCCCAAAAGGAGAACAGATGGAAGAGAAATGGGTTCATATCAATCAGTTAAAAAGCTGTCATCCCTGACAAGCTGTACGACTAATTGAGGAGCCCAATGGAGTTAGAGCCGGGGAAGCCCACTGCCCATGGCAACCCATCGGCTAAGGGCCTCAAGGCAAAGGGCAGCTTCCGAAAAAGCAGCTCCAGAACGTGTTTACCTGAGAAGCCAGTAGCCAGCCATCAACCAGCTGCGACTGACAAGTTAAGTGTGGTCTGGGGGGGGGGGGGAGTACAGAAATCAGTGTGTTCCAAAATGCACTGTCTCTCTTCTTACCTACATAATATAGCATACCAAAATTAGCCAGCTAGTAAATAATATCCCTATCATTGCTGTGTACCACACATTTGGTGGCTTTATTTACTGTTGTGTCCCACACTTAGGTGTTCTCCCTCTTGCCAGAATCCTCTTTCCAGATACCTTACATCTAGGTGTTTTGCACTTACTGTTGTGCCTTCAATTTAGGAGTTCACACTCTGGCCAGGTGAAGTTTAACCATGCGTCATATTGGGTGTGAATTGTGAAGTTTAGCCATGCATCACACTTAGATAGAATTGTGACATTTAGCAATGCATCACACTTAGAATTGTGATGATTAACCATGCATCTCACTTAAAGTGAAATGTGAAGTTTAGCAATGCGTCCCGTTCATATAGAATTGCAAAGTTTAGCCATGCATCACACTTGGGTAGAGTTGTGAGGTTTAGCCAGATGTCACACCTAGATAGAATTGTGAAGTTTAACCATGCGTCTCCGTCAGATAGAATGGTGGAATGTAGCCATGCGTCACACTTAGAGTGAATTGTGAAGATTATGCATCCATCACACTTTGAATTATGAAGTTTAGTCATGCGTCAGACTTAGAACTGTGAGGATTAACCATGCATCACACTCAGAGAATTGTGAAGATTAGCGATGGGTCACACTTAGGTAGAACCCGAGAAGATTAACCATGTTAGATAGAAGAATTATGGAGATTAGTCATTTGTCACAACAGATAGGACTGTGTAGATTAGCCACATAGAAGTACTTAGAGAGTAGCCAAAGCACTAATCGCACGTTTCTACCTCCTCAAACACACCACTCAAACACTATCCACTCCCATCGGGCTACCCAACCTATACCCTGACACAAACCCAAGCAAACGCTTACAACAAACAAACCCGTAAACTGGACCTTACCCATACAGACACAACAAGCCAGTGTGCACAACCTTAGATACCTGCCAATCTATACATAAAACACACTTACGCCCAACATAACAGTCACATAGAAACATCCTAGGCATTGGACCGTACCCGTATGGATACAACAAGCCAGTGCGCAAAAACCCTAAATACCAGCAATTTACACATAAAACACAGACACACATCAACACAACAAACAGTCACACAGAAAACACCTGAGGCATAGGACCTTACCCGTATGCATACAACAAGCCAGTGCACACAACCTACCATCTGGAAGCCAACACACATGGATACCAGTTTCTCCTGGTTCAGGACTTACCCTATCATTCTTCCCTCCCTAACCAACCCCATCCTCGTTCTTGCAGAGCCACGTGAGCGCCTCGAGACTGTGCTTGGGAGGCATTGGTGCACGGTAACCTAACGTAACCATCTGAGGAATGAAGGCAAGACAAAATCCCCAGATGGAAACTAAAATATATATATTAGGGATTACTTTAATTAATATTCATCAAAAATGTGAAAGTAAATATGGTCTTGCAATTGCTAAAGTGAAATGTGATAAATGTCTCATAATTCTATTCAATGTCATATCAATTTCTATGCAATGTGGTGTCTCATTGTATGTAATGTTTGCTGGGGAAATAAGGTCTGTACATAAATAATTAGTCTCTCTGAGCGGAAAGTGGAGAGAAAGTGATCTGCGGTGCCTGCGGAGAAGCAGTTTCTCTTCTGTGTCTACTTTTCAAAGGCATGGTTACTGACACGGTTCTGGTAGCTGAACATTTAAAATCTCCATTACGCCACGGAACGCAGAGCAGAAAGTGGAGACAAAGTGATCTGCAGTGATCTCGGGATTCGAGGGAGCCGAGAGCCGCAGATCCCTGTATAATGAGTCGAGTTGGACGTTCCATTACACAGAAGGTTTTTGATTGACTCCCACCCAGTCTGAACATGGATTCTGGAGTTCCCTCTAGCATCAACAACCCGAGTGACAAGGGAGAAGGGCGACGTCTGAGAAGCCACCGAGTGCCTCAAAACACTTCCTCGCCCGAGAAAGGACCCAAACTTCTGACAATCGTGTCTAGCGCCACTGACACCTCGCCAACCTCGATGCAGCCTCAACAAAATCAGGTCTTGATGCCTGAGACAGACGTCGACACACAACTCCAACAAAGAGGTGAGGAGGAGGGGGTTGTGGGGAATCACGATATAAAATATGCAAACTAGTACCTGCATTGAAGCTCCCTAGAAAAACTCAGAAAATACTCACCAACGGTAATGCAATCCGTGACCTGCCAGATTTGAGTCCCATTTTAGTGCCCGACTCGATTCCTTCTAGCAAACTGACTCCATCTACCAGTGAAAGGATCGAAGAACGTCTCAAAGAGCTAGATACCACTCCTTTTAAGCCTTTGAACGGAGAACCCAGAGTAAGGAAGGAGGTCCCAAAAGTAAACCAGAGCCTTAAATCGAGTGGGGAAACGCCATTACAACAGCAACAACGAGCCCTCTCTGAACCTACGAACAATGGGCCGGTGCCACGTCAAACAAAAACCCTGACCAATGCAGAAAGTGAATACAGAACTTCAAACCACCATTTCCCCTCCCTGTTTTGAACACGCCGTCCTCCTTAACGGTGAATGCCGTAGTACATTCTGAACAAGAAAGTGTCCGGATTACAGACACATCAACGCCTTACTTTCCGGCCAAAGAGGGTGGCGAGTTCACATATGATGCGCAAAAAAACATGGGCCCCGAATCCCCAAAGCAAAACACACCACGAAATACAAAACCTGCTTCCAGGCAGAGCCAAAAGACAATGCAGGAAATCAAGGCTACAAGCAACGTGAGGTCAGAGAGCCCTCCCATACTTCACCCCACATGCAAGCCTCGCAAAAAGACCTGTCTACCTAAAAAGAGAAAGGAAAAAACACCCCGGCACTACACAGCGAACAAGCTGGGAAATCGCCATACACCAGACGGCGGAAAGGAAACAGCAGGTGAAGCAAAATTACACCCAAGGAAAAAAGGTGGAATCAGAACGAAAAGCCTTCCGACGCCGTTGATTTCAAATGCTCTAAAAAACTTTTTCAAAAAGCAGTGCAAGAGAAAATTAGATTCATCAGCAGAAGAACTTTCAGATGCTGAAATCTTGGAGGCAGTACAGGACCTACCAACAACAAAAGCGCAGAAAGTAGAACCACAAATTGTGAATAACGACCAAACCCCTGCACAGCCCCGCTCCCTTCTTGCTCTGACGAGGCCGTTAGAGCTGTTACGACATAACCTAACAAGTCGTGAATCCACTACGAAAGGGATCGTGGGTGAGATCGAGACTCAGCCCAAAGCAAGTGTTTCGACAATGCCTCTGAGGGGAGACCTACTACACCAAGATGCGCAGCAACACACTCCTCTTCTGTCTCCAAAAATCGACCGGATGAAAGCGACAGGTCTGAAGGATGGTAAAGGATCGATGTTGCAGCCACCACAAACCAATGATATACACAATTCAGTACCACAAGTTCCCTGTATAGACCAGCAAAGAGCTTTACCAGCGGAAGGTGACACGTCACTTGAAAATGCAGCAACAGGACCTAACATTCTTCCACCAAACCGCGTGCAGAAGAAAAACGATCATAGCAAGACAATACCGGTCGTGGATAGACCAATGGGCTGAGACTCACCAACCATTACACTTAGCCCAATATGCCGTCGGACCTCTTTGGGCCATACCCCAAAAACTAACTGCAGGCTGAGCGCTTTCCCCTGCCCACCGCCAAGAGATACTCCAACAAAGAAGCCAATTTTGATGACGATCATGTCAACGGTAACAATTGCGCTGGCTCCATTTAGTAAGCTGTATGAAGCAGCAAACGACTCCTTGAAAGATCAGACAACCGTGATTGCAATGATGCACTCAAAGCTTATCTTTTTAGAAGGCAACATCACCGCAATGGAACAGAAATCGGGGAAGCATCAGGTGTCACTGGAACAAATAATTTTTGACCTAATGAACGCTCAGAATTCACGACTACCAACTCAACGAGAAAATCTCCTTCTATCAGAGACCAAAGTCCAAATTCCACCGAGACAACCCGAGACAAGTCCAGTCCTGTTCAACCCGAGACAGATCACAAAAGCCACTCAATGTAACTTGAACTCAGCGGTCAACCAACCTAGTGACCACGCAATTTTGATGATTGCAAAAACTCAGCCACACCACAATACAAAGCCATCCATGAATAAATCTACCATGACAGCGCTAAGCCAAAGCCAAGAACCTGAGCCATCTAAGCGCATTAATCCCAAAACAAGATCAGAAGAGCCCACTGACCGGACGGGGGGGTTTCAATTTTTTAAAATATGAAAACAAAACCCAAACCAGCAAGTACCAAAAAGACACAAGTGACTCTGCACCTAACCACTAAGGTCTCCACAGGAGCAGAAAAGACCATGGGCCTCATTAGGAGTCTGGCGGTAACCGAGGCGGTAAAACCGCCTGGTTACCGCCAGACTCGTATTACCATTCCGCCTCCGTGATTCCTCGAATTACCGGGGCATTACAACCCCGGTTTCCCGGGAATCACAGAGGCGGAATGGTGTTAATCCCCATTCCCATTGAGTCCTTTTGGACTCAATGGGCATGGGGATCATGGAAACACCGGCAGCATCTCGTAATGCTGCCGGTGTTTCCTCGTCCGCCTGCAGGCGGGCGGTGTTAAACCCGCCAGGTCAAACCTGGCGGGAACATGACCTCCCGCCTGCAGGAGTCGGGATCAGGCGGTCCGGAAACAACGGTGGCGGCGGGTTTACCACCACCGTTATTTCCGGACCACCTGATTTGTAATGAGGCCCCATGTCTGTGCAAACGAACAGAATTCCGGAAGACGAAAAAGCACCAGAGACACCACAAACACCAAAGAATAAATCAAACCCAGGGTCCGGAGTGATAGACCTGGTGAAATCACCAATTACAACTGAGGATTTCTTGACTGACCAAGACCTGATGGACTTAACCGTCCACATGGCTTCAGACCAAGACTTACAGGCAATCGAATCGCCCTCCCCCAGGGCGAGAGACGTGAAAGATACACGTCCCAAACCAGATGGTATATCCAAAGAAAACCAAAACGACCCCTGCAATCCTGCTAAAACAAAAGGCAAAGCTCTGGACCCCCAAGAGATCATACCCTCAGCCCTAGATCAACTTTCACGCTCTCGAGAAAACACAGCCGCTGAGACAAAGCAGAGCGTTTCTCCCCGACCGCGAAAGAGTCAGACAATTGAACATAAGGCGAGTTCGAACATCGACCTAGCAGACTCTGATCAACATAAGACTAAGCAAAACCGAGTGAGGTTCTCCGACCAGCAACCATCCCACTCCGAATCAACAACCGAAACTAGCAGCCCAAAAAGAGACGAGAATCTTTAAACTACAACAAACTTCGGCCCTAAAGGAAGACCTGATCTTAAACAGAAGAACAATCTTACACTTACTTTCGAAAGTAAGTCAACTGAGAACTCTGAAAACTGAAGATTTCATCTTGATAGAACCATATCATCGCGAAGGGAAAGCAAAGGCATACCTACATATTCAAGCTCAAGCAGTCCAACCTCTTCAACTAGATGTTTTCAACGATATTCAGAAAATGGGTCTCCTGCTCACGGAAATTGTAAATTCCTACTCCAAGAATTCCACCAGATTGAACGAAAAAGAGACTGGGAATAGAAACTATTGATACAACTCCAAAACCCAAGAACTCTACAAGAATTCGAGATGGGGCAGGTATCAGCGACCAACTCCAGACCAAAAGCTTAGGCCACCATACCGCAAGTCGCACAGACCAGACCAAAGTAAGTGCATTTGAATGCAAGCATCAACCAACAACTCTGGACTCAGACGCCCTCGCTCTACGAACAGAAAACTGAGGAAGCCTGATCGAATTTCTGAAGACAGGTCACCGCGCAGAAACTCTTGTCTTCCTTTAACAAAAACAAAAGAACACAAACAAACAATCTATCAAAGTAATCCAACGAAAAAGGTAAATGCTCCAAGCCCAAGAAAAGGACTATGGGCGTGGCTCCTGAAAGCCCTTGAAAGGAAGATCAGGAGATAGCAACCATTGACCCCAACGCCAGCTAGTTGGGACAAATCTTCGAATACTCCAGACCCTCCAAAACCATCAACCGTCAAAAAGGGATCATGGAACACCAGAGGCCATATACATCTAACACAACCTGGAGACACAGACTTAAGCATTTATGACATCATATGTCTCCAAGAGACCTGGTTGGAAGAAAAACCGGCTCTGGATGGTTATATAGTAATTATTGCACCAGCTACTAAAGCTCTACTAGGCAGAGCGTCGTCAGGCCTTCTAATGGCAGTTCGAGCCGGGTCAGGAGTTAACATTATTTAAAAAATATCCGAGTCCTACGGTTATCTGGCCGCTCTTCTAACTTGGGATAACTACAAAACTCTGAATCTTAAACCAGAAATAATCTGGCTAGCCGTAATTACTCTCTACTGGAACCCACAGAGAAAAACGACTGCAGGCTTTTGCGCAAAAGTGGCAGAAGTGATAGACGAGCTACTGGTGGACCAGCAGTTATCAAACATCATCATCTGTGGAGAATTGAACGCGAGATGGCTGACACTGGAGAAAACATTTTTAAAAAGTGCGAAACCTAGCTGGTTTTTGGGAGGAACTAAAATTGAGTCGGTCACCCACTTTAAATACTTGGGAGTAACTATCGACTGCTCAAAAACCGACGTTCAAATGCAACAAGTCTTGTGGACAAAAATGCACAACCTAACCGTGAAAACAAGAGTAACAGACAGAAAATATGGAAGGTTCTCCTTGCTGCCGGCGATCCAATTCTATAAATCAAAAGTGATCCCTTCCATCGTCTATGGGATGGATGCCAGCCCTGCCATCCCCATCACGATATGGCCTAAATTAGAAGGATTCCTGTGGTGATCCATATTGGGCTTACCAAAATCAACATCAATCGTAGCTATTCGGCGAGAGTTAGGACTGCTGTCTCTATCAGCAATGATAGAACATAACAGCATACAGATGTTCAGAAAGATTTTGATGCCGGACAGCCTGAGAGTCTACCAAGTAATCGCTGAAGAGGCTTCAAAAGGTACATGCAATATGTTATATTCCTGGCTGGAAAAGAAAAAAGCCCAGCTAAACTACATAGCATGTACAGACGAAACCTTCATCACTAAACCCAGAGAGTAAAAAAGAAAATGGAAGATCAAGACTGGATCAATACATTGGACAAAGTATCCAATAACAAACTGTTGAGCCATCTTCCACAAACATCTAGGAAAGCAACGGAGATGGTAGAATATGTGAAAAAATTCTAGAAATAATGTTATTGTCAACTACTAATGAATGCAGACTTTGAACTGAAGAGAACCAGCCAGAAACTGTCAGAGACCTGTTGACGTCGTGTCTAGCCACACGAGACACCAGAAAAGCATACCTTTTACCCTTGTTCTCGGACCGTGGCCTCTGGGAAGAAGAAGTCTGGTGGGCACGTATCATTTCAGGCGAAAGGACCAGATGGACCATTGCTGCAGCAAAGATTTTAAAACTTGCAATAGGAAAAATTGAAAACGTAGAAAGTTAAGAGTAAGATGCTAGAGTTTGAATTAAGTCAGTAGTTTTTGTAAAAGCCTAAAGTGGCTATATGAAAATAATAATTTAAAAACAAAATAATAATAATAATAATAATAATAATAATAATTAGTCTCTCTTTTTATTCCTATCATTCCAGCCTGATACCTGGACCAGGGGTGATGCTTGACGGAGTGGTTCAGGGTAGAGAGTGATGCAGCACACAGGGTTCGGCATGATCCGGAGCAGAGCAGGTGGTGTGCTGGTCCCATAGTAGTGCTTACAATGGAGTGCTGATGGAACCCGGCAATCATAGAGACTTTCAGCAGCACAGGACTAGGAATAGAGTAAGGAGAAGAGTAGCGCAGGACCGAGAGTCATGGCGAAAAGAGAGTGGTGCTGTGCAGGGTGAAGTGCACGATGGGTAGCGGTGTAGGACTGATAGTTATGCAGAAGCAGGTGATAACCTTGCTAGGGAGTGGTGAAGGGAAGATTGGAGCAATACTATGAGTGAAGAAGGTCTTGGATTGGTGTAAAACATAGACTAAACCAGAACTAGCATTAGTACAGAACAGGAAGCAGTGGTGTACAGTGACTGGTGCTAGTCTTGTGGGTAGTGAATCAATGATGGCATTTTATCCAAACAGGGGTGCCAGAAGAGCCATCACACAACCTTATGACATTGCAGGAAGTGGTGTTGCATAATCCTTGACCTGTATCATGCACCACTCTATTTCAAACAGTATTAATGGAAGGATAAAGGCTAGAGAATGTAAATAAACCTAGATTAATAGCAGAAGCTGAAAAGCATTGTGACTTTTAAATGATTGTCCATCAGACTGGTTAAATCTCACGGGTTGCAAAGCAGTCAACTGGGTAGCAAGCAGCACAATAGGGTTATCAGTTGCTTCCTCTAGTTACCCCCAAATGACGCCTATGCGACGGTTACAGGGCTAGAAATGGTGCATGGCAGTAAGTATGGCAGGGCTAGGAGTAATTATGGAGTGGTGTGATTCTGGGCAGATGGTGGTACAGGCAGTGCTTTAAGTGGGATGCTAAATGGAGGGGGCTCTCGTTAGGGTGTGTGGCATAAGTAGGTGTGTACGCTCCTAATGAGAGCCCCCCTCACCTAAGGGGGGGGCTAGTGAAAGCAGGGGAGCTGGGGCACCCTGTCATTAGAACCTTTGGTGCACCTAGCCCCTCATTTTAAACAAAAGGAGGGCCGGGGAGCCCCAAAGGTGTGACACCAGTGCGCCACAGCCCTCAGACACAGCATGTAGCCCTTTTGCTCAAGGAGCTGTGTGGTTAAAAACCACAGGCTTCTTGAGTGAAAGGTCTGTCTGCTGCGTGATGACCCTGTACTCGCAAGCAGGAGGAGTGCTGGAGGGCCATCAAGCAGCATGAAAGCCCTTTCACCATGTGGTTAAAGGGCTTTCATTCTGCCTGATTACCCTTTACTCAGAAACAAGAGGAGAGCTGAGCATTTTAGCCCTACTCCTTTTTATGAGTTCAGTCATCAGGCAACACGTGTAGCCGAAGCCACTGTTACACAGGCAAGTCTGCAGGTGTCAGTACTTGTTTAGAAAAAAAGAATACAGCATGCCTTTTCTTTTTTTAAAGGCAATGCCTTTTCTTTTTTCTAATCTGAAGTGCTGACTCCTGCAGGCATCCCTTGTAACCGTGCAGTGCTTCGGCTACACAGGCGGCCTGAGGTGTTGGCGTAGCTGGGGCTAGTCGGGGTGGGCCTCGGCAGGGCCCCAGCTCGGGAGCCCTTTCTGGAGACTGCTGGTGCTCGCCCCAGCTAGAATAAACTTGACACAAGGACCGGATGCTGTGGTTCGCTCAACTACAAAGAATCACGAACAGAGCAAATGTAAAGGAAAAAGAAATTCGATTTCCGCTTATTCATATAAAGATATCATACATTTTATTTAAATATATTTTTTTAGAACACACAGAACAGACACTGATAAGACATTCTATTGATAATCTGCACTTCTGTGTCATACAAACAGTCTTACTATCGAAAAACAAAAATGCATTTATATAAAACCACTCTTCACCACAAAAAATAGCAAATTGATTGTTTAAAACCTTAAAGGATAGTTCCGGGACTTTTTTTTTATTGTCCCTACGGGTCGGCCATGTGTTTGTAAGCATAAATCGGTAGATCGTAGGAAACTTTCCTATGGACCTTACCCGACTTTTCGCCCATTATCGCACTCGAAATCAGCCTCCATTTTGTGATAATCCTATCATTTCGCCCCATCGACCTGGCTCACCTGCCTTTGCGGCACTTAATCAAATCCCCCGCCCCTGAAACAGACTTTATCAAAACATTCATATTCCCCGCCTCTATCCGTGACGTGACTGAGCTGCGTAGGCAAACGCGCCCAGGCGTCTTCTACGCGACTCCACACAGACCCCGGAAATCAACACAGATCAGCTCACAATACAGCGCACCACAATTCGGAATATGAAACTGTACTTTGAAATCAAACCGCAAGATTGTAAATGTGGTAAAGTACATTTATTTGACATCAAATGTTTAGAGAATATTCAGCGATTTGCATTTTTATTTGCTCATGTTCCAAAAAGTTCGTATTGAGGGAAGCGATGTTCGTGTGCAGTACACAGGGTGTTGGTTTACGATAAAAATAAGCTCTTCGGTCGCACTGATAATCGCATGGCTGTTCCAACAACGAGGCACTAGGCCACCACAACGGTAGGTATGTTGCATCTAACCGTTAGTACCGCGTAAGGGCATACTTGTACTTGGCGATCGTCCCATAAAATGGTCAGGGTGGTAACGTTGTTCACGCGGAGAAGCAACTGGCGGCTGTAGAAGCCGTCCGCCGGTGTCTGGTATTCGTGACACAGACAGTAGTGAATGATGTACCTAAAAACATAAAAAATGAAATTAGTCTCACCATCAGATCCTTATTAAAATTATTCATTTCATAGCGAGGACAGCGCTACTGGGTGTACACAAGTGTTTAAAGGCGTGGCGAGGCATGGAGGGGGGGGGGAGTGGAGTACAAGGTAAGTAGCATAAAATAATAAATAAATAGGGCCAGCTGGTGGCAAGTGCAAGGTAAGTGCAGAACAAGTGCTGGGAAGGGGGGGGCTGTAGGATACTGAGACAGTCCCCCAGTGCAGGGGTTGACAGGGAGGCAGTGCAGGTGGAGAGTGGAAGGGCCCAGGACCGAGGTCGCAGACGGTGGACCAGTTGTAGCAGGGGAGAGGGAGAGAGAAAGCAGAAGCAAAGAGGAAGGTTTTGAGGTACTTCAGTAAAAGCAGATGTTTCTCCTCAAGATAGTGCGCGGTAGAAAACAATATGCCACATAGAACGAACAAGTACAACTGAACCCATCTTTAAAGCCACTGTATAGTAATGAAATTGCGGTATAAACTCATCAAAAGTTACTTACATTATATTTGCATTTTCCATTGTGTCTCTGTGTAGGGCAGACCCGAAACACCACTCCTTCTTTGCCGACGTTACTTCTTCTAATGAACGTGGCTCATCGTTTCGTTTCTGAAATTTTATTCATTATCTTTTCTTAGTCTTTCGGGATGGTCCCGGCCTGTCAAGGTCAAATCACAACAGAACCTTATACTGGGTCGTGGGCCGTTCCGCCACCCGAGCAAAACATCAAAGCAGCTGACCTTCACTTTGAGCGAGCACACATTTCTAGTTTGGGCCTGCAACATGAGGAGACTCGAGAGAACAGACAATCAAATTACAATCATTTAAACCGTGATGTGTATTTCTCAATGAGCTCTGCTTTAGGTGGACATGGAACAGAGGCAATGTTGGGTGGCAATGCAGTTGTCCCCTGCATAGGTTCGTTCACCACTCCATGTATGTGCCTATCGAGGACATCTACGATAAGTCTCTCAATAAACTCATATTGCATATCCTCAAACACTGGTTTGATCACCCATTGTTTACTTCTTTTAGTGAAGGCCTTATTGTAGCGAAGCGTCCCTAAAGTTCCGGTCGTCCTACTTTGTTGACGGCCAACATTATGGTTATGTGCCAAGACCGCTAGAAGAGTCCGATTTATCATGCCTTCCATGCCAAAATGCAATCTTTTGGGCCTGTACTTTAGGCACATATTGTGGAACACCTCCAAATCTCCTGTGTGGCAGAATTCCGTGAGTCCCCTCAAATCTCTTGTTATAGTTTTATCAAATACAATCTTTTCAATGGCCTTCTGAGTGGGTGATGAAGGAATCAACCACTTCTTCTTCCGTGCCTCCTCTGTGGACAAATGGCCATGTTCACATTTGTGGAAATGTTCATTTGTCGACCATCGATGTACGTTGCTACAGTGCAACATTACTGACCGCCATTTTTCCAGTAGAATTTCCAACGACCCTTCACATGTTTTTGAGCTCCACCAAAGATGGTTGCTGATTGACTTGGACCACTGTGAAATACCTTGCATATCTTTTTTTTTTCCTGCAGCCGACAATTTTTTATTGATTGTTTTTGCAAGATGCCATACGTCAAATTGGTGATTTATATTTTTGTACTCTTCTCTCATTGTCTTGGCAATTGAAACGTGTCTGTCCGTGGCTATCAGGTCGATCACCATTCCCCGCGATTGTAGTTCTTGCAATGATGCTACAAAGCCAACTTTCTCCATGGCCACTGAGGATGTACTTTGTGACACCTGCACGACCACCGAACTCACAATTTTCTTACTTTCCATGTCCTGAAAGTGGTAGGTGCAGTACTTGGCTGAAAATCCTGGGCTGTCGCACTGTCCATCACCGGCTAGCCTGAAGCGTTTGCCCGCGAATGTACTTTCCATTGACATTTTTTCCATTCTCCAAGCTTCGCTGATGGCTGGAAATAGATAATCGGTTTGGTATTTGTAGAACTGAGTTTTCGCAATGAAATGGATTCCCACAAACTGAAAGAAATACTGTAACTTTTTAAAACTTGAACCACTAAAAAGTGCGGCCGCTGCACAAAGTAGATTGCCTGCTGGCAGTTGCCCCAGCATGGGTTGTGCAGACCATGCGAACGGATGATATTGTGTACAGGTGGCATGTATTTTAAGGTTAGTGCCTCGAATTGCACGAGTCACATTAATCAATGGCTCCCCACATACTTCCCCACCAACCCAATGCCCACATTTCATCATCATAATAATATCCATCAAACAGCTATCGAATACAATGAATTTGGCCTCTTTCCTTATACTGTCACTCTGCATCCCAGCTGGTTCGGCCTGTAACGTTGAGGACATGTCACTCGCATGAAAGGTACAATCTCTGATATCGTCTTCCGCTATGCTGAGTGATATTGATGGTGTTTCATTGTCGTCCATGTCATTCTCTTCCACTGCAACAACTGTTCCTTGTCCGGAGATGGGAGAAAAAAACAATGTCTTCAACTTTCGCGCGCTCTTATTTTTTGCGGGTGTGGATTCTGTGAATTGATCTCCGACTGCATCCAAACTACCAGGAGGACATTCACTATCAATGGCTGGTGGTGGTATAGCTCCGTTGTCAATCACTTCATATTCTTCCCATTGGCACGATGCATCTCCAGTCTCAAGTCCCTGCCAAAAGGTTTGACAAGCAACATCTCTCGTTCGCTTCACTGTCTGTGTAGATCTAGTTCTTACACCCACTCGCAACTAGAGGACAGATTAGAAAAGGGATGTTCAGTTTAAACACAACTTACAGTATTGAACTATTGACAGTGAAAGACAACATAATATAGTGAACAGGACACTAACCTTCTTTTGCTTTCTTTTCTTTGAAACTTTCTTGCCTCGAACTTCAACATCTGGACGCTGTTGCTCCGACTCGTGTGTGCATGTCTCCACTTCCTCTCGCGCTGCAACGACTATATTTTCATGATAAGCACATCCATCACTCACTGAGGCTCCATCGACTCCCTGAAACATAGAACTTTCATTAGTATGTATAATAATATTGAAAACACAAAATGTACTTGGGGACCAATACCCATACGTACATCTCAATAGCAAAACACGAATGAACGCATTGTGTAGAACATTCAAACGACAATAGTTCACGCATTGTTGATCTAGTTAGATTGAACTGTCAAGATCCATACCTCGGGCTCCGCATAGACTTCCATTGATGATATTATTGAAGATGACGCTTCAGCAACTCCCTGAAACACAGTAATTGCATTAGTATGGTTTTCTATTTTGTTTAAAAGAACATAAACTTTCTGCAGGCGTCAACGGCTCATCTAAATAGACCTGCACAAATGATCAGTTGTCTAAAATAAATAATGGATGTCTAAATATTATTCGATTTGCTCCATCGTTGGAAGTGTCACCACCCAGAGATCTGCATCAACTACTAGGGGTGATGTTCTTGTTGAAGAAGCTCCGTCAGCTCTCTGAAACATAGTACTTGCGTTAATAAAGAAGGAAGTATAGCGGATGTAATCACGTCATTTGATCTCGCATGATTGATCTGTCAGTATCCATACCTCGAAATGCATAAGAACATCAAGGGACGCTGTAACTGTGGTGCACACTTCTGCAAGCTGTTGCGCCGACCCGTAACTGCATGCTCCCCCTTCTTCTTGGACTAATGCTCCATCGACTCCCTGAAACATAGGACTTTCATTAGTAATGAACACAATATTGAAAAAAGAAGACACATAGGAGGGCGACGACAGAAGGACATACCAATGGCTAAAAACGAAAGAAACATTGTGTGTAACAATCACGCTACAAGAATGCAAGATCTGATGATCTCCATCGATGGAACTGTCCGGAAACGTACCTCGAGCATCTGAGTGACATCTACGGTTGTCGTCAATGCGTTGGACTCCTCAGCATCTCCCTGAAAGACAGTACTTGCATTATTTTGGATAACAATAATTATAACTGAAAACAAAGACTAGAGGACGAGTACTGTGGTGTACCATTAGGTAAAATAATTACACGATCAATTAAAACTATTGATTTACATGCCTAAAACAAGTCAGTGTCAGAATAGCTAAGTAAGATTACCCGATAGGCGCTTGAAGTGGCTGATGACTGCAATAACGACACGGATGGAGAATCTTCCGCCTTCATATTGAGTGGATACATAAATGGGGAAATTATTGTTAGCTAATGCTACACACTACCGCAATGCCGAGAGATAAATACGTAAACTTGACTCACCAGTGGAGGGATGTGGACGAATAGAGTGGGAATAGCGGTTGAGAGCAATTTTCGCCTCGCTCGCGGTGTTTTCTTCTTTATTAGCAATGATGTGGAGTACATGTCTGGGCTAAAGTGCCTGCTGCAGATGCGGTATCGATCACCCCTCTTGTCCGCAAAGACTTCTAGGACTCTACTTTCTAGCTCAGAGGCTGGATATCCGCAATATCGGACCCATTCTCTTATCTGATCTATTGTCTTAGGGAAAACATGCATTATAGTACCTTCAGATTTGTTATGGGTCTTCGAAGGGCAACCGCCAATGGAACAGGCAGGCATTATGGAAAGTTCTGAAAAGTAAAGATCAACAATTCTCTATGAATACCAATGTGTTAAAACATTAAATGACACATAAAAGGTTCAATGCAAGGTCCGTTTTGGTTCTTGGAACTATACACGTTATTCACATGCGGATAAGTATTTCAATAACTTTCAAAAAATAGAAAAAGTAATTTGACTAAACTCAGAACATGTGACTAGTTCCTTGCATGTACTGTCGTGAACGAAAAGAAAACATGGATGCAATTTGATGACTACTAGCAAATAGATATAAATTAAAAAATTGGACGCAAAATGATTATGGTACATGGACTTACCTTGACGAACAAACAGTTAGATGCAGGGATCAGAGTAGTTTCTTGTCGTAGAACAGGGAGCAGTTCACAGGTTGCAAACTGACGAGTTTGCTCAAAGTGGTCACGGAAGTTCACAGAGACGAAGAGCAGATAACCAGCACCTTCACGGGTTGACTAGCAAAGCGCAAAGAAGTTCTCATTAGAAATATGAAGTGGGTTATAAAGAATTCGAAACAGGGGTGTGTTTGTGAATGAATGACGTGTATATGTCGTGGCATTATGCGGATTGCAGGGGGGCGTCCAGCGTGAGGGGGGATGCTTGGCAGGAGACACGGGGTCTGGAGGTAGACATGGGAACAACAACCCATGCTCTATAGACCACTTTGAAGTGTACATGGTCTTTGGCACCTCTTGGCCTTTATCGCTCCCTGACAGCTCCACTTGCCAGCAGCGCAAGTACCCTGGTGCGAACTGCCTTTGATAGGGCGGGGGGTGGATCGGGGCGGTGGTCGTGCAGACAAGACACAGGAAGACTCGTGAATGGAGACACACTTATGTGGATTGCAGGGGGGCGTCCAGCGTGAGGGGGGATGCTTGGCAGGAGACACGGGGTCTGGAGGTAGACATGGGAACAACAACCCATGCTCTATAGACCACTTTGAAGTGTACATGGTCTTTGGCACCTCTTGGCCTTTATCGCTCCCTGACAGCTCCACTTGCCAGCAGCGCAAGTACCCTGGTGCGAACTGCCTTTGATAGGGCGGGGGGTGGATCGGGGCGGTGGTCGTGCAGACAAGACACAGGAAGACTCGTGAATGGAGACACACTTATGTGGATTGCAGGGGGGCGTCCAGCGTGAGGGGGGATGCTTGGCAGGAGACACGGGGTCTGGAGGTAGACATGGGAACAACAACCCATGCTCTATAGACCACTTTGAAGTGTACATGGTCTTTGGCACCTCTTGGCCTTTATCGCTCCCTGACAGCTCCACTTGCCAGCAGCGCAAGTACCCTGGTGCGAACTGCCTTTGATAGGGCGGGGGGTGGATCGGGGCGGTGGTCGTGCAGACAAGACACAGGAAGACTCGTGAATGGAGACACACTTATGTGGATTGCAGGGGGGCGTCCAGCGTGAGGGGGGATGCTTGGCAGGAGACACGGGGTCTGGAGGTAGACATGGGAACAACAACCCATGCTCTATAGACCACTTTGAAGTGTACATGGTCTTTGGCACCTCTTGGCCTTTATCGCTCCCTGACAGCTCCACTTGCCAGCAGCGCAAGTACCCTGGTGCGAACTGCCTTTGATAGGGCGGGGGGTGGATCGGGGCGGTGGTCGTGCAGACAAGACCCGTTTGCCGCAGGGCCTCACCAAGGAGAGGCCGTCTAACTGAATGTAAGAGGATGGCTGCAGGATCTACTACATGGAAGGCAGGGGGGTGAGTTTACAAATACCTCACCCTCCCAGGAGAATATATGGGGGTCATCTCTGTACCCGGTGCCCAAAAAGAGGATTTATTATGATCAACCATATTTATTATTTACCTATAACCATGTTTTGTATCAATAAAATCCAACAGCTTTTTATTGCCAACGCTTGATGCCAACCCACAAAATAATATATGTATGACTGCTGCATATATGGGTTCAACGGTTATGTGGATTGAAGGTGTGCGGCCAGCGTGAGGGAGGATGCTGGCCGGAGACATGTGGTGTGACAAGACAAGGCACTGGAAGGCTATTCAACGGAGACACACTAGATTCATTTAAAAAATCAAAACAACCATTGTTAAAATATATGTTGGGCTTTATTTTAGATTTTAATTAAACATAAATAATAAACATTACACATTGTAAAGTTGAGGTTGCAGCACATCGAGGGAAAATCCGCGGTATTGTCCACTGTCACTGGGGAAATGTTGTCTAATGGCAAGTACCGCACAGGCAGGTATTACTCTCCGAACGCGGTGTCCGAGCCTCCCGTGAAGCCACCAAGTGAAGCAACGATAGGCCACCAGCCTGTACCACCTGTGAAAAAAAAAGATGCAAACTGTATTAAACTGACCAAACTTTCTTATCAATGTCGATTCAGGTAACACATGTCATTTTTCTTAGAAAAAAATTATATCTAGAAAATGCACTATATGGAACCAATTTACATGCGTTCGAATGATATGTAAATGTAATTTTATATGTGGGAGACGACCATGAAATGGTAGTGGCATCACTGACATCACAAACAGAGTATACTTACTCGTTACTCGGATTACGCGGACGAACAGTGCCACGAAGTTCGTGCATAAGCACCATCATCATCCTCAACACGGTCCGTGAGAGGCAGGCTTCCCTGAACTCTGGCAGCTCGGTGATGCATTGCGGACTTTGCTCGCCTTCCTGCAGACTTTGCTCGCTTTCCGAAATGTAGGCCAAGCACCCGGAATTTTCACGGCAGCAGCAGTTCTCCTCCTCAGTTGGCATTAGCTCGCACCGATTGCACGTGCACCAGGTGGAGACGCCGTCCATGCGACATGGTCCAGGCTCTTCATCCGTTGACTGGTCCTCCCAACTGCCGTCCGAATCCCCATCGTTTTCGCGTGCTTGCCTTTCCAGTAGTTCCTCCTCGGTGTACTCGGGCTCGTACATATACGGCATTATTGTGGCCATTGTGCGGTAAAGATAGTAAAATAATTTACAGAGATGGTACAGGTGTTCACACGGGCTACAAGCGGCGAAGGTAGCTGACCAGAGCACTGAAACGAGTCACAGAATACTCAAAGTAACACAGAGAGAGGAATGGAATCGAAAATCTGCTGCTGTATGTTGTGAAACGGTCTGTTTATACTTATTGGGGAAAGAGGCGTCCTGCCATTTCCATGGCAACACGTCAATAGCTGAGGCGCAGCGATTGTTGACACGAGACGTGCTTGAAATGGGCAGTACGCGTCTGCTGATGTCAGGCTCAGGGGCGGGGGATTTGAATTAGTGCCGCAAAGGCAGGTGAGCCAGGTCGATGGGGCGAAATGATAGGATTATCACAAAATGGAGGCTGATTTCGAGTGCGATAATGGGCGAAAAGTCGGGTAAGGTCCATAGGAAAGTTTCCTACAATCTACCGATTTATGCTTACAAACACATGGCCGACCCGTAGGGACAATAAAAAAAAAGTCCCGGAACTATCCTTTAAAGCACATCCACAAAAAACTAAAAAATGCATGAATTCATAGAGCACAGTCAATATTGCTCCCCGTCACCCAAAATGTTTCATTCCCATACAGTCATTATTAGTATGTACAGTTGTGGGAAATTATTCAGGGGGTTTCCAATAGATTTCTGTGTAGCCACCAGACTTTGTTAACGGTGTATCTTGCTCTCAATTAATTTGTCATGTTCTGTAACATGAACATAAACAAGAGCAATTTATTAATAGTGGCTTTTGGCCAATTATGAATATTGGACAAAGTGAGTTGCCTTACGCCTTAATGCCTAATTCATTTACCATGGCACTCAATCACTGATCTGTTGTATTAAATTTCAATAGTAGTGCATCTGAGGGTCTCAATCCACCTCACGGTTTCCTACCTAAAAAGGTCACTAGTCTTATACACTTTAATTAGCAGCACTCAACCTGTAAGTTAGGCCCCCAAAGACACTAGTCTTTTGCAATGTAATGGCATAGCTCAACCTCTCACCATTTACTTGTTTGCTGGCAAAGTCTGGGAGGTCACTCGTAATGAAGATAATCAATGCTTTCTGAGGGTCATCTTAGTGCAATCATCACTCCCTGCACAGCACAGGCACCACACACAATCTGCAATAAAACGCAGCATTGCAGTGCTCATGACTTCTTGTCTATATAGACTTCGGCGCAGCTACTGGTCAGTTCATAAACACATAATTGATAATATTAGTGCAAGGCACGACAGGAATGGATACTTAAGGCTACATACAGTCAGTATTCGGAAGAAAACTCTAAATGTACTCACTATTCCACTTACATGTTTATATATTCAATCCTGTGGAAGATAGGAGCTCACCTAAGGGGGGATGGGGTGAAAAAACAGGGGAGCTGTGGCGCCCTGTCATTAGTACATTTGGTATGCCCAGCCCCTCCTTTTACACTAAAGGAGGGGTTGGGCGCATCAAAGGTGTGACATCAGTGCGCCCCAGCTCTCAGACACAGCAAGCAGTCCATTTGTTCAAGGAGCTGCGGGGTTATAAACCACTGGCTTCTTGAGTGAAAGGTCTGTCTGCTGCGTGATGACTCTGTACTTAGAAACATGAGGAGTGCTGGTTAAACGCCTTATATGCTGCCAGGGTTCACTGAGTATGTGGGTGATCCGGGGCTCGGGCACCCCCCGGGAAAGGCCAGCCGTATAAAAGATCCTATACTTTCTATGGGACTTTTTATTTTTATGTGCGCCGGCACCCCCGGGGAAACATGAAGTCGGTGCCCCTGTATGCTGCCTAATGACCCTTTAGTCAGAAACAAGAGGAGAGCCGGGCCCTTCGGCCGTACTCCTGTTTCTGAGTACAGTCATCAGGTAACCTGTGTAGCCGAAGTCACTGTTATACAGGCCTGTCTGCAGGTGTCAGTACTTCGGTTTAGAAAAAAAGAAACCGGCGATACCTTTTCGTTTTTTCTAATCTGAAATGCTGACACCTGCAGGCATCCCCTGTAACCGTGCAGCGCTTCGGCTGCACAGGCTGCCTGAGGTGTTAGCGTGGCTGGGGCTAGTGGGGGTGGGCCTCGCTGGGCAGGGTCCCACTCTGGAGGCTTTTCTGGAGACTGCTGGTGCTCACCCCGGCTATCCCTGGCCCTCTTAAAGCCCTGGATACAGGTACCTGAAGTGGTAAAACAGAGAGTGGTGCTGGAATGGGAGAGGCTGAGGGATCTCGTGTGAGCCCAGAAGTGGCGCAGGAGAGGCAGAATCGTGTATAGTGCAGGACTTGCACTGGCGTGCTGAGTACACTTAGAAGCACGGTCGTTGAAAACAAAGATAGAATGAGGTAAAAACAAGTCTGCACCGACGCTCCTGTAAATGGCAGTTTGACTACGTGAGAAAACAAATAAAACAGGCACGCGACTATACGTACACCTTCACCCCCAAAAACGAGATCCGAGTCAACAAATTCCATTTTCTTCATGGGGCAGGGCGATAGTGTCTAAAAATAACACAAAGTGACCGACACTTTGTGAGGTCATGTGTAGTTGTGATGTAAAGGCAGCCTCCTTGGAGAGCGAGTCAGTGGACGAGGAGCACATAAGCGTGGAGGCATCAGGGGTTACGTGGAGAGATGACCCGGAAGCTTCTCTGTTGTTGGGAAATAATAAAGTGGCAGGAGTGTAAGCAGCATCCTCTTGTGGACGACCATCTGAGGTAAGGGCTGCGTGTCAGAGGTATAACGTGAAAAGGGGAGAAGGCGACGTAAGGGCCATTCATTTCTTCAATTATATTAAAAAGTCTGAAAACGTCTCCCGCGCGGCTCACAGTACTCCCACCCTATGTCTGTCCCTTGCAGCCATATCTAACCATATATGCCGGCAGCCGCTCATAACCACGAGCGAGCATCTGTGGTGAGAAACGCATCCCCAGAACGAAATTTAAGGAGCAACTGCGCCCCCTGTGTGTTGCGCATGGAAGTGTTTGATTTTCGAGCTCTCACGAGGACGTTGTTTGCAGCAGCGGTTTCTGTATTCCGGCTTGCAGAAGGTGTGTGTGTGTGTGTGTGTGTGTGTTTGGGGGAAGGGGCGAGGGGGATGGGGAGGAGAGAGTAGGGAGAGGGGGCAGGGCATTTGAAAATGATGCTTGTGGGCTCCCTTGCCTACATATGGGAAACCCCGCCTGCATATGTTAACAACACAAATACATTGATCTGATGATTTTAAAACGCAAAAAAAAAAACTGGAAAATTATAAATGTGTTTTTTTTGGGGCGCAAACAGTTTTGAATCAGAGAAGAAAATATCTTATACAATCAACCGGATTGGAAATGGGCCGGAGCCAGACATAGCAGAGCCTCAACAAAGTTTTTTTTTGTCAAAGTCATGCTGGACCACTGCGCTCCCGTTGTGTTGCGCATGTACGTGTTTCATTTTCGCGCTCCCGCGAGGACGCTGCTCTTCCCCGAGACTGAGGGATGCCCCAAAACATTCCCAGTTCTGTTTCTGAGCACCCACGAGCAGCCGGCACCTCAGAAGGCTCGGCGTGCGCGACTCAGGGCCTGATTCACTGAAGTGCTTAATTACAGTGGCACAATCCCATAGGAAAACACTCTGTGAATCAGGCACTCTGTGCACATTGTATTGAAACGAATCCTGATCAGAATCTTTTCAAATTGCTATATGTTTTGCAATGTACAGGATTGTTTTTGCTAGGGTGGGTATTGTGACCAATGGGAAGAGCAATGCCCAGCTTCAATTACTCACGCAAGGGTTTCTTGCTGAATCAGTATCACAGATATGTTTCAAATTTAAAATTGTGGCTATTCATGTGTTCACAAGATTCGTTTTGCTTTTATGGAAATCACCAGGCATGGGTTCCATAATGAAAGAGGGTGTTGCTTGACCTGACCTGGGGCCATGCCCTTTGGCCCGCCCCCTCCCTCCACCCTTCTCCCCACCAAGAAGGAGGGGGTTCCCAGAGTACATTTTTTTCCATTCCCAGTACTGGCAATATATAATATACTAATATGCATAGCTGCCAAGTGACCCCATGTCCTGTGTGATACCTTGAGACAGAGTACTTCGGCAACAAACGCGTCAATTACGCACCTTTAACATTGTAGGCTGACGCACGCCTCCGGATGCTTTGTTTGATGATGGTAAAAGATGGCGTGACGTCAGCCGTGCGACCTCACGCCATTTATACAGCGGTAAGTAAAGATGGCAGCGTTTCTGATCTACACGCTCGGAGCGCTGCCATCACCCAGCAGGGAGCTGGGATTAAGCAACCCAGCGGATGTAAGTAGCAGCTGCTGGTACAGATGGAACGGGGCTCTACCCAGAGATGAATACTAAGATCTGTCCATGATTTATTTATGTATATTCTTTTATCTATTTTTTAAGGCAAATGATTCCGAGTGCACCATAGTAATGGGTGTTAACTAGTCTATGTTGTAGGAAGGATTGGCTATCCAGCAGTATATAGCTATGTGTATATTATTAGAGCATGACGAAGCTGGACTTTTTTGTAGGTCATGGAGCTGAGCGTTAGTTGATGTCTAGTACAGTTGAATGAAATATATATTGTATACTTGTGTCCCATCTCGTGATCTACGGCACAATCCACGAGTCTCAAGATTGCCAAGATATACGAAACTTTAACCGGATTCAAGAAGTCAAACCTAGTGAAAAGGATCGCAGTTAATATAAGATTCGTTTTGTGTCTTGTCCAACATTGAATATTTTGTGTAGCAGACCTCGGTGTGGTGTGTTTAGGGTGGTTTGCAAATGATGTATTTGAAGGGTGCACAGTAAGAGTATCACAATCGAGTGTGACACAGTGGCACGTGGTGTAGGTGATGTTGTTCTAGGATTTGATACACACGAGGTGTGACTCTTAAATTTGCACCATTGCACCCATGTATTCCTTTAAGGTGGAACAATTAATCCAATCCAGTTCTGATGATGTTTTTGTTACTCGTTTCCTCCTTGCTTTTCTCCCACATCCTCAATTGCTTCGATATTTAAAACATTTCTATTGGGAATGATTGGGGCTTAAATCACAATCCCCCAATTGATGTGCTAGTGCAAGCATGCAAAGTAAAAAGCCAGGACTGGCTCAAGCTTTCATACATGACATGGAGCCATCTTGAAGCTATAAATGGGACGAATGAATTCAGTGATCTAGGTAAAGGACTTCGGTTGGGGGGGGGGCAGCTATTTGAAGCATACTTTATAATGGAGAACATGCTTCCTAATGCACAGCCCAATGGCTGCTTTCCTTGATTTTATCATTAAGGTTGCATAACACAAGCCCCACCTTGAACTTCATTTATTTATTTATTTATTTGAAACCCTGCCGCGCACCGTAGTGTGTTAAAATCTTGGGAAACAGCGTGCAAAGCGAAACTACTGGAAATTCACTCCTCAGAGCAAGACCTCATCTGTAATCCGATGAAAATAAAAAGAAAAATGGACGAGCTCGACTGGATTAAAACCTTGGACAATGCAGCAAAAGCAAAATCAGTCCGTCATCTTCCGCCCCATCAAAGTAAATTGAACACTGTTCCAAACTATCTGAGCAAGTTCCCCAGCAAAGCAGCCAGAAACTTGTTCTTGAAAGCATGTCTAAATTTACTAGAAACCAACAAGATCTTAAAACTCAGAGGACAGAGTAATTCAGACACATGCCGCTACTGTATGAATGACACAAAGGTGGAAACCATACGCCACTTGCTCTTAAACTGTCCAGGAATGAGAGAAATAGGCGAGAAATTCCTGCTACCACACCTTTCGGCATCATATACTAAGGAAGAGGAACTGTGGTGGAGCCGCTTAATCAGCAGAGAAAGGAACACTTGGACAATCGCCACAACACAGACTCTTAAGATTATTCTATCTTTATGAAATCTAAACCACTACTCAAATTACAAACTTAGCCACTAGAGCGCTGTTGCTGACACAACTTCTGCAAAAACGTTTTTCTTCTTGATTTCCTTGGTTCTCTTCTGTTACATTTTGAAAACACTGATCGTCCTTCACATGAATCTCTTCCTCTTCCTTTGGTATGCAGCTTCTTTTTTTTTTTTTTTCGATAAACAGTTTTGATATACAGTTTCTTCTTCTTCTACAATATTTTGTAAAACTCATTAATTTGATTAAATCAACTTAAATAAATATTTATTTAGTTTCACATTTAGAAAGCACACTAAGCCCGAAGGCATCGAGGCGCTCAGACATACATGTTACTAGCAATTCTTTTGAAACAGATAGAAAGCTTTGGGAGGAAGACATAGATGCAAATGTACACAAACAACCAGGTTTTGAGGGCTCTCCGGAAAACCCAGTAGGAGGGCTCAGCCCATAGGGCAGTCGGCAGTGAGTTCCAATGTTTAGCTGCCATGGTAAGGAAGCTAGAGCCTCCTGCTTTGGAGCGTTTGAATTTGGGCAGAGTGTGGTGGTGTGCATAGGACGCTCTGGTAGGAATGTTATAGTGGACTTTAATGATTCTCTGAGAGAGGTAGGTAGGAGCAGTGTTGGATAGGCATCTATGCTCAATAGATAGTGTTTTGAACATAATCCGTTCATGATCTCTGACCATATTTGCTGGCTCACACCAAAGACGTTAAGGCAGATTAAAACATGTCTGTGATTATTGAATGTCTTTTGAGGGGGTCTTCTTTGGACACAGAAGTCATTTTTAAAGCAACAAAGGCTTTAGTTTGTTGATGCCTCCTTAGATAATATGTGCATACCATCCTACCCACCTAGATAAAAGAATAGAGGGAAGGGATGAGTGGCTGCCGGTTATCATGGGGCAGATTTATTGGCTTCTGCACAGCAGAACAAAGAAAAGCAGCCGGCGGGGTAAGTTATAGAAGCTGTACCCCTAAATGCCCACTTAAGGAACATTATTAAGCTGCCTTGTCTAAGTTGCAGGGGAGGTGGCAGAAGCTGTGGGGGCCCATTTAATTTGCAAGGGTGGGTCTGACTGTACTGCACCATAAAACTCCAAATTCCCAGAAAATGGGGACAATGGGCCTCATTACGGGTCTGCTGGTAACCCTGCCAGTGCAACTGGCGGGTTGCCGCTGAACCCGTAATAATTTACCGGTGCCTGACCTCCCGGCGCCACAGGCTCATTACGAGTCCAACGGCCGAGAAGTCAGGCACCAATATATTTGTTAATCCCCATAGACTCCTATGGGAGTGGGGACACGGGAGCACCGGCACTGTTAGCAACGGTGCCAGTGCTCCTGTGAAGAGTCTGCCTACCGTGGCCGCTGTGCCCGGCAGGGTCAGACCTGTCTGGCACAGCGGCCAGTCTCAGGTTAAAATCGCCATCGTCAACTCAGCCCTTAATGCCCTGAGGTCAATAAATTGGGCAGTAAAAATACCTATTATTGTAGCGTTTAGAACAGTGTGAATCCAACATGAAGTCTATGGAAGAAATCAGCGGCACAACATAACATATCGGTTGGAAGTCACTGAGTTGGCACAAGTGGGTGCGTGGTGGGTATTGCCCCTGCCCGCCCCACCCTCCCCTCCTACATAGACATGTTTCCTTCATTCGCAACTCGGGCATATGAGCATTCTGGATTGCACATTGAAGCTGTTATCAAACTCTGGCCTGCAGCTCTGCAGCAGAGGTTTACTACTACACTGGTGACCTCAAACAAATGAATTAGTTCATACCATACCACATTAAAATTCATGAATAAAAACGTTCATATATCATTAGAACTTTAAAGTGCGAGTGCCTTAGTTCCAAAATGCAAGCTTAGGTTTTCTTACAACACTATTGAGTGGAGGAACCTAAAGCTATAGCTGCCACACCGCCGTCTAACTACGTGCTCCACACTGCCACCTTGTGGACAGCACGAAATTGCACCTGCACTTTCATTTTATGATCATACTTGTCTAACTGGACACACCAATGTGGTTGTCATCTTCTTTTCCGCCTAACACCGTTCTATCTGCGTTTCACCGAAAAATGAATAGCATACTTTTATAAAGTTAAGTTAACTGCAGCTAGGAAGATGTTCTGTTGTTCTCCACTGGACAGTCTATTCGACACTGCCCCATCATCTAACACCTGTTTACCCATCTGAAATCGGCCTAAAAATGTATCACAGATATCCAGGGTACCTTTTCAAAATAGAAATACATGTTTTCAACTTTACAATTTACCCGAAATCTTAAATATGCAGCAACACCGTTAATTACTGGGAATTCCCCTTCATGGGCCACATACATCTAAGTTACACAATTGGTTAAGTTGGAAGCACATACAAACCTGTCGATAGAATGGACTAGCTGAACACTTCAAGTAGCCAGGACTTGTATCATAGCGTCTTATTGTTTTCCTATATTCCTCCAAGGAACTATATTGCTCCAACATATCACATTGTTTTGTCCAGTCAGGGGCCCTCATTACAAGTCAGGCTCTAAGGGTTTAAGGGCACCGTCGGCGCCGTTAACCCTTAATGCCTGATTCACACTTTAACGCCTGCTTTTTGCAGGCGTTAAACTCCAAGGCGCTAAGCGACCTTGGTGCTAATTACGGCACCGTAATTTACGGTGCCGTAATTAGCGCCTTCCCCATTATGCCCTATGGGGCAAAAATGGGAATGGGGAAGGGCAAATGGTGAATGGGGAATTACCGCCCCACTCACCTTGGAATGGGGCGGTAATTCCGCCATCCACCATGGCGGAATCCGGCATGGACCATGGTGCTAATAGCACCATGGTCCACCGCCTGACTTGTAATGAGGGCCAAACTCTTGTCACTTTCTTTTTGAGTCTTAGATGTTAACTGCTCCTCGTTGCCTCCTGTTTCTGATAAAACATGAATACAGTCATCGTAGAAAGAGTTCAGCATATTAAAGCTCTTGTTAGGATTATTCCTAGCTCTTTGCATAATGAAGCTTTAAGATTTAAGGAGGGTGTAAGATTTTACGTAGCGTCATAAGTCTCCTTAAAACATTGAATACATCAATCGTATACCAATACTAACCATAAGGCAACCATGGGTAGTACACAATTTGGGAGATATAGTGTATTTTTCCAGATAATGCTTTCCATGTGGTCAAGATCTTTTTCTTTAGGTAGATCCATAATACCAAATCCGTATAGAAGCATTGGTAAAAATATTTGTTTGTACACGGTAAATAATGGTATTAGATAATACCTGCAATACGTAGCCGTAATGTTTTCGAGTTGTGCCACAAAAGCAGGTAATTTCCCCAGTAATCTTGTTTTGGTATCCACAACATTGATGGTGTTGTTGATCGTATAACCTAGGTACACAATGGTATTGCAGGCTTGAATTTCTTCACAGATAATATTCTCTTCATATCAGGAAAGGTCAATACTGCAGTCTTTTTGGTATTTATCCTTATGTTATTAGTGGAGAGGCATTCTACCATTTTTGAGAGACCTCGCTGTAGGCCAATACTTGTTAGATCGCAAATTGCTATGTCATCCGCAAATGCCAAATACCTCAAGTGCAGATACCCAATTTATGGTGGGAATGAGTTTGTGCCTTCCAGCACCTGGCCTAAATCATTCGTATGCTGATTAAATAGGCAAGGAGCCATTACACAGCCCTACCTCAATCCAACTCTGGTGGTAATTTCGTCTGTGAACAAACCTCCCATGCTGGTTCTGATCTGAATTGAGGTGTTAGAATATAAAAGCATTAGTAGTTTTAGCAATCCCCCCCGGATAGTCATACTCCACAGTTTATTCTCCAGTCGGTGGTGATCAAAGCCATTGAATGCTGCATGTAGATCCAAAAAGGCAACATGCAAAATGCGTCCCTTTCCCATCACGATTTCATCTCTCAGTAGTTTTAGTATGAGGCCATTCAAATGTGTCCCCACTCCCTTCCTAAACCAAGTTTAGTAGAGTGATCATTTATTTGTCTCTGTGGTCCACTTAACCAAGTTGGCCAGGAACAGGGAGGCATACATCTTACTAGAAGAGTTCAGGAGGGAAATTGGCTGATAATTCTCAGGTAAATACTGATCACCCTTCTTAAAAATGGGGATGATATCGTTTTTATACCAAGGCTGAGAAAGTATGTTTGCTATAGACATAGTAAAGCCACTGTGCCCATAATTTGGCATTTTGCCTCAGTATTGCATTAGACACTCTATCTGGGCCTGTGGCCCTTGAATGTTTGCTCTTAACAATCTTTCTTTCCACATCCACTTGGGGCGAGACGAAGGGACAGGCATCATATTCACTCGCGATCACATGATCGGGTTCATCACGTGACTGATTTAATATATTTAACTTCATGCATCGCGGGACGGGAGGCTGTGATTGCAGCCAATGCGCCGTTCCCACATTGAATTTGGTACATATTTGTATTTACAAGCGTTGGTATTGTTGTAGGTCCCGTAAGAGAGGTACGTTGGGTCACGTGATCAGAATCACGATCACGTGACTCATGGATATCCTATTTAAAAACCGCACCGCGGGACGGGAGGCTGTGGTTGCAGCCTTTTCGCCGTCACCGCGTTGCGTTTGTGATACCAGTTGAGTTGAGGGCAAGTAAGTTCGGGAAATGGGATTTCGGGTTTTTTTGATTCTTTTTAGATTTATTTTGACAGATGTAGCGAATAGCAGATTGTGGTGAGTAAAAAGTTCATTATTATTGTTCTCTCTACAGAGTGATTGCAATATCTGGCCAGACCCTTGGAAGATTAATCAGGAAGTGACACGGCAGTCAGAATTGACTATAGAGACCCTGGATATTTCCAAGGTCAGTGAAATTAGCTTAAAATTCATTCGTGGGATACTGGCGCTCGCTGGACCATAGAGGCAATATTGGTACAAATCTCTGATTTTTGTTAAATTTACTTTTAGGGTACAGAGAAATTGTTAAAAACAACACATCAACACCTGAAGAAGGGGTGAAGATAACCCCGAAACACATAGTGGACAAACATCATGTGATTGTGATTGTGTGGGGGAAACAAAACCCCTTTTGTTAAATTGAAACTTACCTTAGAAATTACAAATTCGGCAAATTTGCTGAACAAAAAAAGCTTTTTTCTAACAAATATTGCTGGTGGTTAGGAATTTTCTGCTCTTGTTTGATGAAATAAAAAAAAACAGAAAAATGTTGATTATTTATGCACACCTCAAATTAAATGGCAATGAAACGTACATTTAAGAGATGCTGTAGATTAATTTTAGGTGCGGGGGAGGAACTGAGGCCATGGCACAAGACCCCTACAAACAAGAGACAATTGGAATGAGGATTCAACAAGGGAACCCTCCCGTCCCCTGCACACTTAAGGATGTTTGGACTAAGTCCACTACTGTTTTCTCATATTAATACAAAAAACATATAAACCAAAGAGTTCAGTTGTGTGTTTTTATAGCAAAAGTTTATATCTAAAGTGCCAAATACACAATATTTCAAAAGGAGAAACATTTACAAATTCAAGAAGCAAAGCAGTGCAATAGTAGGTCACAATAAATTTGAAACAATGGTGGAATCCAATTCATGTGGCGACGCGTTTCGAGGATACTTTCCTCTTCTTCATATGGCCAAAATTGAATTCTTCATACAAAAGGAAAAAAACAAAGGGGAGAATGTTAGGAAAGATTTCGTAATTGTAGGTAATTTTCCTTCCATGTGGCATCCCCTAAACTTTTTGCTGTTGTTTTTCACCTTGTTCTCGACTTTGCCAGAGAAGTGCAGCCTTCTTCCGCACTCCTCTGGGCTTTCGCTCCATTCTTACGGGGAAACTGACATGCCCTTAAGACAGTCAGTACCAGGAAACGCTGTTTTCCGTAGTTTCTTTTATCATGTTGCGGCTTTCGTGCAACATGACACAAGAGGGCACTGTAAGCTAAGTTACTACTCTCTTGGGTCTCTAGCCTTCTACAGGCCCTAGATACTCTTTTAGGATTGTAACTGATCGGTGCAAGTGATTCACGGACGGGAATGGTGGCAGCGATCGTTTCTTGTGTTTTGAGCTCCTTTTGGCGTTTTAAGCGCGTTTCTCGCGCTTAGCCCAAAATGGTGGCCTGGCTCCCAAAATGGCCAGACCACGAGGGTCCTTTGTCCTGTCCGCTGACCGTCTTGCTCCCTTCGCCTTCCCCAGGTCGAGCCGACCCGGGGCCTTCCTTATTTGGGCATGTACTTTCCCACGAAACACGGATGCTTTCGCAGGCTTCTACATGCCTGGTGTGTGCCTCCAGGATGTGGGCTGGGATGTCTGGTCCCAATACATATCCTGGGTGCCAGAGAGTCTAGGGTGGTGTGAATGCCTGGGACCACCGTGGTCCGTGATAGGTCCACGAATGGCGTGAGTGTTGAAGAGCGGATCTCCCATTGTGTCCCCTCCGTTTTGGCGCGAAGGGAACCGTGGATAAGAGGGGGCTGGAAACACCACTA
Organism: Ambystoma mexicanum; assembly: GCF_040938575.1. Classification (NCBI taxonomy): domain Eukaryota; kingdom Metazoa; phylum Chordata; class Amphibia; order Caudata; family Ambystomatidae; genus Ambystoma; species Ambystoma mexicanum. The sequence continues at coordinate 1,243,599,968 of NC_090927.1, read as the reverse complement.
CCATGTCGATCTCCTGAGTTCTCACGAACGAAGGAATACAGGAGCCAAGTATCCTGCAACCAAGAGGCTGAACCGAGGAATCGCTGGTGACCCGCTGAAGGACTGCTCCTCTGCACGGCTGTCGCCTTGTGAAACCCTTTTCACCTTTGATCGAACCAGAAGGCCTGTACTGGTACTTCGACCCTTGGAATAGCGGGGACAGCTATTCTCGGCATCTTCACCATCTCCTGCTAGTAAGCCTTCGGAAGCGTCTCTGGGCCATCCAGCAGACTGACCAGCCTACACAGGAGTCTTGCCCTGTAACCGCCGCCAGGTTGTGTAGTATTTCGAGTCCTTGTCACTCTCACACGATTCGTACACTTGGTGTTCCCAGGTCTGAAGTGAGTAGTGTACATTTGGCTCAGATACACACGGCCGCTCCGTTGCCCTGCTGTGGTAACAAACTGTGCGGGTTCCTTCGTTTGGGACGTCTTTTACTGAACTCTGCTGCTGCAGACTCAACACGACGACAAGACGTCCCCTGCTCTTCTGAACCTGCCAGCGACTGAAACTGACGCGGAGAAGCCTGGGTCTGCTTGCATCGGGGACCGGTGAGTAGCATAGCTAGGAACTGGTCGCCCTCCTGCAGGAGCCCATAGCTTTTCCCCGCTGTGTCAAAACAGCACGCCTTTCCATACTCGCGCTCTGCTTCTGCCCACAGTGGAGGCTGCGCTTGAGTCGCGGAACACTGTTCTTCTTCATTTGTGCACTAAACTGAACTGCCTGATTTCCCTCAAAGAGACTCCCCTTCTGCCCGTTGGCACCAGCGTGTGCAGGTACTTTTGAGCACAAGGATCCACTCTTCGTAGGGCTCGGACTTCCTTTTAGTTAGGTGCCTCTGAAGGTGGACAGGGTCTAAGCATTATTTCGCACTGCCTGTTTTCCTTCCCTTTTAGGTGGACTACACATTTCGTGCATCTAATGCTTGAGACTTGTTTGTATTTGTATATATATTGTATTGGTATGGTATGTGTTGGTTTACTAGAGTTGTATTGTGATTTCTCGCTACGGTCATTGTTTTAAAGGCCTTGGAATAAATGTGTATATATTTTTAATATAACACCTGTTTGGAGTAATTTGTAAGTGTCCTTGCTTTGTGTGCTCATTGCGGGCTTTCAGTCACCCTCACCCCTCTTGAGACCTAGTCTTGACCGCCGTCGATCGCTACATTGATTGGTCTGGCTTGTCCAGAGGTTACCCTGTTCCAAGTAATTGGGTTGGCCTTCTGAACTTCTGCGCCGCCAGGACAAAGTTCAGAAATCCGTCTTAACAGAGAACGTTTGTACACGTTTTTTATACCTTGAGGTAATTCATTAAACTCATGCTGTACATTTCAGTCTAATCTGTGAGCCAGAACAGACTACATTGTCAGAGAAATTGTAATTAATCTAGTACCACAAGTGCACATTCATTCCCAGTTAAATTCAGGGTGAGGGGAGGAGAAGAGGTTCAGAGAGACGTTTCTAGTCCAGTGCAAGAGAAGTCGTCGTTCAAAAGTGTTTAGAAAGAATGTAGGTAGGTAAAGGAGCCATATAGGACAAGATATAAGAAAGTATAATTACCAGTAAGCAAAGTGTTCGAGGGCATCGGGTGCAGATAGAGATCCTTGGTGGTGAATCAAGCGATGTGTAGATCCTCCACGGGAAATATAGTTTGCTGTAGTCAAGAAGAAGACACAGCTGCAACAAAAATGAGGAACAAGTGAGTAGAAATCAAACTATGATGAAAGGCAAGTTCAACCCTAGGCACTAGAAGAAATGTAGTACCTGTGGAATGTACAAGAGGCGTGGCAAGTGCTGGAGAAAATATTCGAACGGCGTGGAAGCCTGATATATTCAGGGTTAATTCACGTTAAACACCGTGTAACTTCTGTTCAAAGTTCATCAAGAGTCAGCAAAGCACTCTAGAGAATACGATATAAGTGTGAGCTTGAGATGTCAAACTAGAAATTATATCGTGCCTCCTATTGCTATGAATATATGTATATTGGCCTACGCCAAGCTGCTAACAAGCTGCTTATAAACTACATGTGAAAAAACTCGCATTGCAAGGTCCTGACCTTAGAAACCATGTAAACTGTCATTTTGGGTCAAGCCGCCATTTTAGGTTTTCTTGCTCTATAAAGTCACCATGTGAGCTAAAATGGTAGCCTATGTTATTCAGAACAGAACTCGATTGTCATGACCTCTGTACAGCTAATGTATAACTTGCCTGCAGGCCACTTGTTAGGGTCATGAGCTGAGACCTTGTCCTTCTGCTGACCTGTGTGCAATGGATTACCTGTATCACCGAAACTGATCTATAATTGAATGAGAACACCTGCTTAACTATATTGTATAAACTAAGTCCTGCATTGTAATGTTAGGCCTAGAGCATACATTATTACCATTTCTTCTTGTTAATGTATGAACCTAAGATGAACTAAATTTGACCTGGCAAGGGACCCTAGAGCAGTAACTTATTTATGGAATGGTTAACCTGAAGAAAGGCTGGACAACAGGCTGGAGAAATGTATAAAAGCCTGACTGTTTCAATGAATATTTGAACTCACTGAGCACACCGAACCATGCCTGAGTTCGCTGTGTTGTACTGAGGGTCGATAGCTATCTGAATTTTGTTCTGTTCTTTTGTAACTGGATTCAGTATAAAATAAAGTGCTTTGTATGTTCCTTTGTAACCTGTGTTTGGTGTGTTTCCTTTTTGGTTACCCTGCCTCATATTATTTCCTTGTTTTCACAGTTGGCGCCCAGAATAGGGACCCTCAAGATTGATGCCGGATTATTGAAGGTTGACGCACGCTATCGGACCGGGATCGGACAGTGTGACATAACGGGCCCGACTGAACGAGACGCGACACCTCAACAGCGCTGCACGATCCGTTCCCTGGACGATAGCCGTGTGGTCTGAGACGGCATCTTGACGAGGGTCAATTTTTTGAGGCGGGCAGATTTGCCGAAATCACCATACACAAGGTAAAATTTGTTAGGTAAGTCCTTTGTAAACCGATCGGTCCTCCTTAGGTTTGGTCAGGTGAGTCGTTACCCGACTCTTAATTCAACCCTGACAATTTGAATTTGGCGCATTGTATCTGCAGACACAATTATTGACCAGGTAACACCGAGTACTTGAGAAATGCCTGGGAAATTGTCTAGCTGCTTTAGGGCATTATTCCGCAGCGATAGACAATCTTTGGAATTTAGCCATCCGGCACCACAGGAGGGGTCACCGGCATGTACTATGTACTGTAAGCATGGCATTGGAAGTGTAGTATTTAATAAAATTTGGCACAGACAAACCAGACATGCCTCCGAACTTCAGTGGCCAGTCAATGGTAGTTTTGAGATCCCTCGTATTGAATATTTAGAGCCAGTCTTGTTATAAAAGAAGGCCAGACCTGCAGCATTTGATGTTTTGCAAAATTGGAAAAGAGAAGCGTTGCAGCAGCTTAAAAGTAGGGAAAAACATGTGCGCCGTCATAAAACAAATGCTGAAAAGGCGTTGTTATATGATCAGGACAAACAGTCTGAGTCGGTTAGGAATATGGACAGGGCTGTCTCACTCGGTATTCAGAAAATCTATCCTTCTAAAGATCTTCATGTTTCTGATGAGTTTATCGACAAATTGTTAAATGAACGAAGGCCTGGTGCCTCTGCACCACCTCCGTATGTTCCTCTTCCTCCTGCTGTACCTCTTCCTGCTGTTATTCCTGCTCTTCCTGCTCAACCTGTTGTTCCTATTCCTCCAGTTGTTGTTCCTCCACCTGCTCCTCTGCCTCTTCCCATTGCACCAGTAATAGTACCTCCATTGAATTTGCCTGCACCCTCACTCCCAAGTAGTTCTGTACCGCTTGTAGTTGATCAGGGTGCAGGGTCGAGGATTGTTACTCGTAATACTGTTCCTACAGAAAAGAAACAGGATTTGTTTGCATGGGCTAAGCATTGTATGGAGAGGGATGATCGAGCTAATGTTCTTGCCACACTTTCTAATATGGATAATTTTCCTGAGAAAAATGTTTTCATTGAAGGTTTAGGGATTCATTTATGTGTAATGTGGGGTAAATTAAATAATGCAGACCTCCCACAAGGGTTGAGGGACCTGAATACTTTAGCATTTTCAAGAGACAATGTGGAGAAGGTACATGAGCATGTTGAGAGGATATTTGAGTATAGAAAGGAGTTGGAAAGGTTACGGAATGAGGATGACGAAAAAGAAAGTATGTATGTACAGAAACGATTTCTTCCGTGTCGTAAATCGACATCTGAGGAGGCGCGAATTTGTACAAAAGATGCGATTAGATGGATTTCAGACATATCGATAACTCCAGTTGAGGTATATGACACATACAGTCAATATACGCTAGAAATGCAGAGGAAAGTGATACAGGTAATGGTAGAGTACCTGCAGGATGAATGTTTAAAGAGAAAGGTTAGTTGTCCCACAGAGTTATTGAGCATTTATAAGAGAGCTTTTTCACTTGACACTTCTTCAACTGCTTTAGTGCTCGACTTAGCTCTGTTGCTTAGTAAGCGTTCGGAGTTGCCTACATCTCAGTTGCCTATGAGAGAGGTTCCTCCGACATTTGTCCCAAAGGTTGAGATTCCTGCTAATGCTGCAGCAGGTACACCTGCTGTGGACATTCCTGCACCTTATGTATCGCAGTTTGTTCACGTCCCGTTTTCACGACAGGAAGTGAATACTATTAGACAAACTATTCCTGACATTAGGAAAAATCCGACAGGGTTCTATAAAGAGATAGAGTCTGTTTTGCAGTCCTCAGTGTTTACCCTAGGCGACATTGATTTGCTATTCCCTGTACTCCTGCCTGTAGATTTGTGGAAACAGGTTAGAACTATAGACGATGTACCAGGGTTGGGAGATACATTGGCTAAAATAGTTAGGCTTGATGGGGAAAGGCCAGCTGGTGAGAGACCACCTCAGGTGATACTAACTTTGCCTGACAGAATCATTCCAAAACTGAAAACTATAATCCCCGAAAAGAGAATTATTTGAGACAAGCTTACGGCCTGTGTCCAAGGTAAATATGAGGGTGCTACCGAGTTCTTTAATAGGTTCGAACAGGTATTCTCGGATTTCAGTGGACAAGACTTAGGCACAGAGTCTGGGAAAAGATTATTTGTGGACAAATTTGTACGTGGATTGCTGCCTGACATCCAGTCACAAATTATGTCTTCTGAGAGCGCTTGGCTGGCGAAATCCCAATCGGAAGTACTGCATATGGCCCAGTACTACGAGAACCGTGTCAATAATGAAAAAGATAGAGTCGAGAAGAGAAAAGGTGATTTGAAGACTAAAGTATTGTTACAGCAAATTGTTAGAGGCCCCAGAGGGGGTAGTTCGCAGATTAGATGTCAGTATGTTCCACAAGGGAATGTGCCCTTGGGTCCTGTGAATATTAACCAGTGTGCCTATTGTCGCCAGGAGGGTCATTGGCGTGCACAATGCCCCGTCCTTCGACAGTGGTCGAATAACACATTTGGAAATATGGGTAGACGATCCAGAGGTCGCCCGGGTTTAGGGGGCCCTGGTAGAGGCCAGTTTTCGCAGGATCCCCAACATCCTTTTTCACAGGATAATCAGACTTCGAGTGTGGATACTAGAAACATATTTGATCATCCTTCTGCTGCATATCTTCATCATACCTTTTGATAATATTTTGTTTCGTTAGGATTGCCCGAAGCAGGGTTTGGAACCTACACCTATTCCCGTTAATCAGAAAGGTCCCTACGTTGAAATGGTAGTGGGAAATAGGAAACATCAATTTTTGATAGACACTGGGGCACAGAAGTGCTCCATTGATCATTCTCGGGTTGCAAACATTCCACTGTCAGGGCAAACCAATGTTTCTGTAGGGTTTTCTGGCACACCAGTTGTTTGTCCGGTTTCTTCACCGGTACCTATTTCTTTGGGTCCCTTTACGGACCACTGTCCATTTCTCTTGACTTCGAATTGTGGAGAGAATTTGCTGGGGTTGAATCTGTTGAAGGAATTAAATGCGGTAATTCATTGTTCTTCTGATGGAGTGCGTTTGCCGATTTCACCACAGCAATGTTCTGTTTTGCAATTCTTGACTAGACCTTTGCCACCAGAATTCAGTAATGTACCAGAGTGTTTGTGGGCAGTTGATGACAATGATGTCGGTGTTTTGCAGATTGAGCCTGTTTGGATTGCCCCCTACTTGTACGTTGCTTCAATATGTTGATGATTTGCTTTTAGCCGCTGACTCTGAGAGCTCTCGTAAAGAGGGCACTGTGTTGTTGCTCATCCATCTAGCTAAGCATGGTCACAAAGCTTCGCTCAAAAAGTTTCAATATTGTTGCCAGGAGGTCGCCTATTTAGGCTATCTCCTGTCAAAGGAGGGAAGAAGATTGACACCTGAAAGAATAAAACACATTTCTGGCATGTCTGTCCCAAATACACAAAAGGAAGTTAGAGCCTTGATAGGTACGGCTTCTTACTGTAGGTTATGGATCCCAAACTTCTCACTAGTGATAAAACCGATGTTGGCCTTGACAAAGAAGGGTATTTCTTCGCCATTGCCATGGAATACGGAGCATCAATATTCATTCGAGTTGCTCAAGACTGCATTATGTTCGGCGCCAGTTTTGGGCACACCGAACTATGAGAAGGCCTTTGTGTTGTTTGTGCATGAATGTGATGGATGTGCTTTGGCTGTATTAACGCAGGAACATGGAGGGAAGAATAGGCCATGCGGTTACTACTCTTCCGCCCTTGATCCTGTTGCATGCGCTTTGCCAAGATGTTTGCGCGCTGTCGCTGCTGCTGCTGCGTCTGTAAAACAGAGTGAGGGAATGGTCCTAGGCCATGATTTAACCCTGATGGTGCCTCACTCTGTAGATATTCTATTGAACAAAACCCAAACGCAACACCTCACTTCCGCACGACTGACAAGATATGAATTAATCTTGTTTGCTCCCCACATTCAAATTAGGAGGTGCTGCGTTCTTAATCCGGCTGAACTCCTACCTTTTCCGCAAAATACTGTTTGCGGTGACGAAGAGTCACATGACTGCCTGTATACCACTGAACAAGATACAAAAAGCAGAGTTGATTTGAGGGACACTCCTTTGGATAACCCACAAGAGGAGCTGTTTTGTGATGGCTCCTGCTTCAAACTACTGGATGGTACATGGGGAAACTCGATGATGATGGGTGTTGGGTGGACGTGGTTGAAGGGAAATGGTTGCTTCCTAATGCCTATATAGTAATGATGGTTACCATGGCACACGGTCACACACATGTGTGCGCTCAACAGATCACGAGAATGTTAGAGAAAGTCTGGGTAAATGATAAGATTTCAAAAATTGCCCAGCATTATGTCCAAGATTGCATGATTTGCCTACAACACAATGTGGGAAAGGGGACAGCAACTCCAAGAGGTAGCTTTGGGCCTCCTGTCCCGTTTGAAGTGATTCACTTTGACTTTATTGAAATGGAGCGATGTAACAATCTAAAATATGTCATTGTGGTCATTTGCGCCTTTAGTAAGTTGGTCGAGGCTTTCCCTGTTAAAGACGCTACAGCCATGACCACTGCAAAGACCATGTTAAAGGAATTCTTCCCACGGTTAGGTTTGCCGAGAGTTATCTGGTCGGCTAATGGTCCGCATTTTATTGCTGCTGTAATTCTACAGATATGTACGGCATTGCAAATTGACAAACGATTCCATTCGGCCAGACATGCTCAGAGCGCCGGATTATTGGAAAGACACAATGGTATCATAAAAAACAAGCTTGCTAAAACGTGTGCCGGCACCAAACTAAAATGGCCGGACGCCTTACCGATCGTGTTACTTTCAATGCGGACAACCCCTCAAACTAAGACTGGGCTCTCTCCCTTTGAGGTGGAAATGGGGAGACCTGCTAATATTTGGGGTTTGCCTAAAAGCTGCGCATTGCGTACTTCTCTCCGACTACTGTAACCAGTTAACTAAAAACCTGTATTTCATTTATCACCAGGTGTTTTCAGCTTTACCTGTACGGTTCACGGGCCCAGAACACGATATACAGCCTGGAAGTTGGGTCCTAGTGAAGGCCTACGAAAGGTCTCCCTGTCTCGCTCCTCGTTGGAAGGGACACTACCAGGTGGTGTTGGTCACTCGGACAGCAGTGCGGGTGGCTGGAAAGAAACACTGGATCCACGCGACGCATGTCAAGAAACTTCCTCACCCGATGCCACACGTTACAGAAGAAGCAGAACCCCTCGCTGATGCTACAGTCCCTGATCTTGGAGTAGCAAACAGCGCTGTGAGTGCGTCGGAGAATTTCTCTGAGCCCGTGGAGCTTGGGGAACAGTCCATTTCGTCTCCGCACTCTTTTGAAAAATCACTTCCGGAAAATACTGTTTCAAGCTCTGCGACTTCCGTCGCCTCCGATACGTCGCTTCCCTCAGGAAGTGACGACACCTTATTTTCGGACCAAACAATCTTGGGTACCACCAGGTACAACCTTCGACGAAGAAAATAGAACTACGGCACAGGTTTTTCCGTGCATTTGAGAAAGAGAAGTGATCGAAAGTTTTCCTTTGTATAAGAAAGTTTCTGTAGAACAAAAGGGAAAAAAAGGGATTCTGCTGGCTAGGGTTGGGAAGGACTAAGAAATCGCGCGACCGTAGCGTCGCCAGCAACTAACATTGGGGTCGTCGATTGAGGAACTACAATGCCTGCCACCTCCACTGCTGCTCCCCGCACTGGACTTGTGAATAAGGGGGTGACCAACTTGGACAATGAACAATGTGCCTGGGCCCCGAAAACGTACTGCTGTGTTTTGATAACGATAATTGTTATTTTTGCAATTACTGCTGTAGGACTTTGGTACTTTGAAGAAATCTATCCTCTAAAACCTTTACTACCGACCGAGATTGTACCGACTGCTTTGACTCCCTCTGTACACCTTCACACTCTGTCCCCTAGAGACTCCCAACATAGACAAAAGTATCATAATAACACTCTAATGTTATTAAAAATGGCATGCGTTGCATTCATTACTAAGAGTAATTGTTGGATCTGCTCGCATTTACCGCAACATGGGGATAAGGGGCTAGGTTGGTATATTCACCCTTTACCTTTGACAACTGCTTGTTATGCTTCACTTAGAGCACTGTTCTTTGGCCGATGGAACGATAGCATCTCGGGGAACTTTGATGGCACTAATTTGAATAGTTTTGAGAAACGTGTTCTGACTCCCCTGGGATGCTTTTTTTTTCGCAAATAGGAGTAAGCTCAATATTGCTTCTATTAGGCCTTCTGATAGATTGTCTCGTCCTTTCCAATCTTTGATTTCCTTTAAAATGGCTCCGATAGGCAATAAGGATGCCGTGCCTCCTTCTTATACTGTTAACCATAGCCCTGATTCAGTTTCTTTCTGCATCCAGAGGAATGGCACCCGGTCAATGGGAGATTTTAAAGGTTGTGCCAACGTTGCAAATTTGACTGGGGAAGACAGACCTTTGTATGTAGGCGAACCTATCTATTTTGTTTGCGGTAATGTAGCATTTCCATGGTTGCCCAGGGATTGGCAGGGAACTTGTTATCTAGGAATCCTGTTACCTGGGGTGTTTATAGCAAGTACTGTAGAGGTTTTGAAGGCTCGTCCACGGCGGGACGAGAATGGCGACACTCCAGCACAGGTTTTAGGAGATGTAGCGAAATCATTCCTTCCATTCTTTGGGCAGATAGCGAATTCCGAGGATATCAGGAAACTAGCGAGCGTACTGGAGAGAACCATCAACCGGACCACGGACATACTCTACAATATGACACTAGAACAAAAAGCAATAAGATTTGTAGGACTCCAAAATCGGATGGCATTAGATGTCATTCTGGCTGAACGTGGTGGAGTATGTAAACTAGTGGGCTCCGCTTGCTGTGTTTTTGTACCGGATTCCTCCCCAACTATTTTTAAGGCAATACAGAATCTGCACATTCTTAGTTTAGAAGTGCATGTTCCTGAGGGAAAATGGGATTTTAGCGCTTGGTTCTGGGACTTCTTGCAGTCTTGGGGTTGGAAAGTGCTTTCAGTCTTGCTGAATATTTCGGGAATTCTGCTATTTCTTTGTTGTTGTATCCAATGTCTACCAAGTATATGTTCAATGCTAGGGGGATGTTGCGCTCAGGCTATAGGTACAATAGGACATAAAGTGTATGCCCCGGATAAAACCTCTAAGGAGTATGTACTGAAAGAGATCTTAGTAAAAGATCTAATGGCGATAGATATTTCTGACAGCTATTCAGGGTGTATGGACGATGACACATTGAGTTATTTGCAGGGGGATCAGAAATAGTTTAGCACTTGGCATAGGCCAAAAGGAGGGTTTGTCAAACTAGAAATTATATCGTGCCTCCTATTGCTATGAATATATGTATATTGGCCTGCGCCAAGCTGCTAACAAGCTGCTTATAAACTACATGTGAATAAACTCGCATTGCAAGGTCCTGACCTTAGAAACCATGCAAACTGTCATTTTGGGTCAAGCCGCCATTTTAGGTTTTCTTGCTCTATAAAGTCACCATGTGAGCTAAAATGGTAGCCTATGTTATTCAGAACAGAACTCGATTGTCATGACCTCTGTACAGCTAATGTATAACTTGCCTGCAGGCCACTTGTTAGGGTCATGAGCTGAGACCTTGTCCTTCTGCTGACCTGTGTGCAATGGATTACCTGTATCACCGAAACGGATCTATAATTGAATGAGAACACCTGCTTAACTATATTGTATAAACTAAGTCCCGCATTGTAATGTTAGGCCTAGAGCATACATTATTACCATTTCTTCTTGTTAATGTATAAACCTAAGATGAACTAGATTTGACCTGGCAAGGGACCCTAGAGCAGTAACGTATTTATGGAATGGTTAACCTGAAGAAAGGCTGGACAACAGGCTGGAGAAATGTATAAAAGCCTGACTGTTTCAATGAATATTTGCACTCACTGAGCACACCGAACCACGCCGTAGTTCGCTGTGTTGTACTGAGGGTCGATAGCTATCTGAATTTTATTCTGTTCTTTTGTAACTGGATTCAGTATAAAATAAAGTGCTTTGTATGTTCCTTTGTAACCTGTGTTTGGTGTGTTTCCTTTTTGGTTACCCTGCCTCATATTATTTCCTTGTTTTCACAGAGAGGAATACTAAAACAACATATATTGATACAATACTATCCACAACTAAAGTGTTAGCTGATGAAAAGAATACCTTGTGGTATACGCTTAGCAGTCATGGTGCGCAAGCTGTCAGGCACAGCGTGCTGGCAATGCGCTTTCTTCAGTGGGCGGTTTGTAGGGATAGGAACTCGGGCAAAACAAATACAGTGCACTTGTGCACTACGAGTCTCAATGCGCAGATGATGATCTGTGGAAAAGTGTAACGGAGATTTAACCCGGATCAAGGTTAAGAAAGTACTTAAACTAGAATTCTCAATGGGATAGACAATGCCTGGTAACGTGCGCTTACCTGCACAATAGGAGACCAATCGCAAAGACAGCTGCCGCCGGTCAATGCGTCCTAGCAGCTATGGGAACGGTGCGCAATGTGGAAGAAAAAGGTTGGCGAATGTGAAGATAGAGAAGGGACTAAAGCAGTCACCTAAAGGATCGGCCATCTTAGAATGGAATAAGAAGTCATCGGGTGAGCCCGCCGAGGTAAACCACAATGTGTCAAGAGGAGTGAAAGTATATGTGGAATAAATAATAAAATTGATGAACATAAAGATAAAAAATAAAGGGAAAATAGAAAAAGTATGAAGAGAAAATGTAAACAATACTAATGAGAAATCCTGCAGAGTCAGCAAAAAAAGACTATTCAATGGAGAAGTAGACAGATTAGGAGGTGCCACTGAAATACAGAAACGTCAAAATGAAACAAATTCCATCCGCCAGAGTCCAAATGAAAGAGGGAATTTTAACCACTCACAAGGTTAATTCGCATAATGTATGGCTGAAGGGTGGACAAAAGAAAATAAGCACAGTTTGTATACATAAGTTGTCGTCCAACATATAACACAAGAGTTCATTATATGTATATACATATATATACATTTTAGTTCAACCTTCAGTGGAGTATGTATTAAAAGGGTATCAAGAGAATTATACAAGTCATTGCAAAATACAATCGGATATTACTTGTTGGCAGTTAAAATTTCGAGATAAAATAAACTTGACATAACTTTGATCTTTACAAAAAAACAACAAGATGCTAGTGTTAGAGGTCAAACATACCCTATTCACAGGAAACAATGAAGGGTAAAATCTTCATTGAGTCCCCAAGGTTGCAAAGAGCCCATTCTGTCAATCCAATAGGCTTCTCTCTGTAGTAAGAGGGATTGAAAGTCACCGCCCCTTGTTGGGTGTTTAACAACTTTAAGTATCTGAAATTTAATTTGGGCAATGGAATGTTTCTCAGAATTGAAGTGTCGGGCTACTGGTGAATATTGGTTCTTACATCGTATGTTTGATTTGTGTTCTGTTAGTCTTATTTTTATGCGTCTTTTTGTCTGGCCAATGTATACCTTCCCACAGGGACATTTCAGTAAATATATTACACCTGATGACAAACAGGTGGAGTAGTCTCTAAGTTTAATTTTTTGTCCAGTTCTCGGGTGGGTTACTACATCACCTTTGATGACGTTGTTGCAGTGTGTACATCCCAAACAAGGGAAGGTGCCCAATTTTTTAGTGGTCAGAAACAGTTGCTTATCCTTCGGTATTTTTTCTGCCCTTACTAGTTTATCTCTAATGTTCCTACCCCTTTTGTAACACATCATTGGTGGGGTTGGGAATAATTCTAGCAAAGTTTGGTCATTGTGAAGAATGTACCAATGCTTCTTGATGCTCCTTGTGATTTGAAAACTCTGTCTTGAGAATTTCAATATAAATAACAACGGTGTGTCCTTACCACTTGGTTTTGTTTTTAACAAGTCGGTGCGTGTAATCTCTGATGCTCTGTTTTTAGCAATTTCCAAAATATCTTGAGGATAGCCTCTATTCTCAAATTTATAGCTCTGGGGTGAAAGCTAGAGTAATGTAGCAGGTTGTTTGCATCAATTGGTTTATGATATATGGATGTAGCGACTACGTTGTTACTAATTCTCAAATTAACATCCAGGAAGTGGAGATATGGATTACTGACTTCCATGGTGAACTTGATACGAGGATGTATTGAATTGATGTACTCAAAAAACTGGTCCAATTCTGCATGTGTGCCACACCATATGCCGAAAATGTCATCTATAAATCTCTTCCATGTCAGGATGTAAGGGGACCATGTGGGATGTTCTAACACATTTTGGCTTTCAAACTGAAACATAAATGTATTTGCATAGACAGGTGCCATCGATGATCCCATCGAGGTTCCGGAAGTCTGTAAGAAGTATTTACCCTGGAATCTGAAGTAACTGTTAAATAAAATGAGGTTGAGCAACTCTAGGACAAATTGTGGATTGCCCTGAATCTCTGAATTGTTAAGTAGTAGCCATTCAACAGAATCCAGACCTTCGCCATGGGGGATCGAGGTGTATAGACTGCAGACGTCAAGACTAAATGGAATACATTCTTCACTGATAACTGAAAAATCTTTGAGGCCGTTGAAAAAGTCGGTTGTGTCCTTTAAGTAGGTGGATGTTGCCTGTATGATCGGTTGCAGTAGTTTATCGATGTAAATAGCCAAGGGGTCAAATATACTCTCCGTTCCTGCTACAATAGGTCTAAGAGGAGGATTGTCTTTGTCTTTGTGTATCTTGGGGAGTCCGTAGAAGACTGGAGTGATAGGATGAGAGTTGGTTAGAAATTGATGAGTCTTATCGCTGATCCACTCGTTTTCCTTTGCCTTGAGTAGCGTTCTGTTTATCAATATTCTAATCTCTGGTAGTGGATCTCTATCCAGTGCAACATAAGTGTCTGTGTCATTAAGAAGTTCAATGCATTTCTTGTTGTAGAAAGATGTGTCCATAATAACTATGGCACCCCCCCTTATCTGCTGGTTTGATGGTGATCTCCTCACTTTTAGCTAAGTCATCAATCAAATCAAGTTGACAATTCTTAATATTGATGGGTGTTTTTCTCTTGTAATTAATCTTACTTAAATCTTGGAGAACACTTTTCTCAAACAAGTTCAAGATAGAATTCTGAACATGGGGGTCAAATGTGCTTTTTGGGCGAATTTCCAGCAAGTCATCTTGGGTTGGTTCAGGTGCCATTTCTGGTTGTGTAGCAAAGAAGATTTTTAACGGCAGTTTTCTCAGCAATCTGTGTAACCAGATCTTCTCCTGGAAGAGCGAGGTGTTACAGGTGGGCACAAGAGATTCCTTTATTAAGTAGATTAAGTTGTTCTGTTGTTAGAGACTTACTGGAGATATTCACCACCAGATTGTTAATCTCTATTTGTTTTTCTTTTTTGTTTGAGGCTTTCTTCCCTCTCCTGGTTTTTCTCTTGGGCCTAGAAAAGCCCCAGTAGATGAGTTAGGGTCAATTTCTTTGTTTGTTGGGGAGCTTGGAATTCTTAACTCTCTAGATCTATTTCTCTCCTCAGATAAGTCTTGTTGGTTGGTTTCTTCCGATGTAGGTCTCTGTATAGGTTCGGCAATGCTGCTATCACTACTGTTGCCAGAGTTTGTTGAACCTGTATTGCGTTGTCTGTTGCGATTAAAGTTCCTTTGTTGGTAGTATTCCTGCCAAGTGTAGACTATGTCATTTAAATAGTCAAAAGTGTCTCTCTTGAATTTACGCAACTTTCTCTGTTCGATTTCCGTTTTGTAGTTGGCCAGTTTTGAATTGATGTCCTCCAAAATTTCTGCCAGATCTTTTGTTGTTTTAATTTTGGATATTTGTTCTTGGACAGTCTTAATTTCTGAGTCAATAGTTTCAAGAGATTTAGATAATTCTCCTATTGTTAAGAGTATAAGATCTAGGGAGCACTTGTTGAGGATTTGATCCCACTTCTTTATGAACGCTTTATTTTCACTACACAAAGTTGGTCTCAAATAGACTCTCAGACCTCTAGGGATTTTTTTAGCTTTAAAATATTCGACCAAAGTGCTAGCATGCAGTTTTTGGGATATTTCCCGTCTAATAAGTTTTTCAAGTTTTTGTATTGATTTTTCTGGATTATCCTCACTTTGCAATGTTTTTTCTGTGGTTTTAATGAGGCCTAAGATGCGTGTTGCTTCTTCCGCACTAAAGGTTAGTGTGGTAGCATGTTTATCAGTTAACTCATTAAATCTAGAAAAAGACATTCTAAGTTACGAAAATTAGATACCAATGGGTGCTATCAATATTTTGTGCCACACAAGAGGACTAGTGAACAAAATAACAGAAAAAGGTTGATTATTGATGCACACCTCAAATTAAATGGCAATGAAACATACATTTAAGAGATGCTGTAGATTAATTTTAGGCGCGGGGGAGGAACTGAGGCCATGGCACAAGACCCCTACAAACAAGAGACAATTGGAATGAGGATTCAACAAGGGAACCCCCCGTCCCTTGCACACTTTAGGATGTTTGGACTAAGTCCACTATTGTTTTCTCATATTAATACAAAAAACATATAAACCAAAGAGTTCAGTTGTGTGTTTTTATAGCAAAAGGTTATATCTAAAGTGCCAAATACACAATATTTCAAAAGGAGAAACATTTACAAATTCAAGAAGCAAAGCAGTGCAATAGTAGGTCACAATAAATTTGAAACAATGGTGGAATCCAATTCATGTGGCGACGCGTTTCGAGGATACTTTCCTCTTCTTCATATGGCCAAAATTGAATTCTTCATACAAAAGGAAAAAAACTAAGGGGAGAACGTTTGTACAAGTTTTTTGATGAAATATCTTTGTATTTGATGAAATCGTGAAATTCAGATGAAATTCAGATGAGCAAGAATATTGTAGGAATGATGAATAAAATTACCTACTAAAAGACATTTACGGAGTATGTGTTTTTTATGTTTTCTGAAAGTTTGATTGAAAAGAGGCTATATTTTCTAAATTGATTGAAACGTTTTAAAGAGATTCTTTCTCAATTAGAGTGACCAGGTATATGCCCCATAGGTTTAGTGTGGCATAAAGTTGTATTGCCATTCAAATGTGTCCCCACTCCCTTCCTAAACCCAGTTTAGTAGAGTGATCATTTATTTGTCTCTGTGGCCCACTTAACCAAGTTGGCCCGGAACAGGGAGGTATACATCTTACTAGAAGAGTTCAGGAGGGAAATTGGCTGATAATTCCCAGGTAAATACTGATCACCCTTCTTAAAAATGGGGATGATATCGTTTTTATACCAAGGCTGAGAAAGTATGTTTGCTCTAGACATAGTAAAGCCACTGTGCCCATAATTTGGGATTTTGCCTCAGTATTGCATTAGACAGTCTATCTGGGCCTGTGGCCCTTGAATGTTTGCTCTTAACAATCTTCCTTTCCACATCCTTCATTCTGGAGGTGGCACGCCAGGGTAATAAATGCTCATCAAAGATAAGCACCTTAGTGGGAGGACCCTTAGAAAATATGCCCCTGTAGTGGTGTACCCACGTTGAGTCTGGAATATGATTAATCTGCATTGTTCTTCTCTTCCCTTACAGGTTATATTTGTAATCCCAGAAGGTTTTGGTGTTATTTTGACAAGTTACGGCTAACATATCAGTACCATCCCTCAAATTCATGGTGACCTTGGATATTTATTTAAATTCCAAGGTAAGATTCATTATAGTTTCTATGGCCACTTCAAGCAACACTACTTTACTTTATCTTTCTTATCACCTCTAATAGCTTTCCTTAGTAGGTGTTTCCTAGTTTCCACTTCACCATCAAATCTATGTGTCTTCTTGTCGAGGTTAGTGTGTGGCACTCTTTTACAAACTATTTTGCAGTTGTGTTCTAGTTAGCAACAGAGAACAATTCTGTAGTTTCCCTTTCCTATTGATGGTTGATCATATGATGTAGTCGTTCAATCCTTAACACATTAGACCAATGATTTGTAGCTAGCCTATTCTCCTGAGAATTCATTTTCAGATTAGCGACATTAGCTGTATTACTAGACGTCTGCAAAGCTACCTTCATGGTCATTACAAGGTGAGCATGGTCACTTTCTGGTGTTTCAACTATTGATAATGAGACTATTGTATCTAACCAGGTCTTAGATACATAGATGCAATCAATTGCTGAATAGCTCTTACTCTTCCTCCAGGTAGGATGGATTGGGATATCTCCCTTCACATTACCAGTTAGTTTAATTAAATTCCAGTTGCCCATCAACAGTGCCCTTGCCATCCCAAGCCTATTTACTTGTTTGTTTATAATTGGGTTAACAGTATGCTCCTCTGGATCACCTATCCCAGGACACTGGCAGTTCAAATCACCATCGATGATCATCCCTTCTGAATTCCTATCCTTAGTCCATTGAGTTAAGAGAACATCTAGTGCTTCTAGTAGACCATTTATAAACAAGAGGGAAAAAAATAATATTTTTCCACAATGATTGCCAAAATAGAATCATTATGTGTTGAACATTCCTCAATGGTCAATCCCCAGATATATTTTACGCCAATTAGTAGGTCCCCTGAAGGCCTCCCTTTTATCCCCTTTTTGGCCTCTTTTAGAAAGATTGAATATCCATGAAATGTGGGAGGAGCCGACAACCACACTTCTTGCAGGAATATGACAGCATATTTTGTAAGATCTACTGGCTCAAAGTTTTTAGTAAGGAGCTGTTGAAACCCAGAGAGTTTCAACTCAAAGTTGTATCTGATCTCCATTAAAGATTCAAATGGCCAAAAAGCATCTTTGACCTAGATGCTAAAGAAGCCGCAATCTTCCCTCAAGTAACCCTCCCTTGGAGCAGAACCTCCCCGGTGTACTCTCCTTGGCTGATTTGATGAACTGAGCAGCTAATAAGCTCCTTTGTGTCCCTGCATTTGGATCCAATCTTTCCTTGAAGACTTCATCGTGAAACATCTTTCTTACCCTCACCCGCTACAACAAAATGGCTGCAAACAGCACTACCCTATGATTGTAGAGAGTGCCTCCTTCAAAATGAAACTTGACACAATTCTAGTATTAAAATGCACTTCTATGACATTTTTTCACACAGGAAAAATACATTCTACTAACTTGATGTTGGTCGATACCACACTTCACAAAGCTGGAATCATTGCTTAAGGTTTCAGCACAGTTGATCTATTTAATATCAATTCACCTGAATCTTTGAAAATGTGTTCTATAACTAGAGCCTGAGTTTGTTGAAGATTATTTTCTTTACCCACATCTTTCACGGTTAAGTAAGATCGAACATGCATTTGCATTTTAGGTGCTCTTTCCAGAGCATCAACAAAAGTGGGGCAATCATCAACCAAAATGCTATTATCATTTATGACAACATCCCCCTCCCTGACCACGTCAAAATCCCGACCCTCCTCCTGAACCAAGATCCCAGAAGTGTCTTGTCCTTTCTGTAGAGGTGAACACACATGTTATTTTTTGTCTGCTGTGTCCTTTAGAAGGAATGCCAAAATTAACTGTGCCTTGATTGTTAATTTGACCTTCATTGGGCCTTTTTCTTCTTACTCCCTGAGGTTCGTAAACTTCTGTTCTTTTTTGCAGGTCTGTTTTTATATATTGACCTCTCACCTTCCCGCTCTTCCCCAAGTAGAACTATTATTTCATTAGATTCCACATGGAGACTCCTTAAGAATTTCCAGGAGCTTCTTTTGGTATTAGATTTCCCTTTTTTGGTCTTTCATTTTACATCTTTCTTGCCATGGGACAAAACGTCCGATGAGGTGCTTACCCCTTTCTGTTGCTTGTGTGTTTTACTATCAGACTTCTTCGGATCCTCACTGCTCTCAATCGACTCAAGGTTTACCCCCATGCCTTGTGAGTCTGCAATCTCAATTATTGTCTATTGTGCCTCATATGATTGTTTGTTTTGCTCCTCTGAGCCATTGTAAATAGAATATTTAAGTAGAGTGTTTTCCATGATGTTGCTGTCCTCTGTTAGGTGGGTGATGGTTTTGTTACGCCCATCAGAGATAAATTTAATTTCTCTTCCTTTGTGTGTCAGTAGGCCCATACAGTTTTTGGTACTCTTATCTATTCACTCAATTCCAATGTATTGTGTTTAATGAATATCATCCTTGACCCGAGCAAACAATTGCACATGGGTCTGCAGCATCAGGTGTAATGTTTGGAGCGAGGTGGTATCACCAAGCAACACTGAATGCGTTGCTGCTATATTGCAGTCTGCTCCTATCGATCTTCCTTTCTCCATGTAATGGGGCAAACCTTCTTCCCTTAGCACAGAACCGTCTATCATGATCAAGTAGGAAATACATAATTGCGGGGTATTGGATAATGAGCGTGTGTCATGACCACTCATTTTTCCTCCACACTCTTACACAAATTCAACAATGATTCTTCAATATCAGCTAGTGGTCTGTCAATCAGTGCAATGTTAGTCAATTGTTATTTGGAGCAGGTCAGAAGGCAAGTCTAGAAGCTTACTTGCATGGCTAGATATTATAGAAACTGGCACCAACTGATTGGTGACAATTGGTGACAATTGTAGAAGGTCAGGGATTAATTACTGTTTTGCCAGGAAACAATGAGTAATTTCTCCCCATTTTGTGACCGTGTATGTTACTACACCCACCCTACGGGATTGTGGGCATATTCAGGGTTTGGACTTGTCGTGCACTCCTTAAGTTATATCTGGATCCTTTTCTGTCAGACTTCTAATGTGTCACATAACCAACAGGTCTTACCACCACAAAATGTTTCCATTGCTTTTCTGTGCACTACAATCTGGTATCAGGTAATATTATCCCACCAAAAATATCGCCGTATATATGGTCGTCGGGAACGGCCATAGGCGATATTTTTAATGGAGATAATATTAGGGTTTTTCGGGAGCGGGGGTTGCAAGGCTGCCCCCCGCTCCTTTTAAAATAATACAGGGGTTGCTGGGGTGTCCCACGCAGGTTCCATGCCTTAATATTGCCGCAAAAATATGGCGATATTTTTGTATGGTGATATTTTTGCAGGGATATTAACACATGGAACCTACAATCTGAAGTCTCCTTCTCATGATTCGTCCGCTGCTGAAGGTACACACACAGCTCTCATTATCACCGCGAACCTTCAGTGAACTGTAGGTCACCGAACTCTCTCAGCACTCTGCAGTGCTCCGCTACCAGAGACAGCTTTTGCAAGGAGGGGTAGTGCGCCACACAAAAGGGCCCTGTCTGCAATGTTTGCCACAATACAACCAGTTCCCTGCATGTAACTGCACTCTCTTGGCACTCTGCTGTGCTCTGCGCCCAGAGACAGCCTTTTCCATGTCAGAGAATGGGTTAGTAGAAGGCGGCTTTAGAGGTAGGCATGGTGAAGTGGCAGGCAAGTCAAATTGGCAGTCAGGGTTCCTGCCAAAGTTTGCCTTCACGTGGTTGCAGTGTAAAATAACCCCCTTAAGTGGCACAAAAACCACAGTTCCTATTAAGAGCCAGAAGAAAAGGATATTGAAGTCTGATGGCTGTGATGGCAGAGCTTTGATGTGTTTCAAGCTGGCAGCGCATGCAACCTCCTCTGTAGTTCTTGGGTGCCATCGTGAGTGGCAAGTGGTTAAATAGGGATACCTGTGGTGGTCAGACTTTGGGCTGTAGGAGAGTGCCATGATATGCAAGCTCCAGGTACAGACTCTCTCCTCATGACTGGCAGACTGCGCCTTGGCACAGCATTCGCGATACTTCATTGAGGGGTAAGCGCAAGGTGTTTCCTGGCAGAGGTGGTCAGCAGACTCAGGGCACCCTCCAGGATTAATTCTAAACCTTCCAGCCATCACCTCCTTTGTTTTGCTCATCACCCCGAGTGGGACTGGTATGCCCAGACATGGGTCCCGTGCCTGCTGGGCCTAGAGACCCAAGCTACTCCTCATTGATGAGGCCCAGCAAGGCAAAACATGTTTGGGGATGCTTATGGTCTCTTGCAGAAGGGAAACGACCAAGCAGTTCGGGCTGGACTGCCGCTTTAGGGGTTGTACAAATCCTGATTGGCATATGGTCTTTCCCCTTTTGTAATGGCTTTGCAGGCTAAGAATGATGGTCTGGAGGGTTGCCCAGAGCAATACCAGAGGTGAAGGTTAATTGTAAACATTCCAACCATCACCTCTTTTGTTTCGCACCCTCCATGACTTGTCAGGCAGACAGCGCCAGTAAGAGGCTCCAGGGGTCGAGTGGCTCATAGGGAACTCTGGGTATTTCCCAGGAGGCCTCTTTACACTTGACCTCTTTTGTGTGGTACCTAGTTTATTTCCACCTTTTTTTCATTACAAAAGGATTGGGCTTGTTGAAAATGTGTATTATGGGGCCACTTAGAAAATTATTTCCAGGGCCTCTTTTGGTTCCCAGTCCATCCTCTGGCCATAACCAGTAGCGCAGCTGCTTAAAGCTTTCAAGGAATCAGCACTGCAGGTAGGCAAGGCTTCGAGGCACTCCGAATCAATGTGAATCCAATATCTACATTAGATTTTTGGATTTCTTGCTAACTTAAGGTACAATGCCCAAGGTGGACTTCCAGAGTGGCACTGGGAAAGATGTGGGGACTCAAGAAACATGGCTGGAAATACATGTGTTTGTAAAGATTCTGTTCTTGGATCTCTTTCAAAGAGTATAATTTCCTAACAGCATTCTTGTGTGACCCATTCTGGGGTCACTTTGATTTGGCAAGCATCTTAAAACCCAAAATGAAAGTCACCTCTTCCAGGGATGGGGGCACCACATTCACTTTCAAGGTTCCTGTGGGCTGTTAGGAGGCTGCCTGGCCTGGTCCGTTTGAGGTACTGTTGAATTCTCCAGTTGACACTTGTCAATTGTTCCTATGTTATAACCAGGGACGTCAATTCACCAAAATGCCAAGGGTAGCCGAAGTGACATCACATGTCTATGTCTATCTATGTCTATGTCTTTGTGCTTATAACGCGCCGTAAGCCCGCAGGCATCAGGGCGGGGGGAGCGCAGGGAGGTATCATATACAGTTGAAATCTCACAATGGTTAACAGTGTCTACTCTACTCTGGGTGAGCAATGAGGTATTTCAAGGCTATTGGAATAAGAAAGTTTTCAAAGCCTTCCTGAAGCTAAGGTAGTTTTCTTCTTGTCTTAGGTTCGCTGGTAACCCGTTCCAATATTTAGCCGCCTTAACTGGGAAAGTTCTACACCTTCCTGTTGCCCGTTTAGCCTCTGGTATGTTTAGGAGGCCTGTGTCTGCTGATCTTAGGCATCTTTGGGGCACATACCAGGAGAATTGTTTCTTGAAGTAGGCCGGTGCCTCCCCAAAAAGACATCTGTGGACTATCGTCATTGATTTAATCCTAACTCTATCCTCTATTCTGAGCCAATGTAGTTCCTTTCTCCTTCTGATATATGCTCCCTTTGTTTTTTCTTTTTAATGATGCAAACCACATCATTGTGCATTACTTTTCATTTTGTCAGCTCTCTCTTAGAGGCTCCCACTAGCAATGCATTGCCGTAATCTAAGCGGGACAGCAAGATTGCTCTTGCTATAGAAGCCGAGTTAGTCTCATTTATAAAGGGTCTAATTGTCTTAGGCGCAGGTAGTACACGTTATTTTTGTACAGATGGTTAACCTGAGCCCCTGAGTCTAGTGAGGCTTCTACCATCATACCCAGGGTTTTTACCTTAGTTACTACTGGGATGGTGGCTTCTTTGATATGGAAGGTTTTATATTGGGAATCCAACTTAGACCAGGCCTGGTTTGAGCAAAAAACCATTAACTCGGTTTTTGTGTTATTTAAACACATCCAGTGCCTCTGCATCCAAGTATCAATGATGTTGTACATTTCCTCAATTTTTCAGCTGCGTAGTCTCCAGTTAGTTCGAAGATCAGCTGCGTGTCATCGGCTGCGTGTCATCGACATGTCCCTTGACATCTGATGACATCACAGAAAGTGATGTCATTTGAGCGCACCCCAAAGTAATATCACAGGAAGCGATGGAACACAACCTTTGACCCCTTGACAAAACAGGCAGAAGCAGCACATAGCATTGTTCCTAAGTACACTACGAACAATATTGTCACAATATCACTGTAATGTGATATACATTTCATACAAGAATGGATCACCATATGCATCGTTAATTTTGGTGTGTTTAGGCCCATATTACCTAATTACTGTGAATGCAAGCAGATGTCCAAGGCCAAATGATAATGATGTGTTATTATGTAGAACTGATGCTTAAGTGCTTTACATAGAACAAATATATATACAATATCTCTCAACCTGCACTGCCCCCCCCCTGGCAACCCTTGCACTCTGGCACTGTTTCTGCATCCCTACAGCCCCTACTAGCACTAGACACCTGATGTCTGCGCTTACCCTTGCACGTGCCACCAGCTGGCCGCACTTTATTTATTATTATTTATTGCCTTATTTATTTTACTGTTACCCTATGTACCGCACTGCCCCCTGCCTGTTCCCCCCACACTTTTCCTCTTCCCCCTTCCACTGCACTTGCACAATCTCAATGTCACCTGGCCTAGTAGGATCATTCTCTCTGTCTTCCCTCTGTTTCCCCTCCCTTGCCTCGGCGTGCCTTGAAACACTTGTGTATAGGTGCGTTATTGATGCCATATCATATCATAACTTGTGTTGCAATCATTTATCAACCTCAGAAGGATGAAAGGCTGAGTTGGGCTTGCCGGGATTCGAACCTGCAGCCTGCAGATCACCCACACATCGCAGCAGCGAGCGCTCAACCCACTGATTTATCTTATCAGCTATAGCTGCCCGGCTATAGTAAAATGAGCAATTACATGTCTGAATGTCCTCAAAGTACAAAAGCAAATTACATCCTGTAGTGGATACCATTAAACTGGTAACTGAGATTTAACAGCGGGCCAGTTCATCTGGAGATCTGGTGCAAAGTTGGCCACATGTCAAGCCTGCATGGATCTACTTTTCAGGCTTCAGAGGTTGGCAAAATACATATCATTGGGAGGGATCATAACTGTGTATTAAATCATTTAGAGTAGCGTAGGGAAAGCAGCGCACTCACACGGCATCCTGTACTCTGGGAGCTTGTTACCTCACAGATGCAAACAAACATCTTGAACAGCATGCCACGGAGATAGGAAAGACAGACACATTGCAACAAAGCATTAATTGTGGCACAATGATATCAATGGCCGCTTTATGTGCTATGGTCAAACATTTGTACACAAGCTTTTTAGGCACAAGGATTTTGTCAAGTGATCGAGGACACACAGATGGAATGTCTTATGATGATCGTAACAGTGACAACGGCAGAAAAAAACAAGCTATAACTGCAACTTGCGAAAAGCAAAATACATAGTCCGAAATTGATTCTTATTCACCTCTAAATGCTTTTTGGAAGTTTTTGTCTACATTGTGAGTTTAAGGTGTTTAAGAACAGACTAAATCAGTGACTCTCCCCGAGGAACTCTGCCTGAAATAAAACTTTAATGAGTCTAGCAATTATTGTATACAATTCTAGAAAGACAAATTATTTGTTATTCCTATTCTTTCTTATTTAGGGTTGACATGAACTCAGACTAATGTAAGGCAGCTTTTCATAGCTCATACAGCCTGTAGTCATGAAAGATGTTCTTTACACAAACAGGACACTTTAACATATCATTTAGTGATTCATGCAAAGTGTGCACAAGTATTCTTAGGCTCTGCAAGATCAGCCAACAACCAGGAAACAGTGCTTTCCTGTTCTAGCAGATCGCCTGACCACAAATGTCAGCTAGCAGCCTGTTTGACCTCACACCATTAGGTGTTATCTGAGCACAGCCTTTTAACCTTGCACAGGTAAGTGTTATATCCAGTAGTGGTCTATTATCACTACTGTTCCATCCTTCATTCCTGGTACATCATAGATTCAACCACATTGCTGGTTCTGTCCAACTTTTCTTGTGCATTGTTTCTGAAGCACAGCTCTGCACCAGCCAGAGGCACTATCTGCAATGGACCTCCTTTGTCTTCAACCCATGTCATCAACTTTGCATGGTTCGGCCAGAGAGGTTTGCATCCCTTTTCCACATGACCTATAACTGGTTTGTGATGTCCTGTTACTGCCACAGCTCTGCGTACAACTATGCCTTCTTCCCATCCGTCTGGAGAAAGTACTGTTCCCCAGATTTGCATCTGGCCTCTCTCCGTGCATCTTCGTATTTCCTCGTCATTCTTTCCTTGGCAATTCAGCTTCTTATTTATTTCCCATCTGATTCCTGCTCCCTTCATTCCAGGCTGTTTGTATCTTATCACATGATCTCTGTTGTGTGCTCTGCTCTTGTCTTGCACATAATCATCTTCCTTTGGAGATGACCGTTCAGTCACCCATACCAAGGATGCTGTTCAACCCTGGAACTTAACTCTTGTATGGCAGAGTGCAGGGTGAGTCAGGCAATGAGCTGTCTGGACTTCTATTTCTATAGCTATAAATATCTTGGACATCCCCATAGCACAGGGTAGGAGAGCACAAACATAGCAACTCTCCTCAGAGGTTCTTTTTCCCACCTCTTTCATGTGCTGATACCACATGTTGTTCCCCAAATGTGCTGTACTGTCTATATAATTATTTAACTCATAATCATCTTCCCTTGTGCTTCTCTTGGGTCTCTTTCTTGCAAGGAGGGTACGTGCATAATGCTCATATAGTATATCAGTAAGGGTCCTTCCTACAGGGGGAATCATAGAAACACTTGTCAGAGAAATGGGTGACTTCACAAGTGTCACTGGTGTACGAATAATCACATATGGCTTTGGTCTCTTTGCAACAGATCCTTCTGCATAAGTCACTGGGGTGGGGAGAACCTACATTTTTGGGACCAATGAAGTAGACAGTGTGGATTAGCATATATATTATGCACCAATACATCAGTCCCCACCACTTTCAATTCTCCACACATCATTGAGTTTTCTCACTTTCTGGAACTGCATTATTCTCAACAGTCCACATTGTGCCTGTGTACTACTTTTAAGGTAGGAAAAAAACATTTTAATCAGGCAACCTCGGTAAATGCTCAGGAAGCTGCAGGATCTGTTCAATTATCACTGCAAGTAACCTTCTAATCGCAGGGCCATTTTTAGGATCTTGCAGGAACACATGAATATTAGTACTATTCCAAACAAGTGCAGGATAGGCTTGGAGTATGTAAATAAAGACAGCGAGATGTAGTCTGTGAGCATCGACATCTGATAGAACCATAGGCTCTAACCAAAGAGAAACTCAGTGAGGAATGAATCAGGAACGGCTCCCTTTCCCAATCATTGAACTCAAAATCGAGATCTGGTATTTTTAGCGCATCAACACTTTCCAAAGTCCAATTCAAAGATTCATGCGGCTCTAGAATGTTTGCTTTTACACTCCTGATAAACTATCTATAGAAAGTGTCCGGGGTGAGCCACAGCCCAAATGCACACTTGCATTTATTCAATCAGCAATCTTAGCGTCCTTCTTCCTCGCCATTGATCGAGTCTGCACATGCTGAACTACTTCTTCTTGTCTTGCTTCCGAATCAACGGGTGGGGGTGCATCGGTCTCACCAACATATGGCTTCACGTTGCCCAAGTGTATGCAGGTGCGCCTTTCTTGGACTTTTACTGCTGAGGGAGTGACATGTTCATCTATGAATGGTCCACTAAAACTGGGCTTGTGCCACTTCCTTGTGAAGTTGCACAGTAGGATAGGGTCTCCAATAAATATTTAGGGCACCGGTAATGGTTCTTTACATCCGGTTGCTGAATGGTGTTCACCTGTGTCCCGAGACCGACACCCCTTGCGCTTGAGTTGATCTGAAATGACAGAGATACTAGCGGTCATATATGTCAAATACGTATGTGACTAATTTCCTAACAAATGTGCATCTGGGCATCACTTCTGCTCTTCGATGGAGGAGACAAGGACGTTCTCATTCGCCTCCATGTTACTAACTCATGGGGTGTGAGGTGGTGGTCCGACCCAGGCTGATTTCTTAATGCATATAATGCAAGGGGCAGGCAATATAGCCATCCTTTCTTCAGTGTCAATTTTAACTTGGCAACTCTCTCTTTGAGAAGACCATTGAGACTCTCACATATCCCATTCGATTGCAGGTGATAAGCAGAAGAAAATGTGTGATTTATACTAAGCAATAAGCTAATCTGTTTGAATACTTCATTAACAAAATGGGGCCCATTGTCGGATCTCAGCAGCTCACATACTCCCCATCTAGAAAAGACTTCTCAGACTAAAAACATAGTAGCGCAAGTGGCATCAGGGTGTGTACACGGACCTGCTTCAATGCATCAGGAAAAGGGGTACACCACCACTATCATATACCTATATCCACTACATACTTGCAGCATATCACCATAGTCAATATGTAGGTGCTGAAAATGACCATGCGGTTGAGGGATCACTCTGCTTGTTCGCAGTGTGTGCCCTGTGGTAAACTTTTGACAAACGATGCAATTTACTACATAAAATGCAACGTGTTCTAACAGGTTCAGTATGAACCAGTTCTCCGCAATAGTTGCTGTGAGGCTTTCCCTAGTTATATGTGCAGGGTAGTGCAGCTGTTAAAGTGGTACCCTGGAAGTGAACACTAGTTTCCTATGTTAACTGTGGCCTATGTGTGAATAATGCTGAAAGTGAGACTCATATCTTTTTTGTTATTGTACTAAATAAAGATTTAATGGACCACACACCCAGATGCAATACAAAATGCTACATGTTAAACACATCTTTTAAATTTAAGATGCTATTCGGTTAAAACTATATATGTAGCTGGTTTTCCCCACTGACCTGAAAGGTCTGTGTCTCTTACACTTTGACTTCAAGTCCTTTGGCTGATGCCCACTAAGAAAAGCAGGTCTAATTTTCAGGTACAAAATGCAAAGAAATACAAAGAGTTAGATCAAAATTGTGAGAGGGTCAGATAAGCCAACCAACAGAATTGACATCTTGGGCTAGCTTGGCCCCAATAAAGTACCTCTCAGAGCCACGAATGGACCTTCAAAGACTATGTTAGAAACAGAGCCTACTGATAAGCACATGTTCCGGTCACATGTTTCTGGGGAAAACAGAACTGTGTGGATTTGATTGGAAAATGAAACTACAACTTTCCATATGAATGGATGGCCATTTGATTAACATTGGACTTGTTTTCCTTAATAAAAAGGGAATGGTGCATTCCAGTGACCTCATCCAGGACTCTAATATTAAAGATCACAAAACCCTGTCAGTTCTATGTATCAGTTTATTTTAGGTGATGTATAGAATTTGAGTTAGGATGAAAACCATGATCCTAGCCTTCTCATAATTCAGAGCAATTCCAAAGTTGCTGAACTGATAGAATGAAAAATTAATGTTTGGAACGTGAAGTGTCCTATTTGTATTTATTTCAACTAAGGAACAAACCACGAAAAATAATAGCTTCTCCCAGGAAGGTTGTGCCAAAATAAAATTAGCATTCCCCGATTTGCGATAAAATTTAGAATTCAAATATATATATAATTTATCTTTTGGGCACTGATATGCATCAGGCAAGGCGAGTAGCACTCTTCACATCCATAAAAATGAAAGAATCCGGAAACAAAGTAATTCTTTCATAAAGGTTTACCATCTTTATTGATGCCTTACAACTTGGCAAAAAAGTTAAAAGCCATCAGTGTATGGCACTCCCAAAATGCATAGTAAAGGTGCGCGTTGGGGACGTTAACAGGTTTCGCGGCACAACTCGCCGCTTGATCACAATCAAGAGTCCCCTTCAACCAGTGAGTTTATAACTAGATTGTAAAGCAACCAGTGAATGTTTTCACAAAAATAGAGAAAGGACTCCTTTGGTAAACACACTCTCTGCGCAGCAAAAGCATGGTGGCCATCTTTTCATGTTTAGAGCACAAGTATTCTATAGACTAAGTGCTGCTGTCATGTATAAATTACACAAACAGTCCCTGTTAGTAACCAGCATTGTAAATCTATTCAATTACCCGATGTAATCGTAGCTCCATATGTTTACATGCAACACATTCACCGATTTTGCTGCTGCCGAGTGTGCCCCCATAAAGCCCTTCAATACTTAATGCATACTTGAGAGTGTTTTACAATTTGTAACGTAGCATTCATTTTGCTTCCAGTAAATGAGTGCCTTAGTTGCAGCCTCAATGAGTAATCCTGCAGTGCAAAGTTTGTAATGTGTACATAGTCATTAAAACACTGCAATTGCACTTTTGAATAGTACAAAGTGCTTCATGCCCCTTTTATTTCTCTGTGGGGTTGCAGCTTAGCTAAAAGATACATCTGAAACAATCGTCAGCATCGTGCTTTGACTGCTATTTCATTTGAGTTCCTTTTCCTGAAATGATGGATTGCCTGGAATGCATAGTGCATTACAACAACAAAAGTCAACATCATACAGTATTGGCAGCAAGATTATTGGGTGCAAATTTGCAAAAGAATCGTATGGTGCAAAGCTCTCGATAAAGTGCATAGTGCAATAGCTGTGCTGCAGAACCAATCACAGGTCTGTTCCCTGTGAGAATGTGTTGTCTATTGCCTACTGCATTCAACCCAACAGGTAAAAAGGTAGAGTACTGTTAAGTGCAAAGTGCAATCACATCTTAAAGTGCATCAGTCTCAATAAAGTGTATAGTGCAGTGGGGATGATTCCAAAACAGTCATATGATGATTTCATATAAACATATGGTTTCAGATACATAATGCATTTGGCCTGACACTGTTTAGTGCAGTCCATATGCTGCAATGCATCCTTACTCGTTTTCTGCACTCCATGGCTTTCAAATCATTGCATTTCAAAGGCTCCCAAGAATGCTTCTATGGGCGAACAGTAGGGAGGGGGAGAAGGAGAGATTTCATTCATATTATCTAAATGTTATCAGCACTATACAATATCAGTTTTCAATCTCAAGGGGGACAGAGAGACAAAAAGAGGAGAGCAGATTGATAACAACCGAGAGCTGACAAAAGGAAGGCTGACACCCAGGAGAACAGATAGACAGACTTTAGCCTGGAAGCTGGGAGCCCTATCTGAGAGAGAGGTCTACAATCTGGCCGGAGCGACCTTGCTGTGAATAGAGACCAAAGGTTTGTGCTGCTTCCTATTCCTGAAAAAGGTTCTGAAATCTGGCTTGCCTCCTGAGCTAAGAGCAGAGATCTCCCATGTAAGTAGATATATCCCAAAGCTCTCAATTATGTGGAGAGCTACCTGCCTTAATCCCTTTCTATTTGTGGATTGGGGGCAAAACTGTTTAGAACCTGGCCATATTTGACAAAAAATATCACTTAATGAATTTGCTTATAGAAAAACACCATATCCGTTTTAACCAGAAGTGTGAGTGGAAGCTGTTTTGTCCTATTTCTTTTCATTAGTGGGTGCTCTTCCATTAGTAGGAAGGAGGGTAAAAGCGTTCTACCCATAGCTTAGTTAACAAAAAATATAATTTAATTAATGCCCACAGGGCCAGCTATCACAGGATGGTGTTTTTGTAAAAATTCGAAATTGACAAAGATTATTCCAGTGCACAGTAAATGACTCTAGTCTTTAATGTAATTGGGTAACCCTTCTGTTCATTTGAATGTGCTAGTGTCCCCAAAACGAAAATCCCAACACCCTGCATTCTGCATGAAAACGAATTGTCCCCAAACAAATGTTTCCATTGATTCGGAATTCCCCAAACCCTGCATTTCATTTGAATGTGTGTTTCCCCCCAAACGATTTTCCCATTGAATTAATTTCCCAGACCATGCATTTCAAATAAAAAGCCCAAACAAAATTCTCATTATATTCCCCCTCCCTGTACCTTGCCTTCAAACCAAAGGGGTCATATAGAACCGATGCCTGGGAGTGGGGGGTTTCTGTGAGAGAACAGCATTCTGATAACCCAAGCAATCACTGTGTGTTTTTACAATGTCCTATATGTTAATGTGCAAAGAAATTGTTACGCTCACCTGGTCTCTGCGGAGGCGTTGGGGCACGGTTGCAGCCCTCCCTGAACTTGACTCACCCCCTTTCAGGCTTCTCCCTCGGTAGAAAATCGATGAGCGGTGGTACGTGGTGATACTCCTCCTGCGTGGAGATAAGAGTGTGTGAGTGCGCCAATCTGTGATTGTTGTACCTCTCGAATCTGTGAGCATATGCCGGCGCATAAAGCTCACCTGTGAATTATGGAAGGTAAGCTCTGCGTCCTGCTACTTCTGGCAGGGGCGCGTTGAATGAGATCTAGTTCCTTCACTGATCCCTGATAAGGATTAGTCCAGTCCAGCTGTGACTATGCTTCTCCCTATGATTGGTAAGTGTCTCTTGCGCTCTTGTGATTCTGTTCGTTCTGTTTAACGTCTTTATATGTTGCTCCTTATGCCCACAATAATGTCTCTCTTCTGTTTTCTTCCCTTAGATGGAAATGCGGCCTCAATGCAGCTGTGAGACGCGGCCGGATGGAAGATTGATGCTACCGCAACATTCGACAGCAGGTAAGTGACGGTTTAAGGAAAAGCGCAAAGTATGGCGAAGCGCGATCTTAAACGGACTGTTTTTTTGATGTCTAACCTTTTCTTCTGTTTTTTCTTGCAGGCACTGCTGTCGACGATCAAGCGTGTCGTGCTGCAGTGCCAAGATGTAGATATCGGCGTTCCCGAAAGTATAAAGATGAATGCTCGGTTCGCCGAAGAGATGTACAGGTAAGAACAGCTTTCCCCACTTGGTAAGTATGCTAGTAGGAAGCAGGATGTCAAGGAAGTAGGGTCTTCAAATGTAAGCAGGTCTGACCTCAGGCGACGGTGACCGTTACGCTGCTGGTAAGTGCAGAATAACAAGAAGCGTCTGTCTTGAGGATCAGGGCAGCTTATATAGCTGTGAATACATTAGCACCCACACCCAAGAATACACTTGGGGCTGCTTAATGGATTGAATGTTCAAGGTTAATGCATCTGAAGTGCTTAATGAGTGGAATGTTCATGGTTATTGCATCTGAAGTGCTATGTTCATAATAAAAGCTTTTTGGTGTTAAATGGATGTTCTTGTTTACTTTTGTTCATGAGCCTGGCGCCAAAGGCGCCAGGACAGTGTCCACCCAGATCTCCTGTGCATGCGACCCCTGCATGCCTGTGCCCCTGACTTCATGACAGGGGCACAGGCATGCTATCCTATGTGTGTTTTGATTTCAAATCTTCAAACTCAACCTGTTTGTTGTGGTAACTGAAATTATAATAAGAAATACATGTCAGTTAAGTGATGCCAGTAATTTGCATTTGTGATTATTGTGTTGTGCCACGGAGTTGGTGGCTGGTTTTACTGTGATTGGTTTCTTATTCCTTGTAGAAATTTTAAATAAATATACACTATTATTTCTATAGACCGGCCTGGTTTCTAGCTGACTGGTGATACAGAGGGTATTTGAATCTGCTAAGTGCTTTGCTGGGCGATACCTTGATCGGATTGGGTGGCAAAGGAACTTGAAGTAACATGGTACCAGAAGCCAACACCCAGACCAGCAGGTAAGTTACTTGTAGGTTTATTGGTAGATATATGCCAGGAAGACACTGGCACGGCCCTCTGTGCCAGCTTACACTTTCCAACTGTAACTGTTGGAACCCCTGTTCAGAACATAACATTATAGCACTCCACACTCACTGACAGATCAGCAATCCAGGGTCTGTGATGTCACAGCACTCAGATATACACTACAGAACTCTCTGTGTCGAGAGTGACGGTCCAATAAACTGTGACATTGAGAAAAAGAAGCTCTGGAAAGTTACCGGAATGACGCAAATGAAGCCAGCTGCCTCAAGGGAGCCAGCACTCATGCAAGTCATACCAAAAGATACGCGAGTAGCTTAAAAGGCTCTGAAAGCTCAAGGAGGTGATCACAAAGCTGGAAAAGGAGGGTTTGGGACCCTAACACAGTGGGAGGAAAGCAAGGACGTACATAGGTGTGTACTAAGGCTTGGCTGGAGAGTAAACCAAGTCCACAGAAGGGGGGGAAAAGCCAGAATTGCGGGTTTGGGACTCACACCCAAATAAGGAAAATTGAAAGGTAGTGGAAAGTCCGTTCGGCACTTGCTACGTTAGGGAACCAAGTTTGTATGACCCACTACAGCTTGGAAAGTGCATCTAGACAACTCTTTTTCATTGCAGTACCTGCTACTAGGGAACCACCTCTGCACCCAGGGGTCAAGGATCGATTACAAGTTGGAAAGTGCATCCAGGCAACTCTTCTTCGTCACAGCACTTGGTGAGAGTGAGCCAGGCCTGCACCCAAGGGTCAAGAAACCATTACAGTTTGGAAAGTCCATTCAGGCAACTCTTCTTCGTTGCAGCACTTGGTGAGAGGGAACCAGGTCTGCACCCAAGGGTCAAGGATCCACTACAGCTTGGAAAGGGCATCCAGGCAACACTTCTTCATCGATGTGCCTGGTAAGCAGGAACCAGGTCTGAACACCAGGGTAAGGGACCCACTACCGCATGGGAAGAATCCAGGCTTTTCTTCTTTAGCTCAGTACTCAGTGAAAGGTAACCAGATCTGCACACCTGGGTCAGGGACCCATTACAGCTTGGGGACTGCATCCAGGCTGTTCTTCTTCAGTGCAGTAACCGGCAAGAGGAAGACAAGGCTGCCAACCAGGGTCTGGGACCGCAAGTAACTAATGTGTAAGCCTAAGGAAGGCTGGGGAAAGCAAGAAACTTCGTCCAACAGCTAAGGAGTTTGCTGAAACCACATTAGGAAAATCTTACCAAGACAAAAACTGACTTTTGTCCAGGGGAAGGCAGTCATTCCTCTGGACCAAGAAGACATCTCCTTTTATTTAGATAGCTTAGTGTGTAAGGGACAGAGTTAGGAGTATGACTCTTGACATTGGGACTTTTGTCTTTGGACATTCTGACAATAGTTATTTCAGTTTAAGTAGGGAAACCCCTCTTAGAGTTAGGGCGATATAGGGTTTTCTTTTCCGTTTTACCCTTGAATAAAGGTTTATGCCAATCACAATAACCCCTCCATGTCAGAGTATTACTTCTGCACCCTTACAGTGTATACTTTGAAGACCTGATTTCTTGTTGTTGTTTGCTGGGGGCTAGGGTGCGGGCCTAGCATGTTTTACTTGACAACTATGATAAAGCTATGGTGGGTGTTGATATGTAGTTAGACGGGCATTTTAATGCAACCGATCTATCAATGTCTTACTGTGGTATGCCATTTTGTAATGGGCATCTTTGATAAAGTAAGCATGATAACTGTTATTACGTGGCTAGATTGGCATTTTGGTGCAGCTAGTCTAGCCACTTCTTACTGTGGCATGACATTGTAGATAGGTCATCTTTGATAAAGGAAACAAGAGAAGTGTTAATTTGGGGCTAGAATAGCATTTTGATGCAGCCAGTTTGGACATGTTTTCCTAAACTGTGGCTTGGTATTTTTAATGGTAAAGCCAACTGGAGTATGTTCTTACGTGGGTTACTATCATATATTGGCAAAATAAGCATGGACATATTTTGTTGTAGTGTCATAACTGGCCGTGTGTGCAAAGCAAACACGAGTATGTTCTTATATGGGAATACTGGCATATATTGGTAAGCCAGCATGTAAATGTATCTGCACAACCAACATGAACATGTTTTTATACTGGCATATATTGTCAGCAAAGACATCATGAACATGTGTTGGGGATATCCGGGATCGAAATAAAGAATGGATAAGCAGGAGCTAAAAGCAGCTGCTGGGTATTCTCATTAACTAGGGACCAGGCGCTAATACTATGGAACATGGACCTAGTACATAGCGTTGTGCAAATGTAACTTTCACATAAGATGCAAACATGTAACGTTGTCCATTATTTATGACACCATACGCTTTAAATGTCTTTTAGATGTGTCTTAATGTATATTTATAGATTGTCCAAAACACATACAGTTAAATTCACATAGGTGTGTTTGGCATCAATTGGCCTGGAGAGCCAAAAGTAGCTCCTCTCATAAGCTGTTGTCAAGATAACCAGGATCTCCAAGGTTACAAGCAAGAGCTGCGTAGCTCCAAATTCCCTTCAATTTCGAACCCTGGAAATGCCTCTGTGCACGGTTTTCGTGAATTACCCAACAATACCAATGGCAAACTGGCTTTTTACACAAATTTTTCTGTAAAATGCACAATTTTTAAGAGAATTCTGAAATTGGTGCACTCCTACTTTAATGTGCTGTTTTGGAGAAGTAAACAAACAACTCAATTGAGTTTAAGGTGCACGGGAGGAACTGAGATCCTGGCACAAGACCTCCACAATTAACAAAAAAGAAAGGAGAAGATTCAAGCTTTGAATCCTCCTGTACCCTGCGTAAGTCTTATTGGGCTTTTTCCATCCCCACTTTTTCAATTCTGGTGTAAATAATCCCCTGATCACTTGGTTCTCCTGGTGTGGCGGGTTCCATACCACGAGACCTATGTGCCTGGCCCTCTTTTTGGCTTTCTTGAGTATCTATATGGAAACAGTTGGCTTGCTGCTGTAAGGTCCTATTGGGACTACTATAACCCAGTGAAATATGCGGTAGCAACATCATTATCTTTTAAATTGTGTATCCCTTCTTGATGATGATTGCAGTTTTATATTGAACTATGTAGTGTTATCTTGAGTACCGTATGCCTTCGGAGTATTCGGCTTCTCTTTGACTGTTTTCAACACTATACTTGACATGAGCATTCAATTTACCTTCATCTCTTAGATTGAACTGGCTCCTGTTACTTTATTCTTACTGAAAACTATAATCACCTGCCGATCTACAGCATCACTTTGGAAGCAGTTTCTTGCTACATCCGTGTACACACCAGTTTGTGGTGGCAGTAATCGACACACATCTCCATTCCTGCACTAATAGGTAACCTTTTTCATTCCATTACTAATTAACCACATGGTCAGTGTTCTGGTTGGACAGTAATGGTGTTCACGGGCCCCCAACCTACCTGACTTTTATTATTTGGGGCACCACATCAGTGGTCATGTTTATATTTGGAAAGGATCCTAGGGTCCTTCTTTTGAAACACATGAATGTATTCTTGCTTTACTCACTTATAACAAAGCTGAATGTAAACATATGAGGAGTATTTTTGTTTATATCATGTAAACCAAAAAGTGTTTGGTAGAAAAATTGTTTTTGATCTCTCTGTTAACATTGACTCGATGTATAAGCTACTTAGTATGTATCGTTTATCAAATTGGACAGTTCCTTTGTAAAACATATATTTCTTTACAGTCTGTTTTTAGGCCTATGAAGAAGAGGCATTTTCCCTCGAAACGCGTCGCCACTTGAAAATAACGGACTACTGACAACAATTCTTCCAATTATTTCTTCTTTGTGCAATAACATTGTTACTGTTTCTTGTATGCAATTTATTCTTTACAAAAAAATATATATACACAAATGTGTTTTACAAAAATTACTGTTGTTGAAAATTAATTTTCTATATTTAAATCTCTATCCTCAGATTACAGTAGTTGGTTTATCCAACACTATATAGTGTGCAGGGGACGGGAGGATTCAAAGCTTGAATCTTCAACTTTCTTTTTTGTTAAATGCACAATTTTAAGCCATTATTTCAAAAAAACTTCTTGGAGGGAAACGCCACCCCAAACCCTCCCTATGCTTAGTCACCCTGGCATATTTGGGGGAAATATTTACATCCCTCAATTAAAAAAATCAACAGCATGAGATTACTGCAACCATAGCTAAAGAACCAATGGAGCAGCTGTCCCTTTTCCCCTTTTACTC
The DNA here is from genome assembly GCF_040938575.1 of Ambystoma mexicanum. Lineage (NCBI taxonomy): Eukaryota > Metazoa > Chordata > Amphibia > Caudata > Ambystomatidae > Ambystoma > Ambystoma mexicanum. The sequence goes on along the minus strand of NC_090927.1, from coordinate 1,243,563,125 downwards.
TGTGCCTGTAGGCAATATGTCATCTGTTAAACAGACTGTCCTTGACTATCATTTTGAAAATGCGGTATGAGTTAAACTCACTCTTTTTTACTGCCTCTTATTTAAAGCTGTGCTGGAAGTGATTTCTCTTTTGCTAAATACCACCTCCAACTACTCATTATTTGAAGCTGTGAACGTGAGTTAACTTTTTATAATGCATATTAACTTGATGGAAAACTTGTATCGTCTTAAGCCTACTCTGAACATGCTTAATGCCCTATTTGTTTAACCAGCCTGGTAACATATAGGTATATTTATACCAGCTTGGCCTAATGATGCTTAGTTGATATGCCACTGGCCCCCTCCCGCGTGTTGTATCCCCATCCCCAATACTGAAATACTGATTTCTAGTGACGCAACTGGGTGTAGGTGTATCCCTCCCTCCTCCTTCGACCCCACCCTATTAAACAGCCTGTGGCATTGGCATTGCTAGGTGCCTGTACCCCTTTCCCTGGTGCTGGCAGTGCCTATACGGCCATGTTTCCTAGCAGCCGCGTGCAGAAGGACCATTCACCTCACAATAGAGGGGAGGCAAAGGAGGGGGGGGGATGGGCCCAGTTTGTTTAACCCGCCTCTATCTTCATTCACAGCCTGATGTCCAGGGGTATTATGCCGACCACAATAGGGAGACAGGGCCCATTGTGCCCGAAAACAAACCGGAATGGAGAAAGAGAGAGGCTGGACTTGAAAGGAGTCGTGGCACAAAATTGGTTAAAAAAACAATTCTCAAGTCTCACAGCTGAGGGGTTTGTTACCTATTGACTGGCGTTTATGAAGGCGGGAGGGTCGGGGCGAAAGCGTAGAGGAAACGAGGGCACACATTGGCTGCTTTGGAGTTCTGTTCCGTGCAGGAGGTTTCCTTGTAAAAAAAAAATAATAAGGTTATTTCCGGTTCAAAATGACTCAATTTCGAGGCTGTGAGTTGAGTGGAAATTACAGACGACCTGCTGTTATTTGGATTATACTGCATCTATTTGCAGCGCATAGATTTGGACCACCATGGAAGACAGTGTGGGATTTGAAGGTAAAGCAACAGGCACTCGGGGAAAGGCAATAACAAAAAACAATCAACGATATTGGCGGTCATTTTCTAACAAGAATTGCAATGGGGTCCCCTGGCACGGGAATCAAAGCCCATGTTCCCAAAACACCTCTGTACACACACACCAAAAACGTATTACACCTGCGTGGCTTCTCCCTGTTCGGTACAGCAAAGGAAAGCACCGGTGTACCCAGGGATTGTACTTTGCTCGGCCGGAAGAGTCGCGGAGGGTGACGTCACGCACAAGGGCTAAACTCCCTGCCGCCATGTGACGTCAGATTACGTCAAATAACCGAAACGGAGGGAGGCACGCCAGGCGCGAGCGCGCGTGCCCCTGGGAGTGCAGATTAATACGTTTAGTGACTCGGCTCGCACAAAGGGCCGCCATTGTAGCCTCCTGTGAATGGGACGCAGCATATGCGTGGTGTCACTGCAGGTGCCCACATCTGTTCTTCCGCGGGCAGATGCTCACAGAAAGGGGTTCGGGGCCCGCCCCCGACCAGCCCTGCCTCTTTTCAAAATCACTTTCTGCAACACTTGCTCTCATAACAGCCACCCTCTGTCCCCCGCCCCCTTACCCCGGGACCTGGGAGTTGCCAGTGCTGAAAAAAGAACTGTTATGTGCGGGACTGGTTGGGGTGGGGCGAGGAGGGGCAGGAGTTCAGGGGTCGACGGCAACGAGTGATCTACAGCGCGCGTGCTCAAATGTAGCTGAGGCTAAGATGTCAAAACACAAAATATTAGCCCTAACTGTTGGAGGACGGGGACATGGCTGAGGTTTGAACCACCTGATGGTGAAAACTCTGCGAACCTTAGCGTCACAAATTAAAAATAATATACCAGTTGGGTTGTATGTGCCACTTAATTCCGATTTCCCCCACTTCTAGGTGCCTTTGCAATCTCTGGATATTACCCCTTTAATGATACCCAATCTATCGACCTCGGAAGGACGAAGGGATGAGTTGGCCACAAGAACAGGGAGGCCTTCTACCAGAGGTGAACATTTAACCCACAGCTATCCAACCCCGCCAGTCTGAACATAAAGTAATGAGATACGTTGAATAAACAGACTGCTGCAGAGACCTGTCTGAAGTCTACGGGCTGGAGGTGCGAATCCCATTATAATAGCTCAGCGGGTTATTGGGCCTGATGCAGAGATCAGTGAGCAACCAACAGGTCAACATATCAAATCCCAGTAAAATAGCACAGCGGGTTTTGGGCCTACTGCAGTAAGTGGTTATGCGACCTGCAGTGGTATGTTTAAATATGAGTTAACACGGTGGAGAAACGAGACTGTGTAATGGTCAGGGCACAAGTGCAAATGCTAGTAAGATAACTCATGAAGTTCATGGCTCTGCAGCTGGGGTTGGTGTGAACCCTGCAGGTCACCTGTGTTCACCCTGTTAATCAGCCTGCTGCAGAGAAGAAGTAGTGTGTTACCTGCAGGTCACGTGTTTCCATTTGGTAAAACGGAACTGCAGATTATGGTCTTGCAGCAAAGATTTGAATGTGTAACGGGCATTCCAGGTGTAAAGCTGTTCAGCAGGTCAAGATGACGGCAGTTTAGAGACTGAAACCCAGTACAATAGATTGGTGGATTAGAGGGCCTGCTGCGTGGTTTGGTTGCGTAACCTCGAGGCTACACCTTTTTAGTAAGCTGGCTCAGCAGGTTAATGCACCTGCAAAACAGGAAAACGGATCTGTCTGTAAACTCCCACTGTAGGTGGGCAGGGTTGAGGTGGTGTTTCATCCACACACATCCAGGACATGCACACGCTGCCGAAACCACAGTGAGGCCTGCAGGCAGCAAGGAGGACTAATGCAACCCAAAGAGTTTCCGCATAGTGGACGAAGTCAGCCGTTCAGCATTATGAGGAAAGGAGTAGCATTGTGACGGGTGATTGTAACACCAGCTCTGGGAAGGCACACACACGACTGTCAGCATGCACTGATTTACAAAAGTCTTTTAAATGGGGAAATCCCATTGAAAACAGCTTTCTGTGCTTAATTTGTACGGAGGACTGGGCTTTGGTGCGCCCATTGAACATGCTTACATTCTATACGAGCCCATGTGGCAAAGCGCTGCAAGCCGACTAGCGTGTCAGTTGTCATATAAAAGGGGTGGGGCATCCATCCACCTGTCCGCGTCACGCGCCCTAAAACCGCCCCAGGGTGCTGGTAGAAATCCCGCGAGGCGCAAAGCAGGCAGGTTGGCTGTTCTCCGCAGGTTAGACGTGGGACTCGGGAAGCCATGCCACGTTATATCTGTCGTAACCTTTCAACAAAAGCGCTTTTAGTATTTTTTTTTAAAAGGGATGTGCTCTTAGATGTGAGAATTATCACAAAATACAAGGGAGCTACTTTCACCACACACAGGCTTGCACACTTTGAGGAGAGCCTCCGTAGCGGGTGCTCCTCCCCGCCCCCACTTTCTTTGTGGACTGAAAAGGCAGCAAGACCGTCCCTAGGGAGGGCGGTGTGGAGTGGAGGTATGTTCTGCAGCCGGGGGAACGTGCTCACGCTGCGTGTGAAAGCCGTCCCGGGCCGCTCACACTCCATCCGCCCTCCCTGGGGTCGATGGCAATCTGCTGGCTGGCGCGGAGGGGGCGCGGGGAGCGCAGCAGCTCGGCCGGCCCATTGTTAGGCCGGCTTTGTGTGCGGGGAGCAGGGGGTTTTGTTCTCCCCGTGGCCCGGAGGTATGTGTAATCCTGCGCATCACACTGCCTGCATGTGCCCCCAGGGGCCGACAGATGTTCCCTGGCAGACATCGGCACGCGACTGACCTCCACCCTCACAGGAATAATCAATGCACGCTCACACACACATACATATGTATGTATACACACACAGCCACACGCACGCCCACTCTCCCCATCTTCCTCACAAACACATATTCACACCCATGCAAACACAAACGAAAACTCATCGCCTCATTCAGAGGAACACATACTCGACCAGATTTACAAAGCATTTTTCAATGGAATTTCCCCTTTGAAAACAGCTTTGTAAGTCAGGTCCAGACTCTTAGAAAGACTTACTTTTGTTAGCCCCCACTTACACTTTCATAACCACATGTTCACGTAGTCAAACGCGCACACTTACAAAAACACACATTCAGACAGACGAACACCCCAAAACACAGCTAAATCTGTTGAAAACATACCTACACTCATACCTACATCTGTAAAGACAGGCATACAACCATACTGACACTGACACCAAAGCCATGGACAGCTGCACCCACTCTCACAGATACTTTCCGGGCAAGATCACAGCGCTGCGAGGCCACACCGTGTGGCAGATGCTTGCTGGCCACATCAACACAACACACACAGACCCCCTTCTCTCATGCAGGCCGAGTAACTGCACATGGTCTAGAGACTCTCACACACACACACACACACACACGCACGCACTCACCACACTCGTCCCCGCTGTGCACACAGGCCCACGTGTGATACATACTGCATACGGCTAGCCACGTAACACTAACAGTTCGGAGCAAGGCATTGGGGAACATGGCGCGAGCATGTATGTGTGTTTGCGTGAGTACCCTGGCTGGCTCGGGTTATCGGGGACACCTATCAGCGAGCAGAACACATGCACCCCAGTGCAGCGTGCTCGTGCGTCCCCGTGGGCCGCGGGCAGCTGTCCGCACTAATCTGATCGCAGACAAAGGAATGCCCTGCCGGTGCCAGCCAGGTAGCAGCGCCCATTCTCATGGAGATGAGGGCCGGCGCAGATGACCTGGCACTCTGCGTCTCTTCCCCCACCCCCCCCACTCGCCCTCTTTGTTTTATAGGCTGGGAGGGGGGCTGCTTATCCATCACCCGCCCCCAACCCCGAGCCAGCGGAGCCACGCGACTGGCCCTTTCTTATTTTAATGGGCGCATGCCACCGCACCCTGCCCCCAAACTCCGCGCTCACCGCCGGCACGTAATTGCGGGGTCCACGCCCACTGTGAGGATGGGGGGGGGGCGTGGAACCCCTAAACCCACCTGCATGGCCATAGGGGGCGTAGCAGCGATACCGGTGGCGGCAAACCAGTGTTGATCCATCATCCAACGGCACCCCTCTGCAAAACAACAGGTACAAGCAAAAGGAGAACGACGCTCAGCGCAACGTGTGATGGGGTTAAGGCGCCTAAGGTGCTAACGTTTGCCGCCTGCAGGACACGATGCCTTATCAGTTAGCGCAAACCCTGCTAGCAATATTATTAATGCATACTAGCATAAGTCACACACAGTTTCTCAAAGAGCACTTGCAGAACAGGCTCGCGTGCATCACAATGGCCCAAGTGAAAACAGGTGACCAGCACGGCGTGGTGGTTGGGCAAATTCCCCCACCACAAATATTCCAGAGCAGAAACATACATTTAGGGCCCTAGTCATGGAAAAGTGTGCAATTATCCTGCAATTGCCGCGTGCCGAGAACAGCACTGCGCGCAGAATAAAAAATGCACGCACCGTGTACTCGTGGAATTGTTTGCGCAAAGTAACCATATATGCAAGTCATGCCTGAAACGCCCCCACGCAAAGCAAAAACAGCCAGAACAGGCACCTTTCCGTGCTCCCCCGGGTGCGAAAAGATTCACCCTTCAGACAGTGCATGCTGTCCCCCGCAAGCAGGCCTGCATCTCGGGGACCCAGCGCGGTGTCCCCTGTAACTGCTACCGGCACCCCGCCAACATTCATACAATACTTCGTAACTCGGGTAAAACTCTGAACATCTGCATGCAACCCTGATGTAAACTGTTCCTACACCCTTCTACACTGCGTACATGCAACCCTAAATTAGATCGGAACCCTGGCTGAATAAATTCAACATGAAAACCCACCTCTGCTCTGCGATTCCCATGTGCAAGTGTATTTACGCCTGCCTTCGGGTGGTGAGAGATCAAGGGATTTGCATGGGCATCTCACAGGCGAGAGGTTGCACTGTCGCATCCACAAATACACTTTGTCGTGCTCATCTGTGAGAGTGCTATGGACTGCCTACGGCCCATCCCTCTTAATGCCCACTTTTTCCCTTGTTCTTCCTCATTTTCAGAGTTTCGCCCCCTACTCTGCCCTCTGCGCAGGCCATGCCTACATTCTGCGTGGTGTCTCCCGCAAAGCACTCGACCGCTTGCAGAGTCGTGCCGAGCCTTCGCGAAGCCCCCGCATAGTAAGAAAAAGTACAGCAGAGTCGATTCCATGAATCGACAAATGAGAATTGGTACGCGGTTTGACACACAAAGTCCCTATTTTCTGCACAGATCATTCTATGAATTGGGCCCTAACTCATCATATGTCATGTCAGTGATGTAAGAAACTAGACAGTAATGTTTGCGGCTGGCTGTGGGCACATGGACGCCATCCAATACACGTTATCTTTGGATTTTTGCACCTACCTCAACACTACACCACCATGGGCAAAGTCAAGACTGCGTCACATGCTCGTGTGTGTTGGTGGGCTCACCTCTGGATATACGTCACGCATGGGCTGAGAGAACAATTCCTTGCTCATGTTATTTATTGACTGGGCTCTGCAAAGAACTGTGGACACACCAACTGTTCCGGGCAATGGTTTAAGAGATAGTAGTTTATCAATGAGTGGAGATGCGCACCAGTCCCTGCTGCTGCCAGGGCTTTCAGGGGAGAGTGTTGGGTCTAGTTTACCCTGATACTGTCAGGTATTCTGGTGAGAACCACAGGCCCTGCTACCAACATGCCCCTCAAAAAAGAGCCTCGGGCTCTGCAACCACAGGGGTAGTCTGGGAAGCCGGCATCCACCTGACGTTCCAGGGGACAGCCTTATGCTCTGCAACCACAGGGGCAGTCTGGGAAGTTTGCATCCTTGGGCTCTGCAACCACAGGGGCAGTCTGGGAAGTTTGCATCCTTGGGCTCTGCAACCACAGGGGCATTCTGGGAAGCCTGCATCTGCCTGACTTTCCAGCGTACAGCCTTATGCTCTGCAACCACAGGGGCATTCTGGGAAGTTTGCATCCTTGGGCTCTGCAACCACAGGGGCATTCTGGGAAGTTTGCATCCTTGGGCTCTGCAACCACAGGGGCAGTCTGGGAAGTTTGCATCCTTGGGCTCTGCAACCACAGGGGCAGTCTGGGGGGTTTGCATTCTTGGGCTCTGCAACCACAGGGGCAGTCTGGGAAGTTTGCATCCTTGGGCTCTGCAACCACAGGGGCAGTCTGGGGAGTTTGCATTCTTGGGCTCTGCAACCACAGGGGCATTCTGGGAAGTTTGCATCCTTGGGCTCTGCAACCACAGGGGCAGTCTGAGAAGTTTGCTTCTGCCTGACCTTCTAGGGAACAGCATTAGGCCCTGTAACCACCTGGCTATTCAACAGTGAGGTCGGGCCCTGCTATTAACCGGTGCATGCACTCTGGTCTCCCAATATGATCTAGAAGCTTTTTAGCCATTTACAATTTATAACAATACCAAATGACATATATGATATGAATATGATATGATATGGCATGTATAACGCGCCTATACTCAAGTGTTTCAATGCGCAATGAGGCAAGGGGGGACAGAGGGAAGACAGAGACAACGATCTTACTGGGCCAGGTGACTTTGAGATTGCGCAAGTGCAAGGGAGGGGCAGTGCAGTACATAGGATAACACTAAAATAAATAAAACAATAAATAAAAAGTATGGGCAGCTGGTGGCAAGTGCAAGGGTGAGTGCAGACATCGGGTGTCAAGTCATGGTAGGGGGCTGTAGGGATACAGAAGCAGCCCCCGAGTTCAAGGGTTTCCAGGGGGGCAGAGCAGGTGTTCAACTGGTGAGGAAGGGGCCTGGGTCCGAGATCGGAGGGTAGACAGGAAACCAGTGCAGATTCAGCCAGGAGATCAGCAAGGGAGAGAAAGCAGAAGCAAAGAGGAAGGTTTTGAGGTGCTTTTGGAACAGGAGATGGTTCCCCTCAAGTTTCAGGGAGGTAGGGAGGCTGTTCCAGGGGGAGACCCCAGCCAAAGAAAGAGATCTATCACCAACTCATTGCTTAGAGAAGGGGCTATGGGCCTGGCTACCAGCAGGGCCTTCACAGGAGCGATTTCGACTACTACTTCCTTCACCAGTCCATTGCCTCGTCTGTTGCCCCTCTCACATACAAGCTTCCTACACACACACAGGTCACTATCCTCCTACACACACAGTGCACTGTCCTCCGCAGCCCCCCCCTCACCCCATAGTTGCAGCCGTTTTGCACCAGTCTAGCTTCAAGGTTGCAGGTGACAAACAAGGTGAGGTAACAGAAAAGGCACGGATCCGACTTGGTCACCTGAAAAGGTGCTGCGTCACAGGGTTCTCCTGGGCCCAGCGTGCCACCACGGCCCAGCGCGTCCCTATCCCAGCGACGAGCAGGGGCAGAGGGAGCAAAGAAACGCCATTTGGTGAAGAGCAGATGGCCGGCCAGGGGGGCTGATGGCGTCTAAAGGCGTGTCCCCGCCCCCTCCCCTCCAGCCCCCGCTCCCCGAGGGCTGCCCTTGTCTCCGCAATCAATGAACATTAAAGTGCAGAGAAAGGATGAATGGCCGTGGCCCGAGTCCCCCCTTTGTTCCTCCCAGCTACTGGTGGGCAGGAGTTAAACTCCGGCAGCCTCCCCGAGCAGCACTTAAGTTAAACAGTCTCCCCGTCAGGCCGGGCCTGTGAAAGGGGAGAAAGGGGGCAGGCGAGGGGGCCAGCGCGGAGAGGGGGGCAGCCCAGAAGAAGGGCGCTTTCTGCTTGATTTCACCGGCACAGAATCGCGTGGCATAAATTAAGCGGGGGAAGAATGCGTGCGCCGGGCAGCACTCTGATGGATTTCAGCGTGCTTTTCAGCTACGCTTTGCGGCAGTAATCGGGAAATCTGTGCCATGTCAACTTAACAAATGCCTGCAAATGCAGGGGGGTTTGCTAAAGATTTGTGGCACGTTTTTATGTAGGTTTCAGCCCCAGCGCGTGGAAGTTTTCTCTTTGTTATTGTTCTTCTTTCCGAGGCGATAGGGGACAGTCGAACCAACCTGCCAGCTATGTAGATTTCTTTTCAGTCAGCCCTGTCCACCTTGTGCAGTTCACTCGCAGGTTTCGTCAGATCTTCCTCCCGCCCCCCTTCGCTACCAGCAACTGCGAATTGAGTTTTGTTCGATCCCCATGCAAAACCACAAATCCCAAAATGCAGCACGCAACCAGCAACAGGTGGGGGGAGAGTGCGACTGCTGCCCGCAGGTATTGCCACCGCACTCATGTGCGTGTCATTAAGCACGGGCGGCGTGGGTGGGGTGATAAATTGGCTTATGTCTCTTTTGAGTAACCCGGGCCTCCTTTCCTTTCTACTGCTTGCCCCCCTGCAGCCCCCCCCCCCTCCCGAGATAAAGGGGTGCTTGCGAGCAGCAGAACGCTAAGGTAGTTGTGGACTTTGGAAGGCGGGGGTGCTAAAGCTACAGATCCCAGGGAAAAAAAGCAATGCGTTTTCAGGGGAGCAACAACTAAACGCTGTAATCACGCGCACGTGCTCTGACACTTACAAATGAAAATCTGCCTATATTTAATTCTCGTACAGATTTTAGCAGGGGGGGGGGTGCTCGGGAAATCTGCTTGCCTTGTATATCTTCCCTATTGGCAGGACAGTCCATTGTTTTGCTTGTAATGTGGAGCAGCGGAACCGCCACCGCGTTGTTTGCCAGAATTTAAATCTAATGTACGCGGGATTTTCTTATAATTATCATTATCAGCACGATTGCCCTGTAAGCGTTCCGGAGTCCCCGCTGCCCCTCCCCTCCCCCACACGCCCATTATTGTCAGGTAATTTGCCACCAGGACATCTGCCATGCCAGTGCACGCTCCCGCTGCCATAAAGTGCCGGCAATAAGGAAGCGCCGCGCGGCATAGCTACAGTGAGGGCTATTGTTGTGGCCAAGTGCCCCCTCCCAGTCACACGCGAGCGTAATCTGCCTCCGATTAAAAAGGGACGTGTGGGCAGGCAAATTGCACCTTGCATGCCAATGCCGGGCAAGAGGAGGGCAGAGGAAAAGGGGGCCGAAAGGAGCAGCCTGCAAGGTGCAGCCCGCCTGGGCCCCAGGCGTCGGGTGGGGGCAGCATCCCTACACGAAAAGTCCACTTTCTGCATAAAGACGTGCTATGTGTGGCCGGACATTTCCTGAAAAAAACGACACTTCCCCGAAAATGAAAACAACGGCTTCAAAACAAAAGTTGCAGTGTGTGTGTTAGTGTGTGTGAGAGGGGAGGGGTGCGGGGCGGGGGCCCGCATTGTGCCCGGGAGCAGGTGCTGCCCGCCCGCCTGGCCCGGCATTACCATACAGCTGAGGCGCACAAAGGGCTCAACTGACGGGCCCGCGCCTCCCGCACCACAACAAGCGGCCTAATGACAGCCACGCGAGCGGCGCACCCCCGGCGCACTCTGCGGCCGCCGGCAGGCAGGCAGGCAGGCCGGCCGGCCGGAGGGAGGAAGGGGCGGCGCCCGCCGGCCGGCCGGAGAGAGGGAGGGAGGGGGCGGCGCCGGCGCGCCCGCGCCCCCAGCGCTGCGCGCCCGCGCACCCGCGGCCCTCAGCCGCCGGACGCCCCGGCGCATACCGCTAGTCGCGGGCCGGGAGCGGGGTTCAAAGGCCTTTATTACGACAAAACAGCCCCCGATTGATATTCTGTACCTTCTGATTTTCATTTCCCGTTTCTTTTATTTCCTCACACACTTCTGTTCTTAATAGTTGTGACCCACTATTCCCCCCCCCCCCAGACATAATCCGTGGCGCCCGTGCAATTAAATTGGGGGTAACGCCCCACAGCCCACATGGAGAATGTTGGTTAGTAGGAGAGGGAATTCCTTCTAGGCGCTACATGGGTTTAATTTTGGGTGATGTTTTGGGTGCGGTAAAAAATGATAGCATACAAAATAATTATGCTGCCAGAAAATGATATTCACCCCACAAATGCAGCCATTGACGCGTGGGCCACAACCACCATAGGCTTTCAACTTTCAAGTGTCCGTGTCATGGCCAATTGTTGTGGGTGTGCGGGTCTGTGCTCCACTTTCCATTTTTTTTAACGATTTTTCATTTTTTTTATGTGGGGAGGAGGCGGTTTCCCAACCCTACCCACTTTCGCGTTCATTTACTCCAGTTCCAGTATCCACCATTTTGATCAAGCTGGGTGTGTTTCCTTTCGCCCACTTCTTCGCGTTTTCAAGAGGTGTGTGATGGTCTTCCCCGAGTACCCCGAAGGCGCCCAGGCACGCCCTCCATGCCTACTTTTTTTTTCAGAAGTGGGCTGGGGGGTGTCTTTACCTTATTAAACTGTGCATAGCTCAATGTCTTTGCCCCTCCCTCCCCCAAAGACCCCCCAAACATCAAATAGACGTCCACCCGGATGCAGGTGCATTGGGACACGAGCCACTTTAGCAACGTGCGAATTATGGACTGTTTGTGTTTGCTTCAATAGTGGGATGACTTGTTGCAAGCCCTCAAACAGGGAATATGATCGCAGAGGGAAAATGCGATTCCTCCTTTGAGGGTCCCATGCCCCTGGTGGGCTTTTCCTTGGCTGGAATCTCCCAACCTAGCTGAACAGACCGCTTAGTTTCCGCGTACTGCTTCCGCGGGGTGTGGGAGCGCTACTTGCGCGGGTGAAGCCTCGCCCGATCTTTGGTGGGGGAAAGGTGGACGTTCATATTGTGTGGAGTAAGTTGGCATCCTTCCGAGCGCTCCACCTTGCACTGCTGCCTCCCGCCCCCTCCGAACTGGGGATATCCTCGCAGTGTGGCGTCATCGACGCTGAGTTACTTTTCTTGGGTACAGTAATGCTTTCACTCAAAAAGCCCTCAATGAAAGTGTAATTATAGAGCTCAGAAAGCAGATTTGTTGATTTCCTAGAGTGAGGGGGTGGGGTTGCTTTTTTGGGAGGGGGTGGTGGTTTTGGGGGTGGAGAAGCGTGCGTGCAGGGGGCTGGTGGAAAGGAGGTGGGCCCTGGCTCGGGTGTGGGGAGGCAGGCACGCCAATGAGCCCATTCTGCGGTCGGGTGAGGAAGGGGAGGGCTGCCATTTTACAGCTCACTGCCCATTTGGCCATCCATTGAGAGGAGGGCTCGGGAAAGTGGCTCCTTTGTGACAGCCCTCGGGCCGGAGAGAGGGGAGAGGGGAGGGCGGCGGGCGCTGCTTTGCATGTCATTAGGCGCTGGGGCGGAAGGCGGGATATAAGGGCGGCGGGCGCCAGCCGAGGGCAGACAGTCACCGCGGCACAGAGCAGCGAGAGCACGCACCCCTCCCATCATCATCACCACCACCCACCCACCCCCTTCCAGCAGACACCGCTGCACTGCGATCGGCTCACGCACGCACACCGCAATCCCAGGACCCGCAGAGGCCGCTCGCACCGCCCCCTGCTGCTGACACCATCCACTTCAGCACACGGAGAGCCCCCGCATCCTGGAACTACCCTGTGGACTGCCAGCTAGCTTTCAGCCTCGGACTGCTCGTGGTGGGAAGCCCGCACTGACCTGTCTTGAATTTGGATTTTTTGTTTGTTTTATCTGAAACATTTTCTGGATTTTTTTTTTGTTTGCTTCTGGATCCCTTCGGAGGAGAAGCCAAGGGGCTTAAATACATTTTCATCAGAGCAGTAGGACGTGGATTGGCCTCGCGAGCTTTCGCCCTCTACCTCACACAGCCTCCTCCTTTCTGCCGCTCGGCGGAGCTGTCACTCCCCGAGAGGGCGGACCTGCGGGCTGGGGAACAGGCTCCCGAGAGAGCGAGAGAGAGAGAGAGAGAGAGAGAGAGCTGAGAGAGACAGCAGGACACGAACTCTTGCACCGCCCGGCCCGGGGCGCTCAGTCTCCACTTGGACTTTTTCGCACCCCTTCGCTTTTTGGCCCTTTTTTGTGTCTTCTATACCTTGGGGCCCTGTCTGTGGACGCGGAGTCGCTGCGGGATGGATCGCCGGTGCCTGCTGGCTTGTGCCACCCTGCTGGCCGCGCTGTGCCAGGTAAGGAGCTGGAATGGTGGCCTGGCCCCTGCTGGTGCTGCGTGCTTGGGTGCAGGCTTTCACGTGCAGTGTGATGCCTCTTATGCGTGCTGCGGTTTTTTACTTGCTGCATGGCAGTCTAGTCTTTCCTGGCGGATGGTGCTCGCTAGTTTTATTTCCCAAGCTGCCTGTACTGCAACTGTGCTGTGTTGAGCAGCTGGGGGGCCAAGGCCGAGTGGTGCCTTTGCGGGTTCAGTGCCGCTGACCGCTTTAAACAGTTGTGTGCACTGGGGGCGTCTTTGCTCTTTTTTGCGTGTGTCTGTTTTCCTCAGCAGCGAAGAGGGGTTCAGTCTCCGCCGCTTCCTTTCTCAGCCTGCCTGCAAGGCGTTCTCTCTCTGCACCCCAGCTCATACCGGGGGAGTCCCCTCCCCGGTGTACGGATATGTTTGCCGTTTCTTGCGCGCTATGCGTTTACTGCAGTTGGCTGCATTTGTTTTCTTGAAACTGGGGCGACAGTTGCCGTTTCCATAGTCACGCTTGCAGGTTGCCTTGGCTGGAGTGCTTTCCGTGTACCTGTGTGCAGTGGAGTGTCCCCTGCACACGGATAAAGCCATGGCTTGCGGTGGGTGTCCGCTCCCTGTGTGCAAGAATGCCAACCTGTGTCGTGTGCACGCATGTGTTCTTTCTGCACCCGTGCACTGCACGCTGGCCCAGTGCGTGGGGTGGGCTATACTGTCTTCTCGCATGTATTTATCGCAGGTCCCTCCGTGCACATGTGCATGTCGCTGAATGTTCTGTGTACTCCTGTTGTGAATGACGCCGTGTGCTCTGCTCACACGCATGTCTACAGTTGTCTTTCAGTACGGCCATGCGTACATCGGTGTGAGCTATGTATGTCTGTGCGTTGCAGCGTGCGCTGTGTTCAGGTGCGTACTGCGGTGTGCTGCGCATTTACATCCGCGGATGGAAGTAGGCTCTACAAACGAGTGCATTGCGGCGCATTTACATGTGAGCGCCTCCGAGCTTTTCTGCTGCGAAGTCCTGCTATCGCAGCGGGCCTTATTTTGCATGCGTGACTTGTGTTCGCCTCTGTGAAGCTGGTGGATGAAATGCGGAGCCGCCTGGCGCTAACCCCCCTATGCTTGTCCCCGGCAGGTGTCGTGCTCCGGCGTCTTTGAGCTGAAGCTGCAGGAGTTCGTGAACAAGAAGGGCCCGCTGGGGAACGCGAACTGCTGCCGCCCTGGAGCGGCCGGCGCTGGGCAGCAGGGGGCGCTGCTGCAGTGCCAGTGCCGAACCTTCTTCCGCGTCTGCCTAAAGCACTACCAGGCCAACGTGTCCCCCGAGCCGCCGTGCACCTACGGCAGCGGCGTCACCCCCGTGCTGGGCCGAGGCTCCTTCGTCGTGCCCGAGGGTGGCGACCCGGCATTCAGCAACCCCATTCGCATCGCCTTCGGCTTCACCTGGCCCGTGAGTGCTCCCCTCCTACTTTAGCACACCACACATCGCAATTGTTACAGAGGGGGAAGCTTCATCCAACCCGTGGCATGTAGAGTGCATTTTAGGCGCAAAAAACAGGAACACATCGTTGCTTTCAAAATTGCACACATGCTTAAAGATGGGGAGGTGGGGGATGTCTGAGCCCATGGGGATAACAGCCACGCTTTAACATACTTGCCAACCTGACCCATCCCAATCGGTAGGAGTCAGATCCTGTTTTTTCCTTTACATTCTGGAGTTGTAGTCCGAGTTCAAATCCCAGAATGCAAAGAAGAAAAAACCAGGCCTGGATAAGCACCCACAGATGGCAATGGGACGTGTTGCCAAGTGTGCTTTAACAATGCGTGCTGTTCTAGCGCGCACGTGCATTCCTCTAAACACAGTTATACCTCTCACAGCACCCCACTAACACAAAACACCGGCATCAGCGAAGCCCTGGTCCACCTGTGTATGATTCACCCGTACGTTTATGTGATGGATTTCTAAAGTTTTGTTTAAAACAAAAAACAGCACCCCGCTATTCCTGTTGGTGTGTAGGGGGGATTGGCAGCACGCTCTCTGAACAGGAGATCTGAAGGTCTCTTGGGTTATGGCTGGGTTACATGTTCTAATCCCGGTTTCCCTGTTCAGATCGCCTCCTCTGCCAGTGTGCCCAGAGACTGTCTGGTCTGCCCATAGACAGTGTGCCCAGAGACGATGTGCCCGTAGACATTGTGCCCATAGCCAGCGGACTCCCAGAAACGAGCGAGGCGCAGCTGTCGCCAGCCGCGTATGCACACATATAAAAGTCAGACCGCCCGACATCCCCCCCGCCCCCCCGAAGAGTTGCAGTATATCAGACGCAGAGGGCGGCCCGAGTCCCCCGCTGTGCACTGCCCCGATCATAGCCGACTGGAAGGGCATGTTGCCGGTGCTGGCCGGTGTTTAGCAAGCGTTTGGCCCGGCTGCAATCACAGTCCCACTTGCACTCAGCGGGGGACCGCAAAAACACACACACGCGGCCTAGCTTCCTGATCCATTACAAGCCCGACCCACCGGGTCCCAAATGACCCCTGTATCGGCAGGCCCTCAACTTCCTGCCAAAAGTTACCGCTTCCCCTATGGAAGTATTTGGGCAAGTGTGAGGTTACTGTGATGGGGGGGGGGGGGGGTGGCGGTGGTGAAGCGACCAGCCCCGCTCCCCTCTGAGCCCGAGATCCATATCAGAGGAGCCCAGGCAGGCGGCAGGAATGCATGCTAATGCCCGCTCTGATGGGGGCGATGATCGCCTCCCCGCCAGGGGAAATGGCATGGCCGCTGCTCTGATGTGCCCTGATCGGTACTCAGCAGCTGGGTGCAACATCTTGAGCCGTGTGGCTGCGGGGAGCCCGGGTGTTGACAGGGGGCGGGGGAACAGACCAGTTCCCTTTCTCTTTTGATTATGGACACCCCCCGCCCCCCCACTTCCCTAAGCAGCAAGTGTCATTCCTGGTGGTGTGGGAAATCTTCTCGCCTCATGCCTCCCCTCCTGTGTCTCCGGAGCTGGTCGTGTAATTGTCAGCTCAGCGTGAAATTCCCAAAAGGCTTCGTTTTACAGCCGTCCCCGAGTGTGTGAAACGGGGGGGAATTAAGCGTGAAGATTAATGACAACTGCCGGTCACTCCCCGCCCTCTCGCCCGGCTTCCTTTTCTCTCCTCACACCGCCACCCGAATGAGCTGGCTGGGGGGAAGTGCCAGCCAGGAAACACACACACACACAGAAAGCAGGTCCCCGCTGAAAGATATACACTCAGTTGCTACGCACACACCTTTATTTTTGTAACCCCGGCTCTAATGTGCTTTCCTAACCCCCTCTCTTTGTGTTTTTCTCCTGCAGGGCACTTTCTCATTGATCATCGAAGCACTGCACACGGATTCTCCCGAGGACCTCGCCACAGGTAAGGCCCACGAGCCAGGCCCTGCTCCCCCCCCAGACCATTCCGGTCTGAGCTTCCCTCTCAAGGGCGCCATGCGCCATTCTCAGCCACCAAAGCCCAATTCTGCCAACCATCTCGTCCTAAGGGAGCTTCTGAATTGGAGTGAATGCCCCCCACCCCCTTCCTTAGTCTGGCAGTTTGGGGTTGCGGGTCACCCTGAATTCTTTATGGTGGCGCCATAGTTAGGCGGCTGTCCTGACGTTTGCAGGCCTAAAACATGGCTTTCAGAACTAAAATACCCAACCTGTAATGCCCAAGGCAAGTGTTTGGGAGCTAAAAAGAAGCCATCTCCTCCTTATACATGATGCACTTTAATGCGCCTGCAGCACACCCTGCCTGTTTAAATGGGGTTTGTAGATGGGGCCAAACAATGTCCCATTTTTTTCAACGAGGGGATGTCTGATGCCCCCGTGTGTTTCAGAGCGCTGGTTGTAGCCATCTTCCCTAAATGTACTATATGTAGCCACCCCCCATATTAGCTTTGAAGAACTGTTGGTGCGTGTGGTGTGAGCATTGGGCTAACCATCCCTCTCCCCTCTCTCCACCTGCAGATAACCCCGACCGGCTCATCAGCCGCCTGGCCATCCAGAGGCACCTGGCCGTGGGCGAGGACTGGTCCCAGGACCTGCACAGCAGCGGCCGCACCGACCTCAAGTACTCCTACCGCTTCATGTGCGATGAACACTACTACGGCGAGGGCTGCTCCGTCTTCTGCCGCCCACGAGACGACACCTTCGGACACTTCACCTGTGGGGAGCGAGGCGAGAAGCAGTGCAACCAGGGCTGGAAGGGCCAGTACTGCACAGAGGGTAAGTATCCCATGGCAGGGGGCTACACCATGCACAGACCACAATCCCTGCAAGATCACCACCACACAGTGCTGATCCATGAGAGCCTGACACACACCCTCAGCAGGGCCCTCTAGGAACACCTCCCTTTTTCATCCACAGCGCGTCTACATGCCCCATAGCATTCAACTAGCAGGAATCCTCCCTTTTACTACCTGTAAGTGGCAGGTTGGCACCGCACCCATTCTTGTCTTATCTCTACAGCTAAGACTTCAAGGTGCATCTCCCTTGGCAAGGTGTGGGCAGAGGCGTAGCCAGGATTGTCTAACAAGTGGGGCCTGAAGCTAATGTAGTTGGGCCCACCGCGGTGACATTAACATCTGCACTGCTGAGTGGGCATTTACAGATTTTGGGTGGGCCTTGCCCCGTGTTGCCCCCTTGAGTGACTTTCCAGTTGGCTCCTTGGGTAGATAAACTTCTGTCCACTTAACCCTTCCACGGTCTCATGGCGAGGTCCCGGTTGGGATCCAGAGTGAAAGCCCTATGCTTCACTTAAGTTCATGCACTCTTTCCGGCACTCTTTCTGGTATGCATTGCTGTAAAATGCCTTTAAGTATCTGAATGGGGACATTGCAGCAGATGACAAGGCGCCCTGTCCCAGCGCTCGCGCAGCACCGCCCACTCCCGCCTTTTCTTTTGCTTCATTTGTTTGCATAAAACCCAAGAGATTCACAGGCCATCGCTTCTTTTTTGCGCCTTTGCATTCGTTCCAGTAGAGCCTCCAAGCCAGTGCTCGTTTAAAAAAAGAAGGAAAACACACACACACACACACACACACACACACACACTTGATGGTTTCCCAGCAGAGTAATGAGCAGCACAGATTCCACCTAGTTCCCTTTGAATGGGCCTCCACCCTCCTCCCTCCCCCCGCTCCCCCTCTTTTTTTCTCGTCTCCCCCTTTCTTTTTTTTTCTGGGAACTGCAGGCTGTTTATTGATGCGAAAGAAAGTTTGCAGAGAAATCACGCGCGTGGCATAGATTAGACGGGGGCGCCGATAGGCTGCCGGGGGAGAAGGCCTGGCCCCTGCTTGTATGGGAGGCTGGGGGTGGGGGGGGGGTCATTGTTGCAGAGGGGCAGCTGCTGGGAGAGAATACACAAAGGAGCAGCTGCCCTGCACTGGCACCCTGCACACCAGCTGTCCACTCTTATCTGCACACACTCTGGGCCAGCAGGCAGGGGGGTGGCGGGCTAGGCCCCAGGAAGGTGGCGGGGGCGAAAAGGGACTTCTGACCCTCCATGAGAAGAAAAGAGGGGTGTGCGGTTGTCGGGGGGGCCTTTTGTCTGCGTGCAACTGTATTAAGCAGACTGTTCGCCCCTGGTGATAACCAAAGGGTCCGGTTACTAGGCGAGCTGGGCTCAATGCCCCACCCGGCCTCGGGGATTACTTCAGCTGGTGTTAACACGGCGCCCCCACCCCCCAGACGCGCGACGCGCTCTGCGCCACCATGGCTTACTTCACGGCCCGTCTCACCTTCGCCTGCCTTTCTTCCCTTGTAGCGATCTGCTTGCCCGGCTGCGACGAGCAACACGGATTCTGCGACCGGCCCGGCGAGTGCAAGTAAGTGCCGCCCTTTCTTTTGCTGTTCTCTTCTCTCGTTTGAAAAAAATACTGGTGCACCTGCTTTTAAAAAAAAATACATCTGCTTCCTTGGAAATGCACTGTCGGTAGCTAGCCCGCACGCCACCACGTTACACGAAAGTGGGTGTTTACGTTTGAATTATGTATAACCTGATAAAGTGCACTGGGCGTGCATGGTAGATCACACCACCAGGTGGCGTTTTGCACATGACGACACACGCACTTACATGAATACAGTGCATATATACGTTGTATACACAAGTGTACATATGTAGTGTGTATACATACCCCATTTTCCTGCACTATACTGTATACGCGCCATTCGGTAACCGGAGGAATCCTGTTGCTAGCAGAACCAATGGGAGGGCCTGGCCCCCACCCCAAATACACCTGTCATCAGCGCGGGCCCTAATGAGTTTGGGCTCCGTACCGCGAGCCTCGGCGACTGTAAATGATAGCAAACAAAACAAGTGGCCGGGACAATGGCTCCGTGCCAGGCTGCCGGTGCCACTCGGGGCCTCTCCACACACACAGGCGAGGCTGTGGGCTCTTTGGGAAACCCGACACCCAGGCCCCGGGCTTGGGTTTGTTTTCAGCGTTTTAAGCTGGGGATTTTTTTTTTTTTACTGCTGTTTTGTAGTCAACATCTAACCGTTTGTTTTTCCTCTACCTGCTTGCTTTCAGATGCAGAGTGGGCTGGCAAGGGCGCTATTGCGACGAGTGCATTCGATACCCAGGCTGCCTGCACGGGACCTGCCAGCAGCCGTGGCAGTGCAACTGCCAGGAAGGATGGGGGGGACTTTTCTGTAACCAGGGTGAGCCCCTCTCCTCGCTGCAAATACCACTCTCCGATTTTGTGTCTAGAAAGCTCTGAATGTTGCCAGATAGTGACGGAATGACATCAGCGCAGTGCGCAGGGCTTATATGAGTGACGTGGCTATATCACTCACAGAGGGAGAGAGACAGCAGGATTGGTCCAGGGTAACTCACTTTGGGATTGGTTGGAAGCTCAGATTAAAAGTACGTTGTGCACATTAGTTAGTTCCTAAACCCACTCTCCTCCGTGTATAGCGCATAGGGCTATGTGTGGGCAGGGCATTTGCTTTTTTTGTGTGCCGTCTTAAAATCAGTTTCTTACGCGATTGTTCAACTTTTCAGATCTCAATTACTGCACCCATCACAAGCCATGCAAGAACGCGGCCACCTGCACCAACACCGGCCAGGGGAGCTACACCTGTTCCTGCCGCCCCGGCTACACGGGTTCCAACTGTGAGGTCGAACTAAATGAATGCGACGCCAACCCCTGCAAGAACGGAGGGAGCTGCACGGTAAGCTGTGGCGCAACAACCGGCCGACAGAGCACGAAGGTGCCGGTTAACCGTAGGGGAATAGGCTGTCTCGGGGCTTAGCATACCCACAGTGGCAACACAAGTCACTAGAACCTTCTAGAACGATCTCTCCACCCCAAGTATTCACTGTGTCTGTGGTGACCCACGTTCTACATTTTGTTATGTGGTCCAGGTATATCTCGAGTAGAGGCCTGTATTTGAACTAACCCCCAAGTAGAACTTCCCTACTTTGCCTAGCATGCTCTGGATCATGCGGTACATATGAGCAACAAAGCATGGACGCTGCACTGTTACTAGCTGCAAACAAGGAGGGTGTACGTAAAAAGCATTAAAACTAACCCGAGGCCCTGAATGTTTCACTGAAAGGGAACAACCTTCTCCCCGGCACGGATTGCTATCAGTCCACATGCCCACCCAGAGGCTTGCATTCTCACAGGGTTTAGTGTTGAAGCAGTGGGGGTCTTGAAGATGCATAGACTCAACATTGAAATGAATGTGGGCTCAGCGGTATCCACGTCTACCACACAGGCCGCATTGAATCCAGCTATAGACCCCACAGCTTCCACCCTGTACAATAGAGGCACAAGATATGTACAAAATATGAAAAGCACAGAATGGCAGGCCTGCATTTCAATTTCAATTGCAGAGTGACGCAACCTGTCTTGCACGCGCCTCACTTTTACGCCATTGTAGAAAATGTCGACGGTTATACTTGTTCATGTCAGACGTGGTTTTAATTTGGCTTTCATTAATTTCCTTTAAACAGGACCTTGAGAATAGCTACTCGTGCTCCTGCCCTCCGGGATTCTATGGGAAAAACTGTGAGTTGAGCGCCATGACCTGCGCCGATGGGCCCTGTTTCAACGGAGGCCGGTGTTCGGACAATCCAGATGGTGGCTACAGCTGCCGCTGCCCGGTGTCCTATTCGGGCTTCAACTGTGAGAAGAAAATCGATTACTGCAGCTCCAATCCCTGCTCCAATGGTAAGGACGCCAACTTCATTATCACTTGGGAACCTGTTCTCTTCTAAAATAGATTGGCATTGGTTGAAGTGGGTGCCTGGTTCCATATGTACCCTTGCAGACCTATATGATATGATAGGTTATTTATAACGCACTTAATACCCAGAAGTTTCTAAACGTGGACCCTGGGATCGAACCTGTGGTGCTCTGTGTCGTCTTGCATCCAAGAGGTTTAATTGCGGTGTGTGGAAAGTCCTGTTTTTATTTCCCAACCTCACCTGCAGCTTGGGTAAAGCCCACGTCACCACATTGCTGTCTTTTATTCCCAGAAACCATTATTGCCCATTGTACAGATGGGCTAACCTTCCCTTTTATAGCCCCAGATTTTCTCGTTATAACAGCAATTTCTTTGGGCATATTTCTCCGAAGAGGTCACCCCTAATTTTTCCATATATAAAATTATTGGACAGAAAGATGCACAGAATGTGAATGTTCCTCATCGAAGTTAGAGAGTTTGGTTTGAATAAACCAGTTTGACTGGCTGGCTTTGACATTGCAAGATCTCAAATCATATTTCGATGATTGTTTGTAACCTTTCTTCAGCTTACGTAGAACTCATGCTTTTAAATGCAGGATTTCAGTCTTGGTTATTGTTTCCGAAGTTTGGTGATGGGCCTTGATTTCGAATGTCCTGCTTATGTGAATTGAAGGCATTGGTGATTTATCACTCATCTTCTCCCACTTGTGTTGCAGGTGCCCACTGTGTTGATCTGGGGAATTCCTATATCTGCCAGTGCCAGGATGGCTTCAGCGGAAGACACTGTGATGACAACCTTGATGAATGCGCTTCCTACCCTTGTGCCAATGGTGGCACATGCCAGGATGGGGTTAATGACTATTCCTGCACCTGTCCCCCGGGCTACAATGGGAAGAACTGCAGCACGCCCGTCAGCAGGTGCGAGCACAGCCCTTGTCACAATGGCGCAACTTGCCACGAGAGAAACAACCGCTATGTCTGTGAATGCGCCAGGGGCTATGGGGGAATGAACTGCCAGTTTCTACTCCCCGAGCAGCCCCAAGAGCCGGCTGTCGTCGTTGACTTCACTGAAAAGTACGTTGAGGGCGAGAGTGGGCAGTTTCCTTGGATTGCGGTGTGCGCTGGGATCATCCTGGTCCTGATGCTGCTATTCGGGGTCGCCACAGTGGTTGTGTGCCTTCGTCTAAAGATGCAGAGGCGCCGCCAGCGGGACTCAGACTCATACCGGGGTGAGTCAGAGACCATGAACAACTTGGCCAACTGCAGTCGAGAAAAGGACATATCGGTCAGCGTCATTGGGGCAACCCAAATCAAAAACACGAACAAGAAAGCAGACTTGTACAGTGAGAGCACGCCGGACAAAAATGGCTACAAAGCCAGATATCCATCTGTGGACTACAATCTCGTGCATGAGCTCAAGCACGAGGACTCTGTGAAGGAGGAGCATGGCAAGCGCGACTCGAAGTGCGTGGCCAGAGACTCTGAGGCTGAAGACAAGCATTCAGTGCAACTAAAAAGGTAGATTCTATTTTCACATCGATGACCGAAAGATTTGAAAGATACTCAACACGTCTTGTATGCCGTAATGCACTATATCTACCATTCATTCCTTGAGTTTTCTAACTCTGTGTCTTTCTTTTCTTATTATCATCAGTAGTGAGACATCGGAACGAAGGCGGCCGGAATCCTTATATTCCACTTCAAAAGAGACAAAGTACCAGTCGGTGTATGTCATATCGGAGGCGAAAGATGAGTGCATCATAGCAACAGAGGTAAGGGCCTCATAGACATTTTTTTGGGACTGCTTTTCTGGCAATGCCATAAAACACCACCAGCCACTAAAGCGCTTTCTTCCAATGCAGTCCACTTTGCCAGTCACAGAGTAGAAAAGGGATTGCACATATGGCCCTTTCCTGACCCTCAAATCCTCCCAATTTTCCTCGTGGTAAACTCTAGCTAAATTCTCATCACGAGAAGTGTAAATAAATAAAAAAAATATATAAAAGTAATAGCTCTCCAAGGAGAGAGATTGGTGTGCCATATTACCAGGCTTTATACCACACACTGCCATGTGCCTGGTTTCCAATAGCTCCAGCAGTTTATAGGGTGAGCCATGACCATTCCACCGTGTCTCAAATGTGCCCCTTTTATCAAACACAAATAAGGACCTATAACAAAACATATTCGATGCAATTTCTGGCCTAAGTTAAATAATCCATCCCATAAGATGAAATACACCTTGTTAGTCAGAGATAGACTCACCCCCCCCACCCCCGCCCTCAACTTGGAAACTTTATTTTCTTGAGGTCCTGCTGATGAGGGAGATATTTAAAATGATGCTGCAGAACCTCAGGAGTCTACCATAGTGTTGCCACCACCCCCAAATGACTTCAGGTCTGTTTGAGAGGATATGTGGAATGCAGTGCAGTGGATGGGGTGTACAACACATGGCAGACTGCAGTGATTTTTCTGTGCATCCACTCAGCTTGGCCACCAAATGTGGGGGAAGGGAGGACATCCTTCTGTGTGTAAATGTTGGTGGGAGTCTGTGGGGAAAAGAATTCTGGTTCTTCTTTTGAACAGGCGTTTGCCTTTAAGAGATGTGCTTGTATTTCGCCATGTGGCGTTTCATCTAATGCGCTCTTTCTTTTTGGCTTCTGCAGGTGTAACGTTGAGGTGACACAACACACATTCCTGTCTTCTATATATTAATATATATATTGAAAGGTGAAATGCCCCACTGAATGCTGCTGAGAGAGGAGAGGGAGTACCTTCACTGACTGCTGCTGAGTAACTAAATTCAGACCGAGCTGGTTCTCTACTGAAGTTAGCAAAGTGACTGCAAACCCCCGGCGGACACCCCAAGCTAGGTTCGGTGTTCACGGACAAAAACTGTTGCACTGCCTTTTATGACATTTCCATTGCACTATGGACGGTTGCTCTATATATCTATGTATGTTCAATTATGTAGGTATATATGTATGTAATGAATGGACTTTATAAGTACTACACAGGAAGTGTACACTGCCTGAAGTGTATCCTCTGGATTCTTACCAGCCACTCTTTTCTTGAACTAGAGACTCAGACACTGCCTTCATTGTCTTTTTTGATACAGAGAAAAAAGTGTTTTGCTAGGTCAAAAAGTGTGCGTTATATTTTCAATTTGTACAAAATATGTTCTGGAGACTTGTAAAGATTGAGTATTTTGTGATGTTTCTTTTTATAATTTAAATCTTGTTAAATATGTACAAAGGCACTTCGGGTCTATGTGACTATATTTTTTTGTATATAAATGTATTTATGAAATATTGTGCAAATGCTATTTGAGGTTTTTTACCATTTTGTTAATGAAGGAATTCATTTTTAAAATATTTTTCCAAAATAAATATTATTAATGATACACTTGCTGCCATCTTTTCCTCGAGGCGAGGTTGCTCGATGCTAGTTGATTGTCGTACAGTGATGGCCAATGAGTTGGCACAAATACGGGATCCTCAAGTCTTGCTCTTGCAATTTCCAGCCACTCATGGCAGAGCAATACAGAGATCCCAATTTTTTTGGGCCAATTTACATCTAATAAATTCCACCAAATAACTTGATGAGATTTTTTTTTTGTTTGCAGGTCAATTGGCGAAATGTAAGTTTGAAATCTTGCTAGTGGCCTTTTAAATTGAGGATATTCCCTCATATAGACCACCAGGGCCATTAGACCCCGCTCTGGGCCAAGCAGACATTGTTTCTATCAACATTGGCTGCTTTTCGATGGACGCAACTGTGTAGTCTTGAACAACTTCATAAGAAGCAGAAACTTGTTGGCAGGGCCTGATTCAACAAAACTCGCTACACCTTTGAGAATCCCATAATTGGGGCCTTTTCCCCACTTTGGTATGCTGGGTTGTCAATGGCTATAAACAAGGGGGCCTGGCAAACCTTATACAAGCTCCTTATATGGACAACTTCTAGAATATTACTGTCACTGTTGAATTGCACCAAATCAACTGCCAGTAAAATTGAAGGCCATTGCAAAATATGGAGAAAATAGGGGCATCAACAGTTACTAAACTGGTGTTTGTGATCCTGTTTACCTAAAATGGCCGACCTGGAACCACAAGGGTTTACTCTAAACTCTGGCCAAAACTGAGAGCATACATTAACAGTAGGTAAGGATAGCTATAATTAAGTAAAGAGAGGCACTATGAATGGGCTGGTAACCATCAGTGCGTTGTCTCTTCAAAACTTTCAAAGGTCAGCCAGACAGAAGCAAGACTTGCTCGAAAGCGCACATACAGTTCAGTCTCAGGGCCATTATCCATATCAAAGTTGAATGGCCACTTTGGGCAAGACTGCTAGGTGTGTTCAAAAAGTGAACAATCCCAAGGTCCCCCGCAACACCCCAAAGAATCTGTATGACACGGTATGTAGCTTATTGTGTCACGGCTGGATCTAATCACCTAAAGCAACACATTACATTTTACAAATACAACACAAACTGCAGTTTGCATTGTCCTCTTGAAGGTTTTGCTGGGGCACACGGCACCCATTCACCTCTTAGAATCCCACGAAGCGGCAGTACAGGTACACATGCGAGATCCTGAGGGATTTAATATCCCAACAAAGACAGTCGCCTTGCCCTTGCAAATCCTATACAAGGTCTGCAATGAGGCACTAGTTCACCATCACTTGTCAATGGGTTTTTGGCCAAAAATGACATGCAGTACGCAATAATATTCATGTGTCTGCTTATGTAGCACTTAATGTCAGATTCCTCTTGCTTCAAAGTGCTGTAATGGCAGATATTATTATTTTCCCACATTACGCTACTTGATGTATCCGGACGGGTGAAAGGCTGAGACTGCCCGGCTGTGGAATGGAGTTTGTGAAGATCCCCACACAAGTCTAACAGATGCATCGGTGTGGTCTGTCAAGGAGTCTAGAAGACATCCCCCTGGCACTGATCATAGGGTGAATCCGGCAAGGAGAAAACCCGAAGATCCCATTGGTGGGTGCAGCACGGAGGGAGCATTAATAAATGCACCAAACAAGGTGTCCAGTGGACACTTTTTCGGGTCCTTTTCAATACATACAGCAAACAAAAAGTGTAGTGGACACCTCTGCAGGTCCTTTGCAGTAGGTACCCCAGCCACACAAGCAGTCTAGGGGAAGCCACTGCACGTTATTAGAATATGTGTACCACGCATGTAGTCTAGCAAACACTATATGGGCACCGCCAATAGGTGATAAGGAGAAACTTGTTGACATGCGTATCACCGAAAAAGGGGCCTGCACATCTCCACCAATACATTCACAACACAACACACATAATAGACATCTCCACAGGCCTGTACCAGTAGGAGCACTACCCACACAAGCAGACTAGCGGACCCCACTGCAGATAATGATCAATAGATGCACCACACAAAGAGTCCAGCAGACACTTCTATACATACCTGCACCACCCAAGGAGTGTAGCAGACCTCTCACCAATAGGTGGACCACACAACAGGTCTAGTGGACACTTGCAATTGGTAGAATTCTCATCGACAATAAAAGGCAGGTTTCTATAGTTTCCTGAATCATAATTGCTGACGTATCTGATCCATTCAGGAGATGCTGCTATAGCCCTGGTTTTAACTTTGCATTCTGGAACTTGCAGTCAGGAGTTTCCCCAGTATATAAACCCAGGACAGGTTCCAGAATGCAAACTTAAAACCAGCACTGGATTAGCACCTCGGAATGGGACATGTTGTGTGAGTCATGAACCCCCATTTTGTCCACCAATGTATTTATGCATTATATATTTGTGCGATTGCATCTGGGGGAGGAGGGTGACAATGTGTAATACAGTATGAGGCAGGTTGATGGTACAGCTACAGGAAGCATACGGGAATAGTTTGCATGCTACATGCATAGACTACACTGTCAGCCGCAAGACAGCTAAGTGCTTCCAAATTGAGTGTGCCTCTAATGTGATCGATCAGGGACACTGAGCTGCCCCAGACAGTCTAACTATGCATCGCAGACCTGTTTATTATAGTTGGTAATGGTGGTTACAGTGGGTGCAACGTGTATTTTTAACACTAGTACTGTGCGGCCGCTTGCTCGCAGAAGACAACGCAAACACGACCTGAATCCAGCTGCAGGCTCTTTTGTGTAGCTCTGCCTCGCGCCATGTGATCAGCGCGTTTACCTGTTACTAGGTCACATGGCAGGACAACGGCTCCGCTCGCGCTCTCTGACCTTGCCGTGCCGGCCCGCTCCTGTTGCCAAGGGAAACGTCCACAGAAATGCTACCTTTCAGACAACAGCCGCTGGAGGGAACGCACCTGACGGATGTTACATGCTTGCCATTGCACAACTCTGTCAAGGGGCGGGAGACTAAACGCGGAAAGGGAACGTGTTCTCATGTTCGACCGTTGACTCTCTTCCCTGTCATTAATAGCAAACAGGAAATACAACGCACAAATGCAGCCCAATCCCAAGGACGCCATGCTAGCTGTGCCAAGTTCCACGTACATTATCCAAACAGGATTCCGTTGAATGCATGCAGGAAAATGCCTTAAACTGTGTATTAAACTATTAAAAGTTATTGCCAAGATCGGTATAGTACATGAGTCCACAGGGTGAGTGCAGGCACAAACCCCCAAGCCGTTTTACAGTACCCTAACATGTACTGACTAGATACATTATCCCATATAGCACCAAGAGACCCAGCTGCATTACATGGATACCACAATGCAAATGGGTGTCCGCGTTCTGCGTCCCTCACTTTTGAATTGTGGGTAGCTAGGAAAATGATACACCGTTTGGAAAGGCCAGCAGCTGTCTTAGCATTGATGCCCCGAGTGGAGTGTGGGCCTCCCAGGGTTGCGGCTGTCTGCGTGAGCGTTGCTTCCTGTCAGTATGTCTTCAGTGACGTCATGACTAAAGATTTGTGAGGAGACCAGCTCCAAGAAAGAGTAACTGTACAATGTTTATTTTGGTAACATTTTGCTGAAAGGTAATTAACAGTGTATTTAAGGAAGTACACCAAACTGACTAAATCACCCAAAACCTTTATTCGGAAGACCCCAGCGAGTGACACGTTTCTGGCAGTAGTAGCTACGAGAGTGAAATAGCATTATCATTTGGTATTCTTACCTCCTTTTGACGTTTTCATTTATATTGGCTTAAAATGTTGTTCTATGCAGGGCCAACTATTAGCAGAAATAGTGGGTACGACACAGAATATGCACCAGACTTGGGTGACGGGAAAATACTTCTCCAATATGACACTCACTGATGTCACACACACATGTTCATTGTCTTTGTAGATGATGGTGCACTTGCAGACCAACTCCAACTCAAACGTGTTATAAGGCTTTAATTTTGACGTTCAAGCCCGTGAAAAACAAAAGATTTCCTTGAAGAGATTGTGCAGGCGCGCTTAGAGACGTTGAATTCATATCTGTCTTTCGTTCATCCTTAATGTGCCAACACATGGCTACAATCTACAGTTGTGCACCTTTTCATTGAGACTATCTGTTTTTCTGTGTGGGTACAACCTCTTATATTGGCATAATGGGTCAGTACATAGGAATACGATTTTGCATTCCGCAGCCTAAGCGGAAGGACGCATCCTTCGATAAAGACTTTTTTTGGGCAAAACCTTCACAAATCGTTTGTCCCCTTGCCTTCCAGCATACCTCTCTCCTAGTATGGCTGTTGAACAGGTCATGTGGCATGGGTGGAACGAGGTCTGCCCAACCGCAAAAAGTCATTGTGGATCATAACTAGTTGGCCGGTATACGGTAAAAGTGCCAGTAATAACGTTTACCGGCACTTTTACCAGACCGACCAGCTGCAAGTCTGCAGGTAGGGATGGAGGATTTAGTCCCAGCTAAGGGCTGGAGGTAAATCCGTCACCATACCAGCACAAAACTGCTGGTATTACTGGCATGGTAATAACGGTGTCAACAAATCCCTCCATGGAGTCCTAAAGGACTCCATGGTATGGGGATTTACTGCCCTTACTGGCACTTGTAATCTGCCAGTAATTCCGGCAGGTCAAGTGGCGGTAACAGCAATTCCGTTTGCTGGTATCCTGGCGACAAACTCGTAATGAGGCCCTTTGACACAGCAAACCTGGAAGGATGCTCCCTTTTATAAAGGTTCTATGTTG
Source organism: Ambystoma mexicanum (assembly GCF_040938575.1). Taxonomy (NCBI): domain Eukaryota; kingdom Metazoa; phylum Chordata; class Amphibia; order Caudata; family Ambystomatidae; genus Ambystoma; species Ambystoma mexicanum. The sequence goes on along the minus strand of NC_090927.1, from coordinate 1,243,533,708 downwards.
GGCAAACTCCTTAAAAGCATTTGTCCACTTTCCACCCACCCAATCCTCCGGCACCACACCAGTTAATTGTCCCTGTGAGTGAGGTCTCTTCACGCCAATGAAAGGCAAACATGGCAGCCTTGTCCGGGCGTCTGACAAAGGCAAAGGGTGATGCCTGCTTGCCGTGCCATCTGCTCCCCGCCCTGGTCCTGAATACTTTCTGACGAGGAAAGGGGTGATGAGCTACTACAGTAATTTTGTGCCCAGATGTCCCATAGTAAAATCTGCTCCTAAGTGCCCAAATGTAAATCATACCCTACTGTTATTTTCTGTCCTGGTGTCTCAATGGAAATTCATGTCCTACTGCCGGGGCCTCCAACCTTTTGTTGGCAATAAGCAACATTTTACTGTCAGATGGAATGGTGAGCAACTTCTATACTGTGGTGTACTATATTGGCACATGCAACATATTTAGTGGGTGCTCACATTATTGCAACACAAATCATCGCTATACTAAGCTTAATACTGCTAATAGAACACATTAGTGATCAGCAATTAATAGCAATCCCAACCAGGTACAACTCTAGTCCAGGCAATGGCCTTTAAGATTTTACAGTAAGTTAGTATTTAATAGAATATTTAGTAAATGTAGTGTCACACAGGGCTTTGTCAGGCACATGTGAATAGGAAATTGTTCAAAATCCTTTTAACTGTGTAACTGTTTATTGAGAGGCCACCCTCAACATGGGGGAGTTCATTCCCTCTCCAATGAAGGTGTCACGCAACAAACTGTTTAATGTAAATTCTTTGTTCAGCCCTATTTCAGCTTCATCTCATGCCCCTTGGATCCCTCCCCCTGTCCCACCAATGAGCAAAGAACCAGGCCGGGGTACAGGAAATATATTTATATTTATTTGAGTAATAGGTAACACATGTCACAGTAAACTACACACGCCACCATCTTTGTGGCTCACAATTAAAGTTTTTTTACATAAATAAATCGCACAAGTTGGTTGGGACTAACACATTTCACAATACTTAACTTTTTCCAGATTTCAATTCAAGAAATAATCAGCACTGGTCAATGAACAAAATCAATTACCATATGCAGTGCTGTGCAATTTTGATTTTTCTGCATGCTTAAAAAGGCTAGCAGTTTGGTTTACAGATTTGTACAAATTCAAATGGCAATTATTATGTCACCCACACTTTTGTTTTAAAATAAAGATAGGGTGATTTAGCAGTTGGTTTTTCAGACCTCCACCTACTTTGGTTTGTGTTGGGGAAGTCGGACAGAATAATTGGAATTATTTAGAAATTTTGGATTTCAGACCCCTCTCCACTTATAGGCCTTTGTTAGGGGGCGTTGGCAGTTTAGGGATTTTCATTTAGGCGCAAGGAGACCTCTCTTCCTTACAGAAGTCAGAGTCAACAGGACACATTTTTTTTTCTTTTCTTTATTTTATTGGTTTATACAAACCTTTAAAATGCATCCAGTTTGTCAGAACCCAATAGCCAATACAAAGCAAGACAAGACAAAGCAAAACATAGGCATGAGATAAAGTTCCGTCCTTTTGACAGGGATCAAGCCTTTGGTACCAAAGGAGCCTTATCGGGGAGTGCCCAATGTACTTCATCTGAAGGTTACGCAATGTTAAGCACTACCCTGAAGTCCCTGTACTGCGGCATCAGATAACTCAAGGTTCCTTTCAATCTCATGCAGAACAAGGTCAACACCCTTGTCAGTTTTGTATTGGAGCCCATAAACATCAAGTGCCACCATTCTTCAGCACTTCTCAGTGAGGACAAATTGGATTACCCAATTAAATTACAGGCTATAGCTTTCAGCGCACACTGGGAATGAGCTTTTTAAATTTTGAATGTTAACTCAAAATTACCTAGAATGTTTTGCTAAATGGGAATTAATTACATTAATATTCATTCAAATAGGCTAAGGATCTACACAGTTTTGCGCCCCCGCCCACTATAAAGAGAAAGGATTTAAGGCAAGCAGATTCTCCCACCTTTTGGTTTCAAATAGCTAAATTCTACTTACATTGAAAACCCCTGTTTAAATTTCAGGAAAGCCAGCTGCATTTCAGGATCCTGTTTGGGGACAGGGCAGGGGGCTGGTCATACCAATCTCTCAAGGATGGTCCCCAGCACTTCACTATAGGGCCCAGTCAGCTTTTAGGCCTCCCAGCAATAGACAACTCCACCCAGATGCATTTTCAGCAAATCTCCTTTGGTGTTTCCTTACGGCTGTGAGTTGGTACTTTTTAGTAGCTCTTCCCTTCTCTCATAGTGCACCCATTTTATATACCAGGGAGGACATCATCAAGATTTCAATATTGGGCACCCATTTGAAATCCCCCTTTTATTTCATCTCAACTTTTTGGCAAAAAGTAACAACAGCCATTTTCACACTATGTTGCAAAGGCGTGTGGCAATTTTCTGCCATTTATACAAAAAAACATAATAGTTCTGAACATGTAATTTACTCTCCAAATACCTAATTTTACCCTCCACCAGTGCGTTAACTCTTAAATTCAGTATATGTTCAGATCAGCCAGGAACACATTTTAGCTTGCCATTACATTTCCCTAAGTCGCAGGTGCATGAATTTTATTTCAACATCATTGCATGGAATTTATCTTTAAAATGACACATAAATGAATGCAGTATGACTTGTGGTTGCTGAGAACATTGCATACGTTATAATAGTCCTTTTAAACCTATGGGAAATCTTCCTGTCTATGCACATTGGAGCTCTCCTGTCTGCAGGCCATTTGCCATTCTTTGCCAGCATGTGACCAGAACTTCCTGGGCTGTGTTGTTACTAGCCACTTTGTTTTTTGAAGTTTGTAGGTTCCAGATCGTAAATACTTGGGATACATCAGCTACACAGAGATCTCCCACTGCAGATAATGAGCTAGGCCGGGCCTGGGATGTCATGAAACCCTTCTGACATCTGGCATTCTGCCCTGTTATCTGAAGTGGACCACCATTTTGATCTGAAAACCTTTTATTTTCTTGTATTTTTTTAGAGTTCAGCTTTCCTTGATTGCAGCCCCTGTCCACATTCCAGTCACAGACTGGCTTGGCCAATTACCCTCCACAGACTGAGCCTTCAGAGACAACAGACCTGGGGAAATTTTGTTTTCGACACCCTTCAGAGCAGGCCACAAGTTATTGCAGTTGTAAATAGCTGGGATGCAAGAGCCAGGCTTGCAGTGGGGGAAGCCATGTGCAGATTTTGCCCAGAGACACACTGATTGTCTTTGGCAGAAATGAACTCACATATTGCATTTCCTAACATCCGCCTTGATTCTTTGAAATACTGTGTATGTTACGGATCATGTTCATTTTGCTTTTGCATCAAAGGATTTGTTCTTTCTTTTCTAGAAATATTGTTTTTTAAATATGACAGCTGAAAGTACAGGGCTGTTTCTCTCAGTCATTAAAACATATTTAATAATCTGCTGTTCATTGTTATGCTGAAAAACTGTGTGTGAGTTGTCATATTGCACCACCATTTGATGGGTGGCAGTTTTAGTGAAAATGCTGCATTTATTTCTCAGCCAGAAATGTGATGTGCCTTTCCAATCTGCACTCAGATTAAATTTTTTCTTCAGCTTTCTCTCAGTTTCAACTGCAGAAAGACACCCACATAATCTGCGTAAACTTGTCCATTTTCAGCGTGATGGTTTTTGAAGGCTGGAATGTCATTTTTCCAGTGGGCCCTTCAGTTCTGTTGGTTTGGGGCCTTTGATTAAACCCTGCATGCTGCTCAGTTCTACCGTGATTCTTTCATTGGGAAGAGCAGGGTTGAGTGGGGTTTCATCCGAAGTCGCTTTTTAAAAATCTTTTGTCTTTCTGTTGGAGCCCATCTGGCTCAATGTCCTTCCTCAGGGAGTGGGCACTCCGGCCTTCACTTCTTTCTTTGGGTTGGGGGTGGTCACTTGAACCCCTTTCTTCCTTTGACCCAGGATTCCTGGGGTCCTCCCAGGACTCCCCTCTTGCCTTCCGGCTGGAAGTGAAGGAAGTTAATTATCTAGCAATAGACAGAAAAGAAAGGTTCAGTACTTTTTACACAACATATTTCCCCGGAAGATGGACATTGCATTCCATTAGAGAGAGATAACATTACATTAGAATAAATATAACATTTCAAAACATCCATTTGAGAGAAAAAAAACAGTGCATACTTTTTCATTTATATTTCCAAAGAATATTTGATTAAACTAATTACCTGTCCCCATCCAGGGTGTTCACTCTTCGGACCGATCCTCTGCTCGACTTTCACTTGCCTCCTCAATCAGTCATAAAGCTTGTCGGGAGGACAGCTTTTCAACGGATTGATGTGGACCCATGTTTCCTCTGTTTGGTCCCGTTTTCGGATGCGGATCGTGTAAGCAACAGGTGATATTTTATCTGCAATTTCAAAGGCACCACGCCAAGACGGAAAACATTTCTGTTTTTTGGTCTGATTCCTTTGAAAATTATACAGGTAAACCTGATCACCAACTTCATACTCCTTCTTGGTGGTCTTTAGATCATAATAGGTTCTTCATTCCTTTAGCCGAGTTTTCTTAAATAGCGCAGCAAAAGTGGAGGTGCTTCCTAAATTTTCAATGTACTCATGAGTGGTGGACACATTTATCCCTGTCTGCTCATGAGTTCTGTAGAGCAGATGCTGAGATAACACAGTTTTTTTTGTCTGGTCATGAGCTCAAATGGAGACATGTTTGTTGCAGAAGATGTTGTAGACCTAATAGCCATCAGGACAATCGATAATTGGATGTCTCAACTGGGTCCAGAGTCTGCCACAAACTTCTTTAAGACACCCACAATTGTCTTGTGTCTCTCTAACCCCCAGAATGAGGCCAGGTGGTAGGCAATGTGGAGTTTTCTTTTTACCCCTAGAATCTCCCACGTCCTCCCCATCACCTCATTTGTAAAATGACTTCCTCGATCCGATTCAATCCTTTGCGGGAGGCTCTCTTTACCAACAAACCATCTTGGATCTGGAGCATCTTGAAAAACTTCATCAACACTGGAGATCCTCTTTAACGGTATAATCCGACTCTGTTAGAGGAAAACTCACAAGGTCTTCAATGTGTTGATAGAAGTGTCCACTGATATGATCCTCTTTCTGTGCAGTGATCAAATCTGCATTGAGGGTATCTTTACTCCACTGGGCAGTGGGGAGTTCACTGTTCCCACAAGTTTGTGACCTGGTGACAGCAGCAACTTGGTTTTCCCCCAACAGGTGTCCCATATTTATGAAATCCCCCTGCAGAGCTCTGGTTTTAGCCAGCTGGTCAGCCAGGCCATTCCCAGTCTTATCTGGTCCCTCTATTTGGGAATGACCCCTTATTTTCTTCTAATAGATGGTCATCTCATTGGAGGTCACCAGATCATCAATTGTCTAGATCAGTTCGGAATGTTTTAAGGGTTTATTGTTGGCACAAAGCATGCTTCGATTCTTCCAATTAATCAGGTGCTCCACAAACCCATTCCTGACACAATCTTATTCTGTGTTTATAACCAGTTCATTGAGTTTGTGGTGCAATGCTATGAGGATGTCTTGATGAACAGCAATCATCTCTGCAACCTGTCTTCTTCGGGGTCCTATTTTGTAACCAGAAGAGGGTTCCGGGGTATCATTCACCCAGGCATTCCCAATGCCAGCCACTAGTTATTTTTCCTTATTCTTATCAACATGGTAGGAGCATTCATCCACATAAACTGTGGGTATTCCCTGACACGTGTCTTCTTCGTAGACCTTGTGTGAGACCTTGTGTGAGGAAGTTAAGTACGCCCCCATGTTCTTGTTGGTAATAAGACTTTCATCCTTGAGACAGTTTTCTTGAACACAATCATGCAAGTCCACCCACATTTGCGCTAGTGGCCTCTTCTTGTTTTGGCCCTATCTGACCTCCACAGGAAAGCCTTGCATGTAGAGAATCCAGGAAGTAATTCTGGAATCACTGACGTTCCCCACCCAGATTCTATCATTTTGGAGACATTGCAAGGGCTGGTGAGAAGTCTCAACAATGTTGTGCTTCCCCTGGATGAATGGGAAGTCATTTTTCATTGCTCATACCTTTGCCAGGAGTGCCTTCTCACAGTCATTGAATTTTACCTCCACAGAAGACAAAGTCTTGCTCACGTACAAGATGACTTTGTAGACCATGTTATGCTTTTGATGCCCAGCGTAAACAACAGGTCCCACCCTTTCAACCGAATTATCCATATCCACCTCCACAATGCTTCCCTTTTTTAGGTGGAGGCCCCTTCGGCAACCAACCATGGGGACCCCCACAATGGGGACCGCCCCCCAGAGGAGGCAGACCAGGCAACAAGCAACACAGGAGGCAGCCGAAATACTGACATCACAGGACGTGATCTCCACGACTCCTATTTTCAATCTAGCAAATATTGAACTCACTAAAGAACAGAAATGTCTTCTGAATAAACGGCTCACATTCATACCGGCCAGGCAAACAGACTGGTACGACCTGGAAATGAAAATCAGAACATTCCTACGTAAAGTTAGACTTTGCACTTTCTTCAAACAACATGAACTTGACACACAGGAAGAAGTGGAAGACTACACCCGAAATCCGTCTTTACACCCATGGACAACCAAATACCATTAGAATTGATAACATTCGCGAAATGCATCCTCCAGGATCTGGAAAAATTGAAGACCAAAAAAACAAAACTCAAACACAATCTAACCTGGAAGGAGAGACAAGCCCTCACAGACCTTATACCGGAAACCTACCGACCGCAACACCCTACTGCACCACACCAGTAATCATCTGAGTCACACAAGAGCCAACTTACCATACGGTCAGTTTCTATGCATCAGGAGAAACTGTACTTCCAAAGAAAACTTCAAAAAACACTCCCAAGACCTTTCCAACAGGCTCAAGACCAGAGGATACCCAGCATCTACACTCAATCAAGCAGCCAAAAGAGCCCTTCACACCAACAGAGACACACTATTGGAACAAGACAACACAACACGACAAGCCGCAGGAGATGAAGACCGACTGACATGTGTGATTACACATGGACTACACACATCCCAAATGAAGAAAAGCATAAGGAAACATTGGCACATAGCCAAATAAAATCTACCAGAAGACCCAACCCCTCGTTTTGCTTACAAACGAGGTAAGAACCTGAAGGAGTCCCTGGTCCACTCTCCGTTCCAACCAGATCTAAGGCATCAGTCTCAAAGAGTCCTACGACCACTACAAGGTCATTACCCCTGTGGCAACTGCACCTCATGCAGGTTTACGGAAAATTGAAATCGTTCCAAATAGGTCAACGGGAATGGCATCTCCGAGACCACACAAACTGTAAAAGCGAATGTGTGGTATATTGTATTCAGTGCCCGTGTGGCATGAAGTATGTGGGCCAGACCATGAGAGCAGTCAACCTATGCATCTCAGAACACCGTTCAAGGATAAGGTGCAAGAATACAACCGCCCCATTGGTGACACACTTCATCGCAGCCAAACATACCCCCAATGATCTTTTCTGGTGGGTACTGGAGAAAGTGAAGGGAGGCCCTAACCCCTTGAAAAGCCTTCTACATCGAGAGTCTAGGTGGATTGATCGGCTGGACGCTTATCACCACGGTCTGAATGAGTCTTTTCAACCGAGCATATTCTGATCGCACATGCTCGAAGAAGTATATGAATATCCGCCACTTACCAGAGAGACAGACACAAAAAATCAATGCCCCACAGTCTGTCCACCTCGAAATCCACACAGTTCAGGACTGCCATGAATACTCCTGGCCATCAGGGGGGCGGGTAACTCATCCCCACCCCCACAGGGGCAGACTCTACACCCCGCACCTTCCATATCACCAACGGCACACACGAACCCCAGTGGATCTTGCAAAAAATCTTTTGCCATGAACACTACTGGCCACCAGGGGTGCCGGGTGATCCATCCACACAGGGGCAGACCCAACACCCCGCTCTTTTTTTAAAAATGTCACCAGAAGTGCACACGAGACCCAGCGGACCTCGCAATTCCTTGCCATCCGTCATTTTAGATGACGTGTCTACCCGATGCATTTCTGCAGACACACAGCCCGCAACAGTTAATTCTGCGCAGACACACACCGATGCAACATTCTCTGGTGCAGCCTCCAACGTCCTCACCGGCAGGAGAACTGCACACTGTGACACGCTCACTCCAGCGACACGCCCACTCCAGTGACACACCCAGGCGCCCTCCACTCTCCGTGTAGCACACAGCAGCCAATCAGAAGGCACGCTACGTTACGAGCCCCTGGCCCATGACACGGCACCAATGAAATTCCATCCCGTTCCCAATGGTCGCCATAACTACCCTTTAGGCATCTGAGTACACAGAACTCCTGCACGCAGAACGGCGCTCCGACAGCCGCAGACAGGAGACGCCGACACAGCAACAAAGAGCAGAGACCTAGGTGCCTCTCTCTCTCCCCCCTTCTGGTAAAATAAGGCAACATTGATCAAGTCCCTGTTCCCGTGCACATTAGACACGGGACCCATACGAGAAGACACGACAACTCTCTCTCTCAATTTCACCCAGAGATACACATCAGTAACACGCTTTCTCTTCGAAAACAGATACCTTCTGTATGCATAGAAGAAAGCGCACCAGTGGAATGGCCGCCCCCGAGCAACGGTTCTGAAACCAATATAGCCCCGGGAAGTCGGCATTTTGGGCACCACGGATATCCAGATTGATACCAAGACACCAGGACCAAGGTAATCTGTTATCAAAGCCCGGCACTCTACCAACACCCCTTTCACCTTAGGGTTACTGGCTAGAGTTGACCCTTTTTCTTTCCTTTCTCCATTTCTTGTCTCCTCACCCACACCCTTACAGGCCCCGAGGACTACACGTGGAAGTTCCGTGCTGCCTGCCCACAGAAACCACCTGCCATAGGTCCCATGCGAGTGCCCGACCCTCCCTGGATTCCCCAAGATTCTTGGGATCATGATACCGACAACGCCACAAGCCTAGCCGGTACAGAGAGCGTCTTAATTTATTTACCTAAGCTGCACTATCAGCTATTTAAACCTGAGGTAACCCCACATTTCTCTACTCCCTCACACAGGGTCTACCAATTGGACGCACTGAAGAAGGTGCCTAGTACCGGGCAAGTACTTTTAAGCACCGAAACGTGCACCCACTCAACAGCACACAGATGAAGACTGAGGACAGACTATGTACCCTCTTTTCCAGCCCCTAGTGTGTTAAATGAGTGTTTGAAAAGCACGTTGGCTAAATATAGAGATATCCCATAAAGTCCAAAACTTCAGACCCTAAAAAGTCAACCCTGAGCACTGAAGTTGTGAGAACTATTGAGAACACTTTGCTCAGCATACCAACCCTCGAGGCAACTGAACCTCAAGATTCATGTGATATTTCACACAGATCCAATAATTGTTCTGTTTGATTATATGTCACACAAAAAAGGCTACAAGAAGTAGTTAAGCCAGATTCAGGCTTTTTTCCTTTCACTGTACACCAATTGTTTAGCACTAAGGAGCTGGAGTGCAACATGTTTATACTTCGTTTTACTTTTGTTTCTTTTTTTTTTTTTTTTTTGTGTATAATCAAAATTAGATTTTTACAAAAGTCGAACAACAGAAACTTTCTTTCTTACTTAGTCATCGACTACAAAGAGTAATCAACCATCTCCTATGTCAAAGGAAATGTTCAAACCGCAACGACATGAAGATCAAACAGTTTCAGTTTCTTGTCTTAGCCGAATTTTCTCCAAAGCAATGTCTATTAATGTAGATGCGGTTATTAACCAGCTTGTTTTAGCACCCGTAATCAAACGGTTCCACCATGTATTGTAGTCCATAACATAGAAGATGATTTAACTATGTGTCCAATGAAGGCTTCTCTTTTGTGATCAATAGACGGACACGCCATCAAAAGATGTTTAATGGTTTCTGTTGTTTTAGGATCATTGCAGAGTCTGCAAGATTTTTCTTTCGATACGGACCACATTGCCAAGACTTCTTGTGTCGGCAGAACATTTATGCGGGCTTTAAGTAGAGTTCTCATAAGACGTTTGTTTGGGTATTTCAGACAATACTCCATTGGTTGTTTTAATTTATTGCAGATTGGCAGCAGATGGGCTAGTAACATATTCGCAATTGCGCAGTCATTTGTCCTTATCCAATCTACCCATTCCATTTTTGATTTTATTCGCATTGGATTCTGAATTAGCTCCTCTTCTGAGCAGGCTATTTCTTGTAGCGTATGCTTTTGTTTCTCTGCCCAATCGATGAGGGATTTGTTAGTTCCCTTTGATATTTCTTCAGAAATCACTTTATATATTTCCAAACTGTCTTTGTTCCGCAGTTTTCTAGAAAGCTGGATCGTAGACAGGGCAACAGCCGCCTCCAAAGAGAGCAGCCCGAGTTCACGTCTTATCGGCGCCATTGCTGTTGATTTGGGCAGACCTAAAGTTGTTCTCCAAATAAAGCCTTCTAGCTTAACCCATAGGGTCGCTGTAATGGAGAGGTTCGCGTCCATGCCGTATGTCAAGGCTGGGACTATTTTGGACCTGTAGAATTGAATTGCAGGGAGAAGACTGAATTTACCATACTTTCTGTCCACAGCACGTAATTGCGCTGTTAGGTTTTTAGTTTTGGTCCACAGAGTTTTTTGCATACTGAGGGATTTTTTTGAGCTGTCAATGGTTATTCCCAAATATTTAACTGAGGATACGACTTCAATTTGTGTTTGATTCAAAACCCACTTTGCCGAATCTTTTTTCTTGCGTCCTTGCTTTTGGAGGATCAGAATTTTCGTTTTATAGTTATTTATCTCCAGGTTGTTTTTTTCCATATATTTTTGCAAGTTATCCAGTTGACGTTGGAGGCCCACCTTCAGCTGATCTAAAATAATAAGATCGTCTGGGTACAGAAGTCTCGCAATCGTTGTAGTTCCTATTTTTGGAGGAAACGATCTGATAGAATTTTGTGTGGTTTGAAAGTCTCCAAGAAAAGAGATAAAAAGGGCTGGAGCCAAGGGACAGCCTTGTTTGACTCCTCGGTTTGAAGTTATTGGATTGGAGAGTAGGCCACTGTTGTTTAGCCTGACCAATATTTCAGTATCCGTATGCAAAGCCATGATGGGATCGAGAATCTGGCTAGGGCAGTTCCACTTATTCAGCCTGGCCCACAGTTTGTCTCTGTCTACTCTGTCGAAAGCTTGGGACAGGTCGACGAATGCAAGGTAGATTTTCGGTGAACCACGTAGGACTTTTTCTTTTAGGATGTTAAGGATCATTAAGTTAACTGCAGGACTGGCATTTTTTTGAAAACCTGTTTGCAGTATATCCATGGCCGGAGATGTTGTTGTCCAGTTCCGAAAATGTTTCAACAAACAAGTAGCGAAGACTTTTCCAATAACGTCCAATAAGGCAATTGGTCGGTAGTTGGAAGGATCTTCCCTCATAACCTTTTTAAATATCGGAACGATAATTGCTCGCGTCCAGGAGCTGGGGATTATCCTTTGTTCCGTACAGTGCTTGAAAATCAGGCTCAGGACTGCTGACCATTCTTCTGGATGTTGCTTCAGATCGCTGTTTGCCAGCCCGTCCGGTCCCGGGGCCCGTGAAGGTTTCAATTTCGTGATAATTGCCTTTATGTCATCTATGTCGGATAGGTCCACCCAGTTGGCTTTAGATTTAAATGGCCGGTGTACCCTCTCAATATCAGAAGGAGGGTAGTCAAATAGTTTGTAGAAATGTTTGAACCAGCTTTCTTCCGACACAGCGTTTATCATTAGCGAGTTCGAATGATGGTTCATGTCGTTAATCAGTTTCCAAAATTCCCTTGATCTTTTGTTGGCAATAGTTGTCATCATACATTCTGCATCGGCTTGACAGAGTAAAGCTCTGTTACTTCTAAGCCACTGTCTATAAGATCTGAGCTCCGTTTGGTATGCTTCCCATATGTTAATAGAGTTCATCATCGATGCCTCTTTTTTTAGTTTCCTTAAATTGCGTCGTCTAAGCACTAAGGCCCTGTTATAAGTGTGGTTTAAATTTTCAGGTCTGTTGCTCACTTTTTTCCCAGGTTTTTTAAATTGCAAAAGTAAGGGAATGTAGCTGCTCTTAGATGTTTCTTCGTTTGCTTCGGTATCTCTAGTGAGCGATTCATATTCCTTGCTCAGATATTTGACGTCCTTTGCCGTCATACGCAAGCGAGAGCGTTGGACGTTTGATTCAAGTTTTGTGGTGAAAAATTGCTGGACTCCTCTCTTCGTTCTACATATAAGATGTAGCAGGTTATGATCGCTTTTTTCCATTCTGATTACTTCAAAGGTAGTAATACTTGCATCAATACTTTCTGCAACAAAAATATAGTCCAGAGTTGATGACGATTGTTCCCGCTCCCATGTAGGAATTATGGAATGGTTTGTCGAGTTCGCCGCATTGCGTAGGTTTTTGGAGTTCATTAGATCAAGCCACTTCGAACCTCTTTTAGCTGCGGGCGTTGACTCAGATTCTTTTTGACAATTACAGTTCAGGTCACCACAGATGAGGATGTTAGAGGTTTTGTGTTCTATCATAATTTCGTCGATGATCTTTGTGGCTTCATCACAAAATTTATCAGTGGACATTCTTTGAGGGTTCCAGTATGTATTGACAATTGCCCAAATCTCAGCATCATTTCCGTGGGTTATTCTTACAAGCACTCCCAAAAAGGCATAGGTGGCTGCAATTATCTTAAGAAGTTGAAGATTGGACCCAGACCGGATGGCAGTTAGGAGACCCGCAGACGGTCTGCCAAAGGGGCCCTGTAGCGCCGGCGAGATCGCAATCGTGTAACCGTCAAGTGCCGGTTTATTCAAGAGCCACGTTTCCTGGAGGCAAATGATGTCATGGGTTCCCAGATTGTAGCTGACAATCTTGGTAAGATGCGTATGACCTCTCGTATTCCAGGATGCTATAGATATTCTGTCATTTATTTGATCTTGGTTTGTGCAGTCGGGTCGCCGATGGAAATGAGAGGCTTCCCTTATTTGCTGCTATTTCTTATGTCCCGGGGTAAAGGCGTTACGAAGCCAGGACCACGTATCCTTTGTGGCTGTGCAGTGCCGATGTGAAGCGGACTGGACGGCATCTTGTTTAGCTCGTGGAATTACTTTTGTTTCACCTTTGTATATATGTGTCACTGTAAACTGTTCAATACACACTTGTATTATATTATACAATTTGGTTCCTTTCACTGCATACATTTTATTTTTTTTATTAGAACTATTCGCATATGGTCTTTCTTCCTTTCAACGAATATAGAGCCTTGTCTAAAAAAGTGGCCTTTGAATGAAATATAGGTAAAGATATAGACCACCACCACATGCAGAGTCATGTGAAGAGTTCCTCAGTAGTCCCCTTGTCTGATAACTAGTGTTGATTCAGTTCATGACAAGAAAGGAACAAGTTTATGCCCCCATTTAAAACAGGAGGGCTACACACATTTGGCTAAACGGGAGAGGGGACAATTTTTTCCTGTTGACATGCTTTTGATGCACACTGCTGTTAGGAAAGTATCTGAGAACCCCGTCTGCAAGAAGAACTCCTTGTTCATTATGGGGTAAGCCAAACAAGGAGCGTGGGAAAGGCTTCTTTTCAGTTGATCAACTGCCTCGGCTCGTTCCAACTGCACTCCCACTTGACATGGCCTTTAATAAATGGACCAAGGGTCGAGTGAACTCTGCATAGTCTTCAATTAACTCTCGACTATAATTAGTGAGTCCAAGGAGACTTCTTAATTCTCACAGGGAAGTAGGGTTTTCTAATTTCAATAATGATTCCACCTTCTTCGCCTAGGGATTAAGACACTCAAAGGTGATCTTGTGCTCTAAGAAGTTTACTTGTGTCTTACATCACGGTGACTTCTGATGTCAAGCTAGAAATTATATTGTGCCTCCTATTGCTATGAATATATGAATATTGGCCTACGCCAAGCTGCTAACAAGCTGCTTATAAACTACATGTGAATAAACTCGCATTGCAAGGTCCTGACCTTAGAAACCATGTAAACTGTCATTTTGGGTCAAGCCGCCATTTTAGGTTTTCTTGCTCTATAAAGTCACCATGTGAGCTAAAATGGTAGCCTGTTATTCAGAACAGAACTCGATTGTCATGACCTCTGTACAGCTAATGTATAACTTGCCTGCAGGCCACTTGTTAGGGTCATGAGCTGAGACCTTGTCCTTCTGCTGACCTGTGTGCAATGGATTACCTGTATCACCGAAACTGATCTATAATTGAATGAGAACACCTGCTTAACTATATTGTATAAATTAAGTCCCGCATTGTAATGTTAGGCCTAGAGCATACATTATTACCATTTCTTCTTGTTAATGTATAAACCTAAGATGAACTAGATTTGACCTGGCAAGGGACCTTAGAGCAGTAACATATGTATGGAATGGTTAACCTGAAGAAAGGCTGGACAACAGGCTGGAGAAATGTATAAAAGCCTGACTGTTTCAATGAATATTTGCACTCACTGAGCACACCGAACCACGCCGGGGTTCGCTGTGTTGTACTGAGGGTCGATAGCTATCTGAATTTTGTTCTGTTCTTTTGTAACTGGATTCAGTATAAAATAAAGTACTTTGTATGTTCCTTTGTAACCTGTGTTTGGTGTGTTTCCTTTTTGGTTACCCTGCCTCATATTATTTCCTTGTTTTCACACTGAATGGACAGTTTTTTTTCCAGGTTTCTACAACTGGGTTAGAACATAGGATATTTCTTCTATGAGTTCCTCCACAGTTGAGCTGTTGATCAGAACATCAACCACATTGGACACATTTCCCCCTTTGCCCAAGTTGGTCATTGCCTTATGTAGGACGATGAACTAATTGCCAGAGTTGATGTATCCTAAGGGTTCGGGTCCATGTATTCTGCTGCCCCCAAAAGTAAAGGCAAGTTTGTACTGCTCTTCCCTCCCCGCGGGTACTGTCAAGTATCCGTTGGTCAGATCAATGGCAGCCATCTCAGGATCTGTGGGTGAATTAATAGATGTGCGTCCACATATGTATGAGTCCACTGAAAAGATATCTTGGAATTCCATCAACACCTGCTCAGCTTTTGTCTTTGCTCCTCAGTCTCACAGGCATTAGCAAGATTGATCCTTTCCTCGACCATCTGCTTGAAGCCTGGAAAGACGTTGGGCTTGGCAATTTCAGCGGTAACCTCTAGTTGGGTGGCTAGACCTCTTTTGATGGTGTTGACCTTGCCAATAGCTTCCAGGGATTCGAGGTTGTGGTCCTTGAATCTGAACACTACCCCCTCCCTCCTGATGTCACAGGTCACCTCTTCCACACTCTAGGGGCAGGAACAGTACTCCATGAAATTCCCATCATGTCTAGTAAAAATATCTTCTGAAGAGATACCGTCGCTGATGTCGAACCAGTTGTTTGGGATTGGTCCCATGATTTCAGTACCTAAATCAATAGAATGATGTTGGGCATCAACCACAATTTCAATAAAGTTGTCTGCACCCAAAGTGATACTAGGAGAGTTGCTGTTATCCACCAATATTCGAATGGTGTTGTGTTTTACGTCTACTAGAGGTGTCGGATTTAAAAAACAAACTTTTGTAGGAGATGGGAATTCAAATTTATATAGGTGTCCTGATGTTTGAGGTTCTGTCCTTGCTTAATTTTGAGGGGAACAGTGATTTGTCGTAACCTGTCCTGCGTTGGTAACCTCTTCTCGCACTTGAACATAAACCACATAAGGCAGCAACTGCGCTGTCCGGAATGCTTTTTTGGTGTTGTTAAAGCCCGTGAGGTTACCCTGCAGTTGTGACCAGGCTGTATCATTATCCCCTTAAGTGCTAAGGATAAGATTGCTTGTCCTAGGTGGATGGGATTCCCCATTATGATATTTTTTCTTAGCAGTTAAGTGGTTAATTAAGTCAACATTGATTGCTCATAGAATCAGCCTTTTCTCTCCTCCAGGGTGTAAAGAAAGTGTGAATTATTTACCAGCCTGGTGATAATTTTCGCAATATTGAACTCTGACATTGTGTGACCTTGGGCAATTTTCTGTGTCGGAGATCGGACATTTGTAAAGAACATTTTGCAACTAACAATGGGCAGTTTTGGGGAATCCTCTTTTTCCTCCAATTCTTTGCTGTCCCATTTTACCTGGAGGTACTTCTTAGAACCTGTTTGGGGGAAGGACAACTCAGTTTCTATTCTATCTGGCTCACATTTTGGGGTTTGATAGTTTATTTTCTGGGTCAGTCGCCATATTTGCCCTGTCCCACATTTTTCTTTGGGAGGGATCACTCCATTTTTGAAAGAGAAGGTCTGCTTACCTGAATTCTCTGGGCACTCTTCTCTTTCAAAGGTTATGATCTTGATCTACACGGGCTGAGAGGTTTCTAGGGGTTCTGTCTGGGTGAGAAAGAAAGCTTCCTCTAGGGCTTGGCATCTCCCCTGCACCTGAGCCCCCTCCTGTTACGAAGTTCGTTGGTCGTGTAGAGTATGAACAACCCCTCTGTCCCCAAGAAACACCCTGACGGTTTAGTAATATCGTCAGTGTGAATATTAAGGCCACAGGTGGAAGTCCGGAAAACCAGGACGCGGGAACAGCCGGAAGAACCCCTTGAGCGCTGTAAGGAAAGGTACAGTGGTTAAGTAAAGAAACAGGGCCTGACTACCTTTATGTGCATAACCCCAAAATCCCTGAATACCTGTGAGGTCTTGGGTCAAGGCGTGTGTCTCCTAGCTGTAGCTGGAACAAGCTGTAGGGTAGAACAGGTAACCACCTATTTGTAGGACTGAGGCCCTAGCCAGTGAAGGGTTAAGCAAGTGGAGTCCGTGGAGCAAGCGTGGGTCGGTAACAGGCAAATCCAAAAGTACATGAAGGGCTAGGCAAGAGGAATCCGTGGAGCAAGCGTGGGTCGGTAGCAGGCAATTCCAAAAGTACTTGAAGGGCTAGGCAAGAGGAATCCGTGGAGCAAGCGTGGGTCGATAACAGGCAAATCCAAAAGTACTTGAAGGGCTAGGCAAGAGGAATCCGTGGAGCGAGCCGAGGTCAGAATCAGAGCAGGTCCTTGAACGAACAGAGAACGTCACGTGATCCAAAACAAGACAGCTGTGAAGCAACGCCCTCGGTTCACAGACTCCTTTTATCCTCGGAAGGGTCGTACGTAGAGTCACGTGTGATGCGAACCGAAAGTGTTGCCATGCTGCTAGGCAACAGAAGTCACGTGATCCGTGAAGCGCCGGGAAGCGCCGGTCTCCGCAAGGGATGTGAGTTCCTGAAATGACGGAGCCTCCAGTTGATCTGCCACCGCCGTGAGGGGCGATAAACACCCGTTACCCCAAACCTGTCATGCCGTGCCCTGCTGTGTGCGACGTGAGTGGGGAGCATAATGCATGAGTGTCGGGGAGTGCTGGAATGGGTAGACAAGGAGGGGCGAGCGGAATGGTGTGTCCGCGGTCTAGGTAGCGGTGTGACAGAATCCCCCCTCAAAGGCCCACGACCCCGTGGGCTCGCAGGATTGTCCCTATGAAAACGAGAAACCAGAAGCGGAGCCTGGACATCCCGGGAGAGAACCCAAGAGCGATCCTCGGGACCATAGCCCAGCCAGTCCACCAGGTATTGAAGCCGACCCCGATGGAAACGGGACCCAAGGATGGCACTGACCTCATAAACATCCTGAGAAGCCACCGAGACAGGAGCGGGCGGGACCAGGACACGGGTAGGAGCAAGGTAGGGTTTCAGGAGAGAAGTATGGAAGACCGGGTGAATCCTCCAGGAAAGGGGAACCGAAAGCTTGAGAGCCACGGGATTCAAGACCCTGGCGATCCTATAAGGGCCCACAAAACGAGGCAACAACTTCGACAACCAGGGATCCGCAAATGCCTGGTTGAAAGCCACACCCGGTCACCCACCCGATACTCCGGGGCTGCAGCCCGTTTACGGTCAGCCTTCTTCTTCATGACTGTTTGGGCCTCACGGAGATGGACCAAGGTCTGGGCATGGACACCGGCCAGATCACGAACACAGGCATTAGCAGCGGGAGTAGCAGAGGGAAAATCAGGAAGTGGAAGGGCACGCGGATGCTGCCCGTATAGAGCATAAAAGGGCGAGAAACCAGTGGTCGAATGACGGGAGTTATTATATGCAAATTCAGCAATATACAGTAGTTTGGCCCAAGAGTCCTGGTACTGGAGGGACAAACACCGCAAATACTGCTCCAGAGCCTGATTTACCCGCTCGGTCTGCCCGTCGCTTTCGGGGTGATAAGCCGAAGAGAAGCGAGCATCGATCCCCAGAAGTCTGGTGAGAGCGCGCCAGAAACAGGACGTGAATTGTGACCCACGGTCTGATATGATGACCTGTGGCAAACCAAAGAGACAGAAGACAGATCTGAAGAATAAGCGAGCCAGGGCTGGAGCAGATGGTATACCAGTACAGGGGATAAAGCGGGCCATTTTGGTGTACGAATCGACAATAACCCATATGGTATCGTAGCCCTGCTTGCGGGGTAGGTCAGTGATGAGATCCATCGAGACGGTGTGCCATGGTCTGGGAGGTACGGGTAGCGGCAAGAGTAGCCCTAAAGGCCGTCCTTTGCGGGTTTTACATTGGGCACATATGGAACAAGTGTTAACATAATGTTCGACATCTTTTCTCATGGAAGGGCACCAGCGTTGCAATAGGTCCAGAGTACGCTGTTGCCCGGGATGGCCGTTTACCGCAGCATCGTGTGACCATGTTAACGCCTGGTTGCGTACGTCACACGTAGGAAGGAACAATTTATCGTGGATAAAAGGTAACCCCTCGTGAAGGGCAATGTCCCATTCGTTGAGTGCCTGAGGGTTCTGGGAAACCCAACGCCTGATGTCAGTAAGCATGGTGGGGGATGGAGTACAAGTACAGATGACATGGCCCTTTCCTAGCAGTGTGTCGGGGTACACGGACAAGGACTCCCCTCCGGGAGAACGGGATAAGGCATCAGCTTTGCCATGAATGCGTCCTGGTCTGTGCTTGACCACAAAATCGAAAGCGGCAAAAAACAAATGCCAACGCACCTGTCTGCTGTTTGCACATTTTAGAGAGGCCAGGTCCTGTAGGTTTTTGTGGTCTGTGTATACCACTGTCTGATGTTTTGCTCCCATGAGATGATGACGCCACGTTTGTAAAGCATCCTTGATGGCCAATAACTCTTTTTCGGTTACCGTATAGTGTGATTCAGCCACCGAGAACTTACGTGAGTGATAGGCCACTGGATGAAGACAACCCGTGGTCAGGCATGGTTGAGACAACACTGCGCCTAGAGCAAACGAGGAGGCATCTGCCTCCAGAACGTAGGGGAGATCGGGATCAGGATGCTGCAAAACAGGGGCGGACACGAACCTGGCCTTGAGTTCCTCAAAAGCCTTCTGGTGAGTGGAGGTCCAAGTGAACGGGACCAGGGGGCTGGTCAGAGCGGTCAGTGGAGAAACAATAGAAGAGAAGCCGACGATGAATCGCCGGTAAAAATTTGCGAAGCCGAGAAAAGACTGGAGTTGTTTCAGTGTAACGGGAGTCGGCCATTCAGTGACGGCATGGACCTTAGATAAATTCATGGACAGGCCTCCAGGGGATATGTGAAAGCCCAGAAACTCCACTTCCTTAGAATGAAATAGACACTTCTCAGGTTTGGCAAACAAGGCATTAGCCTTAAGGCGAGAGAGCACTTCCCTAACATGCCCGACGTGTTCCTCCGGGGAGGATGAATAGATCAGTATATCGTCCAGATAAACCACCACGAACGTATCCAGGATGTCCGAGAATACGTCATTGACAAAACGTTGGAACGTGGCAGGAGCATTACAAAGCCCGAAGGGCATTACAGTGTATTCGAATAAACCCTGTCGGGAGCAAAACGCTGTCTTCCACTCATCCCCAAGCCGCATGCGAACTAGATTGTACGCCCCTCTGAGGTCCAGCTTGGTAAAAACGGATGCTTTAGTCAACCTGTCCAGTAGCGTGGATATGAGCGGAAGAGGGTACCTGTTCTTTATAGTGATGGCATTTAGCCGTCTGTAGTCCACACATGGACGGAGATCGCCCTCTTTTTTCGGCACAAAGAAGATCGGACTAGCAGCTGGAGAACAAGAAGGACGTATATGACCCAATTCCAGAGCTTTCTGTATGTAATCCTTAAGGGCTTGCTCCTCTGACCGTGACAACGAATAAATCCTACCCCTGGGAATAGGAGCATCCGGAACCAGGTCGATCGGACAATCGTACGGTCTATGAGGGGGAAGGCCCTCAGCAGTGGCTTTATCGAACACCATGTGAAAATCGTGATAGGCCGCAGGTATGTTGGCTGTGACAGCCCCCACAGTGTGTGAAGGCACAGGGTCCGAAACCGTGTCGTTGAGATGGGTGGCGGTCATGGCACCAAGAATCGAGGCAGGAGTGGACAGTGAATCTGTGTCGATGAGACAGTAATGTTGACACAGATCCGACTCGAACGTGACCTGTCCGTTGCCCCAATTGATCAATGGATTATGTTGCCGTAACCATGGTATTCCCAGTATGATGCCGAACAGTGGTGTGTTAATCAGATCAAATACCAGGGTTTCTCTATGGTTGTTTTGAATCACCACTTCCATAGGAGCGGTTTGGAACCTGATCGGACAGGAAGATAGCGAAGTACCGTCCACAGCATGTACTGGTTCTGGATGTTCCTTCCTAACCAGGGGCAGGTTGAGATGATGGGCCAGGGAGATATCGATGAAACAACCAGTGGCCCCGGAATCGATCACAATATGGACTATGTGTTTGATCTCCCCAGTGGGTTTTAGCAGGGCATGGACCTCTATCGGTCTGACAGGGCCAAAGGCAGGTTCGGAGGGGGTCAGAGATAGGCTCGCCGGTGCCCCCTGTATCATGGGCGAGCCCTCGGAAAACCCGATGCTTTGTTCTTGGGGCGTCTGGGGCATTCCCTTACAAAGTGTCCGTTCAACCCGCAATAAAAGCAGGCATTGTCATTTCTCCGGCGTTCTCGTTCGGATAGGGTTATCGGACTACGGACACCTCCTATTTGCATGGGTTCAACAGGGGCGGTGGATATGGGATGTCCAGAGTGGGCAGAAAAAGACGTTTCGGCCCTTCTCTCGGATCTCCTTGCGTCTACTTGTAACGCAAGATCCACCAAATCCGAGAATACCGAGGGAAGGGCAGGAACCGCTGAGAGAGCATCTTTCATGGAGTTGCACAGGCCACGGTAGAATACGATTGCTTTTTTCTCCTCTGGCCAGGATGTCTCAGCAGCGAGTTGGTTATACTTAGTAATGTACTCTATCAAAGTTTGTTTGCCTTGTGTTAGATCTAGGAGTTCGAGGTCTCTGGAGTGGGCTTTATACCGTGTATCAAAGACTTTGGCCATTTCTGATACAAGAAGATCGAAGTCGTAGAGGGCGGGATGGTCGTTCTCTAGCATCGGATTGGCCCAGGTGGCCGCTACCCCAGACAAATGGGATAGAAGAAATGCGGCCTTTGTAACAGAATCGGGGAACGCTAAGGGTCTACACAAAAAGTGTAGCTTACATTGATTAATGAAAGTACGATACCTCCGAGGGTCCCCCTGGTAACGTTCGGGGGCAGCAAGGGGAACAGGCGTAGGAAGCAGTATGGGAGTGGGTGCAGGAGCCATAACCGGGGCTGGTTGGTCTGAGGGGACTGTGTCACCGAATTCAGCATCCGAGGGTAAAGGAAAACGTGTGCTTTGGAGGGCATCCAGACGGTGGTGTATTGCTGCCGTGGCGGTAGTCATGTCGGTCCTAAGGGCCGCCACGGCTTGTAACAAGGCGGTCACTGGATCCCCGGCGGCGGGATTCATACTCTGGACGACCAAAAAAGGGCTTCACAGTCTGTTACGAAGTTCGTTGGTCGTGTAGAGTATGAACAACCCCTCTGTCCCCAAGAAACACCCTGACGGTTTAGTAATATCGTCAGTGTGAATATTAAGGCCACAGGTGGAAGTCCGGAAAACCAGGACGCGGGAACAGCCGGAAGAACCCCTTGAGCGCTGTAAGGAAAGGTACAGTGGTTAAGTAAAGAAACAGGGCCTGACTACCTTTATGTGCATAACCCCAAAATCCCTGAATACCTGTGAGGTCTTGGGTCAAGGCGTGTGTCTCCTAGCTGTAGCTGGAACAAGCTGTAGGGTAGAACAGGTAACCACCTATTTGTAGGACTGAGGCCCTAGCCAGTGAAGGGTTAAGCAAGTGGAGTCCGTGGAGCAAGCGTGGGTCGGTAACAGGCAAATCCAAAAGTACATGAAGGGCTAGGCAAGAGGAATCCGTGGAGCAAGCGTGGGTCGGTAGCAGGCAATTCCAAAAGTACTTGAAGGGCTAGGCAAGAGGAATCCGTGGAGCAAGCGTGGGTCGATAACAGGCAAATCCAAAAGTACTTGAAGGGCTAGGCAAGAGGAATCCGTGGAGCGAGCCGAGGTCAGAATCAGAGCAGGTCCTTGAACGAACAGAGAACGTCACGTGATCCAAAACAAGACAGCTGTGAAGCAACGCCCTCGGTTCACAGACTCCTTTTATCCTCGGAAGGGTCGTACGTAGAGTCACGTGTGATGCGAACCGAAAGTGTTGCCATGCTGCTAGGCAACAGAAGTCACGTGATCCGTGAAGCGCCGGGAAGCGCCGGTCTCCGCAAGGGATGTGAGTTCCTGAAATGACGGAGCCTCCAGTTGATCTGCCACCGCCGTGAGGGGCGATAAACACCCGTTACCCCAAACCTGTCATGCCGTGCCCTGCTGTGTGCGACGTGAGTGGGGAGCATAATGCATGAGTGTCGGGGAGTGCTGGAATGGGTAGACAAGGAGGGGCGAGCGGAATGGTGTGTCCGCGGTCTAGGTAGCGGTGTGACACCTCCTCAGGAACCTGAGGTTTGTCGGATGTTTCCTCTCATCATTCCCCTCCTCCCGGGGCATCAGCCCTGAGTGTTGGGGAAATCTCGGAATGTGGGTTAGATTGAGGCTTGCACTGAGCCCTCAGCATGTGCCGCAGGTCGTCAGCCAGTTGCTTGACCTGTCTCTCCAGCTGTGAGACCCTTTTTGGGTTGTATGAGGTCTCAAGTCACACCTCTGCTGCTCTCAAAAAGGGTAAGTGTCCCTTCTCCCGGAGTGGCTCGGGTACTGAACATTTCCCCCATAATGGTCCATCCTGAATCTCCCTTCTTCCTGGTTCAGGGATCTATTGTCCTGGAACCAGGGAGAGAGGGGAGGATTATTTGGGAAGTTCTGGCTTGGGGGATATCTGGGGGAAAGGTCAGAGGAGTGCTACTTCTCTCCTGAGGGAAGTTTGGAAGGATGTTTCCCAGGGCAGTACTTACCTAATTGGTCCCCTTCTCCCCTGGGCCAGGGGAGTGTATTCATACCCCAGGATTGGCTTGGTACACTTGTACCTAGGGCTTACATAGGCTGCCTAATTACCCTTTGATTGGGCTGTGTCTGAGGGTCTCCTCTGCCTTTCATTCTGCTTGTTGGCAGAAGGAGTATTTTAAGCCCCATCCCCCCGTCTCCAGATCCATAGGAGGGGCCATTTTCTCCTGTGACACATTCGCCGCAGGGGTGTTAGATAGTTTGGGAGTTTTCAGGGGGTTACTCACAGCGGGCTTCTGTCTTGCCCCTGGGCTATGCCTGCTGCTCCTTGCTGTTTATCTCCACCTCGTCAACGCTCTACGGTCCTCAAGCCATTGCTTCCATTCTTGGCCTTTTCCTCCTCTACCTCCTCCTCCTCTTTCCTCCTGTCCATCACTGTGGCCTTTCTTTGTGATTCCCTCTTCTACGCCTCTCATTCCTACCTCCCCTCACTCTCGCGTCGTCCCGTACGCATTTCCTCAGCTGTTTTACTTCCTTACATCTACCTCCCCCTATTGCTAGAACCTCTGGCCTCACTCTTTCTGCCTGAACGTTACTTCAGATTCTCTCTTTTACGTTCCTCTGCACAACCTGGCTATCCTTTTCTCGGCCCTCACTGTTCACCCCCTTACCTGCCCATGCCTCTTGGTTTGACTCTTCATGGCCCTTCGCTGTGCACCGCACCGACCTGCCTGCAACAACGGACTGACTTTCACTCAGCATATGCTGTCTATTCCATCTTACCTTTGGCACCATATGGATGAACTTGTGCTATGCTACCTTTTCTGATGCAGCCTACGTCACAGGGTGAGGACTTCCTTTACTGCACACTTTCTGCTAACTGTTCACCTTCTGATTATTTCATTTCCCCTCACTGTTAAATGTGCCTCCTCCATCACCCCCTCCCTCCCCAAAAGCCCTCTTACATGCTAAGCACTTGCACATTCCTAATGCATTCCTTACTCGTCTGTTGCCTGATGCAGCCCCCATTCCTTGAGGAGCGGATATTCCAGGTTACATCCATCCTCACTTGCCTTCTCAACTGCATGGCTGGTTCCTTATTGCAGTTTACTGATTTGTCCCTGCACTTTTACTGTAATTGGACTGTATCTCGCACCTCGGGAGGATAGCTCAGGAGGCAATGTGCTCGCCTTGGAAGCAAGACAACACGGAGCACCACAGGTTCAATCCCTGGGTATGTGCTTAGAAACCTCTGGGTATTAAGCGCGGTACAAATAACCAATCATCATCATCATCACCTCTCCCCTTACTTTTTGTTCAGCGTTTGCTCGTTCCAAATCGTCTCATGGCCTAGTAAGAAAGCTATTGTCTTGTCTCCTTGCCTCCCCCTCTGCACTCCCTCTCCTCCCCCACTCTTCTCTGCTCTCATTCTCTAGCACTTGAAAATTGCAAATGTTTCAAGACCTTTTAAGAACTTTTCATTGTTATTTTCTTTTCCCTCCCCCTTCTTGATATGCCTTGAAACACATTGCAGTACAGTGTGCATTACAAATGACCAATAAAATAACAAAAATAAAAAATTGTAATTTTGCTCCCAATTATCCCAAAGTAATGAAATGCCCCTCTGCTCTCAGGTTTCCCAATGTAGTGTGTGCCTCCTATAATTTTACTCCCCGGTGTCCCAATGTAAAATATTCTCTTACGTGCCTCAATGTAATTCATGTCCTACTGTCATTTTGCTCACAGATGTCTCAATGTAATTCATGTCCTACTGTGATTTCCTAATTCGTGCAATTGACTCATAGATATCATACCTTAATTTTTCCGACTGCTAGTTGCTTCTACTGGCCCCTCCATAACTTTCTTATATAATGTGACTCCAGATGTCCATCCTGTGAGCTGCCCACTGGAACTAGCTCCACATGAAGCCTACTAGGTACCCACTGCTGCCTGCTCCAGTATAGATCGTCCTTTCCCAGTATTTCCCCAATCTGTTGACAGACCAGTCAATGCGTACTGCCCTTTGCCATAGATACCAGCCAACCCCAGAGTGCCTCACCACATTTCATCATAATTACCCAGACAAAATGGGTACCGCTACCTAACAAGATGGCGCCCAATGAGGACTCTGATCGAGACGCTGCCTAAGGCGCACCCCTTCTGAGACGTTCCCACAACAACGGATGGATGCTCCAAGTTGCACACTGGGCTCTCCAATAACCTCTCCCTACACTAACATTCTCAATTTCTATGTTCAACACACTTTATGTATATCAACTAAGCCACTCCCACATGGCATTTGAATACCTCTCCCAAAAGGCATCAAGTAGCAGAAAGCCACACCTTTCGACCAACTCACATATTATAGTCCCGCCCAATGTATCCTTGCACTGAGGGCAGACAAGGCTCCCCTATGGACCAGCGCTGGCTGATGGGCCGGCTCTCGCCGGATCCGAGAACCGCATCAGATGTGTAGCTGGATCTCGGGATCCGGCCAGCCTCCGCCGATAAAGCTCGGCTGAAAGAAGAAAAAAACAACAACAAAAAAAGTGCTTGCCGCGCTATGGGAGGGAGCGGAGCTGCAAACAGCACGTTGGTGCCATGAGCGCTCTTCTGGCTCCGCCCCCTACCTATGTCACAGGCAGCATGAGTGCTCAGCCAAGGCAGACCCTCAGGGAACCTGGGGGCTCGCCTCGGTGACCTAATCTGCTCTGTGCGAGCACCCTGTGCAGTGTGCTTGCACAGAACAGATTACATCACTCAGGCGAGCCCCCCCCCCCTTCGCCAAGAGTCAAAGACCCTGTGATTGATCAGAAAGCAGAATCCATTTGGAAAACGCAATGATCACCCAGCCCCCAACTTCGCGGCTGCGTGATAATTGCCTTTCCCAAATGAATTCTGGTATTTGTAGTTTGGGTTGTCAAAAGACAGTTGACACAGACGGTGCATGCTGTGATGGCTTGAAAAGTACACAAACCATAGTAAGGTACGTGTATTATGGGTTGTGTACTTAGAAATTGCGCCTTTTTAAAACTATTATTTTGAACATTTCCATTCATCGGCTTACAACTGGCAGCCCCACCCCCTATGAACTCCGCCTCTCATCCAAACTCCACCCCCACACTGGCCCATGGGACCCCCCTCCACATTTTTCCGATTTCCACCACTGCTGTTGTCACAAATGCCTCAATGCTCTCGACAGAAAAGACCTAGAAACAGGCCTGCACATTTTACGCCCCAATGCAGGAGTGAAGCTATCTAAGGTTTTTCCATCTCCTCCACTAGACCAACCCACCCACCCCACTCTTTCAGATCCACGCGATTAATGATTGGCAGCAGAGTGCCGCATAAAATGCAGTACCATAACATGGCATTAGATATACTCATTCTATACAGGAATGTGTTGCACTGTGGCAGTGTTGCCGGAACTCATTTTGCAGTCATTGCGAACATGAAAGAGGCTATCAGTCATCCCTGCGGTGGAAGCCATTAGTGTGGGGTTACACCGATGTTGCTAACAGATGCCGTACAGGGCAGAGGAGCTTCCCACCACCTCTCAACCCCACCTCCAGCCCGCCCCCCGCCCCTTCCCAACCAGCATCAGCGAACGTTTGGATGCTTTGTTTGCATCCATCGATCATCAGGCCCAATGATTTATTCCCGAATTACCTCTGTCACAACAAACAACACGTTGTCTTTTCCATCCTTTGCTCAACGGAGAAGCCGATTTGATAGCATTCCCTAGGTGCAAAATACGACTATGTGGTGCGCCCTTACTTGCAGTGTAATGATCTGCCATAGGCATGGTGGAACATT